>NC_092413.1:24821377-25432048 GCF_040894005.1 Engystomops pustulosus
TCATCGTCTTCATCGTGGTGCATGTGAGTATGGCCCGTGCGACCATTTTTTTTTTTTAAATGCGCCGGTTTTACCGAATCCGTCGGGTTACCGTTCGGCCACGCCCCCCGATTTCCGTCGCGAGCATGCCAGCGCCGCTGCGCCACAAACCGATCGCGTGCGCCAAAATCCCGGGGCAATTCAGGGAAATTCGGCACAAATCGGAAATATTCGGGTAACACAACGCGAATCGGGCCCTTAGTAAATGACCCCCATTATGTTTTGCTGGAGTGCTTTTTTAAAGGAAACCTACTATAAGGAATCTACGATCAGAAGAATTCCTCCTGCTGCCCTAATCTGTAATCTAATAATCCTGGAACCTATCTTGTTAAAAACTTAATTTAAGTAATATGTAAATTAACTGCAGAGGCTATTGGGGCGTGTACTAGCATTAGCTCCCGGTGCCTGACCAGGGTAGTACACACCCCAGTAGCCCCTGCACTTAATTTACATATTACTAATATAAATTTTTTAAGTTAGATTAGGTTCCAGGATTATTAAATTACAGATTAGGGCAGAAGCAGCGGGAGGAATCTACCATCAGATCTAGTTCTAATGGTAGATTCCTCATTGTAGGTTTCCTTTAAATGCTAAATAATCTAGACTTGTATAAACTTAAAATTCCAGAATTTAAAAAAAAAAAACTTGCTATCACTAATTCAATGTAATCCTTTTACCCTTTCAGATAAAACATGACATTAAGCGACATCTTTTTGGCATACGCTGAGATTAAGGTGTTTAATATCAATGAATATTTCATACTATCCCCAGATGTGTTAGATTAAGGCCTCATGCACATGAGCGTTTTAATTGGCCACGAGTGAACCAAACCAACTTGGGTATTCGACTTAGAGCTGAGCTGCAGTTTCATCATCTGCCCACTACTCAAAGAATGGCGCTGTTCTTCTGGTTCTCTGCCTTGAATCCAGTTGATTTGTGGGTGTCAGATCCTTCCAATCTGCTATAGATTAACTATCCTATCGACAGGTCATCCACATCGATAAATTGGACTAAACCTTTAATATAAAAATAGTGTTAAATGTAACAAAACAAACATCATTTTCTTGGCTCAATTCTTTAGTAAATTCTAGAGTAAAGTTTACAGTGTTTATTTTTCACTCTCTGACTTCTTCTATTGATTGTTTCTTGATTGTTCCCTTGGATTATTGATTTCCTGTTTTGGTCGTATTTGAGCCATTTTTTATTTGGTTTCTTTGTATAAATGTGATTTCCAATGTTCCTATTGCAGACGTCTGAGTTCTCCCCGATTGCTTTCACAGACGTCTCACACAGCAGGTCTGTACTTTGTGACTTTCCTTTTATCTACAGGTAGTCACAAACCTGACAGTGATTCTGTATTTATGTCTATGGCAATGGACACCCCCACGGGTAAAACCGTCACTGTGTAAGACATTTTATAAACTTTCCATATATATTGTTCCTGTTTCCAAGTGACCAGGAGAGGCTGGACTGCAGGGAAGAAAAGGGAGGCAGGTATGACAGGGAATGTTGGGAGGGACTGTTGCGAAGGGGGTTAGCCAGGAAAAGCGGCATTTGCCATGGGTGGGCTTTATAGGTCGCCTCCTGCAGTGACCATTAGCCAGTTTGTGAGGAGCAGGGGAAAGTGTGACAGCTCACCTCAAGATGTCTGATCTGCAAGCCTGCGGACAGCGTCAGCTTGAGAGAAATTAGTGAGCGAACGTGTGGCAGCGATGCTGGGTGCAGGTTTTCTGGGCAGCTCGGGTGAGGAGGATAGCAGGCTGAACCCTGAGGTGACTCTTCGGACTCAGAGACGGGTAAGGAGCCGCTCCCGGGACCCTGCACTACTTGGGTCAGTTACCACTGCAGCCCATCGGGAAGAGCGCAGAGTGGGCAGCTTTTGGCCCTGTCCCCCAGGCCGGTACGACACGCAGCCACAGAACATCAGGAAATGGTACACTCACCTGGCAATGATCCAGTCGGTGGTGCGTGCGCACGTAGAAAGGGGTCAGAGTGTGGCGCACGGAGTAGGTTTCGAGAGTGTGGCGCATGGAGAGAAGAGATCGCTGGTGCGACCCGAGGGGTCATCCTGTAGTGTCGTCGAGGCCTAGGAGGCGGAGCCAATGCCGACGGGAGTCTGTAGTAACACAGAGGCAGTTTTTGTAGTGTGAGGTAGTGAGGGGGCGCTCAGGGGGAGGGGGAAATAGTCGGGTGGGGGAGGACTTGAGGTACTCATGGGCAGCGTATGGGACTTTTTAGCCAGGTGCGGGAGTAGTGGGAAGGGGGCTCCGCCAGTGGCGGCATTGATGCCTTGGTGGGGCCCAGGAGGTGCGTTGGGGGGGCACAAGAAGATGAGAGTGCAGGCATCTGTACGGACGGAGAAAAACAAGGACGAACGGGTGCGTGAAGACGATAGGGCGAAGGGGGAAGTGTACGTATGTTTTGAGGGGCCCCTGAGAGCTCACTTAAAAAAAAGGAGGTGAAAGAAAAGATTTGACGTGATCAGTAAGTCGAAATCTTTTCTCTCCTCCCGTTGGCGAAGTTTAATGTAGACAAATTTAAAAAATAAGGAGTCAAAAAAGGAGGATGAAGAAAAGAAGACGTGGCACATGATACCACAGACATTCCATAATTGGCTTCGGGTGTTTTCCATATTGGCTAGCTTAATAGGGGAAAAGGCTCCGGACAATTGTTCAGGGCTCTTTTGCTACATGGATGCAATTGGTGGAAGCTTATAGGGTCTATAGCGGTCAGACTTGGCTGCGATATGACGAACGGCTGAGTATCTGGTAGGATCAGAAGGAACGTTTTCGGTTGCTGGCACCTGGAGCGGCGGAGGAGGCTATCCCATGTCCGGAGCATCTGTGGGAGATTGCTTAAGCAAATGAATGTTTTATGTCGATATGTAAATGAGCTTCTATGTGCACCAGAGGCAGAGACATCTCTGCTTATGCACTTATTACTTTCTTTCTACACAGTCCAGGAAATAATAAAAAATTTTATAAAAAGTGATCAATCAACAATGTACAATTTGTGATGCAGAAAACAAACCCTCATACAGCTCTTTACATGGCAAAATACAGTGGCGTAACTAGAAGCTGATGGGCCCCAGTGCAAAGTCTGTGGTGCCAGGCCCCCGACTATAATCTATGTTTTATAGTAATAGTCTTCTCATATGGGAAAGTGACACCATAAGGGCCCCCTAAACCTCTCGGGCCCAGGTGCGATCGCAACCTCTGCTCCCCCTCAAGTTACACCCCTGGCAAAATAAAATAGTTATAGATTTTTGAATGTGGGGAGTGAAAAAGGAAAAATCAAAAACAATGTAATTCTACATGTTTGTCCCCTATACATGTGGTCCCCAGCTTATGTACAAGTTAGGATCCATAGGTTTGTTCTTAAGTTGAATTTGTACGTAAGTCGAAACTGTATATTTTATAATTGTAGCTCCAGACAAAAAAATGTTTTTGCCCCAGTAACAAGTCTCAAAATTTTCTGCTGTAATAGGACCAAGGATTATCAATAAAGCTTCATTACAGACATCTTACAGCTGATCATTGCAGTCTGGGACTATAGTAACATCCAGAGAACTTCACAAGAGGTCACAGTGGGCAGAGGGGTCCGTCTGTAACTAGGGGTTCGTCGGTAAGTCAGGTGTCCTTAAGTAGGGGACCACCTGTATCCAGATAATACTTTTAGCAACTGGAAATAGGAACCATCTATCACTTACTCTGCACCACTAACAATTTCTATTCATGGAAGGGCATCATGTTTCCTCCTGACGATTCCCGAGGAATTATAGGCAACAAAGACCTTTCTATTAGGAAACCAGAGGCGGAAATATTTCATTGTAACCCGTTTCACAGAGCATTGTGCCGATATAAATACGCAATTACAGAGGGCAAAATCCAAATGAACTATTATAATTTAATTAAAACACTAAAAGAGCACTTTACACCGAGAGCAGCAATTAGACACTACACGAGGGCTCGTCGGAGCTGTAAGAGTCTCTCCGGAGTCCTCGTCACATTCGTATTACAGCTTCATAGGATGATATCTGATCAGCAGAGTAAGATATAACCTGCTGATCGCTGAGAGGGGTCCAACAGATCAGGAAAACAGGGGTCTATTGTGCTACACATGAATTTATGGTCTATGGCACTGACAGAAGTAGCCGGATGCTGAGCTATCTCTGTAAGGCTCAGTTCACACTACCGTTAGGGTTAGAGTTATACTCAGTTTGCACTACCTACTTAGGTTAGGCAGGTATCCGTTCTATCAGTTAGATCTCTTCATGGGATTTTTAGTTGATACGTTAAACCTCCGTTCTTTACTTATTTTAACGCAGGTAAAGAACGTAGTGTGAACGGAGCCTAAGCTCCATTAATAGAGAGGAAGACACATGGGAGATCGGCTTCTTTATTCCTCTATTCCTGTTCCTCTGATTTTGGGGGTCCCTCCATTGGGACCCATTTGTTCAGCATGTCAGCCTTTATCCTATCCAGTATTGTTCTGGACAGCCCCTTTAAGTTGAATTTTTTAATGGTTTGTGTTGTGTTTTCGGTCGCTGCAGTATTTATCCGACCCTGCACATCTCCTCAGGGACTAAATAATTATTTACAGAATAACCCGACCACGATAAAATACAATACTCCCATGACCGGCTGCAGATGGTCCGTAACCGATGCAGCTATTAGAAGACTGGCCGAGAGAAGTGATGCTCACCCGGTAAGTGGTACCCATTTGTGTCAACTGTTTGCTGCGTCCTAAGTGAACTATTTAAGAACTTTGTAACCATCAAGTTTGTTGCCTTTCCCACATTGTGACTATTATTCTCCAGTGATTCGGTAATTAAGTGATTAGTTTACCGTGGGTGGCCACAGCTTCCTATGGACAAAGTCATCTACACAGTAGGAGGACTGTACTGGTGTCAAGCCTTGATTTCCCCTTTATGCTACCACCACATCAAGTGGGTGTGGAGACAAGAGGGCCGTTTTGGGTGACAGCGCAGTTGTTGACGCAGGACAAGAATGCCTCATACCGGAACATTAGCTATAGCCTGTGCCGGTTCTACATATTGGACCTCACGGTCTTCTGCCTGATACGCTAAGAGGTCGGAGCCTCATGGTATATCGGCACTACCTTGGGTTGGGGGGATAACATCAAGGTCCTTGATAAACTCCCCCTATGGTTGCTACATAGAAAAAGGATACATTTTATTATTATAATATTTTACTTACCGTATATACTCGAGTATAAGCCGACCCGAGTATAAGCCGAGACCCCTCATTTTACCCCCAAAAACTGGGAAAACCTATTGACTCGAGTATAAGCCGAGGGTGTGGTATACAGCCAGTCCCTGTGTAGTATACAGCCAGTCCCAATGAAGTATACAGCCAGTCCCAATGAAGTATACAGCCATTCTCAATATAGTAGTATACAGCCAGTCCCCATGTAGTATACAGCCAGTCCCAATGTAGTATACAGCCAGTCTCCATGTTGTATACAGCCAGCCCCCATGTTGTATACAGCCAGTCCCCATGAGGTATACAGCCTGCCCCCATAAAGTATACAGCCTGCCCCCATAAAGTATACAGCCTGCCCCCATAAGGGGCCGTCAGATCGCATGGATGCGATCTGCCGGCTACAGAAGAGAGAAGAGGAGCCGCCGCCTGGTACAGCGCCGAGGATCAGGAGCCTCGCGCTGAAGATCGGGACCCGCGCTGAAGATCGGAACACCGGAGGGTGAGTATTACGTTTTTTATTTTTTTCTTGACTCGTGTATAAGCCGAAGTGAGGTTTTTCAGCACATTTTTTGTGCTGAAAAACTCGGCTTATACACGAGTATATACGGTTATAACGCCTCCTATTCCTATATGTGGAGACTTTGTGAGACTCTCGGCTGCTGCCTTAATCCTGTGAATTATTTCCACAGTAGCCAAGCAATATCCTGGAATGCGGCACAAGCTGTCAGTCCACCTTTTCCCTTCATTGCTTTCCTTATCTCACAATAGGATCTTCATGAGTATCTATTTTTACATGTTAATATATTAAACCGTAGAATTAGAAATGGTAAAGTTAAATCTATACCGGAAACAGCATTACACATAAAATCCGGTATAATGAGACTTTCTCCGACGCGTTTGGATGAGATTAGACGATCATAAATCTAAATTATTTATATGGTCTGCGAGTAAAACACTGAGTATTACTGCATGTTCCTTACTCCTGCAAGTATGAGATGGAACATACAGAAATGAATGGGATCAGCTCCTTCATTCATTCTCCTGAGCACTGCAGACGTATTAGAATATATCACAGCGATCATTTACAATTGTAACCAAATTGGAGCCAAGTAGCCAAGACCGGCTGGACATCTGCCTCGCCTCGTATAAAATCAATGACCTTATGATTAAAGAGGTTTCCTGGGCTAGGGGACATTTTATACTAATGACCCATCCTTGGATGGGTTATCACTATCATGTTGGTGGGATCCTACCCCGGAACCAAAAGCAAGACCCAAAAGAACAGCTCCATTCTCTGTGCAGAGGCCGAGACAGGTAACTGCAGCTTTGCTACCAATTAATTTATTGGGAACACAGTTGCAGCAACTAAACCTGATATGTTCTTATTAGTAGATCAATGGTTCATATTGAAGGATTATGGCATCTCCCAGTGCACTAGGGGCAAGTCCTCACACTGCTAATCTCTTACCGCTCTGCATCCTTAGACCCTCCACTCTGCCGTAATTAGGGGTGAACCGAAATTGTTCGCTGCCTGAAGTAGGCTATAAAACGGTGCCCTCTCCATCCCATCCAATAGTAATATATGAGGTTATTTGGGTAAGTGGGCACTCCATGAACACCCATGCTGACAACAGGTGCGAAGTGACACTATTTTTAAATGTTAGGTTTCTTTGTAGAGGATAACTGCGCCCCTGATGCTGCCCCCCCCCCTCCATCTTGCTGCAGGTGGTGCCACCTGAGGCAAAAGGTTCAGCGCACCTTATGGTTGCAAAATTCTGCGACAAGTCTGCTATAACTTTAACTCAGGGCACAAAGTAAGAGTTGTTGATAAACTTAAAATACAACTCACTGGAGTGGTATACCCTGGTATACACTGAAGTAGGTTTATCATTAGGCATCTTGCACCAATTTTTTTAGACTGACTCAGGAGCCTTTTGTACAACAGAATTTATCATTGTGGACACTTACTCATGGATCCAGGCACCGTGACTGTGGTAATCATCTTATATTTCTTATCCATGTCCTCCTTCCTTCTAAAATCAACTTGAACATTCTGCTAATGAGCCAGAAGGGCTCCTGAGGTTGTTTCCAGAGCCCTCAATGCTGCAGATTCACAGACTGTTACAATGAACAAATATAAGACAATGACCACAGTCACGGTGCCTAGATCTATGAGTAAGGCTACTTTTACACACATAGCTCGGCCGAGCACATGGCGGCACGCTGGAGAGAAAAGGGGTGCATGCTGCTCACCCCTACCCACGCAATGCACGGTCCCTGGCTGTCAACACAGGAAAAGATAGAGCATTTTCTATCTTTTCAGCATGCATTGTATGGTTCAGTGCCATACGTGTGTGGTCACCGTACTGTCACCGAGCGCCATAGCCATCTATGTAGACGTATATGTGACCGGACATACGTCCCCACAACGGCAGTGTGAAAGGGACATAAGTGTCCCTGGTTTATCACGCTTGGTCTGGTCATGGTAGGTTTCCTTTAAGGTCTGCAGTATATTTGTGAACCTTATTGTTTAGTAGTGAGACATAAGTTGCCAGGAGGGGACTGTAGTGGATTTGCCCAAATTTGAGACTTTTCAAAAAAGTTGCACGTCATAAACGTGACTTGTTAGCAGAAAGAAGTGTAAGGTGGAGGAAGTGGTCTAAAAGGGGATTCCCCACCAAACAATTTAGGCCCTATCCACATTATAGGGCCTAACTTGCTGATCGGTGGGTGTCTTAGTGTCTTAGGACGAGTGGTACACCTTCGGTCCCCCCCATCCTCGTGATCTTTGGGGGTCTCATAGACCCCACCGATCAGAAAGTTAGGCCCTGTACTGTGGATAGAGCCTAACTTCTTTGCTGGGAAAACCTCTTAAAGTTGCAGAAAAAGCGCAAAACAACCAATGTCACAATTCCGGGGATAGTCAAGTGCCAGAAAACTGGGTCACTACACTGATATATTCCCCTGGGGGAGATTTATCAGAAGTGTTTGAGAGCAAAACTGATTTAGCTGTCTGTGACAACCAATTAGAGCTCAGCTTTCATTTGATAAACTGCTGTGAGAAATTTAAATCTAAGCTCTGATTGGTTTCCACAAGTTTTGCTCAGTCAGATATCACCCCCCATTAATTTTCATGCCGACAACACTCTGAGAGACCCGAATTTCCAGTGAACCCACTTGACGGTGTGGGTGGGCGCATCATATGACATCAAAAACGACTCTCTCTCCTTGTGTGTAAGTGGCCGCGACAGACGATCACACCTCCAATTAATGTGATGCTTTACCTTTCTCATATTTAACATACGACCTAAATGCATCATTAGATAATGAGCAGCGTCATCCCCCCCCCCCCCTATGTAGGCTACACAATGGCTGGAAAACACTGGAGGATAAAGTTAATTATCTCTATTTATAGACGCAGTAAGACGGGAGGCACTGAGCCTGATTACAAGCATTTTATCTAAACACGTGAGGGTTTCTTCGAAAATCGGTGAACGCTGCGGTACAGGGAAATTGTTATTATTCTATCGTCTGATATTTCTAATGAAATATCCATGTAAATCCAGGTCAAAGAGACTTTCTTTATATATCGCAAGTTCATCTTACAATCATAATCAGTGGGGCTCATTTACTAAGGGTCCGAATCGCGCACTTTCGTAGGGTTTCCCGATAATCTCTGATTTTTGCTAGATTGCCCCGGTATTTTGGCGCACACGATCGGATTTTGGCGCATCGGTGCTGGCTTTCACGCGACAGAAATTGGGGGGTGTGGCCGTCGGACAACCAGACGGATTCGGAAAAAACGCTGAATTTTAAAAAGAATTAGAAGAAGGTGAACTCCGGCGGACCTCGGCGCAGCAGCGACACCTAGTGGATATCAGGCGCACGGACCTTAGTGAATTCCCGGCAGACCCGAATCCTCGTCAGACAACGCATTGCCGGATCACGACTGGACCGGGTAAGTAAATGTGCCCCAGTATTTTCTACAGTATTACTTTTAAATCCTAAGACAAATATGTCAATCTTTATCTTCTTTCCATCCCAAATTTGCTGGTCTTTCAGTAAGAAGTCAGGAGGACCATCTGCAAAACTCATAGGTTGCAACTAGTTTAAGGAAATCTACCATCAAAATCCATCATGATAAACCAGGGATATTACTCATAGATCCAGGCACCGGGACTGTGGTAATCTTCTTCTAAAATTAATATAATGAGCTAGATTGGTTTTAGGAGGTGTTACCAGAGCCCCTCCGAGCTGTGGCTTCATAGGCTGTAACAGTGTGCAGAAGAACTTCCCCTCCCCCACTTATGGATCTACAGCTCACATTTCCGACTATGGGTTGGATTCATCACGCGTTGGTGCATGGTACTATAAAACCCAGAGTATGGGCATCTCAAATGACGCTCCCCTTCAAACTCTTAAAGTGCCGCATCTCACGGTGGCTTAATGGGTAGCACTACAGCCTTACAGTGCTGGGGTCCTGGGTTCAAGTCCCATCCAGGTCAACATCTGCAAAGAGTTTGTATGTTCTCTCTGTGTTTGTGTGGGTTTCCTTGGGTCCACTGGTTTACTCCCACACTCCAAAACATAATGTTAGGTTGATTAGATTGTGAGCCCCATGGGGACAAACTCTGTGCAGCGCTGCGTAATCTGTAGGCACTATATAAAATTAAAAATTATTATAAATAATTATTATTATTAACAAATTACTCTTTTCAGTTCCTTTTTATGAGCATATTCTACTTTTGAACAAACAATGTGTCACGGCCGTACCCGCGATCCTCGGTATGGATTGTGGGTACACAACCGTGCCCTTCCCTGTGGCGCGGTGTCCCCCCGGCCCATACTCACCTCTCCAGGTTCCTGGCTCTGCTCCGGTCCCGTCGAGGCCTCACTCCTGCTGCCTGACTAGGCCGTGTGCATTCCCGGTCACTAGGGCCAGCGTCCACTTGATTGGGGCTCGTTAGTCCGGCTCGCCCTTATAATCTGGCACCTCCTTTCACTTCCCACCGGATCTTCTTCTCGGATCTCCTATGGTTTCCATACCAGGCTTCCCTAAGCAGTTCCTGAGGAAGAGAAAGCCATCCAGCGTTCCTATGTGTCTCCAGTGTTCCCATACGCTCCTGGTGTTTCCTGTGTCTCCATCATTCCCATACGCTCCTGGTGTTCCTGTCTCCAGCAGTACCAGTGTTCCTCGGTGTTCCTGTCTCCAGCATTACCAGTGTTACTCTGTGTTCCTGTCTCCAGCGTTACCAGTGTTCCTCTGTCTCTCCTGTGTGCCAGCGTTCCTACGCTCCTACCAGCTCCGTGTCCATGCTGAGAGGTTCCAGGGTTCCTTCCAGCGTTGTACCCCCGCTGTCATTCCGGGCACAGACTGTCTCCTGCATCCCACCTTGGACTGTTTCCTAATTCCACCTTGACTGCCACCACGGGCTAGTCGCACCTGTGGAACGACCTGGTGGCACCCTGCCGCAGCAAGTCCATCCTACTTTGCGGCGGGCTCTGGCGAAGACCAGGTGCCACTTAGACTCAGGTTGCGGCTAGCATCAACTCCCGTGGTGGTCCAGAGGGTCCACAAACTCCTGGCTACTCTCCCAACAGTAGCCTTCATTCCTGACACAATGCCAATTGGCATATGGGACTTAATAAATTCTCTCCTTTGTGTCTCAGTTGAACTACAGACATATGTGATATAATAAAAGTATATAACAGATATTTTTCCTCCACTTGTATCAAGTATTCCTTGTCCTTCCCCTCCCCCGCCTGTGACACCAGCTATTTTTCATGTAGCTCTCTTGATCAGTCATTACAACTAAGGATAAATCTTTAGCACTCAACAGTGTTCTCCCAAAAAGTAAAGAACAGGTAGCGTCTTTCCGGCTGATAAGAAAATTTGGAAGGTCGCCAAAGGTCAGCGCACGTTCTAAGAAATGTCTGGCTCTTGTCCATACGTTTTGTGAAAAATGCTCAGCATGAGGGTAGAGAGGAATTAAGGACGGCCGCCGGGCACTCGGAGGGCTATAAATAAAACATGCCAGATTTTCTTACAGTACGCAATGATCCTCAGCCAGTAAAACTCCAGACAAAAATTCATGACCTTTACCATCTTCAATAAAAGTAATTTTATGAAAGGTAATTTTATTAAAACAGGTTATATAAATAGTCACATAGGGCAAATGTATCGGGGTAGAATTGCCCATAAGGTGTCCATGCATCTGAATGGGGTCCTGGAGATCATTGCACAGTTCTGGGAAGCAGAATCGGGAAAATCCGTAGATGTAGGGTTTTTTGGTTTTTTTAAAAAAATCTAAATAGTAACAGTTTTTGGAATTTGCAAAAACATTTAATCCGAGACATACAATCCAGAGTAGAGCTAAATACTAATTAAGGGGTATTCCAGGAATATTAACATCTGCTACAAAAATCCATAATGATATAAGTAAATGAATACAAAAAAAACTCAATGCCATTAATCACAGAATGGAGCTTAAATTGTTTGCTTTTATGAATCACAAAATTGAATGGGGTTTTGAAAGTAGGCGGAGTTATGTCCAAGATGGCCGCTACAGGATACTACATGTCTCATGGTCAAACAGCTCTCAGTAACAGCTCCTCCCTCTTATGATCTGCTCCCAGTGGTGATCTAACAGTCATGCTCTGTTACCATAGAACAGGCGGTCCCCTACTTAAGAACACTCGACTTACATACGACCCCTAGTTACAAACGGACCACTGGATATTGGTCCTTTATTGTGCTTTAGTCCTAGGCTACAATAAACAGCTGTAACAGTTATCACAGGTGTCTGTAATGAAGCTTTAGTGTTAATCCTGATTCTAAAGTCAACCCAACATTTTTAAAATCCAATTGTCATAGAGACCAAAAAAGTTCTGGCTGGGATTACAATGATAAAATATACAGTTCCGACTTACATACAAATTCAACTTAAGAACAAAGCTACAGACCCTATCTTGTATGTAACCTGGGGACTGTCTGTAATGATGTGTGTAACTGCCACCACTGTGATGACGTCTCACCACAACGCTGACCATATGGTTTACACTGCAAGCAATCAACTACATTTAAAGGGCATCTACCACCAGAAGGAAGGACTTTATGCAAATTAGCCTGGGGGCTCCAGGCTCCATATATATTAATGGAGTCTGGAGCCCCTCAGGCTCATGAGCATACAGTCTTTCTTCCTGGTGATAGAAGTCCTTTAAACGAAGTGATGTTCACATGACCTGCCATGGTAGGAGCAGGACATGTGACATAGACATGTGACCAGCGGTCACCTTTTGTCCTGTGTCTCCTCCAATGGACTATTCTCTATCACAGGACTTTTAATTGTCTACAACATTTTTCTGCTAAGGGGAGCAACATTTTAAATAACAACTAATTACATAATATCTTATATTTTAATGAACCATTTGAATATGAATTATGCGTATTCCCGGAATACCCCTTTAACCTTTATGACTGAGGGGATATAAAGTTTTGCATTCTCCCTGCATGAATTTCCAAGCTTCAAAAAAGTCAACATATTAATAATCCCCTGTCTCTCTAGCGGAGTGATAAATGCCACATTGCTGGAGTTGAACTTCCTTGGCATGAGAGAGTTTTAATCTTATTTCAGAAATGTTTATATATTGTCTCTGCAAAAATGCTGGGAAATAGTTCCTGGGGCGACCTTTAAAATTTCACCTTTACAATAAGGATTCCAAATGTACTAGAAGCATGGTGCCATGATACAGAGTGGCATCTGCTCCTCACCTCAGGGGGGAAAAGTTTGTCGTCCAAAAGACTTGCGCCTCCCTTAATATATCCAGTGCGATGTTAGGGGTGGGGGGGATATCATGTACAACTCCATATGGAAAACAGAGTCCTGATAAGAAACCACTTCACAATCACCCTAGATGACAGTCCCCTAATGGGCAAAGTTCCCAAACTCAAGTATGTGAGAGATGGGAAAAATCGAAAGAGCGCAAGTGAATAAACAAGTATCAAACCAAGAGAGTACATGAAAGGCAAAATCTCAATCAACAGAGTAGTCAGAGGTACAAGCCAAAGTCACAACCAAATGGAAGCGTAGTACAAAATTAAGGGGCAAGAGGTGGTCAAAAATAATGGAGAAGGTAAGCAACTTCAAAACCTGGTTAGGCAGAGTAAACACAGTAGAATAGGTAAAACAAATCACTGGCAGAGATCTCCAGCCCCAGAAATCATGTTATAAATGGTTAATAAAACAGCACTGGAAACGGGCATTGTGACTCATTGGGGCTTATTTACTAGAGGTCCCGTGGATCGCACTTTCTGTGGATATTCTGACATTTTCGGATTTGCGCCGCTGAGACAGGCATTTAGAAGGGGGGCGGGCCATCAGACGATCCGACTGATTTGGACAAACCGCAGGATTTTACTTTAAAATTTTTGTCGCATACAATGCACTTACATGCACCAGGAAGAAGGTGAACTCCAGCGGACCTGAGCGGGGAAGCGACACATGCAGGATATCGGGCGCATGATCTTATTGAATCGCAGCACAGTGCATTGTAGTTGGACAATGCACTTTCAGGAAATCCTCCGGACCGGGTAAGTAAATGTTCTCCATAGTCTTTCTCGAAAAGTATTGCAGAATATATTGGTCCGTGTTATGGTGGACACAGGCTGGAGGATTGTTGGGGAATATTACGTGGTATCCATTACAATTGTACATCCTTGCATCTCGGGGAACCATTTCTCCGAAAGCCCCCAGAACCAGTGACTTAACGTTCAATATTATTAAACCAATGCGAGATCTGGATTATCTATTGAGTAGAGACATTAGATGATTAGACAGCTGACAGATTTCCTACAGAATGGAAAGATTTCCGTATAAGAGAGCGCTGTTTATCGCAGTGTGATAGTAATAGTAATAATACCCCTGCCGGCTTAGAGCGCTGCGACTGTTCTTTGTCTAAGGAAGTAACTTGTAATCAGAGGAAATTACTGGCCTGTAATGCAAAAGATACAATTGAGATCTGTTAACTATAATCTGCATATAATCCTTTTTTGTGTACGGCTCAGGAATATAAAGGAGATTGCGGCAAACTATATTTAATGTCATTTTGTGGCCTACGTTACACAAATAAATACAAAGGATCAATCTGTTATTCCACCGTATGACTGGATACCTAAAAAAAAATGGTATAGCTACATGGAGAAAGATTCTCCCACTCCTGTATTTGGTTAAGGTAATTTTGCAAGAGCTTATCTGAGGTTTTTAAAAGCAAAGATGGGGGAGGCACCATAGGAAAAGGCGTTATGTAACGATACACATGATTGGACCAGTTGAAAAAAAAACTGAAAAGATTTTTTTAATAAGTCTCTTCCATTAGACATGTCTATGCGTAATGGCGGCTGCGGAGCGCCGATGCTCTCCTACTCACTGCTCCAGATCTGGCGTTCAGACGGGCGCTGCCTCTTCTGGTCATCTCCGCCTTGGCCTCTGGTAGGTTGCGTTGCAGCACAGGAAGCAGCGCTGACTGGTCGACCAGGATCCTCCCAAGCCTTAGTCCAGTCCTGGATTTCCTGACTGTGATAGTTGTGTTTTCTGGAGTCCATTCCAGAGTTTCCGTCGAGTCTGCTCTTCTCTGCTTTCTGCAGGACCTGTGCTCTACTGCCTTTCTTCCTGATTTTTGTTATTTTGCTGAGTAGCCTCATCCTTCAGACCTGCACTGATGTTCCTGAGATCTTGTTTTCGGTGTCCGTCTGTACCTCTGGCTTCAGCACCTGTGTCCTCTCGCCTCCCTAGGACCAGCTGTCTCCTTAGAGGTACATCTGGAGTCCCCTTGAGCTCAGCCATCTCCACCATCAAGAGCTCTGTAAAGAACCAGGGTTTCGCTTGGGCATTGTTCTCTGAGGAGGTGGGTCTTGGAGCACAGAGGGTTCACACATTTTACACCTTGACACTTTGCATGTATATTTACCTGTGTCTTTGCCTATTCTAAGATCTTCAGCCTCTCCCTGTTCTCACCAGGCTGCCCTCTGCATATATACACACCTTCCTCTCTCTCACTCCTTCAGCCAATCCTCATGGCGTCACCCACGTTACCTCTTTATCTCACAGTCCGTCTCACTGACAGACACAGGAGGAAAGGAGGGGGGAGAAGCATGAGTCATAATTCTCCTGCTGTAGCTCCTCCCATTTTGCAGAACTCAGACATGTAAATAAAGAATCACATAGAGTCTGCACACAGCACAAAAGTACAGTATATACTCAAGTATAGGCCTAGTTTTTCAGCACAATTTTTGTGCTCAAAAAGCCCCACTCAGCTTATAGTTGAGTTAAAAAAAACCCAAATAAATTAGTACTCACCTCCAGTGCTCACCCCCTGTGTCATCTTCTTCCAGGACTCATCTTCTTCCTGTATCTTCCTACTTCGTGCGGCCAGAAGCATGTTTCTGCTCTCTGCCCGCATGTACACACAGTGGACATTTTTGACCAATGACCAGCACTGGGTGATGTGAGATACAAAAAATCAATAAAATTTAGTAATTTTGTAAAGTAAAGGAGTTAAAAATTATCTTTCTTGTGTCAACATCACTGGGGGATTGAAATGTGAGAATTTTCTTTCATGGGCAAAGCCCGTTAAATATTAAATAGAGAAAGTAAAACTTTTCTGTCGAAGTCTTGCCGTTCTTTCCTGTGGCATAATGACTGGCACTAGTGGGATAACGACTTAATTTTGTAATTAATTGAAGCTTTACACAAAGGGGAAGTGGCCAGCGTGATGTCTGTGCAGGTGCAGAGAGACAAAACACAGGAAGATAACAGAGAGCGAATAAACACATGAAAAGTCAGCACTGCTGAGCTACAAAACCTCCACACAGGCCAAGAGCCTGCCCAGCCAATTACTCCATTAACCTACTGAGAGCAGAACTAACCCCTTAACCCCCGGGTCAGACTTTAAGCCACTTTTCCCCCCCTGCAGTCGAAGCTTCTAACATTTCAAGTAAACAGAGCTCAAATGTCTGAAATTCATTTACATAAACAGAATAGAAATACCTGTAAGCAAGAGAAAAAAATTGCAACCAATTAAAGATAGATATGCACATACCATATTTTTTGGACTATAAAACTCACCCCAGATTTAGTAATCCAAAAAAAAGGAAAAATAGATTTTTGTGCTATACACACAAGAACATACTCACATGAACATACCCATCAGTGCTATACACACACAGCAACAGAAACAGCATGGCTATACACATGCACACTGCAACACACTCAGCACTTATATACACACAATAACACACTCACATGAACACACTCATCACTGCTATACACATAAGAATATACTCACATGAACACACTCAACACTGCTATACACACAGCAACAGAAACAGCATACACACATACACACTGTAACACACTCATCACTGCTATACACACATTAAGACACTCACATGAACACACTTTGCACTGCTATACACATAAGAATATACTCACATGAACACACTCACCACTGTTATACACACACAAGAATATACTCACACTCATGCACACAGGAACCCACTCAGCACTGCTATGCAAACAGCCGAACACTCAATACTGCTATACAAACAAACAGTAACACACACAGCACTGCTAGATATACACCCATAGGAACACACCCAGCACAGCTATATACACAGACATAGCAACAAACCCAGCACTGCTATACACACACAAAGCAACACACCCAGCACTGCTATACACACCCAGCAACACACCAAGCACTGCTATACACAGACAGCAACACACCCAGCACTGCTACACACAGACAGCAACACACCCATCACCACTATACACACAGAGCAACACATCCAGCACTGCTATACACACACACAGCAACACATCCAGCACTGTTACCCAGGGCAGCCATCAGGAAATTCGGGGCCCCATACAGCAAAAGTGTCTGGGCCCCAACACACCCCAAAACCGAACAAGCCTCCTGCCCCCCGCAGTGACCTTTCACAAACAGGGTTTGAGGCCTGTTGCTACGACAAGGCACACTCTTCTGGTAGATTGCCAATAGGAGTCATACTATTGAACGTCACGTGCAATTTTTCACATTTTCATAAGAAAAGCTAAATCCTGCTATTGAGGGACCTGCTCAGGTTTCAAGTCACTTTGAGAGGCCTAAATAAAGTAAAACCCCATAAATTACTCCATTATAGAAACTACACCCCTCAACGTACGTAAAACAACTTTTATGAAGTTTGTTAACCCTTTAATTGGTTTACAGGGGTTAAAACAAAATCGGATGCAATTTCGAAATTACATTTTATTTGGCTAAATTAATGTGTTTTTCATAAAATGTACAAATTCTCAGTGGATAAAATTCCAAAACGCTCCTCAAAATTTGATCCCCCATCTCTCCCGCGTATAACAATACCCCATATGTGGTGGTAACCTGCTGTATGGGCACACGCCAGGGCATTGAGGGGGAGCTGCGCCATTCAGAGCAGATTATGCATTGTCACTTTTTATTGGCTATACAATCTTTATTTTTTTGGCAATTTGGACATTTAAGGGCTTATTTTTTGCGACATGAGATGCACTTTACAAATACTTCATTTAAGTGGGTCTATAGCTTTTCGATGAGATTTTATTAACTCTTTAATGTATGGAGGAAAAGAAAATTGTCAATTTGGGGTTTCTTTTTTTTGTATATTTTGGGGGTCGTACACCATACACTAAAAATACTATAATATTTTCATTCTATAGATCACTACGATTACGGTGATACCTCATTTATATAGTTTTTCATTTATTTTTACAATTTTACTGGAGAAAAACTAATACAGAGGAAATCTTATTTGTTTCTGCATCGCCATCTTTTCGGGAACTTAACCTTAATATTTTTTGGTTGACAGAGCTAGTTTAGGGCTTATTTTTTACGTGTTGAGTTGTTCTTTCAATTGGTACCATTTTGGGGCACATAACTTTTTTTGATCACTTTTTAGAACATTTTTGTAAAGGGATTTTATGAAAATTTATATTTTTGGCGAGTTTTTCGGGTTTTGTTTTTACGGCGTTCACCGTACGGGTCCAATAATGTTTCTGACTTATTGTACAGATTGTTACGGACGCGGTGATACCAAATATGTGGGGGGTTTTGGTGATTTTCAGGTATTTTTACTTTATTAGATGTGTATAGGGAATGTTTGTGTTTAGGGGACTTTAACTCTATTTAATTAATTATTTTTATTAAAAATTGTGTTTATTCAGTGTTTTTAACTTTTTTTTCTTTACTTTTACAGGTTAGCTTGAACAAGTGATCCACTGATCACTTGTTCAAGCTATTCTTCACCTAATACAGTGTAATACAGATGTATTACACTGTATTATGTGAAACACTGAGCATGCTGCGCATGCTCAGTGTGTCACAGCCGGTTCCTGCCAGGAGGCACGGACCCGGCACCCGGAAGAAGATCGCGCAGCCCCGGGCACCGGCAGTCCCGGGGCTGCGATCAGAGCAGCGGGACCCCCCCGGTAAGCGCCGCGGGGGGGTCCGAATCCTGTTAAATGCCCCTAGCACGCCGCGGTCAGCGCGACCGCGGCGTGTTAGGGGTTAACACCCGCGATCGGAGAAATCTCCGATCGCGGGTGTTAGAGGAGGGTGTCGGCTATAATATATAGCCGACACCCGCAGCTTCTGGCCCCGGCTCCATTCAGGAGCCGGGGCCAGAAGTTTGACGTACTATTACCGCATATTACCCCACCGGCCGGGCCCCCCCCCCTAGTGTCTTAGAGTCCGGGCCCCATAGGGCAGTACCAGTTGTACTGCCCTATCGGCGGCCCTGCTGTTACCACACAGCAACACACTCATCACTGCTATACACACACAGAAACACACCCAGCACTGATATACACACACATAGTACACACCCAGCACTGTTACCACAAAACAACACACACCCAGCACTGCTATACACACAGAAACAAGCCCAGCACTGCTATACACACACAGAAACACACACAGCACTGTTACCACACAGCAACACAGTCAGCACTGCTATACACACACACACAGAGAAACACACCCAGCACTTCTATATACACACATAGTACACACCCAGCAGTGTTACCACACAGCAACACACACATCACTGCTATACACACACAGCAATAAGCCCAGAACTGCTAGATATACACCCACAGGAACACACCCAGCACAGCTATACACACAGGCATAGCAACAAACCCAGCACTGCTATACACACAGAGCAACACACCCAGCACTGCTAACACTAAACACCTAGCGCTATTACCACACAGCAACACACCCAGAACTGCTATACACATGCACAGAAAAACACCCAGCACTGCTATACACACACAGAGCAACACACTCAGCACTGATATATGCACATAGCCCCGGCAGAACACTCAACACTACTTTACACACAAACAGCAACACACTCAGCACTGATATATGCACATAGCTAAGGCAGAACACTCATTGTACACATACATTCTATACACACACAGCAACACACTCAGCACTGTTATACACACACAACACACCTAGCACTGCTATACACACAGCCATAGCAACACACCCAGCACTGCTATACACACTCAGCACAGCTATACACACACAGCAACACACCCAACACTGCTACAGACACAGCAACACACCCAGCACTGCTATACACACACAGCAGTCACATGCTTCCTACATAACTCAAGGTCCTGTAGAAACACTTGTCCTCTCTGAGGTCGGGTAAAATGCTTCATTAGTGCTTCACCAAATCTTCACTACCGCGGTAAAGAGGGTCTGGCAGTGCTGGATCCTCCTGACCCCCTGAAAAATATGGTATTTCTTATTTAATAAATACAGAAACACATGCAATGTCCAAAGGAGTCTAAAGACGTTAAAATTCATCACATATAAATGCAAGATTCTTGGTGACTTGTGGGGATCATTTTGATCCCAGAAGTTTTGATCTTGTTTGGAATGTCAAAAGCATAAAATCAGCAAGTGTAACACAGAATATGTGGACCCACTGTACTACAGAATGGACTATTTTAGCGGTATTCACCTTCTCTGTCTGTCTCCCTGTACATGACTGTCTCTGACTGTCACTGTGTGTCTCTCTGTAAATGACTGTCTCTGACAGTCACTGTCTGTCTCTCTGTACCAGACTGTCTCTGGCTGTCTCTCTGTCTGTCTCTCTGTAAGTGACTGTCTCTGACTCTCTCTCTGTACGTAAGTGTCCCTGACTGTCGATCTTTCTGTCTCTCTATATGTGACTGTCTTTGACTGTCTCTCTATATGTGACTGTCTATGACTGTCTCTCTGTCTATCTCTGTATCTGACAGTCTCTCTGTACATGAGTGTCCCTGACTGTTGCTCTGTCTGTCTCTCTGTAAGTGACTGTCTCTCTTGTCTGTATCTGACTGCCTCTCTGTACCTTACTATCTCTCTATCTGTCTCTGGACTGTCTCTCTTTCTGTCTCCACACTGTCTCTCTGAAAAATTTTGGTTCAAAACCGCCGCCTCAGGCACCCGCTAAAGATCAGTCATTGATACCTATAGTTAACAACAAAATGTCAAAAAGCTAAGTGGAAATACATAGCAGCATATACATATACACTTGTGACAATTGTATAAGACTGAAGGATGGTGACGCTTTATATCAATATCACACATCCACATAAACAGCTGCTCTGGTTTGCTGATCAGAGATTTTCCTATGTGAGCCTGAAGATAAGAGGCAAATGTCAGTGTTAAGATGTAATAAGTAGCTGACATTTGCAAAGCGCAGATGATATGGAGAATTGTATTAGAAGTAGTTATTCCACAGTATTCAAGACAAAGTGGATCCTTCCTGTCAATAGATGGGACATTATGAAGAATTAAATATTCTACTCTGTCCAGTCTTAATAGGGCAGATTTACTTACCCCCTCAAAAAGCAATGCCCCCTACAGTGGCCCCATTGCAATGCCCTTGCAATGCCCTCTGCAATGCCCCTATTTCAAAGCCCCAATGTCCCCTGCAATGCCCCCATTGTAGTTTCCCCATTGTAACCCCCCCTTGCAATTCCCCCATTGTAATGCCCCCTGCAATGCCCCCTCAAAAATTAAAAAAACTCTTTACTCACCTCTGATGCTCCTCTTCTCCCTGCATCTCCAGGTTATTCTTTCCCCTGGACTTCCTGGCATGAGGCACTTTTAAAATGATGCTAATGAGCATCAGCTAATGTTACCCTAACCCCTCTATGCTGAAGCTTCACAAGCTGTTACAGTGTGCAGGAGCACTTCCTCCTTCCACTCTGTTAGGTTCCAGTAGGCAGGGGGAGGGGAAAGTACTGATGAGGGGGATGGTGATACAGTGTAACAGCCTGTGAAGCCAGAAGATGGAGTGGCTCTGGCAATGCAAACAGAGACCTTGTGGCTCCTTAGCATAATTGAAAAGTTGATTTTAGAAGGAAGGAGGCCATGTATAACAAATATAAGAAGATACCACAGTCACGGTGTCTGGATCTATGAGTAATGTCCCTGGTTTATCATGATGGATTCTGATGGTAAATTTCCTTTAATGATCTTGAATTTTATTCTTCCCTTGATCTTTTTTCTTTAACATTACACTGGGTAGGAGTAGGGATATATTATTTTTTTTGGTGGTAAAAAAAACTTAATGGTAAAAACTTAATCCTTGGTGGTCTACGGCACTGAAAGCATTGCTAAAGACTTGCCTAAAGGTCGTAAAGCTTAACGTATTAGTATAATATTGAATGGCTGATGGTATAGGGTAGTAAGGAGGTCTGTATCTGGTTGTAAATTAGGGAGTTAATGTAGATCCTCTGGTGGTCTTGAGTAGTGATGGGGTTCATGGTAAAGATCATGGTTGTTTTCAGATTTTTATACCTAATGTCCAGTGATATCTCTCCAGTGTATAGTAATGTTCAGGGTCTCTAGATGATGATCACATACAACTCCCTCACATCTGGACTTTACAGATCATAGGGATCGGACCCCGGGTGGACGACAAGGGAGAACTCTGCAGTGATAGCACAGTCCTCTCTATGGTCAGATACATTTACAATGCGTTGTGAATCATTTCCTAATTACACGGCTGAGACGGCGCTACATCTTCTACTAGGCAAAGACTTATTAGAGAAAATGTCATTTTCAGCCAAATCATATTTCACTTTGATCATAGTTAATCCAATTACTGAAATGTTAATAAACATGAATAATTAATATATCCAGCAGTCAAATTGAAGAGAAGAAACGAAAACCTGTAATTTACTGATACAAAAAAAAAAAGCGCCCTGCAATTTATAACATATGTGAAGCTATAAATCGCCTGCATGAAACTGATAAACGCGTCGCACATTAAGTAATGGCATTTTTTATAATGTAAGGGCAGTATGGGACCATTGTCTTCATTATTTTAATATATAACTAACAATTAAAGAATTTTAAACAATTTGATGGTATATGCGATGTGTCATAATATCATGGCAAGGCAAACTATGGATTGCATGGGTGTAATGCTACATTTCACCTGTAGTGGCCACTGCAGGGAAGTTGTGTGGCTGGATAAGACTTTCCAGGGTGGTAATAGCCGATCACAGCCGAGCAGGGACCAGAGAACCTTATTTTACATAAAGGCTGTTATCATGAGCCCCGATTTGTCTAATGACAATGTAAAAGGGAAAAATAAACATTTGGCAACCAAGAACTGGTTATGTTCATGCTCTAGATAGAAAAATCCAATCTATGATGTGTGTACATAATGAGGAATAGGAGTTGGGCTGATTACCAGAAAAAAATTGTGATTGGCAGAGGTACAGTCATGTTGCTGAACTGACAGCTGCTAATCAGGGCCGGCGCCAGCACTGGGCATACCTGGGTAAGTGTCAGGGCCCAGAGCTGCTGGGGGGGGGCACATAAGGCTGTACATGAGGAATCCATGGTGGAGAAGGAGGCTGTATCTAATGAATTCATAAGGTGTGATAGGGGCTTTATATAAAATAACCATGAGGGGGTATTTGGGATGATAAACTAGGGAGTAGGAGACTGTTTTAGTTTCTAAATTTTGCCACGTGAGTTTACTGCAAAGGGGCCCACCAAGGCTCTGTCGCCCAGGGGCCTACTGAAACCTGGAGCTGACCCTGATGAACACTAATGGGTCCAGAATATCTATTCCTTGAGATGGAGACAGACCATGCAACACCTGTGGTTCAATAGTTACCTACATAGAAAGTTGCAACAACAATTGCATGTTCCGTGGTCCATGGTGCTGATAATAGAGCTGAAGATACTGGATCCAAAAATTATGAACCTCCATGAGAATCTCTGTGTTGATAATTTTTTGAACCAAAACAAATATTACAGATCTGATTACGGCGATCGATGGCAGAGACAATTCTGCTTTACTTTGATATGTTACACGACCCCCTTCCCTTGATCCAATATGTTGGCTTTGAATATGACGGCTATGTTCCGGACATAACCTAAAAGTTAGACCCCATTACTTTTCTCTTTCGTTTCAGAAAGAAACATTTCTGCCATTCATCTGAAAAACTACCAAGAACACCTGCATTTATCCAATGGACACAATTCTAAGAAAATTTCCTAGATCTTAATAAACCATGTCGCCCCGGAGGACGGCCGTAGTTATTAGGGAAGCCGGTCATGTCCCCTCACCACCAGGTTTACACCAGACATCAGAGAAAATTCTTTACTTCATTATTATATTGCAGGTTGTATTCCGAGAGGAGAAGGTGTAGAGTGGACTTGCTCATTGTGTGCAATAAATTTTAATGGATTTGTCTTGTAGCAATTCCTTGGGTAAATTAGGTGTTTCTTAGCAGGTCAAGCCTTAGAAATGCAGCTGAGCACCGCGCTTCAATAGAATCACTGGATAAGCCCTGCGGCACTTCACTTTTCACTAAGTCAGGTTGAACCCTGCAGATATATCTTCCCTTTCAACCCAATTTGCTATGGAACTTGTGTAAATGTACTTTTAGAACTCAAGATCTTCTATGAATGATCTATTACAGCTCAATCTCTGGATATACTGCAGAGGAGAAACTGGGAGCTCCTGAGATGCTCCCTAATGCTGCAAAAGGGTGGGATATAGATATACAGGCGGTCCCCTACTTAAGAACACCCGACTTACAGAGGACCCCTAGTTACAAACGGACCTCTGGAGGTCAGTAACTTACTGTACTTTATCCTTTGGCTACAATAATCAGCTGTTACAGTTATCACAGGTGTCTGTAATAAAGCTTTAGTGTTAATCCTGGTTCTTATGACAACCCAACATTTTTAAAATCCAATTGTCACAGAGACCAAAAAAAAAAAATAGTCTGGAGCTACAATTATAAAATATACAGTTTCGACTTACATACAAATTCAACTTAAGAACAAACCTACAGAACCTATCTTGTACGTAACCCATGGGACTGCCTATATAGAGGATGGATAGAGAGGTAGATATGAGATAAGTAGAGAGATAAACCGAGAAAATGGGAGCACTCCAAATACTTCCATAAAAAATGGTCATTTTTATGTGACATTCAGGTATGGAATAAAAAAAGAACAATAATTTATGGAGTTATTTGGAGAGCTGCTACTTTCTTTGTTACTTTTGCCAGGCACCCACAGTGCTATATAGCTGTGCTGCATGGACTTTCCACAAGAAGATAGATAGATATAAGATGAATAAATAAATACCGTATATACTCGTGTATAAGCCGAGTTTTTCAGCACAAAAAATGTGCTGAAAAAACTCCCCTCGGCTTATACTACATTGGGTGGCTGCCTGGCTGTATACTACATTGGGTGGCTGCCTGGCTGTATACTACAATGGGTGGCTGGCTGGCTGTATGCTACATGGGGCTGGCTGGCTGCATACTACACCCTCGGCTTATACTCAAGTCAATAGGTTTTCCCAGTTTTTTTGTGGTAGAATTAGGGGTCTCGGCTTATACTTGGGTCGGCATATACTCGAGTATATACGGTAGATAATATATGAAAGATAGATAAATAGATAGGTGATAGATAGATAGATAGATAGATAGATAGATAGATAGATAGATATGAGATGATAGATAGATATGAGATAGATAGATAGGAGATACATAGATAGATATGAGATAGATAGATAGATAGATAGATATGAGATAGATAGATATGAGATAGATAGATAGATAGATAGATAGATAGATAGATAGATAGATATGAGATGATAGATAGATATGAGATAGATAGATAGATAGATAGATAGATAGATATGAGATGATAGATAGATATGAGATAGATAGATAGATGATAGATAATAGAAAGATGATCGATAGATGACAGATAGATATGAGATAGATAGTAAATAGATAGATAGATAGATATTAGATAGATAGATAGATATATAGATAGAAAGATGATAGATAGATAGATAGATAGATAGATAGATAGATACAGGCTCGGACTGGCTCACCAATGGACCAGTGGATCTGTCGGTGGGCCCTGACAGTAATACTAACAGTGTTTGATGTGGCCATATCTTAAAAACCCAGATACCATTGACACAGAGAGGGAGACACAACCGGGAGCTTTGCTTTCTCCTGCACACATCACACTCTGACCCAGGATGGGGGTCGCGGGGTTGCAGATCTTTCATTCCATCCCGACTCTTAATGCAGAAAGAAGCCAGGAAGAGGACGTGGGGGCGCAAGCCCGGTAAGTACATTTATTTTACTAACCACAGCTCATAAAGTAACATGGGGGGGCACTTATATATAATAACATCTATAGGAAGGGCACTATGTGAATTGATACTTTGGATGGAGATTCATATTATGGGATATGGATATGTAATCAATTAATCTAATAAAATGGGGGCACTTTTTTGTAAAATAATAAATTGTACTGTCCCTAAAATAAAAGCGATGAAAATTGCAGCTCGACCCTCAAGAACGACTCCTTACACAGGTTTATAAAAAAAAGTATGAAAAATTTATTGGCCTCAGAATATGAGGATACGGGTACAGATAGATATAGGATACATAATGGATTGGGGCATCTAAACTAGCAGGATGTTCCTATTCTGCTTAGATTAAGTGCCCGAAAACTGATGACCCCAGTAGATATTACAACATACTTCAATATTTCACCTCTTTTTGCTATATTTTACAAAACAGGAAGAAAAAAAACAATTACAATTACCGGTAAATGCTGCAAATCGCAGAGAAAACTAATGGTTTGAGTTACAAAGGCTTCTCGCAGCCACAGGGATGTGAGTAATGATTTCTGGAATAGTTACTACACTTTCTACAGCTGGAAATACTTCAGAGGATCCCGCAGCAGAGAAAGACAAGTCATCTATCCCGCCAGCGCTTCTCCGGAGATCAGACGGGGGAGTGCGCTTCATGTAACGTAACTACCACCTACTGGCAGGATGAGACCGCCGCACCCGAGGGCACCGGCCCTGCGCAACAGAGGCTTAGATATTGTTATCGTGATGATTTATTTATTTATTTTTTTCAAATTCAGTTTTTATTGAGATTTTCAAGTATATTCCAAACAAAGATAACGAGATGTAGGATACACACTGGGGCTCATGCTGATGTCTGAATTGTAATTAAGAAACAAAACGTCCATTTCATATTTCAAAGCTTCTTATTTTGACTTGTACTATTGATCTTTGCAAAGTTTGTTGAAAAGTAACAAAAATAAAAAAGTAACAATAGGACCCGATACAATTAAGAATAAGGAGGGGTTTTTTATATGCTGGAATATCAGGAAGCCCAGGTACCAGCCCACTCTGCCCCCGGGCACCCCCCTCACGTGGCATGGAGCTGGCGAATGGAGAAAATAGGCACAAGAATTACTTCTATTTCAGGGCTTGAAATCCAGAAAATTGGGGATAAATCTATGTACAATATAATATCCTTCAAAGAGCTGAATTACTAAAGCATTATTGTCCGCATTATTGTCCAGGTATACAAAGAGTTAATCATAAGCCTCCTTATCTGTTTGAAGGAGCTCAGAAGACTTTTAGGTAGACTGCTCACTACAGGACAAAGAAGAAGAAACAAGGCACAGAGAAGCTGCTTTCAGAAATCCTCTATCTGTCTGAAGGAGCTCTGAAGACTTTTAGATACACTGCTCGCTACAGGACAAAGAAGAAGAAACGAGGCACAGAGAAGCTGCTTTTAGAAATCCTCTATCTGTCTGAAGGAGCTCTGAAGACTTTTAGATACACTGCTCACTACAGGACAAAGAAGAAGAAACGAGGCACAGAGAAGCTGCTTTTAGAAATCCTCTATCTGTCTGAAGGAGCTCTGAAGACTTTTAGATACACTGCTCACTACAGGACAAAGAAGAAGAAACGAGGCACAGAGAAGCTGCTTTTAGAAATCCTCTATCTGTCTGAAGGAGCTCTGAAGACTTTTAGATACACTGCTCACTACAGGACAAAGAAGAAGAAACAAGGCACAGAGAAGCTACTTTTAGAAAGTCTCTTTATCTGTCTGAAGGAGCTCTAAAAACTTTTAGATACACTGCTCACTACAGGACAAAGGAGCAGAAACAAAGCACAGAGAAGCTGCTTTTAACATGAAGTATATTATAAAGTTTACTATTATCACCTACTCTATTCATTTTTTAAATAAATAAAAAAAGAAATGCTTCAAAGGTTTAGTTACTCTTTCATCTATTGAGCCCGAATACAAAATGTGATCTGGGTACCCCACTAATGTATTGTTTATAGCCCTAGTAACTTCATATTAGGATAAGACACCTGACATGCTCGTATGGCTCCTGGGTGTGACTGCACTCCCTTAAAGAGGTTTTCCATAAGTGTAAAGCCAGGTCAGGGCTGGGACTGTGGGGGGAAAAAAATGCATATTTAGCCTTTTCAAGCTGAAGGTTCCTGCGTTTCTCCGGTACTTCTAGTTTTTGAACCCTTGAAGGTTCCAGGGTTTGTGAGATCTGCTTCGGCCAATGAAAGGCCTCCAAAGGAGGTGACATCCTGTTTTGAGAGGAAGTGGCTTAAGCAGGTCACGTAACCATACAACACTTCCAGTTGGGTACATTGCCATAAAAACGGAAACGGTAACCGTGAAGCACCAGACTGGAGTTGGTCTAAAGGGTCATTTGTCAGGCCCTCGGGGGTCACAATGGATACAAACCCCTTAGACAAGCAATGGTGCCCCCTTACCCTTTTTTTGGCAAAACGGCTTAATTAGAAACTGTATCTCTGTGGTCTTCCTGATATAGAATATGGATACATATTTATGCTATATCTACAATGAATCTAAAGAACCCTTGTAAAGAGCAGCCATCATAGAAGATGATTCACAGAGGACATGTCTGAGAAATAATAGATTCCCATCTCCACCTTTGATGCAGAGGGCACCGCTCGCATGGATGGACAGCGGGCAGATAGGTCAGGTCGTCTCCACATCTATGGCCTCTAAGACTCTGAGAAGAGATCTAGGCTCTACATACATCACACATAGAAAATAAGAAGTGACCCTCATTAGTGAGACAGCGCCCCCTCCCCCCCCCCCCCCCGCCTGTGAGTTACACTGCCCTGTGTGTGTACCAGGAGCACCATTACCCGAGCGCTGACATTTAAAGGGTTTTATTTGTGATGTGCACATTCATTAACCATAGCAATAATTGTTGTGTTTATGGACACTTTCCAAACTGCAAATGGTAATGTCTCCCTTATGTTTACTCCCACACTGAATGATGAACATACTGCGCCGCTGACTGCCCTTCCATTCAGTCATAGGGTAATCAGATCCCAATTAAAGGAACAGAGTCTTTAAGGGATGCTATAGAAGAAACATACTGATTATCACTCCGAATTACCAACATTAAAAGACATTTGCCACCAGGATGAAGGATTGTAAACCAAGCACACTGACACCAGGATGAAGGATTGTAAACCAAGCACACTGACACCAGGATGAAGGATTGTAAACCAAGCACACTGACATACTGGTGTGTGACCCCTCTGGCAGGATCTGCTATTCTTTTAGCTTCTTATGCCCTTGTTTTGGGCAAAAAAAGGTGAAAATTATGAAAAGTATGCATATATTATTATGAACATTATGCAAATGAGTCTCAGGAGCTCCAGGCTCCATAGTTGTTAATTGAAGCTTGAGCTCCTCAGGCTCATTTGAATAATTTTTAAAGCCTTTTTGTAAAAACAAAAACATAAGAAGCTAAAAGAAGAGCAGATACTGCCAGAGAGGGCACAAACCAGCATGTCAGTGTGCTTGGTTTACAATCCTTCATCCTGGTGGTAGATTTCCGTTAAGCTCATTTACAATACTAAATCTTAGGTCAGACCCGTAGTCGAGTGGGGGGGGGAAGTGTTACAAACATTTTTCTTATATACTTCAAAAAGAAGTTCTGCTTAGCATGTAAAGAAACAAACAGACTAAAATGGTCTCTATCTCCTCTCTTCTCCTGTTGTTTACACAGCTGCGAGTGTGTATTAACCCTTTCTGTCCTCTCCCTGGCTGTAGTATGCTATAATAAAGCATGGAGCTGAAAGTAAAGGGGTTAATCATGTTCACCACATTCCCCCACACACAATATTAAAAATTATCTCAAATGACAGTTATACTTTAAGGAGCTTACAAGGACCTATAAAGGTCCTGGAAAGGCTTTTGTATACATGTGTGTTAAAAGCAGGCACAAATGTATTCGGGATTTAAGGGCTGGAGATCCATCTCTGCATTATCTTTACAGAGCGGTATCAAATTTGGGTGGGTAGTTTGTGTGTCCATGGTGTCCTAGAACCTTTGGGCCAACACAATAAGGAAATATTCAGACTGTTTTAAAGGGGTTGTAACAGGACTGTTTGTTATTCCCAATCCCCAAATTCATTAGTGGGACCCCCACCGATCACAAGAACAGAGTCCCCAGCAATCCAGAGAAAAGGTTCCCGTTCTCAGTGATGAGATGAGTGGCAGGTCGAGCATACATACTGCCACTCCATTTAATACAGGGGAGTGTAGTAAATTGCAGAGCACAGCGCTTTGGTATCTCCAGCACTATCACATACAATGATACCCGAATCATGGGCTTGGCAATTTCCAATGCTCCCATAATATTGAATGGAGTGGCAGTATGTATACTCGACCTGCGCCTCCATCAATTAGGGAAATGAGAGCCCCTGTTCTCCTGGTCGGGGGGGGGGGGGTAGGCGGGTTGTCCATTCTGTCAGATCTGACTGTTACTTATTCTGTGGATAGGAGTCTCTTCCAGGGTTGTCAGCACGGCTGGGACCTGTGGTGCCTCTTTTGGTCAGTCAGGGCTGATTTCCTCTGGAACACGATCAGTTCTGCTTATTCACTTTATATTAAAATTTTTATAACCTCAATAGATATTTCCTTGGAGCATAAACTCTGTATCACAAAAATAACACTCAAGGTCCATTCTTCTGAAGAGCGGGGACTCCATGTGAATTTATTACTATTTTATATAGAACCGTGTGCACTTGCTTGGAAGAAAGCACAGACAAATCGGAAACGCTGTAGAGCGCCGCTGCGATTATATTCCTTCAAGGGCACCGCTGCTGATTCAGGGGGGAAGGATATACAAGGCGAAATCCAGGGAAAGCACACATTGCGCTTCACTCATTGTATTACATGGAGAGTTAATGCGAGCTTTTAAAACAAAAGCAAATGGAAAAGACAGAGACGTAACTTGAGTGGGTGCAGAGGGTTTGATTGCACCCAGGAGCAGGTGCATTGCTGAAGCCAGTACTATAAGTAATGCATTGTAGTTGGGCCTGGTACAGATTTTGTATTGGAGTCCAGCAGTTTCAAATTAAGCCTCAGGTAGATGGCGCAGGTTCTCTGTTCTATAAGTGAATTGCACCATTAACTAGGGTTGTAATTGTGACTGCTTACCCACTATTTTCAATGTTAGGTCATTAAAGTGATGCACATACAGTTCAATAGAGGCTGCTTTACAGATGCTGGGGCACTTAGAATTTGCTTTCTAGCCCCCACGGTTGCTGATGTATCAGTCCCGGTATCTGACAATTATAATCCTCTGCACTGTCAGAGAAGAGGTTCTGGAGCAGAGGAGGAGGGGGTGTTAGGATAATTTTCTCAGTGTCAGAGAAATGAATAATTTATTTCATATCCTACCTCAGGGGCCTAGTAGTATATTGGGATAAAATTTGGTGCCAGAATCCCTTTAAAGGGAACCTACCACCACGGATCTACCTATTAACGTAGATCGGGTGGTAGTTGCCTCTTTTGAACATGAGGATAGCCCTGTTAAGGGCTAATCCTCCTGTCCCCCTGTATTTTTTTTTACGTTTATTGCCCTAAAATGCGAATTTTTCAAAGAGGCTACTGGGGCGTGGAGTAGCCGGAGCTGAGGTTACACGTCGCGGCAACTCCACGCCCCAGTAGCCTCTTTGATCCCCCTACCGGCATATCTTCAGCGCGCAGCTACAAGGAACTACGTGCCCTCGTCCGCGAAGCTGCTTTTCTGCGCATATATATGTTATTCCTGCCGTTGAACCTCATAATGGAAAATAGCGCCCAAAAGTCCGAAAGGAAACTTTTTTGCCATTCTGCAACATATAAAAAATGTAAAAAAAAAGTGATCAAGGGTTGTACAGTCATCAAAATGGTAGCAATGAAAATAGTTCAACTCTCAAAAAGTGACACCTTTCACAGCTCCGTACAGCGGAGTATGAAAAAGTTATTGGCGTCATGAGATGGCGAAACTAAAATGTTTTTTTTTTTTTAGCACACAAGGTTTTAATTTTTTTAAATGTATTAAAACACAAAAAAACCTGTATAAATTTGGAATCTCCGTGATCCTACAGAACCAAAGAAAACGGCGCAAAGGCGTTTATTTACAGATTTCACCGCATTTGTAATTTTTGGTATAATAACTACCATCAACAAAAAGTGCAATTTGTTAAAGGGGTATTCCGGGAATATGAATGTCTGACACAAAAACCCATGATGATATACATAAATAAATACAACAATACTCAATGTCATTAGTCACAAAATGGAGCTTAAATAGTTTGATTTTATGATTCACAACATTTTATGGCCTCTCTAAAGTAGGTGGAGTTATCACAAAGATGGCCGCCACTGGAAACTACAAGTTCCATGATCCTTTAGTTCTCAGTAACTCCTCCTACCTCTCAGGCTCTGCTCCCAGTGATGATGTAACAGGTTTTCTTGCTCTGTTACCATAGTAATGATGTGTAACTGCCATCACCACAACACTGGCCATACTGGATGCACTGCAACCAACCGACTACAGCCAAACATAGTGGTGATCACATGACCTGCCCAGGCAGCTACAGGACATGTGATGTGGACATGTGACCAGCAGCCATCTTCTGTCCTGCAACGGACCGCGCGGAGGAAATTAACGGACTGATTAAAGGGCCAGTAGCATTTTAATTCTTCATTACAGTCTATGTCATCAGCATTTTCTGCTAAGGGGAGCAAAATTTTAAATAACAACTAATTACACATTAGCTTATATTTTAGGTGCCCACTTGTATATGAATTATGCTGATTCCTGGAATACCCCTTTAAGCAGAAATGAAGTCCTCAAACAGCTTTGTACATAGAAAATTGAAAATGTTTTTTTTTATTTTTGTAGGTGGGGAGCAAAAAATTTACGAAAAATGTACAAAAAAAAGGCTGCATACTGAACCTAATTAGCTACTATAGGTCTTATTGACAGAACTTTCCCATAGAAGTTTGATATATGCAAAGAGAGGCACTCTGGCCACTCCCCCTCTTTCTCTGCCTCTCCACCCCTTCACTCCCATTTGACTTTAAGTCAAACTACGGAAAGAGAGGGGGGTATGCATAACCATACGACGGTGGCGGCGAAGACATAGTATTAGTGGAAGGAAAGTGCTGCCAATATCCAGAGAGCAAATACCGCTACTGCTGCGCATGTGCCGGCCGCCGTGGTTTGACTTCAAATCAAAGGGGAGGAGAGACAGAGGCGGAGAGGGAGAGCCTCCTCTATGCATAAATTTCCATTTCAACAAGTAATGGATATTGTTTGCATAATGAAAAGTTATACAAATTTCCAATACACTTTCTGTATGAATTCCTCTTGGTTTTCTAGATCTCTGCTTGCTGTCATTCTATAGAAAGCTTCATTGTTTATTTCCAGCGGACAGAAATCTATGATACTAATGAGCCGTGCACCTATATGACCATGGTCAGATCTCTGTCCGCTGGAAATAAACAATGAAGCTTTTGAAAGAAGGACAGCAAGCAGAGATCTAGAAAACAGTGGGGAATTGATAAAGAAAGTGTATTTGAAAATTGTATACATTTTCATCACACAAACAATAACATTAATTTTCCAAAGTGAGAATACCCCTTTAAAGGGGTTTTCCCACGAACAAAAGTTAGGCCCTATCCATGGGATAGGGCCTAACTTGCTGATCAGTGGGGGTCTCAGTGCTGAGACCCCCACAGATCATGAAAACAAGGGGTCCAATGGGTGCCCATGTACCTCAGTCGGACCCCTCGTTGCTCCATCAGACTAATGGAGCAGACAGCCACCCATGACCATTCTGCTCCATTAATCTCTATGAAGCTGACGGAGATCGGTGAGCGCTGTGCTCAGCAATTTCTGTCAACTCCATAGAGATTAATAAAGCAGAACGGTCATGCCCGGCCGTCTGCTCCGTTAGTCTGCGGAACGGTGAGGGGTCGGTCGGACCCCTTATTTTCATGATCTGTGGGGGTCTCAGCACTGATCAGCAAGTTAGGCCTTATCCATAACTTTTGTTTGTAAGAAAACCCCCTTAAGTTATAAAAGATGTATAAAACACAAGGACATCTGTGGAATACGGTTCGGTTATGTAGAGAATGGGCTTTCTTTCTCGGTGACAGGAGTCCTTTACCAGCCCCAGGCAAATCTACATGAATAGAAAAGTGAGATATTTCTTTTTGATGTCCTGAGACGACTGAGACACAACCACCAACGCTTCTTGCTCAAATATCTGGAAATACACTCAAATAATAGCAAAAGCTTCTGTAAGGGAGAATAATCTGCATAAATACGTATTGTAGCTAATGGGGCTCATTTACTAAGGGTCTGACCGGCGCACTTTCGTCGTTTCGTCGTTTCTAGAATATTTGCGTTTTGCACGAATTGCCCTGGGATTTTGGCGCACGTGATCAGATTTTGGCGCATCGGCGCCGGCTTGCATGCGACAGAAATCGGATAGGGTGGCCGTCGGACAACCCGAAGGATTCAGACAAACCAAAAATTTTAAAAAGGAAATGTGTCGCAAGATCAAGCACTCACATGCACCAGGAAGAAGCAGGTCAACTCCGGCAGACCTCAATGCAGAAGCAACGGATGCAGGAACTTGGGCGCACGATCTTATTGAATCGCGCCGGACCCGAATCCTCGACAGACAATGCGCCACGGAATTGCGACGGGACCGGGAAACTAAATCTGCCCCAATGTGTCTTCTGTGGGAGAAACAGAATATAAGAGGGTTTTGTCTGTTTTGCTGATGTTTGAGAATATTGTATAATGTCTTTGTAGTTTGCTGGGGGGGGGGGTTATTGGGTGCAGTAAAACGATAACTGCATTTTTTGCTTCTAGAGACTTTTTAGAATTTCAAAAGAAAAACTTGTGTAATTATCTGGAATTGTTACTCTGTCACCAGGAGTGAAGAGGAAGCTTGTCACACAGGCTCTTCATACATTGTAATAGCCGTTGGGCTTTACGTCCGGTCTCCTACGATGGAGTACTTTAAAGGGAGTGCTTAGGTATTGACCCTGGAGATCTGTGTAACCATACTTTATGTGTGTGTGTTGTTAGTAGCAACATGACTGTGAAAAATGCATTTACATTCCAAGATTGTAGCTGGATTTGGAGCACTCTGGTTCACTGGTGTGTGAGATCTCCCCCTGATCACGGCACAGAGCCCTCCCAACCCTGTGAGTCACTGCTATAGCAAGTATTACAGCAAATACTAAGGGGAGGGGTAGCAGTACATTGAAAAAATCTAACATACCGGTGAACCAAGTCCAGCTACAATCCTGGAATATAAATGTGTTTTTGTCAAAGTCTTGCTTCTAATAACAGCACACACGAAGATATGATTACACAGCTCCTACAGTGACAAAACATTACACTGTCTGCAGCTTTGTGTGCTCAAAACTGCTGTAGACTAATTTAAGAACAGTAGATTTTAAAGGGAACCTGTCACCAGGAGACCCATTTTTAGCACTCCCCCAGTCCCCACAGATCATAGTACATACACTGCCAAAGTGTTTTGGTATAAAAAATAGGTTTTACAGAAAAAAAGATATGTTATATTGTACCTTTCATTAGCATCTGCTGTGTGACTAGGCAGTTGCCAAATGGGAGGGGCTGGAAAGGAGCAGTTACCCCCCACTCTTGGGAAACAGCTTCTCCATGTGACCTTTTCAAATATATGAAAACACCCATCACTTGGCTTAGCGACGCCCCCTGCTCCTCTACAGCCAATCCTGAGTGTGGGGAGTAATTCATATATTTGAAAAGGTCACATGTTTCCCAAGGTTGGGGGGGGGGACTGCTCCTTTCCAGCCCCTCCCAATTGGCAACTGCCTAGTCACACAGCAGATGCTAATGAAAGGTACAATATAACATATCTTTTTTTCTGTAAAACCTATTTTTTATACAAAAACACTTTGGCAGTGTATGTACTATGCTCTGTGGGGACTGGGGGAGTGCTAAAAATGGGTCTCCTGGTGACAGGTTCCCTTTAAAGAGAACCTACCACCACGAATCTACCTATAAAGGTAGATCGGGTGGTAGGTGGATGTAAGGGACGTGAGGAGAGCTCTTTTTAGAGCTAATCCTCACGCCCCCGCTAACTTTTGGGAAACTTTATTGACCGAATATGTAAATTTCGTTATGCGGCTACTGGGGCGTGGAGTAGCCGGCACGAGGTTACACAGCGCGGCTACTCCACGCCCCAGTAGCCACATTACTCCTCCTACCCTGTTGTGTGCGGCGCGCAGCTCCTCGTAGCTGCGTGCCCTCGTCCGTCATGATGGCGTTCTGCGCATGAGCAGTCCCAGCTCCGAGGCCAGAGCTACTGCGCATGCGCAGTAGCCGGCTTGTCAGACGAGGGCGCGCAGCTACGAGGAGCTGCGCGCCACACGCAACAGGGTAGGAGGAGTAATGTGGCTACTGGGGCGTGGAGTAGCCGCGCTGTGTAGCCTCGTGCCGGCTACTCCACGCCCCAGTAGCCGCATAACAACATTTACATATTTGGTTAATAAAGTTTCACAAAAGTTAGCGGGGACGTGAGGATTAGCTCTAAAAAGAGCTCTCCTCACGTCCCTTACATCCACCTACCACCCGATCTACCTTTATAGGTAGATTCGTGGTGGTAGGTTCCCTTTAAGTAATGCCTGTATTGCATAGTCTCACAGGATTCTACATCTACTAGAAGCCTCGGACCCTGCTAAGATGTCTCCAGGTGGGAAATGATGAGTAGAAAGCAGTAGGGCTCTTGGGTTTCTGTACCAGCAGAAGGTATAACCTCGCCTAATAGCTGGGCAGAGGGGGACTCACCATTGCCTCTACTGGGAGACATCCCAGTTGGCCACTCATGTCATGGGAGTATTCGATGGGCTAGTGGTGACCTCTGATGTGCAGATTCGTCAGAGCTCTCACATCAGAAGCAAAACAGACACCAGCAATACACAATCCAGACCACATCGTATCTTCATAGCCCAAGGGGGAGATGACAGCCATACTTGGTAAAGTCCACCAAAGATAAGAGGATCCTCCGGTGGGCCCTGGCTCAACCCAATACTGAACCCCAGAGGTCCATCAGAAAACACCACAATTTGGAGGCTGCTTGAGTATATTTCCTGGGGGATAATGAAGTGGGCCCCCAAATTGATTTTCTCTGGTGGACCTAAGGAAACCTAGTCCGACACTGCTTGTGTCCTCTTGACGTTGTGTCGACCCTGACCGCCTATTGGAACGCTACTATATTTATACAGTGTCTGTTAGGGGCACTTTAAGGTCTCAATCCTCAACTAGCGCTTCATGAATACTGTCATACGGTCCTGGCAGGGTGATTACTCATGGACATTTAGAGATATCATGATACTTGATCTCAAATAGATCTCATAGAGGCAACTGACTTGGTGGTTACAAAGACACACGAGGGGCAACTGGCTTAGACGTTGTAAAACTGACTTTAATGAGGACACAACTTACAGAGTCCTTGTGGCAAAGACCATGGCTGTTCTCACTTACATTGTAGCAGCCAGTGATATGGGGGGCCTTGAATATTCTTTCTCTCACCACCAGGGCGGCAACGTCTGGTCACTATCAGTCTCCCTGAACAGGCCAATCATCATCTGTCATACAGGGTCTCTCATAGTGCTGTAGCTTTAGGGTCACTACATGCTTTTCCTCCACTACACGGCTATGGCAGATTTTGATATCAGTTTTAGGGAAATTATAACTGCAATCTTATATCTCCTGCCATAAATACCAATGATAATTGTACCTGCACCTGCTACAGAACAGATGCCGCATGGTAGTAGGATCCAGATTTTGGGCATTTCTTCAAATACTCTCATTCAATAAATATTAACGTTTAGAACCCTGGAAATGTGAGCAGATGGTAAAAATGTATTCATATAGAAAAAGAAGGATATTTTAAGTTAGTCAATACTATAAACATGGGGACATTTCCAGGGAAAACAATTTCCAGGAAAATCAATGGCTAAATGTGAGATTTGACAAGAGCTGACAGGTTTATGTGATCAATTGTAACCCGGCTCTTATGAGGCGGCTTTGTCAATTTAGTGTAAATTACCTCGTTTTATACTAGAACAGCAATGAGACAATATTTAAAGGGGTATTTTGGGGACACTTGGGGACTCCCAAATCAATCTAGTCATTGGTCTCTGGGTGTTTCTGATTTTATCCAAAATTTAGCCTTGAAAGGGCAATAGAAATCTGCTTCCCTGGTAATCATTAATATACATTTTCCTTTTTCCTTGGTGGTCATGATCAGGGCCGCATCTGTCATGAGGCGGGATGAATATTTCACCTCAGGCGGCAGATACGGAGCCCTGAAGGAGGCGGCAAAACAGCTGTGGCCAATTTAGGCACTCGCCCAAATCATTCATGATGGATAAAGCATGGCAGTTCAGTCCCGGTGTGCAGCGTTCAGGCTGGGAGATCTGGGTAGCATGCGTTGCGAGTGTGATGCAAGTTCACTCGCAAGTGTGGAAGGGGCCATAATTAGAGGGTGAGCTGATGGTGGGGGTGGTAAGAGGTGGAGCTTGGGGGGCACAATAAGAGTGGGAGCTGCTGCAGTGGCAAAATAAGAGTGGGAGCTGCTGGGAGGGAAGAATAAGAGGGAGCTTTAATATGAGGGGGAGATGAGGGCATAATATAAAATAGGGAGATGAAGGGCACTACATGGGAAATTATACTGTGTGGGGGTGGGATTAGGGGCGGAGCAAAAGGTGTGGTTTAGGGAAAAAAATTTTTGAGGGCGCACATATAACATAGAGACCCACATTTATCAAAAACAGTGCAGTGTGTACTATGTGCAGTTTGTCTGTGTAATGTGCATGGGCGCAGAATTGTGCAAAAACAGGCGCAGACACTTTATAAACACATGTGCGAGCAGTGCGCACGTTATTTCTAGTGCAAAGTCAGACAGAAAACTGGTGCAAACACTGTAATAAATGTGGGGCTGTGTTCCCAGCTTGTAATGCAGAAAAAAACAAAAAAAGAGCGCAATAGATTTCTTAGGCTTTGGCGCCCTCTTGTGGAAACTCAAACAAACTGCCTTTTGAAAAAAATAAAATAACACATCTCCTTGCGTACGTTATATATCAGGGACGGGACAACAGCCGTAGCAGCTGGTTTATCATGATGGATAGTGATAGTAGCTTCCCTATAAAAGCCTGGTTTGTGCTGACCACTGCATTTAATGGCTTAACACAAGCAACTGGAGCTCACTCTGTCCATGGGTGTTACATGGGGATGCAAGCTAAGAGGCCCCATTCACACGTTGCGTTTTAGTTGCGTTTTGAAACGCATAACAACAGCTGAGGAGGTGTGATTTGCCTAATTACATAACTGTTAAGATGTGTGTTTACAAAACACAATGTAAACTTAATGTTAACACGTATGTTTTGCATGTTTCACTAGCTGCACACTACACTAGTGTTGCGTTTCCTGCGTTTGGTATGGGGACATATTATTTGTGGAATGAGATACAATGTATAGATCATTAATTTTGGGGGTCTATAGCTTTTTCATGAGATTTTATTAACTATTTCAAGGAGGACACAAACAAAATCATCAATTTTTATTTAGGATTTTTAGCACTTTTTTTTCCCCCGCTCGCCATAACATCAAAATAATATTATATCTTTAGTCTCTGGATCACTACCATTGCGGTGATCCCTCATTTATATAGTTTTTCTTATCGTTGCTCAATTTTACTGAGCAAAACCAATATTGGAGAAAATCACATTTTTTTTTACTATCAACAACTTTTCAGGGCCATAACTTCTGTTGTCAGATCTGGTTGAGGGCTTATTTTTTGCGAAAAGAGTGTTTGATGAAAGATTGTATATTACGGGAAGTTTTTTGTGTTTTTTTTTTACGTCGTTCCCTAAGCGGGATTTATCTTCTCCATGCGATCTGCCGGCGGGCGCACACTATGATGCGGCGGTGTCGCTGCTGATGACATCATAGCTAGAGAAGAAAGAAGAAGAAAGAAGAGAGAAGAGGAGCTGCCGTCGCCGGGAACCATGCTGAGAATCGGGAGCTTCACGCTGAAGATCGGGACCCGCGCCATAAGTCCGGACACCGGAGGGTGAGTATTACGTTTTTTTTATTTTTTATGTGCTTGGCAGGGGGCTGGCTGTATACTACATGGGGGCTGGCTGTATACTACTTGGTGCGGTCTGTATACTACATGGGGGCAGGCTGTATACTACAGGGGGCTGGCTGTATACTACAAGGGGGCTGACTGGCTGTATACTACATGGGGGCTGGCTAGCTGTATACTACATCCTCGGCTTATACTTGAGTCAACAGGTTTTCCCAGGTTTTGGTGGTAAAATTAGGGGGGTCGGCTTATACTCGGGTCGGCTTATACTCGAGTATATACGGTATTTATTTAATCATATTATAAAATGACTTAATCTTTTTTTTACTTTTTTACATTTTCTACTTCTTGGCTTGAACAAGCATTCATCCGATCACTTGTTCAAGCTTTTACACTGTAAAACACACAGTGCTGCGCATGCACAGTTACATACAGCTAGGTCCTGCCAGGACCCCAGGGCTGTGGCAGGAGGGATCGGATCCCCAGTTAAGTACACCGGGGAGGGGGGGGGTTGGGTTTGTCCGATCCACGATGGGGACACTTAGATGCCGCGGCATGTAAGGGGTTAAACACCCGGTATCGGAGTTTTTCCGATCCCGGGTGTTAGTGCCGCGTCTGGGCTGTGATATCACAGCCCGACACCAGCACCAGCTAAACCCGATGTCCTGATATCTTCTTCTGACGTGTCGCCGTAGAAAGCCGTCACGTCAGAAGAAGTACCCTTAATGACCGCCGTAGAATCCAGATAGGGCGGTCATTAAGAGGTTAATAGATCAGGTTTATCTTAATAGATATACAGGTTTCTAAGCAGCCAAACGCATGATAAACGGTCAAAGACAGACTGAAAACATATGCTATAAAATGGACCAAAAACGCCATGTGTGGCATCACCCTAAACCGGATCTACAAGAAATCAATATTATGCACTGTCCCTGACACAGGGATCAGTCTGGGCGCCTTCCCACATGGTGTTTTTTTTTGTGTTTTTAACCCCTTAATGACCGCCCTATCGGGAATCTACGTCGGTCATTAAGGGTACTTCTTCTGATGCGACGCCTTTCTACGGCGGCGCATCAGAAGAAGTTTTCGGGACACCGGGTCTCGCTGGTGCCGGTGTCGGGCTGTGATATCACAGCCCAGACCCGGCACTAACACCCGGGATCGGAAAAACTCCGATCCCGGGTGTTTAACCCCTTGCACGCCGCGGTCAAGCATGACCGCGGCGTGCAAGTGTGTCCCCCGTGGATCGGACCCCCCCGGTGTGCTTACCGGGGGATCCGATCCCTCCTGCCGCTGCCCCGGGTTCCGACGAGTGACCCGGGGCTGTCGGCTCCTCTTCTCACCGGGTCCTGCCTTCCTGGCAGGACCCGGCTGTAAGTAACTGAGCATGCGCAGCATGCTCAGTTACTTTCACTATACACTGCAATACAAGTGTATTGCAGTGTAAAGGCTTGAATAAGCGATCGGATGATCGCTTATTCAAGCCAAGAAGTAGAAAATGTAAAAAAGTAAAAAAAAAAAAAAATTAAATCTTTTGATAATATAATTAAATAAATAAATAAAATAAAAGTCCCATAATCTCCCCAGTAACACATAAAATGCAAATAAAGTATATAAAACACAAAACACGTACATATTTGGTATCACCACGTCCGTATTAATCTGTACAATAAATCTAAATCAATATTGAACCCGCTCGGTGAACTACGTAAAAAAAAAAACTCGAAAAACTTCCCATAATATACAATTTTTCATCAAACACCATCACAAAAAATGTTCTAAAAAGTGATCAAAAAAAGTTACGGTACCTAATATGATACGACTGAAAAGAACAACTGTTTTCGCAAAAAATAAGCCCTCAACCAGATCTGACAACAGAAAAATACAGAAGTTATGGCCCTGAAAAGTTGTCAATAGTAAAAACAATGCGATTTTCTCCAATATTGGTTTTGCTCAGGAAAATTGAGCAAAATAAGAAAAACTATATAAATGAGGTAACACCGCAATCGTAGTGAACCAGAGAATAAAGATAAAATATTATTTTTACGTTATGGTGAGCGGGGGGGGGGGGGGGGGGAATGCTCACAATCCAAAATAAAAATTGATGATTTTGTTTGTGTCCCCCTTGAAATAGTTAATAAAATCTCATGAATAAGCTTTAGACTCCCAAAATAAATTATTTATACATAGTATCTCATCCCATAAAAAATAAGCCCTCATATGATCGCATTACCAAAAAAAATAAAAATTTATAGGTCGTACAATGTGACAATACAAATCTGCAGTGAATGGCGCCTCCATTCATTCTATACTTGGCCGTGCGCCCGTACAGAAGTTTACCACCACATATGGGGTATCAGTACACTCGGGAGGAATTGGGCATCAAGCGTTGCAGTGCGTTTCATCATTTAATTTATTCTGAAAATGTCAGTTTTGGCCTAAATGAATGTATTTCCAAAAAAATTCCATAGTTTCTAAATCGCAGGTCCATATTTTTTAACCCATGTGAAACACTTAAAGGGTTAATGGACTTAATAGAAGTTGTTTTACATATGTTGAGGGGTGAACTTTCTATAGTGGGGTAATTTATGAGGTTTTACTATTATTTAGGCCTCTCAAAGTCACTTGAAAGCTGAGTTATCCCTCAAAATGTGAGTTTTGGCAATTTTCATGAAAATAAGAAAAATCGCACCTAAAGTTCTGCGCCTCATAACATCCTAGAAAAATGACCGGAAGCATAAAATATCACCCCAACATAAAGCAGATATTCTGTAAATGTTAATTATCAAACTTTTTGGGTAGTTTTACTTCCTGTCTGGAAACCAGAACATTTCAAACTTGGAAAATGAAGAATTTTTACAAACTTTTGCCAAATTTTCACTTTTTTTCAGAACGAAACGCAAAACTTATCACTTAAATTTTATAACTAACATGAAGTATAATGTGTCACGAGAAAACATTCTCAAAATCACCAGGATATGTTAAAGCGTTCCGAAGTTATAACCAATTATCGTGAGACATGTCAGATTTGAAAAATCGAGTCTGGTCATTGAGCTGAAAACTAGTGTCGGTGATAAGGGGTTAAACACATCCAAAATGAAAGTGGGAGGGGGTTTGACCAAAACGCATATGCGTTTATAGGCAAACCCCCTCCCACTTGTGTTTTGGAAGGCGCCCAGACTGATCACTGTAGTCCATTACAGTGAATCCAGACTAAGAGTCATTTTGACAGACACAAGAGAAGAAACAGAATTTACGGACGTCACGCGCGGTTTCTTTAGCCCTGAGGCCTGTGCACCTGTGTTGTCATACACAACGTCTATAACCACATTTAAATCATTGCTCCCCTTATAGAAAGTTTAGAGAGGTGAAATTTCCCCTCGGTCACAAACTAGAACACGCTGTGGTTTGTCTATGCAAATTAGGGATTCACTTTTTTTTTACAGATTTGATGTGACAAGAGCCAGGATCGGGATGTGCAACATGTTATCACATAACAGTGAGGGCGCATTCATATGATGATGTGTGATGTCACACATGGCGCTTTGAACGCGTTTTTGGTCCGTTTTTAAGAAGTCCGTAAAAAAACGCAACCGTTTTTGACAGGCTTTACCAATTATCTTGATTAAAAATGGTCATAAACGGATACGTTTTTTAAAGGGCTGCTTAAAAACGGACTCAAAACGCCAAGTGTGGCATCACTCTTAAAACAAATGCTTTAAAACGGACCAAAAACGCAGCGTGCAAAATAATGTAAAATAGAAAACTAGCAGGGCCGCAAGAGGTGAATCACGTGATCGCCCGCCTCAGTAACACGGTCCCTCCCGTCACCATGACGACGAGAAAGGCTCCACACGTGCTCGACTCAGCGTCCCCGCCCCCTCCGCCATCCTCTCCTCTCATTGGCTGGCTGTGGCGCCGCGTACTTCCGCCCTGTGACGTGTCTCTCTGGGAGAAGGATTTTCCCGCCAGCAGTTCCCGTGCTGCTGCTGATGCTGAGCCGGAGCCGCCATGTCCCGGCAGAGCACTCTGTTCAACTTCTTCGCCAAGTCTCCCCCCGCCAGCAGCTCCTGCAAGAAGAGCGGCAGCAGCGGCGCCGCCTCGTCCCCCACAGAGGGAGATGTGCCCCCCGCACCCGGGCACAAGGCGGGCTCCTCTCCCAAAGAGTCAGCGGGAGGGAAGACCCCCAGGTACCGCTGCTGTGCATGCTGGGAGTTGTAGTCCAGAACATGAGTTTTCTTAACTGAATTACTCTATACCGCATCGCGCAGGGCCGTGTTCACACCTACCGCTAATTTCTAATGCGGTTTCACAACTAAAAACTTGCAGAACGGTTCCTTTTTATGGTGGTTAAAAAAAACAAAAACTGCAAACCTTCAGGTGTGAGTAAACGCTGACATTGCAGTGCAGTATACAGCCCTGTATAGACACTTCTCATAGTGTAACGGGCACCCAGCTTTCCCAGGAGCAGATCACCCTGGCATTCACTTTAGAGAGAAGTTTTTCTGTATTGATGTTGTTGTATTTTTGCATCTCTTACAACTGTGTGTAGGTGACAACATCCAGATTGATATGTGAACCTCTTAAAGGGGTGTTTGCAAGTAATATTGATACTGCTGGGACCCCCGCACCCATCACAAGAACTGGGGTCCCGTTCTTACTCATGAATGGAGCGGAAGGTGTAGCATATGTCCTGCTGCTCCTTTCAATAGTAAGGGCAGTTAGTTTGTAGAGCACAGCGCTGAGTTATCTCCAGCTCTCGTATACTGAATAGAGCAGTAGGATAAATGCTCCTGCTGCCGTGCTATACATTAGTGAGAATCGGACCCCTGTCCTCTAGATTTCTTGGGGGTCCTGTTCTCCTAATCATTGGGGGTTACAGCAGTGGGACCTCCACCAATCAGTGTTTTCCCCTATCCTCTGTATAAGGGGTAACAATAATACTTTTAAGGTGCCAGGACATCATTTTGGTGACTACAGATGGAACTGTTGTATGTACCGTACTTAGATTACCTGGAATCTGCTGATGCATCCTTGGGATGGATGAGGGTGTGTGATGCTTGCACTTCTGCCCGTGCTTGGGGTCTGCAGCTGGAAGGAAGATGCAATAGAACAAGTAAAACATCCTTTGGCGCCATGTTTAGGGAGGTCGCACCAGACAAGGCTTCTTGGAAGTCAGGTAATAATATATGCGGTGCTACCTTCCTAAACACCCGGCTGTAGGTGCTCTGCGTCCTGTACATCTGGTGAAGATGCGGCGCCTCTTTTCCCCTGGTGCCCCCCATTATACAGACGTACAGCAGGATATCTGTATTTTCACTCTTTAATATAGTCTGTACAAAGGCCTCTGACCTACTAACTTACTGTAACTTATTTTATTAAGCTGTAATTATTTATTTTTTTTTTTTTAAAGGAAATCTACCACCAGGATGAAGGATTGTAAACCAAGCACACTGACATACTGGTGTGTTCCCCCTCTGCTTGGATAGACTCATCATTTAGCTTCTTATGCCCTTGATTTTAAGAAAAAAAAACGTTAACAATTATGCAAATGAGCTTGAGGGGCTCCAGACTCCACTCACAGCTGTGAAGTTTGGAGCCCCTCAGCCTTATCTGCAGAATTTTAAAGCTTTTTTTTTTTTTTTTTTTTTTTTTTTTGTAAAAACCAATGAATAAGAAGCTAAAAGCAGAGCAGATCCTGCCAGAGGGGGCACACACCAGTATGTCAGTGGGCTTGATTTACAATCCTTTATCCTTGTGGTAGATGTCCTTCAAGTTACATTGTATTAGTTTGGTGTCTGTGCTTTCTGGAAAAGCCTCTCATCTATCCACTACAAATCGCTTCTCTTTATTTATGGGTGGTCCATTGGTTCACTTAAAGGGATCAACCAACTTCACTGGAAAATCCCTGGGGTGCATGGCGTAGGGTAAAACATTAAAGGACATCTACCACCAAGATGAAAGACCATATGCAAATGAGACTGAGGGGCTCCATTAACACCTATGGAGCCTGGAGCCCCTCAGAGTCATATGCATACAATCCCACGTACAAACTTCTTGGGGGCTGACACTCTCTTTTTGGTAAATTTGTATTTTCTCCCTCCTTTTTTTCTTAAAGGGAGTGGAACTACTTTTTGTTTTGATGGTCTGCGTGTGTCATTGTCGTGTCATCTCTTCCAAGTCCCAGGCAAAAGAGCAGATTTAGTACATACAAATACATACATGATCTGCATGTGCCGCACCCCCGATCTTCTAGTGGACAGTACAGATCTCTGTATCTAGCTCTGCTGCCGCCTCTTCTTGTATGTCACATAATAGCAATAGTCATTCTAACATATAACTGTATATGCAAGAAATATCATAAACAACCCTCCCTTATTTTCTTTTTATTTCAGCGTTGCCTGTGAATTTACCCCTGGAGATTTGGTATGGGCCAAGATTCCGGGTCACCCCTGGTGGCCCTCCTTAGTGTACAACCATCCCAGAGAAGACACACATCTCCGAGGGAAGGGTAAATCCCTCCATATACATGTGCAGTTCTTTGATGACACTCCAACCAGAGGATGGGTAGGAGCCAAATATACAAAGAATTATTCAGGTATGTTTACAAGGAAGTCCTTCAGCGTAAACCGAACTCCCTGTGACAGTATAATATAATGCATTTACTTTCCTGCACCTTCTGCTACTCACCAGACTCCATCTTGGATTTTACATTTTCTATTTCTCTTCTGTATTTTAATTTTGGTCTCCTGAAGCCTCAGCACATAGGCAGCTATAGCCAGTACCATGTCTGCCTGCTGGGAGGACAGTGTGCTTATCTTACCCAAGTGTTCTTGCCAATAGGTGGTGGGCTATGAGATACACTAATACTATACACATTTGCTTTTTGGGAAGTGTTGGATAGTGGCCATTTATTGCACAGGTTTCAGAATCTTTTCTGCTTCTTGGTTTTTAGGTTCAAAAGCTACGGAAGCCCAAAAGGGAGGGATGTTTTTCAGCACCAGAACCGAGATAATTAGAGCCATGAAAATGGCAGATGAGGCAATGACAACGGAGAGGGAGAAGAGACTGTCGCTGGCGGTGTGCACCGAGCCTTCAGATTCAGAAGAAGAGATGGAGGTAAAAGCTCTGCAGGAATGGCGGCTCAGTGCACTTAGGGTAATGTGCTGAGCTTGTAGTTCTGTTCACATGTAGCAGATTCCTACCAGGTTTTTCAGGTAGATTTATAGCAAGTAACTTTTTTTATGTGCATTACAAAGAAAAGTTAAATGGATAAGATTTTAATAAATCTTCTACAGATGATGCTGAATAGTCTGCATAGAAATTGGCCAATGGTTTCTGTATCTGTTTTCTAGATCTCTGCTTGCTGTCGTTCTATATTAAGCTTCATTCTTTACTCCAGTGGATGAAAATCTATCCCTGGTCACGTGATGTCACACAGGTGCACAGCTCATTATATATCCCTGTTCATGTGACCAGGGCTATATAAAGCCATGCACCTGTATGACATAGTGTGACCAGGGATATAACGAGCCATGCACCTGTAACCTCACGTGACCTGGGATATAATCAGCTGTGCATCAGTGTGACATCCCGTGACCAAGGATAACCAATATACTTTCTGCCACTATTCCTCGTGATTTTCTAGATCTCCACTTGCTGTCATTCAACAGGAAGCTTTATTGTTCACCCAATCTGTCCATGGTCATGTGATGTCACACAGTTGCATGGCTCGTTGTGTGAGTAATCTGAGCCGTGCACCTGTGTGACATCACATGACCACGGACCAGTTTTTATCCACAGGAAGTAAACCAGAATTGATACAGAAAATATATTGGAAACATTTTTCACAAACCATAACATTTTATTTTTTGAAACTGAAAACCCCTTTTTAATAGGATTATAGTGTAAAGTGTGTACATAAACCCTGAGGCAGAAAGTCTCATTGAGAGTTGCCTTTTTGTTTTAATCAGGTGGAAGATGAATCTGTAAGCGATGATCCAGTTCCTGACCGTAAAAACGGTAGACCTATGCGTCAGGCTAGACGTAATGGAAAGGCAAAGAGAAGGAGAATTATGGAGTCGGACAGTGACGAGGAGGGATCGGACGATGAGTTCAAGCCCGATACTAAGGACTCTGTGAGCAGTGATGAAGCGGGCAGCAGTGGGGTAGATGAGGATGACGTGTCTGCCCCAGAGACTGAAGAGGACAGCCCTGTAAAGGTTCCTACTAAGCGCAAGAGAGGAGGCAGCGCCTCAAAGCCTCCCGCAAAGAATCTGAAGAATGAACTTCCAGAAACCCCAAAAAGAGCAGTTGCTGTGTCCGCAGAAGCCAAGCTCAAGCTGTCCTCGTTTTCTGCCCCCGAAGCCTTTGAATCACAGGCGAGCACTGGAGGTGCCGGTGCCGTGTCTGTGTGGGATCATGAGAAGTTTGAGTGGCTTCAAGATGGGAGGAGAAAAGATGTCAGACGAAGGAAGCAGAATGAGGAGGATTATGACCCCGGCACCCTGTATGTCCCAGATGATTTCCTGAATAAATGCACCCCCGGCATGAGAAAGTGGTGGCAGCTAAAGTCTCAGCACTTTGACACGGTTATATTCTATAAGGTGGGGAAGTTTTATGAACTTTACCACATGGATGCAGTTATAGGAGTGAATGAGTTGGGGCTGATGTTCATGAAAGGAACATGGGCGCACTCTGGGTTCCCCGAGATCGCCTTTGGTCGCTTCTCAGATGTCCTAGTTCAGAAGGGATATAAAGTAGCCAGAGTAGAGCAGACGGAAACCCCAGAGATGATGGAAGCGCGTTGCAAGTCCATGTCCCATCCTACAAAGTTTGACAAAGTGGTGAGAAGGGAAATCTGCAGGATCATTACTAAAGGAACTCAGACGTACAGCGTGTTAGACGGGAGTCCTTCTGAGAGTCATAGTAAGTACCTGCTGACATTGAAGGAGAAGGTGAACGACTCATCTGGTCAGCAGAGAACGTACGGCGTCTGCTTTGTTGACACGTCGGTAGGAAAATTCTACGTTGGGCAATTTCACGATGACCGCCATTGTTCGAGATTCAGAACCTTGGTTGCCCACTATCCCCCAGTACAGATCTTGTTTGAGAAGAGTAATCCATCTGTAGATACTAAGAAAGTCCTCAAAAGCTGCCTCTCCACCTCCATTCAGGAAGGGTTAAATTCTTCCTCTCAGTTCTGGGATGCAACAAGAACACTAAAGATCTTGGCAGAAGAAGGTTATTTTGTGAAAGACTCTAAGGAAGACCAGGACGGTGGCACCTTGCCCCCAGTTCTGAAAGCCATGACTTCAGACAGTGACTCTTTAGGACTGACCCCGGGTGAGGGGCATGACCTTGCTCTTTCAGCATTGGGGGCTTGTATTTTTTATCTTAAGAAATGTCTCATCGATCAGGAGCTGCTCTCCATGGCAAATTTTGAAGAGTACGTTCCAGTCGATGTCGACATCGAAAGGGCTCAAACGTCAACCAGTTTCTTTGCTAAAACTAGCCAGCGCATGGTTCTGGACGGTGTCACGTTGACGAACCTGGAGATACTTCAGAACGGGACGAATGGCTCCACAGAAGGGACACTGCTGGAGAGACTGGACACCTGCTTCACTCCTTTTGGCAAGCGTCTGTTAAAGCAGTGGCTCTGTGCTCCGCTCTGCAACCCCTTCTCCATTAATGATCGGCTGAATGCAGTAGAAGATCTCATGGCTATTCCAGGGAAAGTGTCAGAGGTTGGGGAACTGTTAAAAAAACTTCCAGATCTCGAAAGACTTCTGAGTAAGATTCATAGCATCGGCTCTCCGCTCAAAAGCCAAAATCACCCAGACAGCAGAGCCGTCATGTATGAGGAGACCACCTACAGCAAGAAGAAGATCGCAGACTTCCTTTCCACTCTGGAAGGCTTTAAGGTGATGCGTGAAGTTATCACAATCATGGATGATGCTTTGGAAGATTTTAAGTCTAATATTCTAAAACAAATCCTCAGTCTTAAAGATAAAAATCCCAAAGGACGCTTTCCAGATCTGTCTGCTGAGCTAAAGCGATGGGATACTTCATTTGACCACGAGAAGGCCAGAAAGACCGGAGTGATCACTCCTAAAGCTGGTTTTGATCCGGATTACGATGAAGCCCTAAGAGACCTTAAGACGGCGGAGCAGAATCTGACCGATTACTTGGAAAAGCAACGCAAGAGACTGGGGTGCAAGAGTATTGTCTATTGGGGGACTGCAAAGAATCGCTTCCAAATGGAGATCCCTGAGAGCGTCACCGAACGCAATTTACCAGAAGAGTATGAACTCAAGTCCACAAAGAAGGGCTACAAGAGATACTGGACAAAGGCCATAGAAAATATGTTCGGTGACTTGGCGAATGCAGAAGAGCGCAGAGATGCCGCCCTAAAAGACTGTATGAGGCGGCTCTTCTATAACTTTGATAAAAATTACAAAGAGTGGCAAACAGCGGTGGAGTGCTTTGCGGTTCTGGGTGAGTACATCAATACGGATCTGATTTTACACCAATGATGCATCCTACTGTATGTCCTTAGTAAGCAGTAGAGGTTGGTTTCTGCACTTCCATGTTCTCCTGCTCTAGTAGTTGGAGGTGAAAGCATCAGCTGAACATAACCCTTTATGTCATAGATGTCCTAATGTGCCTGGCGCAGTACAGCCGGGGTGGGGATGGACCAGTTTGTAGGCCGGACATCTCATTGCCCGATGACACTGCACCGTTTTTGGAGCTCCGTGGATCCCGTCACCCTTGCATCACAAAAACCTTTTTCGGAGATGACTTCATCCCAAACGATATTGTTATCGGTTGCAAGGACGAGGACGCGGATGATGGCGATGCCCACTGTGTACTTGTCACAGGCCCGAACATGGGAGGCAAATCAACTCTGCTGAGACAGGTAAGTCTGTACTTTGGCTAAGCTGCTTGGATGATGTTGCAGAGCTCCAACCGAGAGCTGATTTCTCTTTACAGGCCATTAATGTTACATATATTTGTAAAATGGTCCATTCGCAGATCAATGAATGTGGCTGACCAGTACCAAGAACCATCAAGTAAACCTAGATCTATTATTTCAGGCTGGTCTTATGGTAGTCATGGCACAGCTGGGATGTTACGTGCCTGCAGAAGTATGCAAGCTGACGCCTATGGACCGAGTCTTTACAAGACTAGGAGCATCCGATAGAATCATGGCAGGTAACACAACTTCTCATACTATGTGTGACTACAGGTTTCGAGAGCTGCATACATGCAAAATTTCTATGAAAGTTCTGGCACTGGGTTATTCCCATCCTAGATGTCCTGTATATATGGTCCTATATGTGTTGGAGATTGGCACTACCTCACATGCCATATACATCGGCCTGGTCACTACAGAGGATGGAGCCTTTGCTTTCGGTTCATTCTTTTGAATGAGTCCAGTTGCTAGTACAGAGTCTGTGAAGGGTCCGTGAGTTGCAATTCCTTACAGACATGTACACCGCCATTTTAGCTAAGATCTGTTTTAATGTGCACAGATGTGTAGTATCCCCATATACTGCCATACTTTAGAATACTTTAGTATGGCAGTATCTGGTAGGATCAATAAAGACAACCTAGGGGTAAACTGCCCTAGGGGTCAAAAAAATTGAATTAAAAATTTAAATAGCCTTCCCCCCTTTCCCTAGAACTGATAAAAATAAGCAGAAAAATAAACATTTTTGGTATCCTGCATCCCAAAATGTCAGATTCTATAAAAATAACGGTTATTTCCAGTGTTGAACCGGAAAATAGCGCTCAAATGTTGAAGACTCCACTTTTTAGCCATTTCACAACATATAAAAATATTTAAGTGATCAAAAGGCTGTACAGTCCCCAAAATGGTAGCAATACAAACTAGATACATGCACTTCACAGCCTTTGATCCTTTATTTTATATTTTACATTTTTATTTTTTTTTATTAGGTGAAAGCACATTTTTTGTGGAATTAAGCGAAACCTCGAGCATCCTACAACATGCGACTGAACATTCCCTTGTTCTGCTGGATGAGCTGGGTAGGTTTATGGGCAGAACACGGTACAGCAAGGTTCTGTTCATATTGGGACAGAGTATCTGTTTTGCAACAGATATTGGTCCAAAGGGGTTGTACAATGATTGCATCTAATCCGCTGTCCACAGGATCCCCCCATTCTCCGGAATGGTGGAGGTCCGAGCAGTAGGTCGCTCATCGCCTTAGGATGGGGGGGATAACATGCAAACTTGGTACAAACCCCTTAAAATTTGTGAATGTAAAATATCTTGCACTGCGGTCTCTCCCCTAGGCAGAGGCACGGCCACGTTTGATGGGACGGCGATAGCCAGTGCTGTGGTGAAAGAGCTCTCAGAGAGGATCAAGTGCCGCACGCTGTTCTCCACACATTACCACTCCTTAGTGGAGGATTACTCTCACACTGCGGCTGTGCGCCTGGGGCATATGGTAAGTGATCGCCCCCAATGTTTGGGGTGTTGCTGTAGTCGCTAGATCTTATATTATATGTCTGTACTTCTCAGGCTTGTATGGTGGAAAATGAATGTGAAGATCCAAGCCAGGAGACCATCACTTTTCTATACAAGTTTATTAAGGGCGCCTGCCCAAAAAGCTACGGTTTCAATGCAGCGAGACTGGCCAACATTCCCGATGACATTATCCAGACCGGACACAAGAAAGCGCAAGAGTTTGAAAGGAACATTGTGTCTGTGAAGATATTCAGGTGGGTCGTCTGATTATACTATAGTTATATTATGCATCGCCTACGAGAACCTCCTGTTTTAGGGCAAAGTTATCAGGACAGGTCCATTACAACTGACTTCCCGAACCCTGTGATTAGAGGCAAGACTTCTCTTTACAGAGACTGCCACTTAAAGCCGTCGTGTGGAGACTTATAGCCATTGACGCTCCACTAGAGGATCCTGGGAAAAATATGTTTTCCAGGATGTAATAAGTAAAACCACACCTCTAGTAATGCAAGGTAGCTAAGTGATGGGGGAGAAGAACATCGGGCTGTGTAACTTCCATACATGTATAGTTGCTCTTTCCCCTATTACTTTTTATGTGTAGTGTAGTATTATTGCTGTAGTATTCATACTACTTGTAGGGGGTTCAGCTTCTGCTATAGTGCATATACCTGCACTCCGCTGCTAGGATGCGTTCACACTTGGCGTTAATGCATGCATTTTGTAAAGTCAATGTTGACAGCAATATACCGTAATTGGAAATTGCATATCTCCTCTTCTGACCTATTGTGGTGCATTTGAAAAAGCAAATGCAATCGGCTGTGGGTCACCGCAGAGCGTTTTAATTCCATTACAAAACCAAATCAAAATGCAAATGTGTTACAGTGCACTAATGGTGTCTTTGGTCGATCACCATTAGGGTGTGTTTTTGACAGAAGCCATTTTGCCTTATGGACACATTGGTTTTCTCTTCCTTCAGCGATTTTACACGGATGCCTTACTGGACCATTGTTTTAACTTTTTTTTTTTTCCTTTTCCACTGATCCCATGTTATTGGTGAACATAAAACAATTTAAAAAAAAAAATGTTCTTAAAGGAACACTAACTAAAGTTACTGATAAAAAAAAAAAAAAAAAAAAATATTAAAGGTCCTGTGCAGTTGTGCTGACATACCTGTATCATGCTGCTGGCTTCTTGCTAGCCCAAGATATATTTGGTATATTTTGACATTAGATTCAGCTATTCCTGATATGGATGGGCACTTCCAGGTTGTGACATCAGCTCAGGGCACTGAAGCCAGAACAGGGCGTCATGTGTGTAATTGGCTGGCCTGAAATGTGATGAGTCACATGCATGTGACATCACTGAAGGTCCTTTGCATTACACAAAGTATTTTCAAATGATGCCGGTTAGTTTGTTGGTAACTGGCCGACCTGAAGCATGTGATATTACTACAGTCTCTCAACAAGCCTCTTGTCATCTCTAGCTGTGCTATATGGTTTCCCATGGCAAATAGAAATTAGCTGGGGGGGGCGGCAAGGTAAAAACCTCTAAACAGCTGCAAATAGGAAATTAGAAAGCTGCTTAGCACAGCCAAGCAAAAGTTTTTATACTTTACAGTTGTACTTGAAGTGTGGAAAAGTCCATAGAAAATAATGATTCCGGAAGGCATCACTGAAGCCAGAAAAAGAAATTAAATCTGTACATGTCCATAAGCCAAAATAGCTTCAGTAAGAAAAAGCCACCAAAACACAAGTAAATGTGCCCTGAGAAAGTGATATCGCCTTGCGTAAGGAACCAGCTTATATTGAAAACAAATGGTTAAACTTAATGGTAATGTGGGGCCCATCCTTAGGTTTATTCAGTAAGATTAAATTCACACTAGTGTTGGAAGCTCTGTTTACATATTTGGAGTATATACTCACAATCCTAGACTATGAGAAAGGTTAATATATATTCTATGCCAGATACTGCTTGGTGTAGAATAGAGCTGTAACCTTCACTTAAATAGGGACAGGTTATACTTGTTGCGTAGGACGGGAACGGCCCTTCCCTTGCACCTATTTGCCGTGGACATGGCCCAAGTGGGTAGGTTGTAACACCGGACACTTTGCCAGGAATGATCCGGCTTTGATCAGTCTCCCACATTGAGATCTTTAGAGTTTTAACTTTTGCAAATTCTTATTGTACAGCACAGTGTGAACATGTCCTAATTACACACCTAGGTCTAAAGGAACAAAGGCCCAAAAAAAAAGCAGTTCCTACGTTTCCTGTGCTCCTTTTAATACAATGGTGGTCAGGCCTCTGCTCTATTTGCTGCAGAAGATGTACATAAATTCTAGCACCATGCAATGCCCACACAGGAAGGAGTAAGAATTGTCAAAAATAAGGCATCTACCACCAGGATGAGGAACAGTATGCAAATGAGCCCGAGGGGCTCCAGGTTCCATAGTTGTTAATACAGACTGGAGCCCCTCAGGCTCTAGTAGACTTGTTGTCCCTATGAGGAATATCCAGAAGGGGGCACTACAGCATACAAATGCATCAATTGAGAGCAGAGACCTTAGGCCAGTGATGGCGAACCTTTTAGAGCCTCAGTGCCTGAACTTTAACCAAAAGCCACTTATTTATTGCAAAGTGCCAGCGCAGCAATTTAAGCAGTAATTTATTTCTCCTTGTTCTTTGACAACTTTTAATCCTTCAGCCTCCTAAGGACACCAAAGCAGTTGAAATGAGGAGGCCAAATTCATCTATCATTGTAGGAAGATTCTTTGAGCCCTGTCTGGTGAAGTTCATACTGAGGTGATGGCCTGGGTGCCCACAGAGTGCCGCCTCTGGCACCTGTGCCATAGGTTTGCCACCACTGCCTTAGGCTATCTGCAGACAGTGCAATACCGAAGCATTAAAGCGAATCCCTTAGAAAAGGAATTTACACAATAGGGGGGGAATTTAACAATGTATTTCAGGTTCCTCAAGTCTTGTTGTAGCAGAAACCCCATTCTGGTGCAGCACAAGACTGTTTGTTCCTACTGTTAGTTGATCTAAACTGCACCAAAATTTTGGGTACAGTGAGGAAATACCCCTTTCATGCAAGGACACGCTCCTTTAGTTAGACAAGTCTTAACCACACGAAAGGCTAATTAAGCACTTTTTTTTTTTTTGGTGCAAAACCACCAGAATTGTGGTACTAGTGTTAAAGGGGGTTGCTTAAGACTTTCCAGAAGTACTTGTTTGTTTTATAAGCAGCCCACTCCCAGCCTCAAACTACCCACAATGTGTGTGTGTGGGGGGGGGGGGGGGGGGGGTTTGTGTGAATGAAGCTTCCTATAGCATGACAGCACGCAGATCTATAAATTGTAACTTTTCAAAAAGCAATTATTTGTTGAACACTTACAACTCATTCAAACACATGCCATCCCTATGCACTTTGTTTGGTATACGCTTCCTAGCAATATTTAAGAAACAATTGACATCTGTATAAAATGTCTGGGGGGGGAGGGGGAGGGACTGGTCTCAAATCAGAGGGTCACTCCTAATGTCATTTCAGTCTACAAAACACAAGTAGCATACTGTCTGAACAGAACCTTAGACTTTATCTTTGAATAACTGCAAGACATCTTGAATTTATCACCACTTTGTTTCAGTTGAGACATTCAATACAATGATCCAAACTGTGGTGATAAATCCGCCTCACAAAGTTTTACATAGAATACAAACTTTAGTTTCCACCGTGTTTTAGCGTTAAATTCCGGAGTAGATAAGATAAAGCTCCTGATTTTAATGTCACCACCCGTGTAATTTCCTGTTTCTTACTACACAGGGCGCTCTATGGGTTACTGGACAGCGGAGCAATGGACCATCAAGCATTGAAGAAGCTCCTGGCAATGATGTAAAAAGAACTTAAAAAAAAAAATACAACTGTGGTTTTTGGTGTTTATTCACAAGGCTGGTTTTCACACATTATGATCTAATAAACTTTATTTTTTAAAAATGACCATATTTCCATTTTTGTCTTTCCTAGGAAATTAAACCCCATTTTTTTTTGTTTTTAATTCATACCTACCCTCTACATAATGGTTATTGAATACTCCACAATATATTAAGTCTAGATGTTATGGTACATGCATACACTTTCAGGCTGTTTTTTTTTTTTTTTTTGATTACCCACTGTCACCAATACATATAAATGGGGTGGGGGGGGGGGGGGAGGAAGGGATAGAGAGAAACCAAAAAAAAAAAAAAAAATTAAAAATAAACCATAATAAAAACAAAAGCTATGAAACTTTTATATATGCTCGTCTCAGCTTCATAAAGCGGGAAATCTCACAAATTTCCAGCATTGTACAAGTTCCAGGCTGTTCAAACAAAAAATGAACAGTAACATTACAGGAGGCGCTCGGAAGAGACTACAGGGAAAAAAAAAACAACTTTCAACCAAAGTCAACACCCGCCACTTCCCGGGGGTAGGAGAAGCTTCAACGTGGAGCTTCAGAGACTCCTCACATGACTGTCCTTGTGTCTAGGAGGAGGAGATGTGGACATGAAAACGGTTGCAGGGAAGGTAACGAGGAGGAAAAGGAGACAACATTCTAACTTTTTTTTTTTTCCCAAAAGGATACCAGAAAAATTGCTGGATTAAAGATTAGTGTTTTTTTTTTTCCTCTTTCATAGAAAGAACATAGATTACTGGGACATGAGTACAGTTTATACAGCGATGCTATTAGGGGGGGGGGGTGCGCTAACAAAAACAGGACACTTTTTTTCAAGTACGATAAATTTTTGCTTGAAATTAAAAAAAAAACTACATGAGATTAAAGCATTTAAAATATCTCAATCTGAATACGTGTTTAAAAAAAAAAACAAAAAGGTCAAAAGAAACGCAGAAGAAGTGCTAGCTCACATTTTTTTTTTCGTTTTTTTTCTTTTTACCATGTTACAAAAAGCAATTGGTACCCATGTCCGTGTGTACTGCAGCAGCAACGACTGCTGCCTGTCTACAGGATAGGACTACTGCACATCAGAGGGGAGGGGAGGGAGGGGCGGCTGCTAGGGGGCGCTAGCAACCTCTATACAAAACAGTAGCTTCTTTCTCGTCACTTCCGTCCTTTCTGAAAAGTTTTTTTTTTTTTTTTTGAGTAATGCTTAAAAAAAAAATGCCCAGTTCTTCCTTAAAAGATCCTGAGTCAACATATTGCCTCGTCCACCAGCTCTACTTCACTTCCAAAAAGGTTATTTCGTTTTTTTTGGCAGGTTGATCACCATCCTCGTCATTCTTCGCTTCAACAGGTTTTTATTTCCAGAAATGGGCAATTTTTTTTTTTTCCTTTTAGCTTTTTCTTTTTTAAATTGTTCCAAAAGAAAGAAGAAAAAAAATACAATGTTTTAAAGAGTTTTTGTTAGAATGGCAGGAACTTTCCCCTTTCTTTTAAAGTTCAGTTGTGTTGCAAAGTATTAGATTCTATAGGCGGAGCAGAGTCATATAATGTATCTGTGTCGTGTGTGGGCTCTCCGGCTAATGTGCAAGGATTAGACAGCGTTCCGGCACCGCAGTCACAGAAGAACCTGCGAAACGGAGAAGGAAGAAACAAAAATGTTTTATTAGAAGCGTCACTCCTATTCATCCTATACGATTACCACCTAGCGGCAATGTGCACTTACCTATCATGTCTAATAAACTCTACATCATGGCCTTGGTGACATTTCTTAATGCAGTTCACGCAGATGGCGTTGCGGTCTGTGGTGTTGCAGGTGTGACATCTAAGGGTTAAGAAAAGACACGTTATATTTTTGTATCTTTCAATATTAGTGTGAAAGACAAGAAACCCAGATTCTAGCAACGGGAAGAGGAGGGGAGGTCACAGATGTTTTCAGATCATGTACACAGCGGAGACGGTTACACAGAAAAGCTTTGATGTAGTTTGTAGTTAAAGGAACGCTCCAGCCACAGCTGATTCAGTGATTTATACCCTGTGAAGGGAGGAGCATTGAAAACGTGTCCTGCTCCTCCCCTTCAGGCCCAAAGTATAATTCAGAGAATTAGCTTTGACTGCAGTGTTCCTTTAAAGCCATCCTCAATTTCCGGCAGGCCCTTTAAGGAAGCTACAATTCTATTACCCTGCAGTGACCCCTAGTGGAGACTTGAAGCATAACCAAACTGGATTCTTAGATAAAAGGGGCTCTGTGACCATATTTTATCCTATTAAACTACTACCCCACCCCCTCAGGTAGATGATAAAATGCCCCTCTTATGCGAAATCTTTCCTGTTTACCCATAGAAAAAAAATTATCCAAAATTATGTGAAAATGAGCAGAAAAATCTGAATTTCATACAAGTACAACACAGAAAAGTGTCCCAAGAGAACTTCAGGACCAAAGCCCGATTCTTAGGGGCTCATTCACACTGTCGTAATAAGTTCCTGAATTACGGACCGCTCAGTGACCTTTATGATACATGCAGCAAGGATCAGAGCAGTGCGAATCAGCACTTATTATGGCGTTTGCTTTACACTTCATGTATCGGGAATGGATAGACTGTTTTTCCCCCTCACAAGAATCATATAGAATAGCAGGTACACGGGAGACATTATCCAGTTAAAATGACATCTATAAATCTAGGTGGAAATAAACCCTAACTCATTTTATTTCAGACAAGGTTGGTCACGTTTAGGTCAGTGGTCAACCAAATGCAGCACTGAGAGAACAAGGCTGCTTTCCTGTACAGCGCCATCCAGGACCATAGGCTGTGTGGGGTATTGCGGCCCAATACAATTATGTTCTATTATGCTGCACAACCAATTTACTTTTTCAATATGCCTGGTGACAGGATGATAATGACTCTTTGCTGCACATAGGTAATCAATATAATGTGCAGTGCGCAATCCTCCTCAGTTTCGCCTATCCCTACAGTAGCTGTGTCTCGTTGCTGTCCTTTCCTATGGGACTGCTGGAGGGGAGTGGATGCTGCTCACTCTGGTGGGGAGGAATTAAAAGTAATGAAATGCTCGGTGTGGAGCTAGGAGGAGAGAGGAGTATGTGCAGAAGTCTTCTGCAAGGAAGCTTCCCCTGTTTCTCATCAGTCCCTCCATCTCAGTTTGTGATCCTGAACAATTTTCTCCTTTCCAGCCCCTTCCACATACACTATCTATACAGCAGGGTAGCTGTTAACCTTTAATGCTCACAATGCACAAAACTATACAGTTTCACTACTGGTTTCTACTTCTATTACATGCTGCATGCTCCTCCTAGTCACTACATAGACTGTACAGACTCAACAATATATCCAGTAAGATTCCTACAAGTAAATCCACAGAAACCCAAAGAGATTTCTGACAAGTATCGTCAGGACAGAAAATGCCATGACTCTGGAGGGGAGGGGTGAAGGGCAGAAAAACTATGCCTCAATGCCACCTCAAATAAGGCAGAGTTACCTATTCATCAATGTGACGTGGGATAACAGAAATCCAAAATGGATAGGATGCTACTTCAGTGTTATTACATCTCATCAGTACAGTGTAGGGAACTGGTTTGGCTAGATATGAGGCCATGAATGCAAGTCAGGAAGGTCATGCACTCTCTGCTGGGGATTCTGGGTAAGGAATATGCCTGGAAAGGTACCCTTTATATTCTTGTGTCCCTTAGGTCAGTCCCTCCTACAAAAAAAAAAAATCTTCCAATGTATCCAAATTCTGCTCACATGAAATATACCATACAAGTGCTTACGTTTTTTTAAGTTGATGAACCCATAAAATACATTTCCACACGGGAATGTCTTGCATTGAATTAAAGGTGAAACAATAAAATGTATAATAACCAGTAGTAAAATCCAGTCCTTTAACAGGCAGATTATTAGCCGAGAATCAGGGGAAAATCTGCAACGTAAACTTGTTAGCTGTGATCCCATAAGATCGAAATGATGAAATGTTACCTGTAAAAGTCATGCATGGGGTAGCTGGTGTAACTTGATATCTTATATAGACACTGGCCTCTATTGACTGCTTTTTCTATGGCATCTTGATTGTTCATTATTTTATTATCTGCAAGAAATACAAAAATAGGACGGGAATACTTCACGGCAACATTCGCCTATAGACTAAGCTGCTCACAGTCAGCAGATCTGAACAATCTGGAGGGACGGCCAATATCCTAAGCCTAAATCATCAGAGAAAAGCAGGGGGAACCCTCACAAAATTCATCCATTGGAAAGAACAATCGCCTGCTTTTCTCTGATGGGACCCAAACCAGTTTTGGGTATAAAATTCAGGGTATTCCCATCTTATGTAAAAGGTGAATAATCCACTCAGCTCCCAGTGCTCTGTCCCTGCCAGGGGTCACATATCAAACATATAAATGGGGAGATCTATGCGAGTCTTATCAGCAGCGCATCCTATTATCTACAAGGCTCTGAGATATCAGTTCAGAATACATTGACAACTTCTTGGGCATCAAATAGGAAGTAAAAATGTTATCAGATTCCTAGGAACTGGAAAAGTGTTAACTGGGAAAACCGATAAACCAAAAATGGTTGTAATTGGTGCCTCAATATCTTGTGTTCTGCAAGGATGTGGTTTGCGCAGATGAAAATCTCTTCCCCCGAAAGAGCACGACAAAATCTTTTGAAACATTTGGAGATGTATACGTAATGCATCATCTTGTGTCTTGTACCAATGCAATAAGCCAGGAGCTGCACGTACCTTTCATGGTAACGTTAACACCAGACGCCAGAAATAGTCCCCCGAATCGGTTGTTGAAGATCTGATTGCCTTCTAGGGTCGCAGTCGCATGGTTTGTGATTTCAATACCTTCAAATAAATGAGATATTAGCATTTGGTATTTATTGTGCCAGATCCTCTGTACATTAGTGGATTATTAGTCTGTACACCAGCAGTTAGTGTTGCTCTATGGCAGGGGGTCAGGAACCTTTATCAGAGAGCCATGATCACCACATATTTTAAAATGCAATTCTGTGAGAGCCCTTCAAAATGCACACGACCCCTCCCCCCAGTAGATAGGTAGCCACACCACATTGCTCCCTCTCCACAGTAGATAGGTAGTCACATCACATGCCCCCCTTCCCTCAGTATACAGGTAGTCACAGCATGGACAGTAGGACTTTTAGGCATGAGGAGGAACAATATAGGGATAGTTGTACTGCTGTGTAATAGTCTGCAAAGATGTGTAGTTAGTGTGGGTTAGCTTAACTTACAGGTACGGTTTAAGGAACCCAATACAACTGTACTGAATCCACCTTTACATGACAGCAAAGCTAAAAACAGACTCACAATTGGGTCTGGTATTTTTGCCCAAATTTTTGCCCTTCTGCAGATTTGACTGTGAACCAACCTGCAGCAAATCCATCAAATATCCTGTTTTTCCGCAGGACAGGGTGGCTGTTGGTACTGATAAGCACGCCGGCCTGAGCGTTCCTGAAGATATCATTCTCTTCCAGCAACCCTGCCAGGGAAACAATTACACAAGTTATCACAATGTGCAAATTATAGGTAGTATACAGCATCATCCCACTTTGTGAGGCATAATACAAGTCCACCACTAGATGGCACTTCAGAAAAAAAAGCTTCCCGGATATTTCCATACACTACATGGGAATTCTTATATGGATAACAAACACTTTACCTCTACCGCCATTGAATATACAAATGCCGCCGTCTCGGCCGTCATGGATTTTGTTTCTTCTTAACGTTGGGTTGCTATCCGTTTTGATCCAGACGCCGGCCATTGCGTTATCAAATATCTCATTGTCCTCAATGAAGCCAAGCCCTGAGCAAGAGCCATCGTGGTCAATACAATAGTATAGCAAAAACACGCAAGTAACATAGTAAGACCACAACAACTCACCAGAATTGTACACTAGTATTCCGCCGTTCTGACCTCCCCAGATCTTGTTGCGTCGAATTTTAGGGTTGCTTCCGGTTCTAGACATCAATGGATTACAGGACATAGACTTAATTACACCACAGCAATACCAAAGAAAGAGGGGGAGCATATAATACTAAAATAGTCAGTTTATTGGATACAGTTTAAAAATAGAACATGTAAACAGGGTGGTTACAAGGCATGAAATATGTAGGTGCTGGGCAGCAAATGCAAATATAGAAATGAGTAATAATTAACATTCATAAAGTGCATGGTGCAAGGCCAGAAGATTGATACATAGTGACAGGTAATATTACATATAAATGGCGATGCATACAGACGCACTAGTGTTACCTGATGGCATATGGTAATACAGCACAAGGGATGAGAGGCTGCCCAGCACCTCCCCGACACGTGTTTCGTCCGGAGAGGACTTTGTTAAGGGGTGGTTAATTACACCACAGACTTGTTAAAAAAGACGATATATTCTTGGAAGAAAACGTCCACTTACCGTATCTGAACCCCGGAATACATGTGGTTGTAGATATCGTTGTCTTCTAGTACTCCATGGCCGTTGTCGTAGAAGTATACACCAACCTACACAATACAAGCATAAACATCAGCTCATGTACTGAGGAATGTACACATATACTTTGCAGTGTATCATCAGAATCCTGTAGTTTCAGTCTGTACCTGTTTCCCGCTGTGTATCCTGTTCCTCCGTAACACTGGAGTGCTTCCTGTCGTCACCCAAACTCCGGCCAAGGTGTTGCTATAAACTTCATTCTCTTCAATTACACCTTGCCCTTTTTCATGCTGAAAGCAAAAAAATCTTATAAGCATCAGGGAGACGGAAGATAAAGTATCTACAGAATATATCAGTCATGTTTATTATAGGGCAATCGTGGTAATCGACTCTCCGATGTTAAAATAATTCATCTGGTATAAAGGACCAGAAAGCAGGGAGTTTACACTGCTCAGTAACAATGTTCATTGATGGTCGTTGTGCCAGTGCAGCATTTGAGCTGGATTCATGGTGCTGAACTGAAGTCGTCCAGCACCGAGTAAGGCCCCTTCCACACTTGCGTTTTTCACGCGCATTTTCTGCGCGTGCTTTTGACGCGCAGAACTTGCATTGCACTCTGACCCATTGTAACCAATGGGTCTTTACAGACTTGCATTTTTTTTTCACAGACTTTTTTTTAACGCGTGTTTAAATCTTGACATGCTCTACTTTTGCAAGTCACGCGCATGAAAAACCGCACCATACAAGTCTATGGAGACGCTTCAAAAACGCATTGCACTCTTAGACACCTGCAAGTGCAGTGCAAGTGCAATGCGTTTTTCACGCATCAATTGCCATAGAAAAGATAGAGCTCAGTCCTGAGTCCGCGCACTTTCTGCGCGTGAAAAACGCATTGAAATTGCATTGAAAACGCGCGTGAAAAACTGAGACACTGAACAAACTGACTGAAAACTGATTGCACTCTGATCGCACCCTGATCAAACTCTGACGTGATCTGCAACGCAAGTGTGGAAGGGGCCTAACAATAGCAGCCAGACCTGTAACTATACAACCTGCAAAGGAAATCTACCATGAATATCCATCATGATAAACCAAGGACAATTACTCATAGATCCAGGCCTTTTTCCTTCTAAAATCACCTTTGGTAATGTCCCACATAGAGCCCTTCAGGCTCCTTTACAATTATACCAGAGACCCCTCCATGCTGCATCTTCACAGGCCGTTACACTGCAAGAGCACAACCCACTCAGTGTGAGATTACAGCAGGCAAAAGGAGGGGGTCGCAGAGTAGAGGGAGTGCTGAAAGAGCAGGGAAGAGTGACAGTGTAACAACCTTAAGGACCCCTTTGATTCCATTTTTTCATTTCCTACTTTCAAAATTCCCAAACTTTTTTTTTTTTTTTTTGATACATTTCCGTGTACAGAGCTGTATAAGGTTTGTTTTGTGCGTAACAATTTTACTTGCCAGTGATGGTATTTAATATCCCATGCCGTGTACTAGGAATGCTTGTCATATTTGTTATCCATGGCCTCCTTCCTTCTAAAATAATCTTTAAATCCCTTGCTGCACCATGATGTTCCAAAAAGTTAATAGAGCAAAAGCTAGTGAATAAGGGCAAATGGATTGCACCAACCAAAAGAATAAAGGGGAGGTGCCATTTGGAGAGCAAAGTGAAAGCCGTAAAAACAGGACCCAGAAGAAAATGGGCCAAGTCTGTTTTTTGTCAATTTCGCCGCATTTGGCATTTTTTTCTCCAGCTTCCCAGTACACAGCATGGGATATTAAATACCATCACTGGCAAGTTACACAGAAAACAAGACCTTATACAGCTCTGTATACGGAAATATCTAAAAAAAAAAAAAAAAAAAAAAAGTTATGGAATTTATGAATTGGGAAATGAAATGGAAACAAAAACTAAAAAAAAAAAGGGCTATGTCCTTCAGGGGTTAAAATTATGCTAATTAGACATAAGGGGTCTGTGGGTGTCAACAGAGCCCCACTGGGCTTCACAGGCTGTTACACTGTTCTCTGCTCTTTCAGCACTCCCCCCCCTTTGCCTGCTGTAATCTCACACGGAGTGGGCTGTGCTTTTTCAGTGAAACAGTTGTGAAGATACAGCATGGAGGGGTGTCTGCCAATGTCCCACAGAGTCCTTCAAGCTCATTGGCATAATTGCAAAATTTGATTTCAAAAGGAAAGACGCCATGGATAACAAATGTGATTACCACAGTCACGATCCCTGGATCTATTAGTAAGTGTCACTGGTTTAACCTGATGGATTTTGACGTTAGATTTTCTTTACTTTGCAGCAAGTTTGTTTGAACCACCTGGCATGTGTGCAGTGCCTACCAAGCCCTAGGCACGGTGTCTGGTTAGACACAAGATCGCGATTTGTATCTGAAATGGCACGACAGACACTGTGCACACACATGCGAGGTGGTTCCTCGGGAGGCTATTGGAAGAAAATAAAGCACAGTAAAAAAAAAAACAAAGCAGAGTTTAAAGCTCACCACATAAATGCCGCCATGCTGACCGTCATGGATTTTGTTGTGTCTGACAATAGGGCAGCTGTTTGTGCGAATCTGAATACCCGCTAAAGCATTTCCTGTAGACAGGGGGGAAGAAAGAAAATTTAAATTTTAAAAAATTATTTTTTTTAAAAATTGATAATACAGATTAAATACAAGATGCTCATGGAGACCACGACTTACCATATATGTCATTTTCTTCTATAAGGCCTCTTCCGTCACCAAAGATATACACACCCCCTTGGTTTCCATTAAAAATTGCATTTCCCCTGGGGGGGAAAAAAAGGGAACAACTTTGTTGGGTATAAAAAAAAAAATTAAAAAGTAATGAGTCTTAAGCAAAGTAAAAAAAGAAAATCAATGCTTCCACATCCTTATGCTGCTGAACATATTTACAGGCAACTCTACATTATAACTCATTTATGTGCAGTGATTGGCAGCTTTTTACCTTGGTTTCCCCCTATTCCCCACTACTGTATATGAGGGTTTTCTTTATTTGTGTCGCCGACGCTTTGGGAACCTATAGCCACTGCTTACCGATGCTGGTTTTGGGTTTTATGTTGGAGGAGCCGCAATCTCAATGTATGTTCAACAGCGGCCATTGCTCCTGTGCTTCATAACCGGAGAGAAGACTGATCTCCTCTTACATTACAAAGCACAGGAGGTGCAAGTGCTGCCGATCTGTTCCCACCTAGTCCTACGCTCCGAACTCTCTCTGATCGCTGCCATCTATGAATGACATGAACCAAAAAAAAAAAAAAAAAAATCACAAGATCACACCAGACCAAGCATCCGACAAATATATGGCAGGCAATAAAGAAAAATTCTTATGAGAATTATATTGTATCCTTTGGAAAAGATCATTCCTACCCACTGCATATTGATCCAGCAGCAGAAACTGTAGACACGTGTTATGTATAAATCTATGCGTTAAAAGGCTGGTACACTGGTAAAAGGCTGGTACACTGGTAAAAGGCTGGTGAACTAAATTTTGGTAAAGACATTTGATCGCACAAAGAGCAAAGAGCAGTAATAGCAAGGGCATCCGAGGACTTGTGGCGAATACTCAACATTGTAATGCATAAGGAGACTATCCAGGGTCTAGTTTGAAGAGGAAAAGGGAAAAAAAAAAAAAAAAAAAAAAAAAAAGTCTAAACTGGACCAAATTTTAAATAAATAAAATCTCCACCGGAACCAAAACTACACAGAATGTGGGGGGAATCCACAACTAAATGCATTGTGCGCCCCTAGTGAAAATCCCTCTGAATGGATGAGCTCTATGCCGGGTCCTGAAGAATGAGCCAGGAAGTCCCCAGGCCCAGTCATCACCCACTTGGCATGGAGGTGTGTGTGTGTGTGGAGGGGAGGGGGGGTCTGTAGTTGCAATTAAGGGGTCCAATTTAAAAGTGTGTGTTGTGTACATTTTGGGTGTCGAAACAAGTCTACTCCACTAGCACATTTATCAATGTATGCACAGATGATATTTTTTACATCTATTTTACAGTATTTAAAATTGTTTTTAGCCCACAGATAAATCAAAAAGAAAATTGTCCATTAGGACACATAAACCCATTAGTCACTAAAAAATAACTTTTATTGGTATTCATTAAAAGATGGGACTAGCGTCATCCAATATTGTATATTAAAATTGCCAGAGTGCAGGGGGCGGCAGGTCTCACTATATCAGAGTGGTGAGTAATTACAAGTTGAAGCACATAGGTCAATGGTTAGATCTCGGATGCTGATGGTACGCATGCAAACGCTGCGTTAGGAATACCGCAGATCGTATTCTATCTTGTATTGTGGGGGGACCCGTGCAGATTTATTGGGTTCAATTAAATAGCCATTTCGGCATCGTATTATCCCTATGATGCACAGGTCAAACTCCCCAGTGAGAGTAGTGCTGAGCTCACACAATGCAATGTGTTTTTTTGAGCATAGACTAACCAAGGACTCAAGTTTATTACTAATACCGCTAGCTAGCTGTATAATATTGCTCCCTAAGTAGGCTGTCCGTCAGCTGCCTCTGTATTAAAATCTAACAAAATAGCCCCCCCGACATGTTTCGCCACATGCCGTGGCGTCCTCAGGGGGATCGGGGCCAATAATGTGGCACATTGGACCCGTCGGTAAGCTATATAGATTTTGATAGTGACATCATCACTGGGGGCCTGATCGCGCTATCCAATGGTAGTGCGGTAGGCTCGATTCTCCTAACCAATCCACTGTGCGCCCATTTGGTAGCCAGTCATTAGGGGTACACCCCTTGTTTTAGTTGGTTGATACTCATCATGTGGTACCGCCTCAATAGTGAGTCAGAAGGTCCAGTGCGCAATACAAGGTCCCCCACAATACAAGATAGAATACGATCTGCGGTATTCCTAACGCAGCGTTTGCACGTACCATCAGCATCCGAGATCTAACCATTGACCTATGTGCTTCAACTTGTAATTACTCACCACTCTGATATAGTGAGACCTGCCGCCCCCTGCACTCTGGCAATTTTAATATACAATATTGGATGACGCTAGTTCCATCTTTTAATGAATACCAATAACAGTTATTTTTTAGTGACTAATGGGTTTATGTGTCCTAATGGACAATTTTCTTTTTGATTTATAACTTACCCAAACCCAGTCACAATGTGGTCTATGCAGTAAAACCCTTTTGAATATTTTTCATAGCACACAGATAAGCGCCAAAGTAATTTTCAGCAAAGCCCCGCATGCATAATAGCTGATATATTTTTGTAAATTTTGGTTATACTTGCTAGCATTTACCTACTCTGCCACTTTCTTAGGCTTCATTGTGTTCAGTTGCTGCTAGGTTCTTACACCCACGCCTTCCCCTCTTCCAAATATTGGCTGCGCACAACAGGGACCACAAAGCGTTTAAGACCTATATGGTTAAACAGATTTGGGCCCCATGACACAAACACATATGGAGGTCTTATGCTAGTTGTACAAATGGCAGCAAGAATAAGGCCGCCATAGATGTGCAGTGTACAGTGAACACGCACACCCCTCATCTTGCTGTAGTTGCACGTCGCCTTATGGAGAGGGGATCGGTGAGGCTCGCTTCCCCCTATCCAGTCAGCGGTATGCTATGCCCGGGTTGCAGTGCAGTGGTAGTATACATTCATCTACATGAATCCTTACTCTAGGCCAGTGGTTCTCAACCTGTGGGTCGGGACCCCAGTGGGGGTCGAACGAGCAAAACCGGGGGTCGCCTAAAGCCATCGGAGCCGAAATTTTACTGTGTTTTTACTGCGAGTTGCATGGTTTGGGTTCACCACAGCATGAGGAACTGTATTGCGGGGTCACAGCATTAGAAAGGTTGAGAACCACTGCTCTAGGCCCTTGTATGATTTACCAGACTGAATCTAGAATCACAGAACTGATCTCAGCATGCCCATTCAGTATAGACATCCTATACATTCTGAAGAAGGACGCAGTAGGTTTGGCAGAGGACACTCACTCGTTGGGCAAAGGGCTTTAAGTTTTCTAACTTGACGGCTCCAATGAAGTCTTGTGAGGCAACGTGCGCAGGTTTGCTTACCGTATGGTCGGGTCACTATTTGAGGTAATCCAGACACCAGCAAAATTGTTTGCATAGATTTTATTCTCCAGGAACTGCCCTCTCCCTTTTTCGTGGACGTAAATCCCTCCGGTTTGGCCGTGGTGAATTTCACATCTGACCACTGTGGGATTGGCGTAGGCTTTAACTTCAAAGCCGGCTATTCGATTTCTATGTATGTTGCAGCTTTCAAAGTAGCCCTGTAATGAGAACGCCATACATGAGCAGCTCTAATTAAAAGGGTTTACATTCTCCACTTTACATAAGGTATGTACAAAGTGCACAGACATGTCTGTAGGGAAGGACTCGTGCTCTGACCGCATTGCATCCACATTTGAACAGCCCATTTTCATGGAGCCTTTCGCTTGAAGAGGTTGTCTAGGCACATCAAGAGGAACAGTAATTCCCCACTATCCACAGTCCTGCAGATCACTACAATGGGGGTCCTTAGGACCACAAATGAAATAAGATGTGTGCTGGCGCTGGCTCTGTTCATTTGGGGGGTACAACAGGCCCCCCGTTTCCCTGATCTGTGAGGTCCCACAACCAATCATCAAGCGGATAGGATAAAACTTGTTGAGGTTGTACAAACCCTCTAATGCCAATTAAATACAGGAAGAGTTGTGAAATGTTAAGACTCAACAAGACTCACATGGGCCACAAACTCTTATGATTTATTTTTGAGTGTTTCACATTAGAAACAAACAAAAAAAAAATCCTATACAAACCATGTCATTTTGTGTGGCAGAAAATCTGACAGCCAACTAGTCCGTCTGGAGAGTAGAAACTTCATGAAAAGTTTCTTCTAGGCCAGTAAAACCATCTGTGTGATTGATAGACTAGAAAATTATATGCAATAGGTGATGAAGGTCTAATTATCTGTGGAGTCACACGCGAAGAGTGTAATTCTCCAGTACATACACGATGGGTTGTAAAATATCCACAGATTATGGTAATCCACAGACAGGGCGTGCTCACCGACAAATACTGGCCATACAGAACAAGTAATCCCAAAATAATAAGGTAGGAAAGAATTTAAGGTGAAGCTGCTTGGAGGGATATTTATGGGAGAGCAGTGAATATATAACAGAACCCATCATACTAATTATGTAATTACAGGCAGTCCCCAGGTTAAGTACAAGATAGTCCCCGGGTCTGTACTTAAGTTGAATTTGTATGCAAGTCGGAACTGCATATTTTATTATTGTAGTTCCAGACAAAAAATAATTTTTTGTCCCAGTGACAACTGGAGTTTCTAGATTTTTTGCTGCCAGGATTATCAATAAAGCTTCATTACAGACACTTTACAGCTGATCATTGCAGCCTGGGACTAAAGGAAAGCATCCAGAGAGCTTCAACAGAGGTCACAGGGGGTCGGTCTGTAACTAGTGGTCGGCTGTAAGTTGGATGTCCTTAAGTAGGGGACCGCCTGTATTGGAATAGTTGCCAACAAAATTCTCCAGAAACGCTCCAGAACTCCCCCACAGTACATCTACCAGGTCAGAGTGACCTTACACCCCGACCTAATATATATTTAATGAAAAATCAATATACCTGCTGCTTCAATTACTTGATTCATTTCCACCCATCTGCCAGCCACTAATAATACCCTCTACTTCCCTGATTTGGGATAAAAAAAGGGATGCCTGCAAAGCAATAGAGATAATGTGGGGATCCAGGGATCTCAACCAATCATCCGTTATATTTCCAGGGCTTGTCCACTTTCAGCAAATTGATATTGTGTAATGAAAAGATATGCATTTTTCCAATATACTTTCAATACCAATTCCTCATGTTTTTTTAGATCTCTGCTTGCTGTCATTCTATAGAAAGCTTCATTTTAATTCCTGTGGATAAAGACTGGTCCCTGTGGTGCGGTCATGTGATGTCACAAAGGTGCACTGCTCTTTATATCCATGGTCATGTGAGGTCACACAGGTGCACTGCTCATTATATCAGTAATCAAAGCTGTGCGATACAATGAGTGGTGCACCTGTGACATCACATGACCAGGGATATAACAAGCAGTGCGCCTGTGTGACATCCCTGGTGCACGGTATATCAGAGTATTCAGAGCTGTGTGATGTGATCAGGAACAGAACTTGCCATGCCATGGTCAAACGTGAACACGCCAACATCTCGGCCATGGTGAATATGGTTTCGCCTAATGATTGGATTGCCGTGATTTTTAACCCATATACCAGCTAGAGCGTTATTGGAGATCTCATTGTCTTCATAAATACCCTTAAAAAAAACAAGAAATCGATCAAACTCTATAATCAACTAAATTTAAAATAAGAGTGAGAAGGGATGCAACAAAACATAGTTACCTCTGCATGGTCAGTGATGTACAGGCCTACGTTTTCACAATCACTGATGTTACAGTGTTTGATGGTGGGACAAGCCCCCTGGCCACTCACACACACTGCCGAGCCGACTGCAAGGAGGAAGCAACAAAAGGCGACAAGATTACTACTATTAAAGATGACACTAGGAGGTATTCAGGGCATCTTCAGCGTAAAGGGAAGCGAGTCACGTACCTGTGCAAGTGCTGCGGATAATACAGTGATCGATGACCGGACTGCAATTCACTGTGATCTCTAAGCAATGGTGGGCGTTGTGGTGCTGGGCAGATTTGTCATCAGGATTAAACTAGATGGGGACAAAATAAAAAGAATTATCCCTCTGCAGAATACATATATAATTAATACAATCTGACAAATATACTACACCTATAATTGTACACAAATAATACAATGTTTTTGTAGTGCAACATAAAACATGTAATGTCTTCAGGTATCCAAAATAAATGCTCTCTGCACAGGATACCCCTTAGTGCCACCTAGCGGAGGTAGATGCACCCACCCCTCCTTGCAGACCTATGAGACCCTTTTTTATTGTTATGATTTGGCTCAACATAGATCGTCTCCTCATGTATAATGAATGATATTGTAAGATGTCCCTATGACTTGACAGCATCTGTACAATATTTTTCTTCATAACACTATAACAAAGTTATTTAAAAAATTAATCCTCCTCCTTAACCCCTCTGCCAGACAACCCACATCTACCAAATTTCTTTTCTTTCCAAGACTGATATACATCTCTGGATTTTAGCATTTTAGGAAATTCTTCTATTAAGATACTTATTTCGCCCGCAAGTCTGAAGAGTATTGCCAAAAAGGCAGGTTGCTTCAAAATCACAAGACCACCATCTACAGCTGAAGATGGTAAGGACTAGACTGATGCCTCGGCACCTCCTGCTATGCACCCACACCCATATGTGATTGGTGCTAATTTGGTTATCATCTGGCATAATATATGCAGTGATTTCCACCCAGCCAAAGCTTATGGGTGTAGCTGGTGTGCCCGTCACACTCGCTGATGCCACCTTGACTTGTTTCACAACTGCAAAACCAAACTGGTACACTTAAAGGGCATCTACCAACAGGATGAAAGACTGTATGCAAATGAGCCAGAGGGGCTTCAGGCACCATTAACACCAAAGGAGTCTAGAGCCCCTCAGGCTCATTTGCATACAGTCCTTCATCCTGGTGGTAGATGCCCTATGACAGTGGTGGCGAACCTATGGCACGGGTGCCAGAGGTGGCACTGAAAGCCCTCTACATGGGCACCCTTGCCATCACCCCAGGGTAGAGCTTGCCAGACAGGACTCAAGGACTCTTGCCATCACAGGCAGCCGAGGACCCTAGAAGGAAGTTACAATGATGATCCAAACTTCTTCTCCTTCTTTCTACTGTATTGGTGTCCTCAGGTGTCTATAGATTTTAAACCTGTGACAGAGCAGGGGGTGAAAAGTTACTGCTTAAATTGTTGCATTGGCTCTTTGTGAAAAAAATGTGGGTTTTGGTTGTAGTTTGGGCACTCGGTGTCTAAAAGGTTTGCCGTCACTGCCCTATGACAATAGTCATACTGTGCACCCCCCTCCCCACCATTCCTTACACATCACTTACCGACCCAGCTGATCAGCACAAAGCAGGAACGGCTGTCAGTTTACTACAAAAGCCCATGCGGTGTATGTGACCTATGTATGCGATACAAAACACAGTGTAACATGATTGAAGTCATTGTTCTGTATGACGACCCTCATGCTCCATACAGTGTCGTTCTGACCACAACCTTTGTATCTCAACGGCAGTCTCATCTCTCCCACCGCGGTGGCCACAGATAACACACTAGCTCGCGTACTACCAGCATTGGCGGTAAGAATCGTACATGTATAGAACCATTTATGATAACTCTATACATGTTTTGCCACAAAATGTTAGAATAACCTTACCCTGATGGTCATATACCCAACATACGCATCTTCTGAGCCTTCCATGAAGACAAATGTCGAGTCTCTAGTGTTTTCAATGATCACCTTGTCAGCAACTTTTCCAGGCGCTGTATGAGGTCAAAAGAAAGAAAATGATCAATTGTCAAGAAATTCTGTACTGACTGCAATATATATGCACAGTATAATACCAAGCAGTACCAAAGTAGTTACAGAAGAGCTCTACTTCATATAGACCACCAGCTTTAACTAGATAGAATGGTAAGGTTTGCAGATTTCCCCTTATTATGTGTGTTTGACAACACCAATGCAAAAACTGAGGTGTGAACAGAGCTCTTCGATATGTACCTAGACACAATGTACGACAGGGAGACCATCATACACCCGTGCAACGTGAAATATTCTGCTCATATCTTACATCTGCAGTGTTTCTTCTATCCTATTGTCATTCACAGCTGCAGTGAAATTTCTGCAAACTCATGAGCTCACACCTTCCCGCAGATCCTACCATTTCAGCAGGTTCTGCTCATTTGCATTCTTCAAGGCATTTTCTTGACACCAGACAATATTACATTAACACACAGTATATAATAAATTAATAAATGTAATAACCCCGTTTTACGCCCACAAAAAAAAAAAAAAAAAAAAAAAAAGGAAGCTGCCATACTGGGTCGCACACATAGCAATGACCTTTTGTGTAGTACGTCCACACACAGTATTGTTACAAAGACATTACAGAGGGAGACATTACCTGCACCGATCATAGTAATAGGAGACTCTATGTAGATCCATTCATCTGTGTAGATGCCAGAATGGACAAAAATGAGTCCGTCAAAGTGAGCTTCCTGTACGCCGCCTAACGCATCCTCAATCGTGTCATAATACTAGGAGAAAAAGAAACATTTAACCCCCGTCCATGTGCGGCGTCCGTACATTCGCGGACAGATACTCACCAACATGTTTTCCCTGCCTTTATATCTGGTCGGATTGCTGTAAAAATGTTCTGCAAAACCTGGTTTAACATGTGCTCCTTTATACTGAAAGGGAAATCCACATTTTAGTCATTGGTAAATGCCCAACATACATTTTGAGGTTATTCATTTCCAAGAGATTAAAAGGGAATCAATTTGACCGCCCAAATCTGTACACACTGAGGTTTTGTCCCTGGTAACCAAACCTGTGCAGGCCTGAGAAAAGTAATTATTCCAAGATTGCAGCAGGGGCACATCCTCACACAGCTGTGCTCTTAGATGTCCGCGTTCAAAGGGAAAAAGTTAGCAGTCTTCTGGTTTAGCACAACCACATTTGTTCAGCACAGGTCAATGCAGTATGTTAAGCGCACAGCAGTGGGAGAACACAACACAAGTGCACCAAGTCCAGCTACAATCCCAGACTATAAATGCATTTTCACAGTTCTGCAGCCATTACCGCCACAAATGTATGGTTACACAGATCTCCAGGACTGCTACCTACCTGCTACCTAAAGTCAAAAACTTTTAAAAGGGAATCTGTTCAAGTTATTTTTTAAGGGGGGGGTCAGAACAACAACAACAAAAAAAATTGAGGTCCTTTCAATACACAGAAAATATCTGTTTATTTCCATGGTGACCCACAGCAGAAACTAAGCAGTCATTGCCTGTGAGTCAAAAATGACTGGGAAACATTGAAAGGACTATGATGCTATGATGCATGGAGAACTGTCCCCAGGGTAGTGTTTGGTCAGGGAAATGCAGCTACCTACACGATCCATGTCTCTGTGACTAAACAGGTTTGTATAATTAAATTGCAAAACGGAAAAAAAAAAACTCACTTTAAAAGGAGTTGTCCAATGTAAGCAGATTATAGACATTACAGCAAATAACATATTACACAAACAATATCATTTAACTCTTCCAATATACTTTCTGTATCAATTCCGCACTGTTTTCTAGATCTCTTGCTGCTTTCATTCTGTAGGAAGCTTCCTTGTTCACTTCATGTAGATAAGACTCCGCCCCATGGTCATGTGATGTCACCCAGGTGTATGCCTCATTAGCGTCACACAGTGTAATCACAACTGTGTGATGCTAACGAGCCGTACAGCTGTGTGCCATCACATGACACACCTGTTGCATGAGAGCAAGCAGAGATCTTGGAAACCATGAATAATTAATAGATAAGTGGATTGGAAAATTTTACACACCACCTACCCAGTTTTCTGTATAGCTTCTTTACATTATTTTGTTGTCGAGCATATTACTGCTGGGTTTCCCTTGCTTTGTTACGCATTAAAGGGGGGGGGGGGTAAATTTCCCCATTGTTCCTATGTAGGCAACTATGGGAAGGGTTACCATTTACCATGAGTATTTTTGCATTCTGTTCTCCTTGACTGGTTTCTGATATGCTTTTCAAGGCAAGAGCAGATGTGTGAACTGAGCCTTAGTAACATGTCACCAGATCACTTCCTCCGAGAGTCCGTGAGAAAGATAGGTGTGAACTAACGCTAATATATGGGCTGGCTAAATATGTCCAAGATATGATTTCTAAGAAGTTGGGAGGGGAAGGGTTGAGGAAGCACGATGACACATGCTTTGATAACTATATCCTATATGTACAGCTACACCTTATAGTCTACAGTAGTAGGACCACCACAGTTGTACACGTCATACCAGCTGCTGGAAGCTCTCCTTCCACGGATTTGGATGCTCGTATTCCTCAGGGTTAATCTGATAGAATTTGCCAGGCTCGGGGTGCATCATGGGTCGTGTATACTCAAACACTTCCATATATAATCGTTTCCTGCAAATAAAACTCCGGCATTAGTATGGACCAAGTTACAATATAGAGTAATGTGTGAGGGGGAATGTATACAGGCTCATATACATCTCACATTTACCCTCCTCGTCTGCCACCTCTCTGCTATAGTTTGCCTCATTAAAGCACCAATCCCCCATATGAATAATTTTGGCCGTGTAGTATTTAGGTGCCAAGAGAAATCCCAACCACAGCAAACAGATGTCCCCCTTACAGTCAAACAACAAGAGTAACACCTAACAAGATAGGAAAGTTCAACGCGGGTCTCATGTAAATGCAATATTTGTAGATCTGATGGTAAAGTTCTTATTTTTAGTTTTGCGGCTTATTTTGGGTTTAGGTGTAAATATCAAATTATAGCGTTTACATCTGTGTCGTATGAGTGGCGCATACTCAGATCTCCAAGATCACAAAATATCCAGGGGTCACATCAGCGATTTAGCACGGAGGTGTTTCCAGCCCCTCCCCCCTCCCCCACATCTGTACAGGAACCTGCAAGCCACCATTCAATAATATAGAGTAGTTTTGTGCGCTCTGTGTGTGGCCGGGAGTATCAGAGCTGGATCAACACTAATCAGGGTTTGAAGAACATGGCTGCTTTCTTCCAGAAGAAGCTTCTCTGCTAACCAAGGGTAGTGCTGGTATCACAACTAAGCTCCATTCATGACTATACAGCTTAGCTGCAATACCGGCACTAACCACGATAAGGTGTGGCAGTGCTTTTGGAACCTCCAGTCAAACCCTTTAATTCACAGGATCACTGCGGGGTCTAGTGGTTGCTTAAATGTCCATTTCCATCTCGGCACAAGAGGACTGGGATGAGAATAGCTCCCTTGTCGCTTCCCTAAGGTGGCTAGGAGTTATGGAGATGACAGATTCTGCTGATCCCTCACAGGAAAAAAGTTAGATCTATAGAAGGATAGAACACCTGTTATTTTTGGTAACACACATCACATCTACAGGACCAGCATCGAACAACCCTGAAATGTTAATACCTGGAGATAGTATAGCCACCACAGTATGAGATAGCAGCACTATTTTAATGGCCCTTTTTGGTCTCCCATTTCATCAGGGATTGGGTGTGAAGTTAAATAGTACAATTGTACATGCCCAAAGAGTCATGCCCTGCCGCTCAGCTCTCCTCTACACCAGTAGTCACTATTGGCAGAACCAATGAGTGAGCACGCCATTTTAAAAATCTACAGAATAGATATATTCTAAATACTAGAATTTCCAATCTATGCATCATCATTGTCTATCCATAGGATTACTGTCTAGCAGGGAATGTGTGGCCAGCGCTGGGCTTGATCATTAATATGAGGTTAGTAGGGAAACAAGCACCCTTTATGATCTATGCTAAGGATACACCAAATTGACAAAAACTCCAAGTAGCACAGGTCCATCTGCAAACATTGCAAATGCCACCTTATCAGGATAGAATATTTAAATTAAAAAAAAATTCTACAATTCATCAAATGTCCTAGCAGTTTGTGCAAATCACTTTCGCACTTTTGCTGCACTGTACCGCTCCTGTACGGTGAATGTAGGCTTAGACTTTCTATAAAAGTATAAAATCAAATTCTCGTGTACTCACCATAAAATAGGATCATTAGCAAGTTCACTAAAGCGCTTGCACACGCAGGCTGCCCTGCAGAGGTCCTGCTCCAGGAGGTAAGAGAAGATCTTCAGTACCACTTCATCTGGCAGCTTTTCTTGGAGATACTGTTCTGCCGGCGCCGCTGTGGTTGGACGAAAAAAAACGTGTCACTCGTGTAATTTGCGATCATATTAAAAAAAAAAATATATCAAATTGAGGTATATAATTTGCATAGGCTGAGTCTCCTCTTTAGGTTATTAGATGGGGAATACAATAGTCAGATATTTCTCAGAAACCATTGGGCTGAGAAAGAAAGTGCTCCTGAACCTGTGAAGGGCTCTACAGAAGGGTATATTCATCACCACATGTGTGAGGTGGTAAAGGGTCCTTTAATTTTGACAAAAGTAAATGACATGGCATGGAAGCAACATCAGTCATAACCCTATGATATATAAATAGGTTCTTTGCTCTTGCTCTTTGGGGTTACAAGGATTAAGGTCATTAAGGGATTAAGAGGTCTTATAACTTATGCCATTGGTGTTAAAATACAACCACTAAGCACAATGGACCACAAAACAACACAGCGATAAAGCAACGCAGTCTTACCGGGCAAATCTTGGGATTTCCCAGATACTCTTGCACGTTTTGCTCTGTGACCAAAGTTTTCAGTTGTCGACGTTGAAGCGCCCTAGAAAAAGAGGAAAAGAGGAGAGAATGTTACGGAGACCCCAATCACTACCAAAGAAGCAGTAAGGATTCACACGTTTAAATAATTTGGAACAGTAAACCACCCACAGTTCCTTCTAGATTGGTGGTTTTGCAATGAGAGTTGTCCATGGCTGGGTAGAGGAAAAATCCAAATGCTTATACTTTCCTAAAAATGTGCTAGATTGGGCCTATTTATGGCGCTCTCAATGCCTGTGCATTGCCTCATTGAGGCCCGGACAGTACACCCCTGCCCCAATGAGTGCCAACACATATGCACTGAGGTTGCGGTGGACTCTGCTGGTTCACCAAGTGCAGAAATCAGGAGCAGGGGATCCATCTCGTCACCATCAATAGGTCCAGTAAATTCGGTAAACTAAACCAGATGCGATCTCTTTCTGCACATATTGATAATTTTTCCCTGAAAACTCTGTTCTCCAGCAATTCAAATGTGAAGCATCTTTTTGGCGACATACAATAAAGAACAAAAAGTCCCATACGCCTTAATTCTGCATAGTGCACGTTCCCCTTTTCTATGGGTGCCGGACATCATTTGCAAAACATGTTCTATGTTTGTGTGTGTTGCCATAATGACCGGGAATGTGCATATACTGAATAATTTGGAAGCTGGATACTACCAGAATCTATGGTTGACATCTGTACATGTGAGACCACAAATCTATAAATCCTTCATGGGAAATAATTTGTAAAGCATAGATCATGAACAAGATGTTTATGTATGCATTGTGTATAGTCTCCATTCATTAGTCTAAAGGAAAAAAAAAAAAATTTGCAAAATTAGAGCAGGAAGCACAATGTGCATGTTGGTCATCAGAGACATTGTCCGTAAACACAGAACACATTACAGCCTGAAAATACTATAACAAGATGGAAAACGCTTTAACCTACTGACCAGGAAACTCAGCGAATAAGTGAAAACAAGATCAAAAATAATAAATGACATAAAATGTAAGTCTTCATTTCTCAGAGCCGTCTCTCCAACCAGGCCATGTCGTCAGGGCAGCATGTGTCCCTGCTGCCTCCAGTGACCAGGTAAAGCGAGGACAAAGCTGTCACCGTGTTCATGGACGTTACAACACATGGAGATTTATGCCATAACAACCTGCATTGTTTTTCATGCCACAAAACATAACACCTAATCACAATGAAGCTATATAAACCAGCTATATACATTGGATATATATCAGTCACATGACGGACTATAATGGTCATGTCATCTCATCACAACATGTTGTGCAGCAGAAGGGACGCGGCTTATTCCCTGTATCAAAATAAGAATCCCCCGAAACAGCACAAAAGTACAAAATAGGAAGGTATTGCGAGGTGGGTAAATATTGCCCTAAAAATAATGAGGCATAAAGTAAAAAAAAAAAATAAAAATACACCAACACAAATAATCACGGATCAACAAAGTCTATATCGATTGTCTATCACTACAATCAGAACCTATTTGGACTCTGTTTAATGCCAGTTTGTAGATTTACTAACCTTTCACCAAACTTTAGTATAAGCAATTTAAGAATATCTTCTAACGTCTTATTAGGGTCTCTTTCTATACTTAAAAATCGGTCTCACATTCACACACACAGTTTGAGCTAAAAAAAGAAAATAGGTTTCTATCTAACCCTAAGGGCTTTATTCACATCAGTACTCATAGCGCCCTATAGGATTGTGCTGCTGCATCTAAGGCCCCTTTTAGACGTATATGTCGGCCGTATGCTAGCTGGATGAATATGTGTCACTGTACGGTCGCCGGAAAAATTTAAGAGTGTGCCCTCTCCATGTACAGCATGCTAGCAGGCCTCCCTATAGAGGGGAGGGGTGAGGAGCACTAACCCCCTTCACCTTTTCAGCCAAACTTATACTACACCAGGGTTCTTCCCGGGCTGAGCATATACTTGTGTGAAAGAAGCCCAAGAGATTTATAAGATTCTGTGTACAGTGTATTGGAAACATAGGGGCTACTAGAACTAGAGTCTGCAGCGGAGAAAACTGCTAATAATACAGAATACAAGTCATGTTATGGCCACAAAATGTTAAAGGAAGTCTTATATCAATATTAGATCACTGTGGAAGTCTACCTCTATTTGTCATCCATGGTCTCCTTCCTTATAAAATCAATGTTTATAATAATGCTAATAAGCCAAAGGGCCACAAGGACAATTCCCAAAGCCCCTCTGTGCAGCATATTCAAAAGCTGTCACACTGTGCAGGAGCTCTCACTCTTCCATTCACTATGTGCTGCAGTGACATTACAACAGGCTGGGGGAACGCGGGACAGTATAAAAGCCTATGAAGCTACAGAACAGAGGGGCTCTGGGAATTGCTATGGAAAACAAATAAGAAGATCACCACAGTCAATGTGCCCGAATCTATGAGTAATGTCCCTGGATAATTCATGCTTTATTTGAATATAGATCTATGGGCAGAATTGCATTAATACGCAGACTTAAGAACAACCCCAGTGCAAAGTACGGGACTCCTGCCAAGTGGTGACGAAGGGAGTCCAGCTGTCAAACATCACTATGATGCTGGGCCTCCCATCCTCAGCACTGTAGTCAGTCCCTGAAATCCAGGCGACCCACGCTCCCCGGTTCACAGCCTGACCAGGGGAGGGTTATACAACATGAGAAGGCACAAATCTTACATTTTACCCCCCCCCCCCCCAATTATATATTTCAAATCCTAATTTAAAAATAGGGGTGAAAAAAAATTGGCTAATCATCCTAAGTATCTGCTCCTACACACAGATCCTAATGCTTTCCTGCCCCTGGTAACAGATTTATGTATATCCACTAATATATCAGCCCAGATATGAGGGAGACCCAAACCAGAGAGTGTTCATCCCAGCATATTCTGAGGTCAGTAGTGGTCGTGGCATCTACACGTCGTGTGACGGAAGGGGCTGCCATGTAGGTAAGCCTTTTAGGCCCTCCATTTGGAATATAAATCTAATAAACTTGTAGGTGGATAACATGAGCGATAAAGTGATTGCATGTGAAAGTCTAATGATGACTAAAAATAAAGTGCAAAAAGAAAATCCTATACAAAATGTACTTTTTCATGCGTAAAGGGAAAAAAAAAAAAAAAAATTGCAAAAAACCAATAAAACCTCTCCAGCCCCCCCCCCCCCCCCCCCCGTCTGTCCTTGTAGAACATAGTTCGTACAATAACATCAAGCGTTAAATCAACCATACGTAAATCAAGCCAAATCTAATACAAGGTCTAAGACACGGTCGTTCAAATTGGGGTGTTAAAAATTGAAGACATGATAAACCATAAAAAGTGGGAACACAACAGGAGTGTAAAGAAGTCTATATTATGAATGCACGCGCAACAATATCACGGACACAATAGCGCTCTGCATACCCAATATAGTTAAAGAGAACCTGTCATGCAAATTAACCCACGCAAATCTAAGGACATCATTACAGGGGTATTCCCACGAAGACAAGCTTCTTATATGTACTCAGGATAACAAAATGACATTCTCTAATTCACTGTTATTAACAAAAATGCAGTAATTCACCAATACAAGTCCAACCTGTCTCTATCAGTCTCAATGTACACAATTTAAGTTGCCCCATCTTGGATTTCTGTGTGAGATGGTGCAGATGAGATTTCTGTCTCTGCTCTGTGCCTGAAGCCACGGCCCATGCCCGGAGCTCAGAGACAATGACTCTCTCTCCTCACTATGTGCTGGCAGGAAGTGAGCAGAGGCTGCAAACTACAAACTAGGAGATGAGAGATCTGGGGGAAGGAGGCGGCAGGAACATGTCTGAGATGTAGCAGGGCTGAAAGTGTAACAATGTAAAAGTCTGCAGCCTCTGTGTAATAGGGATCTAATGCATCTCATCTCTGATCTGTTTCATCGTGTCAGTATGTTAGTACAATGTCAGAAGCCGGATGAAAATTTATTTCCACCTGTACCCTGATAATGTAACAACCTGCACACAAAAAAAAATAAATCACTTTGCTATATTCTGCCGCTAATCACTTTCTTACTTCGGTGTACGGACCTGTGGGTGGTGTCATTTTTTACAACTTTCAATGACGTTTTCAATGCTACCAATTTCATAGAATTATACATTTTTCAAAACGGTATTTTCGATTTTGGGCGCCATTTTCCATTACATGCTACTGCGCAGAGACGATGCCGGTTCAGCTCTGCACAAGAGTCGAACCGGCACCGGGGATCGCGGGATGTCAGCGGTAATCTACCACTGACATCCCCGGCTAACACCCGCGGTCGGAGTGGGCTCAGATCGCGGGTTTTTAACCCGTTAAATGACACGTCAACGCAACCCATTTTCAACAATAGGAGATACCAACCCCAAAATGGTAACACTGGAAAAAGCATCTCATCCCGCAAAAAAAAAAAAAAATAGCCATCACATGGCCCCAATACCGAAAAAGCGAAGATTTTATAGCCTACAAAAAGGTGCCAATGAGGAAACTAAAAATCCTGGCAGCTGCAGGTCCCCCCTTCCCTTCTGCGCCTCGCTGTGCGCCCATAAAACAAGTCACAGCCACATGAGGGGGGTCTCTGTACTTGGGAAAAATTTCATAACAAATTGTATGGTGGGTTTTCTCTTTTTATCTTTTGGAAATGTGTAAATTTTAGGGCTAAATGAACGTATAACCGACACAATTTGACCATTCTAAATTTCACCTCCATTTTGATTCAATTACTATGAAGATCAAGGGGTTAACAATCTTCCTAAAATCTGTTTCTGATAGCTTGAGGGGTGCAGATTTGAAAATGGGTTGGTTATATAGGGGGGTTTTAATGCTAAATATTTAAAATTTAATTTCAAAACAGTATTTATCCCCAAAATAGTCAATTCTGAAAATACGGAAAAATCGCTATTCGATTTGTAAGCCGCGTGACATCAAAATAAATTATCCAGACATTTCAAAAATGATGAAAATGTAAAGTAGACAAATGGGAAATGTTATTCAGCAACTTATTTAGGTGGTAAATCTATTTGCCTGAAAACGCAATGATTTCGAATTTTTCTAAAAATTCATCACTTTCTTTTTTTGTAAATAAACGCACTTATCAGCCAAAATTTACCACTATAATGAAGCACGACATGTGTGTGGGGGGGGGAAACAATCTCCGAATTGTTTAGATAAATAACAGTGTTCAAAAGTTATAAACTATAAAGAGACGCAAGTCAGAATCCAAAATCCCCGCAACTGGCATGTGACGGAAAAATACGTCACCTATCGGTAATGGTTTTAGGTGCAGTTTTGTTAACAAGTGAAAGACAAAACTGAATGGGCGAATTTGATTTTTAAGGCGAAACCTGTTCCAGAGAAATTTTATTCACTTGGGAAAGTAACACCTCAAAACTGATTGCAATGCAGTGTGTGACTGAACCCTAATGGAGTTCTGCATAGTAAATGTTACTTGTATTGCCTAGCCTCCTGGTTCCCAATTGACAGACTGATATTCTGCTGTATGAAGAGCTGTTAGATCATTGGGCACTTAAAGTCATGTGACCAGGATGACATCACCCAAGGTAATGTTAACATCTGCTACATCTACCTCCTGTATCTGATCACATGAAATCACAGCAGCCTCCATGGAGGATGACGACAAGTAGTAATCCACGGAGGATGGGGAGACTAAAGGACCTGTGATTATGTCACCCTGGTCACATGACATGCTAAGAGGCATAGGAAGAAGTAGATGAGAGGAGGGGGGGGGTCGGCCAAGTAGTTCAAGCCTTCTCTGATGCCAAGCAATATAACAGTTGATTTATGTGGATAAAAGGGAAACCATTTTTAGCTAAAAGTGTCAGTGTATATGACACAAAAAAACATGAGGACCCTCAAAATAAATTCAATTCAACCTATAAACTTGATAAAGGCGCGATAAAACATACATAAAGTCACAGTCGTACCTCCATACTGTTTTTTGTTGGACAAGCTGTTCTTTTAGGGACGAGAGTTTTTCTGCGGAGTTGATATGGACTATTCTGTGCACCAGGACCTGATTCTTCTGCAACCATGTCTGCAGGCACTTCATCTGAAAAACAAGACAAAAACATGAGGTTATTTCTGAAACTAGAATGCCAAATAAAAACACATACAACTTTACCAGGAATAGGCAGATCAAAAACTGCTAGGCCTCGTGCACACGACTGTCATTGCTGTTCTGTATATATGGCTGTATTCTGACCGTAAATACAGGATGTATTGCTATAATATATATATTTATTATACATTTATATTACAGTGGGCTGGCAGATGGATGGATGACAGAATGCACCTCCCACTGGTTCTGGATACTGAACGTATATATGGCAGCATACAGTGCACAGCCGTGTGCAGCACTTATTTAGGCTACATTCACACAATGTATGCACATGTATTCACATCGGCGCTGCAGAGAGGAGCAGGGGATGAGCGCTGCTCACCCCCGCCCCTCTCCATAGGAAGATACAGCGCCGTATCACGGGAAAAGATACGACATGTCCTATCTTTTCCCGGGCTACGGAGCGGTACGGTGCCGCACTTGTGCGTGAGCCCATAGAAGTATATGGGGGACGTATATCGGCCGTATATACGTCGGCCGTATATACGTCCCCCATACATGTGTGTGAATGTAGCCTTAGCCTGTATTTTATACATTACCGTAGACTTCTATGGACTGTTCTATATTTTTATACGGCTCCCTTACAGCATGGTAGACCATACAGCCATGTACATGGGTGGCCTTTGTAAAAAAATAAAAAATAAAAAAAAAAGTTACATGGACCTGATAAGTAGGGGTGAGCAGGGTCATGATTGCCAGCGGTTTTACGTAGGTCTGTATACCGTGAAGTGTTGAGGGGGATTCAGATTATTGGATTCTTTTAGATGATTAGCTGCATCCTAATGTGTAAGGAGGCCTTTAGGATGGGCAAATCTTTTTAGGATCTGAACCCCAGGACCTGCACCGATTCAGAGACTACAGGGGGAACACACAACTAGTTTAGTACTACATCACCCCATCTACTTTCTGGCTGCACAATGCTCCTCCAGGCCCCATGGCTATGTAGGGAATAGCATGGAGCTCCATTAACTTCAAACAGAGCATGGACGGCGAGTGACTGGGAGAACAGAGACAAGGAGTATAGGTGGCACCCTCACAGATCATAAAGCGAAGGCACATGCAAGCAATAGGCCACCCCGTTACAAGACAGGACAAGCTCCCTGACATCAAGCCCCCTAATTCCACTACAATGTCATTTAACGTTATTTACAATTTCTCATTAATCCCGACTGCGCTACTGCAATTTCTCGTGAACTTTGTCAACCACATATAACCCCTTAACGTCTTCATCTGATCATGTAGAGTATTTGTGTAAGTGTCGGCTAAAGCCAGAAACGAGCCGCTGTAATTAAGATTTCAAAGCCATCCTGACATCAGCGGGGGACATCTTCGTGGTAAAGCGCGCGGCCGGCCCTGTTCATTTACAAAACAGTAATTGAAGGCGTCAAGTTGAGGGGGGGGGGGGGGGGTTTAATTATTAAAGCAGAAATACAAACTGTAGGCTCGTGAATAGGCAGAGATTAAACTGTAAATATCACTTCATGCTTTCCCTTCTTGATCTAAAAACGGTCTGCACCAATTTATTTCATGACACAACAACTTTATGGGGCGACTGAGCTGGAAAGATAAGTGGCTGCAATATAAGAAATCCGGTCTGCCTACTGCCGCCACTAGGTGGAGCTGCTGAATAATTGTGTATACAGCTCCCAATTCTTTCATTAACGTCTTAGTGACCAGTCTATGAGGCCTTAGAGGGGCTGTCATTACTACAAAGACATCAAAATGATAATGAAAACAAAATAATCCCAGATAAACCCTTTAATTTTTTTGTGTTTTTTTTTTACCTGTGACAAGAATCCATTGTTGTTGTTATTGTTATTGTTATTATTATTATTATTATTATTGGAGCAGTATGAGCACTTGCTTTATTGCAAGATGGCTCCACATAGTGGAATATGTTTAATCAATTTATTTATTCTCTTTGTAGAGAAAAGGGTCAAAAAAGGAATGTCAATGTGAATTTTTATGCCATCAACTGAATTAGAAGGAAAAAAAAAATTGGTTACAAATTTTTTTTGGAAATTTCAATCTCCTTTTGATATATTTTTTTGCATCACAAAATTCTCACACAATGTGGAGGCTGCGGTCACTACTGGGCATGACATCCAAAGGATTGAACACTCAAGATCTCAATTTTTTGGGATCAAGGCTGTTAAATGCATGTCCCGAGCTGTAAAGACTCGGCCCAAACCCCTGCACAAACTGTAAGATGACATATGCACAGTGCTATATAGTAGCCTCCATAAAGGATATTGGTTGTTTCTTAAGAGGTAATTTATTTCATGCCAGTTTCTGGCATTAAAAATATTAAAATAGGGAAAAGTCAAAAGTTTGGAGATGCATATTCAGCAGGACTGTGATATATGGATATATAATCAAGGAACGTAGCTGGATTCTGAGCACAGAACCTTACAGCACAAAGGCGGAGAGGATGTGGAATAGAACTGATGTGAAATCTATTCAGAACGTGCCAAATCCAGCTACAATCCTGGAATAGAAATAGACTTTACAAGGTCCTGCTGCTACAAACACACATAATATGTACGGATGATTATTCAGATCTTCAGGGACAATAGTCAACACTATCTAGATCCTAGTATGGCCAAACGGATGACAGATTGCCTTCTAAGTCACAGGGTTAGTTGCAGGAGTGTAAATTCCTAGTTTGAGTGTAAACAACTTTTAGTAAATCTTGCCCTTTGAACCACTTTTTCAATATTTGCTATTGGTGCTTTGAGGCAGTCATCTAGTCATAGGGAAGGTGCCTTGACCCATGTACATAGAGATATCTTCTTATTGAACACATTGAGCTGCTCAATCGGCTCCTACATGCTGCCTGCAGATAGGACACTATGTACAATGTGCTCAGCTGCTCTACAACATGCTGCCTGCAGATAGGACACTATGTACAATGTGCTCATCTCCTCCTGCTCCACAACATGCTACCTGCAGATATTCCAAAAATGCTCGATTGTCCAAGAGGTGAAACTTGCATCTCCAAAACCCAAGGCCCCTGAATGCTCCAGGCATTACTTAATGGTTAGGGGGCTGCACATGGGCAGGACTCTATACACTGCTATGTGCACATGCCATGAATGCTACCCCTTTAACCTCTGCAAGAAATTCCAACTGGTTACCGAGATGACCCAGACCCTAGATGACCATTTCTCAATTAAAAACTTTGAGCTCTAGTATAAAAAGAGATATATATATATATATATATATATATGAGACAAAAAAAAAAAAAGCGCACAACCATATGCAACAAGACTTCAGCAGCTTGGAAGATACAAGTGATGGCAGCTCTGTAATAATAATGACGCCTATAATTATCCTATACATAGCGGCATTACCTTAGATAATCTCAACTGAGGCTGAAGCTACGCTCCCCGGGAAAACCTGCTGCCGCTTATACGTGAACAATGTGATAAATAAACCTGCATTCAAGGTTGTCGGGAAAACGACTGCACACAGAAATAACAAAAAGAAAGGACAGATGATGTCGCTGGAGGTGAGCTCGCTGCAGAAAACATGCCATGACTGCAGCGGGGCCACGCCAGGTTATTAACCTCCCGTCTCCCTAGACAGTCACGACATTTATGCACCAAATTACAATCCAGTCCTAAGAGATTATCCTGTGATAATACATCACTGACTGCAGCCTTCACAATAGATATGGGGCCGTCCCTTTGAGAGAGCATAAAAATCTGTCATCTGAAAATACATTACATCATCTTATCCCTTCAAGGGATTGTCCACGGTGGATTCGCAATTTACTGTGCCGAAGCTGCAGCAAAACATGCAACAAGAGCTGCAGGGCTTAAAGGGATTATTCAGTATGAGAAAACATGGCTGCCTTCTCCCAAATACAAAGCAGCTCCTACCCGGGTTCAGTCTGTCATTTAAATTCTCATATATGAAAGGGAATAGGAGCTCATTTGCAATACAAGGAGGTAGATGATTGAAATACGCCAGATTTCTGGTGCAACATTAACACTGTAGTAGCCATGCCATCCAAAAGCCTCTGGAATATACTTGGTGTATTGAAAACGGTCTAAATTTTAAACAGAATTAGTAAACGTGTCTCATTGCAAAAGACTTCTATGGGGACAGAGATCTGGTCAAAAATTGTACAGCTAGATCACGGTGCCCATTAGGTTTGTGTGCATGAGGCTTTACCCTTAGATCCAAGCACCGGGACTGTGATTATATTATATTTGTTACCCCTCCTTCCTTAACAAAAAAAAAAAAAAAAAAAAAAAAAAAAAATCAACATTTATGATTATCCTGATGAGCTCTGAAGGGTGTTAAAGACCCTCCATGCTGTAGCTTCACAGGCTGTTACACTATTACCCTCACCCCTGCCCCCACTGTACAAGATTACAGTAGGCAGATCGAGGAAGAGGGGAGACAGGGACCACCTTATAAAGAGACAAAACAGACTGCTCAGCACTAAACTCATACACTTCAATAGCAAACTATGTAGCTTTAAATTGAGACACAGAAAACATCTGTATATTGCACAAGAAAAACGTGTGGAGAGAGGAACCGTGGTCCTCTCCATAACTGTCCAGCCTCCGACACGAGATCACGGTGAGGAGGAATATGACCAGAGAGGTCTCACCGGCTACTGACATCAATAAGGAACACACTGGACATTTTCTCATATAACGCGTGTATGTGCGGGTGTGCTGGGGGCCTCCGGACTCTCCAAAAGGAGGCAGATGTTGATAAGGATAAATCAGAATTTCAGCATGTCCAATTTTCGTGTTCCTAGATCGAGATTAGACACTGCGGCTTACAAGGAGTGTGGAATGTGTATTATTTAAGAGACATACCATATAACAGGTTGTCATCCATTAGAAATAAAGCTCCGCTTCTTTCCCCTAGACCAGTGATGGCGAACCTTTACTGAGTGCCCAAATTATAACCAAAATCCACTTATTTACCACAAAGTGCCAACATTGCATTTTAAGCAGTAACGTATAGCTACCTGTTCTTCCACATCTATCAATCCTATCGGCCCCCTGAGGCCACCAATACAGTTGAAAGAAAGAGGTCAAATTCAGACTCTCATTGTAGCTTCTCTCCAGGGTCTCTTTGTGCAGTAAGAATGTAGGGTCCAGCAGGAGGACCTCCAAAGATAATGCAGTTCTATCAACACCTTCTCACTTTTACCGCAGTTCCAAACAGCCAATGAAGCGTAGTTTTAAAATAGCGCTGATTGCAGCAGCTCTTAAATTGCCTGGGTCTGCAGGAAGACTTTGTGAATTTGGTCCTGTTTGGTGACCTCTGTCAATGGCCTGAGTCCCCACAGAAAGGGCTCAGTGCCACCTCTGGCACCAGTGCCATAGGTTCGCCACCACTGTCCAAGACGAGCACCACTCGCATCTACAGGCCACATTTGGTATTGCAAGTCACTCCCCTACAAGGCAAGAGGGGCAGTGTTGCAATTCCGGGACAGAAGGGGAGAAAAAAAAAAAAAGACGACCTTTTTATCGTCTATTCCTGGACAACCCCAGAAATTCCACATGACATCAAACCTGTAGACGTAGCATCCAGCCACAGCGGGGAAGCATGTACTTAATATATGGTGCCAGACACCCGTTTATTGAATCGAGAAAAGGAGAGAAGTAGTCGGGGAAAAAAAGCTAAGAAGTTGACAAACAATATAAAGAATATGAACATGACTGTCACAGAAGGATAAAGATGACTTGCTGGATTGGGATAATCCCTGCGGGAAGATGCGGGGACGGTCAGTGTGATGGAAACTCCCAGGGTTTATTCACAAAGGGACGTCAGTAGCAGCTCAATGACATGACAAGTCTCACGAGGAAGTCACTACTGCAATAACGGCACAAGACGAGAAGATTTCCCTACTTGCAGGTATCCTCTCCAGCAACGCTTTATACAAATATATACCTACTTATTCTAACCTGGAACTTCCGTTTACAACAAATTTGATTTGGGGAACTTCCCTTTAGACCGATATTGATGACGTTGGCCTAGGACAGTGGTGGCGAACCTATGGCACGGGTGCCAGAGGCGGCACTCGGAGCCCTTTCTGTGGGCACCCAGGCCATCACCCCAGCATGAAGTTCACCAAACAGGACTTAAAGAATCTGCCTGCAATGATAGGCGAATTTTCCCTCCTCCTTTCAACTGCTTTGGTGTCCTTAGGAGGCTGAATGATTGAAAGTTGTCAAAGAACCAGGAGAAATAAATTACTGCTTAAATTGCTGTGCTGGCACTTTGCAATAAATAAGTGGCTTTTGGTTGAAGTTTTAGAAATCAGGCTCCAAAAGGTTCACCATCACTGGCCTAGGATAACTAATATGTGTAGGTCCGATAGCCAGCAAGTCCTCCAAGCACTTATAACTAATTGCTTATTCACTTAAGAGAGGACCGAGAGGGCAATTTTGGACACAAAACCACCCACAAGTCCTTATAGTTTAGTGTCCCTAATCCAACCCATTTGGGAAACTATTTGGTTCATAGAGATCTGTAGGAGGTTTAATTGTCCCAAACTGCCCTAGCAGATCCTCTGTAAATTGGACTGAGCCGCAGGACCATCACTGGCGTGAAAAGCAGTCATGGTCAGAGCGGCTGATCACTGGGGGATAGCAGTTATCAGATCCTCAAACAATGCGATTTGTGTGTCTGAAATTACAAACGGGACAAAAATATTTTAAAAACCTGAACCAGCTCTACCTCTGTCAGTTGAAGTTTACTTACGTTATGGTGTAAAGTCCCTTAAAACAAGGCATTGTGTACATTTAGAAGTAGAGTCAGACGTTATGGTATGAAATCCCTCAGAAATCCCACACATGTAGATGCAGAAGGAGAGGCATCAGACAAATTGACACTTTATTTTGTCAAAATTTGGGACGAGACCTGATCCCAGTTGGAACAGTACAGTGGAAAAGGCCTTTATGACACTAGGATCCCCTGTCTCCCTATAGGACTATTATCCCATACAATAATCTAGATCTCCATACTGGACAACAGACCTACAAAAAGTAGAGTATTCCTGGAATCGTATATTACTAGGACACTGGGAGTACAGGAAGCGGCACACCATGGACTCCAAGAAATACATGTATTACATGTATGAAAATTATAAACACATAGACCAACCCGAAAAAGTTTTAGTAGCAGACGAGCTTTCAAATCTCGAAAATACTGTAAAAACAAAACCGCTCGCAGATTTTTTTTTTTTTTTTTGCTATGCGATTTTAACCATATCGCAACAGCAACTTCTGACCACCATCTCAGGAGCTTATCAGGGGGTAGGAAGGACAACCCTGTTAATAGAGCGGTGTACACTAATAAAGACCCTCCCCCAGTAGCTTTGTACCATCAAGCAGCTGGCCGGGAGTCCAACAATACAAGAATGAATAGGACAAACCCTGCGCTCCAAATCAGCGGAGTCTCCCACCGATAATGCCCTAAAGGCATACTAATCCGATTGAATGCGATGGATCTCAGGACCCGGCTCATCCTAAAGACGCAAAACCCCACAGAAATGATAGAAAGACGGACACTTGGAAGATCTGGGAATCTTCGATTCTGTACTAAGCGGAGCTGCAACACTTTCTAAAAACAAATTATAGGTTATGATCATAATGGCTAATGGCAAAACTCAAAAAGCTACTGCCCGGTTGTATTTCAACCCAAGAGGTGCAAATACACAATGAAGGGAAGAAAAAAAAACAAAAAACACTTACCATGTCCAAAGTTAAAAACTTTCACATGACAGAAAACATTCTACCATCTAAAAAGCGTCAAAGCTACGACAAAGCATAACAACTATATTACATCCTATTAAAACAAAAACCATCACAAGACCAAACTACACAGCAACACACAGACCCTAAAAGATGCCAACTAGCCAGCACCCTCAGCGATCGCCCCTTTAACAATCAGGATTTCCCCAACTCACCAACTTTTTTACTTTGCCAGATATTAATCCTCCTTGCTCGCTCTCCCGAGATGTTAAGGGCCACGTAAGGTTTCTGGGTTAGCTGTGTAGTAGGGCTAGGAAGCAAGAAACTGTGTGAAAAGGTGAAGCCAGCCCCAGTATAATCCAAAATCCTTACTAGACAATGGGGCATTGGACAAGGAACACACAGGGGTCTGAAAAGACAACACAGCGAGGGCCAAGACTCTGCAGGGGGATGGGCGAGCACCAAAAACACAGACAACGGGAGGCTGGAAAGACATTTGTCTCAGCAGGTTATTGACAAAAGCCCAAATATGTCCCCAAAAAAAAAAAAAAAGTGTGCACCTACATTCGCCGCCATGTACAAAGTAGTAAGACGCCGCGAGATCCTGGCAGCCATGTATAGACTGGAGAGCGAACAGCTGTTGTATTCCTGGACTACAACCACCATTATTCCCAGACAGTGACTGGCTGAGGAAGATTGGGGGATGAGCCAGCGACAGCTGGAGTGCAGATGGTGGCCCATTCCTAATATAGGAGCTCTGACACTTAAACATTACTCATCCGCACTTCCCTTACACATTGAATTGAGATTTATAGAAGGTGAAACCTTTTGTTGGAAATAAAAATTTGCATTTTCTTATTCAAAAACATCAAAATCAATGGACGGGAAGATCACCAGTTCCATATTTTTTTTATTTCTTTGTATTGTCATCTGCTGTTTCCTGGTGGTCCTAAACCCTCCAGGACTGGAATAGAAGGACGACCCCACAAGGCCCAAAAACAAACTTTTGTGCAACTTTAAGATCCTGCAGGTATAACCCAAATCCAGGACACAAGATCTGGTGTTATCCTTAAGGAGGCTCCTGAGCTTGTAAGAGGCAGGTCCGGAGGGTTCTCCTTTTCATTTGTTAAGGACCAGATTTCCTTCATCAGTCTTTATACTTCGTTATTGTGAGCCAAAACCAGGATGTGAAACCAGATGCAGATCTTTCTATTTTATTTCTGTGGAGTCTCTGCACCTGGTTTTCTTTTATAACAAAATTAAAAGTAAAAATTCACTTTTTTTTAACCTGGTGTCATGGTTGAAGGTCTCAGTGACGGGACCACCACAGATCACGAGACTGGGCGTGCGTTGTTCACCAAATGAACAGAGCTTAGTGCCATAGACATAGAATATCGTGACAGTACAATCTAGTGTTACAATGTTTTGGGATACGTAGGACACCCATTTTTATTGATCCACTAGTTCCCCACATTCAGAAATCATATGTGGCTGCAATTAAATTGATTTGTTTTTTTGTTTGTGGTACAATAAGAATTATTCCATGTACAAAGGAGTTTAGTGTTAATGCTTATGGGGAATTATTGAGCATCAGGGCAATAATTTTATTGAATATTTGCAGGAACATCTATTTGTCTTCCCTCTTGTTGCTTACTAAAATTTGGGGTATTAATCCTCTGGAGATGTAGAGGTTAAAGTAGCACAGAATTTCTGTCCTAAATGGACCTATCCTTAAAGCGGTTTTCAAGAATGTGGGTCCATTGTACTAGCAAGACTGTTCTGTTTCATCTCTACGGCACTGGCATGGAGAAAGCATGACCTCGTAAACTCCAGCGAACCCCAGTCCACGAGATACATGGGGTCTCTGATCTGCCCGATCCTGTGTATAGGGCCCAACTTGCCATGACTGGAGAACCCCTTTAAAAAGCAATCCATGAGGACTCCAGGAGGCTGTATGACTACACCTTGAATTTTGAACTGGAGGTGGTAGTAGTAGTAGTAGTAGTGAGAACAGCAACAAGACGGCAGGTGTATACTAGCTCGGTGCCTTATATTTCTATAGGTGTGTGCAGATGGAGAGAAATATCCGGTTGGACTGGAGCCGCAGCAATGTTATGAGGATGCTGTAGCGTCACACACCCTGTACTACTACAATAACCCAGATGGGCCCAAGCTCCACTCAGGTATCAACAAGTAGACTAAGGAACTGGTTTGGAAGTAATTGAGGATTAAGGTTATGAGGTTTATAGACACCAACACAGAAGCCCTAAAGGCCTATTATAGTAAGCTACCTTATTATAATCAACGGAAACTGCTGATTTTGTTACCCCCATATACAGTTGATCGATGAAGAGTCATTTTCACCAGAGGTCAAATGAGCCCTGCGATTACCCCAAAGGGTCTAATGTCATTTTGTTGCTGTACAACTATATCTACTTAAGCTGTTAAGTAGTTATATTTATATTGCATTACCATTACATTCAGCCCTTGGAGAGCAACCATAAAGCTTTACCAGAGACACGGGCATGGCTACGATGTGGAGCAGGCAAAAACAGAATCACAAGTAATATACAGGATACAAGACTATAATACAAAGAACAAAACGTCAGCACCAATACATCTGCATCAAGCTCCTTCAGAAAGATCAATAGTAGGTTTAACATTCCCTATCCGTACCCAGGCCTCTACTGAACAGATAGGAACAAATGTCCATTCCATTATAAAAATCCCACAATCCTAACACATGTCATTCCATAAAATCTCACCCCCAACATAAAAACAATCCAAAAACAAGCAAGTATCTGACCTAATAAATAAAATCTAAATCAAGATGCAACTACCTGGAAATCCGGTGCGGACAGATCCCATCCAGCAGTGGTGAGCAGTGACTTTCTATGTCACGCTATGGCAGTGTCTAACATTACAGCTCCCTGAGCCTGGACGCTACATTGTTAAGTAGGTGTTTGTTTCCAGTTGCCTTTGGTTAGTTGGTTGTACAACACAAATCATAATCTGTCCCCAGCTCCCTGTGGCTACTACTCCCATAGCAATGTGTGGATATAAACAGTTACTAATAAACTCCGATGCTAGGAGCAAAGGCTTGCGAGTCTATTAGTAATTAAACAGGGAATTTCTAATGAAAATCTAAATGTTAAGCTGAAGTGATCTTATAAAACACGTGCTCCTTCATTGACGGTGGAGACTATCAGTGCGCTGATCACTGGACGTATAATCTCCAGTATGAACACTACGACATTTGTTATGTCCACCATAGAGTCGCACGGAGCTTGGCGATTGCTTGGGAAGTACACACAACGTAACCCAAAGCAAACTCAGAAGACGACCGCCCAGGTTTAACAATAGGAGGCAATTATTAGGATATTATAACGCAAGTAAACAGGACGGCTTCTAAAAGCTTATGCACAGCAAAGCAGCCGACTCCATCTTATCCAAAATAAACATTGTATGCGCCATACATTTCTGATTAGTAGATTTCTGAGTGGTTACAGCTTCCGGCCACTATATAGAGCTGCCATGTTTAAAACGGGTCCACCAGCTGATTAGTTGGGCAACCCGCCCCACACAGATCAGATATAAAAGGGCTATCCAACTAGAATACCCAAACAGTTTAAATATAGTATAAAAAAAAAAAAACTTTACCAACTAATTGCAAAGTTTACATTCTTTTGGTCATTAAAAATTTCTTCCAAAGTTTGGGCTCCTATGATTCTTCCAGCAATAGTCAATGTCCTTAAAGGGCATCTACCACCAGGATGAAGGACTGTATGCAAATGAGCCTCCAGGTGTTAATGGAGCCTGGAGCCCCTCGGGTTAATTTGCATACATTCCTTCATGTTGGTGGTATTTGTCCTTTAAAGACCTTTGGATGCACTGACACAACCCTCAATGCACCAATCTCCCAGCCCAAGGTCCGGAAGGTACATGGGTAAAATTCGAAATACCGCCTGAGCCAAACTATGAATTTTCAAATGGACACAAGTGACAAGAAATGAGCATAAAATAGTTAACTAAACAAACAAGATATTTAAAAAAAAAAAAAACATTGAAATTCTAGAAGCACGAAAATATACATATAAAAAAAATTAATAAAGAATAAGAATATGTTCATGTACGAGAGAAGCGAAAGCAAGAAGCGTCGTGTGTTGTGATCATAGCGCGACCGGGGGCAGCAGCACAACACTGCCTTATGCAAAACAACTATTTGGTTGCCGATGTCCTCATCTGCCCTGAACACAACAGACGAGAAGTGCTACAACACGGAGCACAAAGCACAGCTCCACCACTTCTACCATCAGAAGTGGCAAACAACCAAAGCACAAAGAATAAATTCAAATTAGATGTAAAAAGAACAAAAGTCAAAAGAGAACGGAGGTTTTTAATCCTCTTCTGCACTCGAGTAGTTACTATTCCATTTATCTAGGTGACAATCTCAGAGCGGTCTTTGGTGGTGGTGGTGGGGGGGGGTGGAATCTGGTGGTCCCAAAGCCAATATGCAGCTCAAGACTTAGGTTAAACTCACACACACGTGTGCCCGCTGTACCGTAGCACGGCAGGCACGCAATGGCGCCAGGGAGAGGAGGAGGGGGTGAGCGATGCTCGCCCCTCTCCATAGAGAAACATGGTGCACGTCGCCGTATTTTGGGGAAAGATAGGACATGTACGTAGGCCCTATGTGCCCACTGCTGGCCTAGGGAAAACGCATATACGTCGGCCCTATATCCGTCCCCCGACATCCGTGTGAATGAAGCCTTTACAGTTGACTCTTTAAAAAGGGACACTTACTCATATATCCAGACCCCAGGACTGTGGTAATCTTAGGACTGTTTAAATTTACTTTTAGAATGGTTTTCATTGTTGAGACAACCCGTCTACAATCTATTCACAGATAAGGGGGGGGGGGGGGGGGGGGGGGGTGTCATAATTGACAACCTGTTTAAAACATAGTATGGTCTCATAGCTGCTATGCTGAGCTACATGTAAGCATGGTAACAGACTAAACTCGCCAGTTCAATCGCATCTCTTGCTTACATCAAATGGGATCTTTCTACCCAAATAAAACACACTACCTGTATAATGCATATACAAAATAAATGGACCTCTGACACAGGAGTAAATGCCCGGCCTCCCGACATGGTGCAGAGTCTTCTCTCAGCGCTCGCAATGCTCCAGAGAGAACTAGAAAACTTGCCTTTAATATTGACAATGAATTCAGGGTTCTTGGTATCAAAAGGTAGCAGCAAAGTGCATGGAGTAGTAAACTCACCTGTCAAAGAGCACAAAATAATATACTGTATTAATAAGTTATATGTACCGTAGATAAAAAAAATCTCCATCTGTATATAAATCAAGCACCGGTAATTTTGTGGCGGGATTAACATTAAAGTTTTATGCTAAACTTATGGCTCTCTGGACTTTGCAGCAGCCTCTGATACCAAGGGACCCAAGTCCAAACTCAGACACATAAAAAGTTGCCCGTGATATTAACCCCTTTGCGACCAATGCCCAACAGGCGTGTCAATTTATCTGTTATGCGCTTCTGTAAAACGTATATCTTTGGAAAATCCCTACATAATGTTTACTTCAGTTTTTTTTCATGACTAACTTCATAGGACACCTCTATGCTCAACCCACTCCCGGCTGCATGATATAGCAAGTGAAGCCGGGTTGTAGGTACAGCGCATACGCAGAGAATTACTCCTGACAGGTTCTCTTTAACCCCTTTCTGCACAATGATGTTGGGGAGCCTGGACTTCCCCAAGGTCATGGAGATTGCACGGGCTCAGAAGCAGAGCCCTTTTGTATGTGACAGCCGAGCCTCTGCACAAACAGCCGGGATTCCAATTCCGAGTCACAATTCCGGCCGTTTAACCCTTTAGGCCCTGCAGTCAAACATAACCGCAGCACCTAATGGGGTCATCCACTTTTCCACCCAGCCACTGGCACCCCCCATGCTGGGTACAGGGGTGCCAATGGTCTCCAAATGAAGGACCCCTGGCAGTTTGCTTGGTCTAGAGGCAGCACCCAGCTGTACAGGTGGCAGCCTATGCACATTGGCAGTGTATTATAACAATCAGCTTTACATCCATAGGCAGTGTATTTCTTGGAAGTGATCAAATGATCACTTGTTCAAGTCCCAAAAGGGAAAAAATAAATAAAAAATCATACACAATATTAGCCCCCTAAATGCACCATATAGTCAAACTCCCAAACACAAAAAGTCAAAATCACCACACAATATATTGGGTATCGTCACATCCATAACCACCCATACAATAAAATAAAAACATTACAGAACCTGAATGGTGTACACCTTAAAATAAAAAACACCAAAAATTAGGATATTTGCGCATCCAAACAAAAAGAAAAACAGCATAACTCGTCCCACAAAAAATAAGCCCTAAAACAGCTCAACATTAGTAGACTGTAATGCCAAATCAAGGGATTTTTCTCATTCAAGTTTATTCTGTAGAACTAGTGAAACAAAAGTATAAGCCGAAGTACCCAATTCTGACAAACAAAAAAAAAGAGAAATGGGAAAACTTATTGACAAGAGCCTTGCATATAGCCCGCCCGGGCCGCCCCTGACCCCACAGCATACGGCCCGCCCCTGACCCCACAGCATATAGCCCACCAGCCCGCCCTGCCCCCCCAGCAGCATTGATGTAAAAGACGACCTGCTGGGGTGTCTGAAGGTGAGAAAACCTGTGTGTTTTTTTTTTGTTTTTTGTTTTTAGATTTTAGTATAAGCAGAGTTATTTTTTTTCTGCCCCTTTGTTGTGCTGAAAAACTCTTTTTATACTCCAGTATATATGGTATATAAATAGTATATTTCCATAACCGTACTGACCCATAACAGATAATTAAGGTTAACCATTTCATTAGCGGGCAATTTTCCAGTTTTGTATTTCCGTTTTTTACTTCCCTCTTTCCACAAGCCATATATTTTTATTTTCCATTTACAGAGACATAGGAGGGCTTGTTATCTGCGGGACAAGTTGCATTTTCTAGTGGAATCATTTATTTGTTTGTTGTTGGGGCCGTGTAAAGCGTCATTTTTTGCAGGACAAGCTGACTTTTCATAAATACCATTTTGGGAAGTGTACAGCCTTTTGATCAAAATTTTGTGTGATTCTTTAACTTTTTCAGAACTCCTAGAGTTACTAAACCCTAGAGTGTCTGATCACGCATACAATATACCGCAATAGAATTATATTGCAGTATATTGGGAATATACAGCTTCTGTATAAGTGTGTATTAGTATTGGTGACCAATGACGCAGGCCTATTCGAAAAATCAGGCTGTGTCCTTAAAAGGGTTAACAGTTGATCTTGAGAGGGTTATAAATATTTCTAGGTGCCAGAGTTGAGGAGATATAGCCATTTGAAGTTGTCCACTTTCAAAATGTTTAGAACTGTCCTTTTCATGAAGGGATTAAATGGTATCTTGGGAGCAGTGAGAGTGCCGAGAGGAGACTGTACCCGAATTAGTGGTAGGGAGTGTGTTCCAGCAGTACCAGAAGCTCATGATGCACAGAATAGGCTGAAAAACTCAAAACACTTATTTTGTACAATGTAATTTATGTGGCTGTTTGCCTACATTTGCCAACAAGTTTTTTTCCACCAGACCAACCCCTGTAAGGGAATGGCATAGCTCACATAATTTTCAGGTTTACTTACAATCTGCACTTTGCAGTGATGGTATTTATTATTCCATGCCTTGTAGTGTAAAGCAGGAAAAAAAATTCCAAATGCGTTGGAAAAAAAAAAAAAATTTCTCAACTTTCACACTCTGTTGTACGGAGCTGTGCAATGCGGCATTTTGTTGCAAGATGAGCTGACGTTTCGTTGCTACCATTCTGAGGACTGCTAGATGATACTTCATTTCTTTAAATCAAATCTTTATTTTTTTTTAACAATTTTTACATATACACAAATGCCACCCCCAACCCTCCTCTTCTTTAATTTTCATAGACAACCAGTGTCCGTCCCCCCCCCCCCCCCAATAACCCCACCCCACCTGTAGCAACAATCCGGACTGTGTTATCCACAAAAAAATAAGACTAACAATCAAAAGCGGTTACAGAAAGGTGGAGAATGGGTTGTGCCGCAAGCATACAAACGCAAACATGAAATTTGAACAAATATGGGGTCCCTATATTTGTTCAAATTTCATGTTTGCTTTTTGTTTTCAATTAACACTTTTTTCCACCCTCATGATGTTATTTATTTTATTTAAAGGCCTCAAGCCCCGATGCAAGGGGGCGGAGCCAATACATAGCAATGAGCTTCCTAGCCTGGTATAGCATTCTGTTCACCCCATCCTCCCAGTTACTCTGACCTAGCAGGACCAGCAGGCAGACCACCGTTGTGGCCAGAACAGTTACTCCAAATACTCTAGCGATTAAATTTTTCCAAAATCTCCCCAATTTCCTACACTCACACAGCATGTGCATCAGGTGAACACCAGAAATGGCACGTTGAGGACAGATCTTCCCCTCGCAGACCAACCCTGTGTAGACAGTGAGGGGTGTAATATATTCCATGTAATAAATACAGTTGGGACAACCAATGAGCTTCACATAGGGACAATAAGGGAACTATACAAAGAGCTTCGGACCATTGTTCGTCCATAAGGGGCCGCAAGTCTTCCACCCACTGTGCACGGGCAGTCAGAGGTATTTCTCATGTTGGGAGAGGACCCACTCTATAAACCTTAGATATGTATCCCTTTGTACAGTCGGTGACTGCGAGATGGGTCTGAGATTATCCCTCCAGGCCCAGTACTTCATTAAGGCCAGGATTACGCCATAGTGGGGTAATCTTTGAGGAGCCCTCTATTTTTAACATGGCTTTGATTTTTTGCCGTAACTTGAGGAACAGTGGGATCGTAGTAAGGTGGTCTGCCCTGTGCAGCTACCTAGATGACCCTTCGTCCTCTCAGGCTAATTCTAGCTGACTTTTTACCCCACATAAGAGCCATGAATAACTTTTGTATTTTATTAAAAGCACCCAATGATATCCATACTGGGGAGTTGGGAGAATATATAGAAACTAAGAACCATCTTACATAGGTTGGTTCTACTCATCACTGACAGGGGGTGACGGCACCAGGTATGTCCCTCAGCTGTCGCTCTTTCCAGCAACTGGTCTAGGTTAAAGGCAATCTAGTACCCTAGGCGAAATCCAGATGCCTAGGTACTTCAAAGTAGAGACCGATTGGATCTGATGTGGGTCCAGGTCAACTGGTACTGATTTGTGCCAGTTGATAGTGAGGTGGGAAAACTGCCCATATTCAGATAGCAAGCTCATAATCGGGCAGAGGGACCTAGCTATCTTTTGATCACTTTTTAGTAAAGTGTCTTATATTTTCCGTTGCGGGGTTCAACGTCGGGAAGAACCATTACTATATTTTGATAGACCGAACATTTTGGGATACCCAACATGTATATTAGTACAGGCAGTCCTCGGGTTATGTACAAGATCAGTTCTGTAGGTTTGTTCTTAAATTGAATTTGTATGCGAGTCGTAACTGTATATTTTATAATTGTAATCCAAGCCAAACATTTTTTTTGGCCTCTGAAAATTGGATTTTTAGAAAATTTGGGTTGTCATAAGAACCAGGATTAACCATAAGCTTCCTTACAGACACCTGTGATAATTGTTATAGCTGTTTATTGTAGCCTGAGGGTCCGGAAGTTTGTTCTTAAGTTGAATTTGTATGCAAGTCGAAACTGTATATTTTATAATTCTAAACAATTTTTTTTTTTTTTTGCCCCAGTGACAATTGGTGTTTCAAAATGTATTGTTGTAATGGGACCCAGGATTATCAATCATCATTACAGACACCAGACATCTAATCAATGAAGTCTGGGACTATAGTAACATCCAGAGAGCTTCAACAGAGGTCACAGTGGGCAGAGGGGTCCGTCTGTAACTAGGGGTTGTGCAAGTTGGGTGTCCTTAAGTAGGGGACCGCCTGTACAGTAAATTACCAAAAACTAGAGGTCAGTTTAACTATGGGTCATCTGTAAGTCGGGTGTTCTTAAATCGGGGAACGCCTGTGCTAGGGAAAGGGGGGTGTTGGTAAAAAATATAAATTAATTTTTTTTTTTAAAGGGTACTTTAACCCTAGGTTGCCTGATTGATCCTACTATATACTATATGGGGATTATCCACAGCATCTATTACAATGTGCAAATTGCACATTGTATTAGGCTAAAACTAGACAGCCTCGGGTCTTTGTATGATCGGAGGTGGTCATGGAGATTGCATATCTCTGATGACATTGGGGAGCAATGATCAAAACAAAGATGGCGGCGCCAACTCTATGCTAATGAGCCACACTGGCTGATTTGCAGACAGTCCTTCATCCTGATTGTAGAGGACTTTAAATGTTGCAAGCAACAATCAAAGGCTTAACACCTGTGATCGGTGCTAAAACTGATCACAGGTGTTAGCTGCAATATGCAGCAAACCCCATGTCTTTATGAAGAGGGATCAGCCCGAGTCCACACTTTTTTTTTTTTTTTTTTTTAAGCACTCCATGACATTCTGGACTGACATTCCAGTCCAAACAGGAGTACAGCGTCCATAGACAGCATTGTACACACTTAGACACTGCTTCAATCATAATGCAGTACCCTCTAATATATTCATAAGGGACCCTCCGATAAAGGGATCAGTAGAGGTACTATGAGCTGGAGTCCCACTGATAAGACAATTCTATCCTATGTAAGTGCTCAGTAAGACTTTTAGGACAACCCCTTAGTGACTGCAGGTTAGATGCTACAATATAGGTTGCTTCCTCAGTATACACACAGACTAGCCACCCCTGAGTCATTGTTGTATACCATCTCATTAACATAGCATCAAACGTTTATTCCATTTGCATTGATGAGCTGTAATTACCAAATTTACTGTGGACTATCAGGAGGCAGAGCGCGGCAGGAAGATGCAGTCACCGGGCCACATGGATCTAGACGTCATGTAAAATATTTTGGCAGGTAAACAATATGCAAATGCTGGGACTCAGGCCAGCCAAGTGAAGATATAGGACAAGGATCTTTAGAAGAATCTGAAATATTTTAGCAGGGATCATCGGAATTAGTATTAACATACAGCAAGAAAAGCTCCATTCACTCCTTGCAGTTTTACCCTGCGTTTCTGCAAAGGGACACAAAAACAATCAAGATTTTCACACCAAAAATCCACATGAAATCTGAGTGAGATTGTTTCATATGACTGTTTGTTCTCTTCAATGTATTTTATTTTTATATGTTCCCTAGAATCTGTAAAGGGCTAAGGAGCTAATGGAGCTATAGAAATAAAGATCATTATTATTTCTAAGGGTCCTGTTCTACAAAAATTACATTTACTCACATCAGGTTCCACAGATGATATGCATCAGGAAGCTCTGTGCGTCAGGCCCAGTTCACACATGACATCTTTAGGTTTATTATGAGCCAAAACTTGGCGTGGTCTAACACACAGAACAGGTATAAGTCTTTCGAGAGACTATACAGAGGTGACGTGCAATGGAAAGACTTGTACCTGTTCTGTGTTACACCACTCCAAGTTTTGACTGACAAATTATGAAAATAATTGAATACCTAACGGTCATGTGAATTTGGCCTTACATGTTCCTTTCCAGGTTCAACGGCATATGGGATAGTATTTAAAGTGAACCTGGGTGAGGTGGGGAGAGGGTAAAGAGGGAGTTCAGCTGCAGCCTGTGTGTGCCTGTCTCAGTCTCCTCCACACTCATGCAGCTCCCTCACTCTCCCTACTTCCTGTAAAGCGAACATGTCACCACACTAAGCTCACCTTGGAGGTGCAAAGCTTATTTCTAGGTTGCAGTTAGAAAAAAAAAAAAAAAAAACTTTCATTCTTTCGTGGATGCAGTCAGACAGTCGGGCAACCCTAAGGCTGTTCTGCCCACTTCATGCACAGGGCCCAGCCCTACCTTATTGTGACTTAATTCTCTGGCCATCTAGAGATCTAGGACTGAGCCAAATGCATGGAATGGACAGTGCAGCCTGACTGCAAGAGGTGGGGCTACCTGACTGACCGCATCCGACAGAAGACGACGATTTTTCTTCCACACTGCAACCTAGAAATATTCTAAAACCACCCCCAGGAGACGCACACATGACAGAAGAAGGTACTGTTTGTACCGTTTCAGAGGGGGGAGGGGGTTAGTGTGGTGACAGGTCTGCATTAAGGTTGGAGACCAGGTCTATGAAGTCCAATCTAAATTGGCAATCAAGTAACCAAAAATTAAACTTTTTTTTAAATAGCAAAACTTGTAATACAAGATATTTACAGTAAAAAAATTAAGATTACAAAAAATAAATAGACAGTGGTGTAAAAGTTTACAGGCTGCAGTGCAAATCGACACCAGATCCTGAATTGTACACCTACAGTCACCTAGCCAAATACAGGAAGTACCCGGGTTACATACGAGAGAGGTTCTTTAGGTTTGTACTTTTGTGTGCAAGTGAGAACTGGTATATTTTATCATTGTAAATCCAACAAAAAATAAAAAAAATGTTGTCCCTGTGACAAATGGATTTTCAAAGTTTTGTGCAGTCATGAGCCCAAGGATTAATAATAAAACTTAATTACAGCTGATCATTGCAGCATTGGACTAAAGTAATACATCCAGAGAGCTTCACCAGAGGTCACAGGGGGCAGGGGTGCCTGTAACTAGGGGGTGCCTGTAAGTTGGGTGTCCTTAAATCAGGGACCGCCTGTACATAAAAGTCAAAGCCTCTTGATGTATGCGGCAGCGCTGGAGGGGTGGGGATAGTTCTGGTGCTCCGGTGTATGATAGATATGCCTTATAGATTGCCTTCTGTCGTTTTATGGAACCATGTAACAACTAGATTTTGATCATGTCAGCGGTGCAGAATATGATGTCGCTATATACAGACAATCATCCTGTGTTTCCCTGGAAGTACCACTGCACTTTAGTCATTGTTCCCATGTGCCCACCCACCAACCTGCAGCACTCATTAGTATACACTAATCATCTACATGACGACTCCTGTGGTGGTAGCACGTGAACAGCGTCGTCCTGTGATATTATCAAGACCTCTCGCAGTCAGAGGCACAGCGCCAAAACCCTGAAACAAAAAAGAAAAATACAATGCCTTGGACGGCCAACACAAATAACAAAAAGCTTCCAACAGAAAGTTGGGCCTAATTCCGACGCTGCGTGACAATTGTCCCTGTCGCGTTGAAGACGAAAAGTAAATTTGTAAAAATATATTCAGACCTTATTTGTCATTGGAGAAGACTGGCATCAGAAATCAGTCTCAAAGACTCATCTGCAATACACCAAAACTTACACCCAAGGCTCATTTGAATGGGGCCTCCAGGTTTATTTAGAAACAAAAACAAAAAAACCCTGTTTGCAAAGTCAAGTTTGGTCGAGTGTCTGTCGCTAAATTACGATATAGCCTGCAGACTTTCAGGACTGTTCGCTACTGATTGAATAGTTCAGGACTTTTACACCCGAAAACCAATTGTACAATCTCCCCCACTGAAAAAACTCAAGGTCCATTCAGTTCAGCGATTCTAGATGCGGTCCTGAAATGGCACAGAGATAGATTTTGAGCCCACTATACGCGGTGCAGTCACATGTGGCGCTGCAATCGGTGGGGGTCACAGGTAGAAACGCAAGCAATTGGTAGCTGATTGCATGAAAGCGCCACACGTGACTGCACCCGAAGACTATCCTCAGAGCGATAAACTGCACACACAAGAAACTGACTACACCCCCAAAAATTTTTAGGGAAACTCAAGCTGTCTATGTCATGATCCTTGGAAAACTTTGAAGGCTGCCTACCATTTCGTCATTCAGCTGCAAGGTCCAAGGTCACCCGTTTCTGTTCCTTTAGGGGTACGCTCACAAAAAAAACCTCCATGAAACCAGAGTCCAATTTGGGCAGGACATGCAACGGAAGAGACGGTCGCTGCATCTTTTAAGTCCACAGCCTACAAGAGTTCAGCCCAAGAAACTCGCTCCGTTCACTTGAGGGTTTTACTGGACTGAGCCTAGAATTGTTGACGTGAAATCAGAATATCCGCCCAGTGCAACAGTTCCAGGTTCAGTCTGATACATCCCATCGCTCATGGGCACTATCATACACCAAGCCACTCACAGGTCCTTATGAGCTGACTGTTTAGTGTCACAAATCTTTATATGGTCCATCTGTGGCCACCTTTAGGGCGCATTCACACGATGTGTTGTGTCACGTTGCGTTTTGATGCGTTCCACTGGCTTGAGCCTTGATTACATGCTAAGGTTACATTGCGTTTCCACTGTATCTGCTAATGTAACCTTAGCATGTAATCAAGGCTGAAGCCAGTGGAATGCATGAAAAACGCAACGCAACGTGTAAATGCGCCCTTACACTTACCTCATTCCAGATCTCCCAGCACCTGGAACACAGAGACGTGTCTGATGCATCTCATTAAACACATCTCAAGGCAAATAATTTTTTTTTTTTTTGCATAGTGGGCACAGAGGATCTAGGTAAACAGTGATTTATGGATCGGTTGTTTGGTTTCCCAAATCAGCCTGAGGCCACGATCACACATAACAGCCGAGGAGGTGTGATTTACCCAATTACTGTCAATTGCGTTTACAAAATGCATCATAAACGCACTGTTAACATGTGTTAACAAATGTGAACAGGAATTCGGCAAATCACCTCTGCTCCGCTGTTGCAATGCTTTTCAAAACACAAACAAAATGCAACGTGTGAACGCGCCCCACTGGTTCTCTTTATAGTAACGCCCTGATATGACCTCATCAAAACGATCATCTGAACGTACTACAAATACGTATCACTCGCCAAAAAGCCAACAATCCATCAAATTATTACTTTGTCCTAAACGGAAAAATTGACAACCGGATGCATCACTATCCTATTATCCTCCAATAAAGGCCGTCCTACCTTGTCATCGCGTGGCAAGGGCCTGTCACATTTGGGCAAGTTCACACATTTGACAGGTGTGAACTGGGCCTAAGAGTAGCTCACGGCATCATCTGAAACGCTATGGGACGGGGTCCACATATCTCATCCCACGGAAACATGTCATCAGGAAAGAGCCCCACATGTTTTGCGTGTAAACGCGGCGCTAGTCCCCGATTGCTTGCGCTTCAGTAAATCACATGTGATCATGACATCACTTTGGGTTTCAAAACACAATCGAAACGCACTGTGTGAATGCGACATGATGCGTCTATGATACTCCTAGTTTACAACCCCCCCCAAAAAATTTTTTAAAAACCACAGAGCTGGAGCCCGATCCACGACCGACTCCCACCGCGGCGGAACCTCAAGCCGTTACCCGGTACAATTTATTTTTTTTAATTAAGTAGAAACCGTCACATTTTCCTGTGTGAACAAAGACTTACTAGTCGCAGCATTGCGTCCGGACAACGACTGCTACGAATTTTGCGCCGTTTACCTGGCGAACGTCAACGACATCAGAGGAGAATTGCAACCGTTTAACGGTTGAGTTTGCTTATATACGTTGCGATGATTGAACCAAATTTAGACTTTGCTACTTATTGCTATTTATTTATATGTTTGGGTCTAGCACAGGAAGGGGGGGCTGAGGTGGTGCCTGGGCTGGAGTCTGGGCATTGTGTGTGTGTATGGCTGCTCTTTGTATGGGGAGGGGAGCAGCTCAGCGCCCGGTTTGGACGCCGTTCACACACACATAGATACACAGGGGTTAGTGGGCCGCGGTGCGGGGCAGACAAAGCGCGGCCTGAGGCCCAGTAGAAGCCACGCACTTTCCTGGCAGCGCCCCCGGAGGCTGCACAGGGACTAGGCCGCGGCCCCCGCTCTCCCCTCCCCCCGCCGCCCCCTCCTCTTACCCCGCTCCCCGGCGTTGTTTCTCTCCGGCTGCACCGGGCGCGGCCTCGACACTCGCCTGGGTCTCCTGTTCGCTGCTCTGACCGAGTTCATTTGCTGACTGTCGGGGGGGAGGAGGGCCGGGTCCTGGGCTGCTCGCAGAGCTGGGCTCGCCCCTGTGTTTCGGTTTGCGGAGTGATAATGTGCGCTGCTGCTGCTGGCGGCTGCTCCTTCTTCTTCTTCTCCTCCTCCTCCTCCCTGTATAAATTCTCCCTCCCCGTCCGCTCCGGTGTGTGGAGCTCTCTCACAGGAGCCCCGATAAGATCCCCTCCCGTAAGCCCCGTCTGTCCGCGGCAGGAGGAGCCATTGACACCGCCAGAGACACAGTCACACAGCTGAGGAGGAGGGGGGGAGGGGGAGAGCGCACTCGCCAAAGCCTGCCCCCACCGCGGCCAATCACAGCCTCCGACACAACGCGCTGACAAACCCGCGGCCAACCGCGCGCGCCGAGGCAAAGCGCAACCCACTGGCCGGCCAATCAACGGCGGCGTCTCTTTCTCCCTCAACACTTTACACACACCGAGCCGCTGAGGGGAGAAGATGGTGGCCGGGGTGGAGTTGTGCTGCTGCTGCCGCCTCACCACACATTACAGGGGACGGTTACATGTATTTATAGCCGCTTCCCATCACCTCACACCCCGGGAGTGTTGTGTACACAGCGGCCGTGTATGGCGGCCTCCCCTGTCACCAGTAATGGCTGGCGGGGTGAAGGTCTTGCTGGTGACGCAGTGCCCTAGGACGTGACTCTCCTGACAGGGGGCAGCCATGGAGGCCCAGACACCTGTACAGCAGGGAGAGCTGTGCCCTGGGGACTCCATGACAGGGTAGATTTAGGGAGGTTTGGCTCTAAATGACAAGTCTATAGCACCAACCTATTATGCAGCGCAGTACAAAGTAATAACAAAGTGTTAGTGGTCTAATGTAAAGCAAATCCTGTCATGATCATTTACCACATAACCACTGAGCCACTTACCTAAGGGGTTACATGCATATCATTGGGAGCGGCTCAGTGGTCACGTGTGCAAGGTGAACGTGACACGGGCTCTTAGGGCGCGTTCACACGTTGCGTTTTCCTTGCTGTTTAAAATGCATTACAAAAGCGGAGGAGAGGTGATTTGCCGAATTACATAATGATTTACATTTGTTAACGTACGCTGTAACATCACGTTTACAATGCACTTTGTAAACGCAAATGATAACAGTAATGTAATTGGGCAAATCACCTCAGCTGTTTTAATACGTTTTAAACTGCAATGAAAACGCAACGTGTGAACGCACCCTCAGAAACCGTCAGGGCAGGAGACGCTCCTCAAGAAACATAGAGCCCCTTTAACTCTGTTCACACGAACACAATCCGAAATTCATCCTCCGTAACATTCAGGTTGCGTTCACACAATGTTTTGCGTCATACATTTTTGTTGCGATTATGGCGCATTGCAAAAGTCTTCAGCCTTGATCACACCCTGAGATTACATTGCGTTTTAGCCAATCTAATAGAAACGCAATGTAACCTCATGCTAAAGCTTTTGGAACTCCTCAAAAACCTGACGCAACGCATCATGTGAACGCAGCCTCAGAACCTGATACTGCATCGCAACAGTAACAACCACTGAGCCAGTAGGACTCAGAATAAGGAATGAGGCCGCGTTCATACATTGCGTTTTGAACGTAGACAAAGACCAGTTTACTAATGCGTTTTATAAAAATAATCAGCTGAAAGCAATTGTCTTCACCTTAGAAAACGTATTAAAGGGAACCTGTCATCAGAAATTGACCAAATAAACCACTACCAGTATGTTGTCAGGCAGCTGAACGCCTTCTAGATCATGTCTTTTTCATGGTCCAGTGTGGTGGAATCATCCAGTATATCCACTTATATGTGAGATGTAAATTGGTTGTATAAAGTCAAGGAGGCGGAGATTTTAACACTGAAGTCAAGCTCCCTCTTCTTCAGAAAGCCCCTTCACTGTAATGGATGGTCCTGCGTCTAGATACATCACTTACTAGATCTCCTATGGTTTGATGCATTATGTTAATCACAGAGGAGGAGGCGACCACTGACTTCAGTGTTAAACTCTCCGCCTCCTGGACTTTATACAACTAATTTACTGCTCACTTTAGGGCGCGGTCACACGGGACGTTTTGGCTGTGTGCGTTTCTACGAAAACGCCTGTGATCGGGAACGAGCCGCTGGTGTTTTGCAGTAAAGTAAAGAAACGCTGATGCGATCAGGCCACGGCCCGCCCTGTGGGTGGGGTTTGGTCTGCGTTTGCAAACGCAGCCAAAACGTCCTGAAAGTTGACTTTCTGGATGCTGCCACCACACTGGACCATGAAAAAAAACTAGAAGGTGTTACCCTGTTGACAATATTCTCCTCACCTTTTGTAATGCATTTTGAACGCAGGCCAGAGCGCAACGTGTGAATGAACGTGACGCTAGCGCACAGGGGGTGGGGCTCGGGGCAATCGCATATGTGATCGTCACGAGCCGTTTTGTGCATTAAAATCTGGAACCAATAAAAAAACAACTCCACAAAATACGAGCCCTCGCACAGCTCTGTCAGTGGAAAAAGAAAAATTTAATGGGTTTTGGAACAGTATGATGCAGGAACAAATTTAGTTTTTTGTTTTTTTTTTAGGCAGGACTTGAAAAACTAAAATCAAAAGTTATATGAATATTTGGTATTGACCAAGAGATTTTATATATTCAGTTTCGCTGGGTCTTTTTCAGTTCTCCAAAGAAATAGATAGTAAAATGTAATTAACCCACAAGTGTCACCTAAAATGTTGGCATTCAAATCTACAAACCGAACAGGAAAAATAAAAATTTTATCACCCTTGGCATGCAACAAGGGGTCATGGGTCATTTTAACCCCTGATGCCACACATGGCGTTTTGAACCCGTTTTTGGTCCAATTTTAAGCAGTCCGTCCAAAAATGCATGCGTTTTTTGAAAACACATCTGTTTTTGACCAGTTTTAATTAAGATAATTGGTAAAACGTGTCAAAAACACATGCGTTTTTGGACGGACTGCTTAACCCCTTCGGGACTCCGCCTCTTTTGGCCTTAAGGACGCAGCCCCATTTTTCAGATCTGCCCTGTGTTACTGTAAGTTGTTATAGCTTTCCAGGGGATTTTGAGACTGTTTTCTCGTGACACATTGTACTTCAAATTAGTTTAAAAATTTGGATGAAATCTTTTGTGTTTAGTTATTAAAAAAAAACTAAATTTGGCAAAAATTTTGAAAAATTCTTCATTTTCAACGTTGTAAATTCTCTGCTTGCAGATAGTCATAGCTCCCAAATAAATTCATAACTTGCATTTCCCAAATGTCTGCTTTATGTTGCCATGGTTTTTTAAGATTCCACATATTTTACTAGAATGTTGTGAGGCTCAGAATTTGGGTGGCATTTTTCACATTTTTTGTAAAATCACCAAAACCCGGATATAGGCCGCGGTCACGTGATCCGCTAGGCGTCCGTTCATAACGCGACGCTAGCGCACAGGGGGCGGTCCTCGGCCCCAATGCACATGCGTGCATCGATTGCATGCGTTTCCCTGTTAACGCATGTGCGTTCGGGCCGAGGACCGCCCCCTGTGCGCTAGCGTCGCTCTATGAACGGACGCCTAGCGGATCGTGTGACCGCGGCCTTAGATGGACCTGCTCAACTTCTAATTGACACTGAGAGGCCTGAATAATAGCTAGTCTTGTAAATTATCCCATTATGGAAACTACATCCCTCAATGTATGAAAAAGCATTTTTAAGAAGTTTGTTAACCCTTTAGGTGCTTTATAGGGGTTAAAACAAAATGGAGGTGCAGTCTACAAATTGTAAACATTTTTCACAATACACTCATTTTGGTTAGAAAATTAAACATTTACAATGGATTAAATGAAAAAAGGCTCCACAAAGTTTGATACCCAATTTCTCTCGAGTACACGGATACCCCATATGTGGTGGTAACCTGCAGTACGGGCGCACGGCCGGGCATAGAAGGGAAGGAGGCGCCATCCAGTGCAGATTTGCTATGTCACATTATATAGGCTATAATTTTTGGGCTATAATTAATTTTTTGCTATAATTAATGTGGGCCTATAGGGGCCTATTTCTTTTGCCACATGAGATGCACTTTTCTGGTAGGTAATTTTGGGGCATCTATATCTAATTGGTGAGATTTTATTAACTCTGTTGGTGGAGGAAATGAAAATCATCAATTTTTAGGAACATTTTTATGTGTTTTTTCTTTTTTGGCCGTTAACCATACCATAAGAATGGTATATTATTTGTATTCTATGGGTCGCCACGATTACGAAAATACCTCATTTATATAGATTTTTTTATTTTTTTCCCATTTTTACTGAATAAAAAGTAATTTGGCAAAAATGTTGTTGATTTTAGCATCACCGTCTTTCATATGCATAACTTTTTTATTTTTTGCCTGTTTAAGGGCTTATTTTTTGCAAGAAGGATCTAATAACGATTCTGTTTTATTATGCAGATTGTTACGGACGCAGGGATACCAAATATGTGGGGGTTTTGTGTATCTTATTCAATTGTACTAAATAAAAACTAATGTGGAGAAAATCTTGTTCATTTTAGCATCACCATCTTTTCATATGCATAACTTTTTTATTTTTCGGCTGACAAATCTGGTTAGGGGCTTATTTTTAGCGAGTTGTTCTTTCTAGTGGGCTTATTTTATAGTGCATAACATTTTTTAAATCACTTTTTAGAGCACTTTTTATAGGGTATTAATTACAGGGGATCCGATCCATAGTGGAAAGACCCTTACACTCTGCAGTCAAGCATGATCGTGGCGTGTAAGGGGTTAACACCCGCGATCGGAGTTGGCTCCGATCGCGGGTGTTAGCGCAGGCTGTCAGCTGTGATAGACAGCTGACAGCCACTGCTTCTGGTACTGGCTCCGATCGTGACCCAGTGCCAGAAGCAGGACGTTATAGCACGTCCCCGTGCGCTTAGCATCTAGCCCCAGGGACGTAGTATAATGTCCTGGTGCGCCTAGGGGTTAAGTAAGAATCACACCACTGGACACTTTAAAAGGAGGCTGGTGCTTGGCATCATTGTTTCTCTTCTGTTAACCATGGTTATCTCTAAAGAAACATGTGCAGTCATCATTGCACCACACAAAACTGGCCTAACAGGGAAGAGTATCGCAGCTAGAAAGATTGCACCTCAGTCACCAATCTATCGCATCATCAAGGAATTCAAGGAGAGAGGTTCCGTTGTTGCCAAAAAGGCTCCAGGGCACCCAAGAAGGACCAGCAAGCGCCAGGACCATCTCTTTAAAGTGTTTCAGCTTCGGGATCAGGCTACCAGCAGTGCAGAGCTCAGGAATGGCAGCAGGCAAGTGTGAGTGCATCTGCATGCACTGTGAGACTGTTGGAGCCAGGCCTGGTGTCCAGGAGGGCAGCAAAGAAGCCACTTTTCTCCAGAAAAAACATCAGGGACAGACTGATATTCTGCACAAGGTACAGGGACTGGACGGCTGAGGACTGGGGGAAAGTCATTTTCTCTGATGAATCCCCTTTCCCATTGTTTGGAACATCTGGAAAACATCTTGTTGGGAGAAGACCAGGTGAGCGATACCACCAGTCTTGTCTCATGCCAACTGTAAAGCCTCCTGCAACCATTCATGTGTGGGGCGACTTCTCAGCCAAGGGAATCGGCTCTCTCACAGTCTTGCCTAAAAACACATCCATGAATAAAGAATGGAACCGGAATGTCCCCCAAGAGCAACTTCTCCCAACCGTCCAGGAGCAGTCTGGTGATCAACAATGCCTTTTCCAGCATGATGGAGCACCTTGCCATAAAGCAAAGGTGAGAACTAAATGGCTCAGGGAACAAAACATCGAGATTTTGGGTCCATGGCCTGGAAACTCCCCAGATCTTATCCCATTGAGAACTTGTGGTCAATCATCAAGAGACGGTGGACAAACAAAAACCAACAAATTGTGACAAAATGCAGCAGTGATTGTGCAGGAATGGACGGGATTAGTCAGGATCTGGTGAACGAGGTGAGTGAGAGCTGCCAGGGAGAATTGCAGAGGTCCTGAAGAAGAAGGGGCAACACTGCAAATACTGACTCGCTGCAGTAACTCATTCTAACTGTCAGTAAAAGCTTTTGTTACTCATAATATGATTGCACTTGTATTTCTGTATGTGATAAAAACATCTGACAAACCAGAGGGCAACAGATCATGTGATAATATAATATTTGTGTCATTCTCAAAACTTATGGCCATGACTGTAAGCGCTGGGAGATTGTGTTGGATGGGAGCTTATGGCCGGCCGGAAGCTCCCTGTGCGTCTCTGTATACAAACCGCCGCATAGAGGGAGACGGACCGCGGCGCGGGAGATCAACATCACCGAAGGAGGTAAGTAGATGTTTATTATGTTTAAATAGCCCGGCCCTCAGTAATTTTTAACACCCCTTTAAGGCTCCGCCCCATTTTTTGTGTTCTGACTTCACTTTATATGGTTATAACTTTTGAACACTTTTACTTATCAAAGCTCAATGATTTTGAGATTGTTTTATCATCACATGTTGTACTTCATTTTAGTGGTACATTTTAGCTGATAAGTTTTGCGTTTATTTATATTAAAAAAATATATTTAAAAATTGTTTTATTAGACCCCAGGGTTGCCACAGCAACGATCAGCAACTACCTCAAAAACTCTGCGGGAGTCAGTGATCGAGCAGGGAATATCCCTGCAGCCATTTGATTGCCTCGGCCGCGCTGACCGCGACGTTTAAAGGTTAACACCCACAATTGAGCTCCCTCCGACCTCCGTAGATTACCACTGACATCCCGCGATTCCCGATGCCGGTTCGGTCTCGAAGCAGAGTGCTACTAGCCGGACTCTGTGCTATACTATAATGGCGTTGAGCGGGAAACAATTAAAGGGGTTGTCCGAAGGTTGAAAAACATTGCTACTTTCTTCCCAAAATAGGTTGGACACTAAGAGGTTAATAGGGGTAGTTTTTTCATTGAACTTTTTTTGATCTGGGCGCATAGAGGATTTTTTTAACAAAAAGGGATGGTCTTACCCAATGAATCTCGATGTCCTCAATGCTATAAAAATTCGGGAAGCTACTTACAGTATTAGGGTACATTCACACGCGGTATGCCTGCCATGTGGGCATACCGCCGTGTGCTGGTGAGGAGGTGGCCCCTCCTCCCTCCATAGGAAATAGCAGCACACGGCCGCACACACGCTGAAAGATAGAGCATGCTCTATCTTTTTGCGGTGTGCGGCCCATGTGTGGCCCCGCAGATGGCAGTGTGAGTGAGCCCTTAGGTAGGTGCATTGCAATAGAGAATGTGTCTGTAAATATTTGGTCATACACTACAACCATCAGTTATTCCTTGCACCGACCCAATGCACATGCACATATAGCTGGGTATGCAAGTGTTCAGAATGTTAACTGCTTAAAGAGAACCTGTCACCAGCTAAAAAGTACATTCCTGGTGACAGGTTCCCTTTAAGCAGTTAACATTCTGAACACTTGCATACCCGGCTATATGTGCATTGGGTCGGTGCAAGGAATAACTGATGGTTATTTGTAGTGTATGACCAAATAAAATTCCTAAAAATGTCAGGTATCGTCACATCCCAAAAATCCTGATCTATCAAAATATAAAAACAGTTATTCCCGCTGATGAATCCCGTAACAAAAAAAAAAAGGGGCCAAACGTCCTAATCACCACTTTTTGGCCATTTTACAACTCGTAAAACTGTGATCAAAAAATCCTACAATCCTACAGCAGTGAAAATGTCAACTCATCCAGCAAAAATATTCCACGGTACAGAGCTCTGTACACTGACGTGTGAGGAAGTTAATAGCATCAGCATAGGTCAAGATGAACATTTTTTTGTACATAAGTTTAAAAAAAATGTAAAATCTATTAAAACATAGGAAAAGCTATGCAAATATGGTATCCTCACGATCGTACCAAAGAATACACGAAAGTTGTCACTTGGAGAGCACGGCAAAGGCCGTAATACAGTGTAGACAAGAAATGGCGCGTGGGATATTACATACTGTCACTAGGAAGGACACGTGACCGCGCAGCACAGTGTCCAAAACAGACGCCTTGGTGACAGAGTTACAGTCATGCAACATTTGCACTGACTGCTGGTAACTGGGATGCAGCCTCCTGGGCCATCAGAACAACATGCAAACCATCTCCCTGCTATGCCCTGTTATAACACCCTCATCCACAACAGTGATTGTACCCCGTGCTGATAGATGGGTGTCCTGAGCAGCACTCCTAACTCTGTGACACTCATGTGGACAGTTTTATAGAGGGCAAACACTTATTATTTTAAGTAAGGAAAGTTAGAAAGGCACTGTCTATCAACTTAAAATGGACTTTAGCTTTATTATAATTGGAAGTACCCGCTGATACAAATCAACACTACCCATAAAAGCCAAAAACATATACTCCATCACCCTAACATATAAAAATACTCCTTTAGTTGTAATAAATTGGACACCACATAAATAACATTTAAGCTAGACAATAAATACTGTATATACTCATGGGGCATTTCATTACTGGGGGAGGCTGCTGAACATTACATTACTGGGGGGGGGCTGCTGAGCATTACATTACAGGGGGAGGCTGCTGAGCATTACATTACTGGGGGGGGGCTGCATGGGGCATTACATTACTTGGGGAGGCTGCTCTGGGGGGGCTGCATGGGGCATTACATTACTGGGGGAGGCTGCTGAGCATTACATTACTGGGGCAGGCTGCTGAGCATTACATTACTGGGGAGGCTGCTGAGCATTACATTACTGGGGGAGGCTGCTGAGCATTACATTACTGGGGGAGGCTGCTGAGCATTACATTACTGGGGGAGGCTGCTGAGCATTACATTACTGGGGGAGGTTGCTGGGCATTACATTACTGGGGGAGGCTGCTGAGCATTACATTACTGGGGGAGGCTGCATGGGGCATTATATTACTGGGGGAGGCTGCATGGGGCATTACATTACTGGGGGAGGCTGCTGAGCATTACATTACTGGGGGAGGCTGCATGGGGCATTACATTACTGGGGGAGGCTGCCGAGCATTACATTACTGGGGAAGGCTGCTGAGCATTACATTACTGGGGCAGGCTGCTGAGCATTACATTACTGGGGGAGGCTGCTGATCATTACATTACTGGGGGAGGCTGCTGAGCATTACATTACTGGGGGGGGGCTGCATGGGGCATTACATTACTGGGGGAGGCTGCTGAGCATTACATTACTGGGGGGCTGCATGGGGCATTACATTACTGGGGGAGGCTGCTGAGCATTACATTACTGGAGAAGGCTGCTGAGCATTACATTACTGGGGGAGGCTGCTGAGCATTACATTACTGGGGGAGGCATTACAGGGCATTTCATTACTTGGGGAGCCTGTATGGGGTATATCATTACTGGTGGAGCCTGTATGGGGTATATCATTACTCGGGAGGCTATATGCGGCATTAAATTACTGGGGGGTGGGGGCTGCATGGAGCATTACATTACTGGGGGAGGATTTATGGGGCACACAGTATTGACGGCACAGTCCCTCCATCTGCCAGAAGGACACAGGACGTCGCCTCCAAGGAAGGTTTAACAAGTAAATATAATATGGATGACCCTATTAGGGTAACTCCATTAAAGGGGTTGTTTGAGGTAAAGTAAAAAGAAAGAGGTGGCCGGGGGTGGGCTGCGTAAAAATAAAAGAACTAGTACTTGGGCTATATGCACACTAATGTATGCCCGCACGGCTATGCCTGGGCAGCTATACATCAGCCGCAATGGAGAGGTGACCCCTCCCCTCTCCATAGTGATGCATTAAGTATGGAGCCATAACATGGGGAAAGATAAGACATGTCCTCTCTTTTCCGTTTCGTGCGGCTATTACCGTCTATGGGGGACATATGTGAATGGGGCCTTACCTAGTCCTGCACTCCCAGTGTCCTGCTCCTCACTCTCTTTTGGGCTATGCCCCTGTTTGTTTTCCTGTTATCAGGAAAAAGAAGTATGGGGAATACTTGATTTCAACACGTTTGATCCTTTGGTTCCCAGGGAAGATAAACCATTACTAGAAATGACTATCCATCAGGGTCTCAGGGTCAGCAAAAAGGCGCCTGCTTATTTACTTGTCCACATAGTAATCTATGTGATGTAACATATTAGGGGCAATATATGAAGACCAGCGTTTCTCTCTGATGAAAAATCAGAAACCTAGTAAATCCGGCTGTGCCCATTGGCCCTCCGTCACCTTGCCCACTTTAGGTAAGTTGCGATGTCAGCGAAAACTCAACCAACAACAAATGATTTTTACACCTTTCAGTTCGTATACATGTATGTGTCTGTATATGATTTGCATTGTAAACATGGTGTCAACAGATATATGAGCCATTCTGCACACGGGTGTCTGAGTCCCTGTTTGAAGCACTATGTCGGATGCCAGGTGACCCCCGCACATCATGGATCCCCTCCAGGTTTGCAGCGAGCCCAGCCAAGGAGCAAGTCTTGGAAACCTCTTCTCTCGCCTTCCTTCACAAATTAATGTTATTGTTTATATAATGAAAAGTTATACAATTTTCCAATACACTTTCTATATCAATCCCTCACGGTTTTCTAGATCTCTGCTTGCTGTCATTCTTTGGAAGCTTCTATGTTTACTTCCAGTGGATAGAAATCTGACCATGGTCACACAGGTGCACGGCTCGTTAGTATCATAGAGAGTAATCAGTGCTGTGTGATATAACGAGCCGTGCACCTGTGTGATCATGGTGAGATTTCTGTCCACTGGTAGTAAATATAGAAGCTTCCAAAGAATGACAGCAAGCAGAGATCTAGAAAACCGTGAGGGATTGATAAAGAAAGTATATTGGAAAATTGTATAACATTTAATAATTCAAAAAAAATAATGGGAATACCCCTTTAACTTCTAGGACTTCATTTCTTTTCATCCATGAATGACAGTTAAAAAATATATTAACTAAAGGTCATAATTTGGAAAAATTTCATACAATTATAAAATGTGATTCTAAACTTTATTATAAGCAATTTATGATATATATATTTGTATATTCTGAATATACAAGGATCTTGCACTTTACATGGCTTTACACACCACTCATGGGCGCCGTCCTGCAAGTTTGCATCAGTCAATTCCAGTAAAAGTTGCAGGAGCGTTAAATTTTGCATTTTGGGAATCTGACTCTAAAAGACTGCTGAAATATGCACCATACAAAATGCAAAGTATAGGGAATTGCAGTCCAGCACATGTCCGTATTTACTGGTAGAGGTGTTTGATAACAAATGTTTCTATAATTGGACACGTTTTTGTTCTATGAGTCAAAGATCTGAAATTCAAGTGACTGATCAAGGAAACTTCCAAAATATGAACCAGCAAAGAGCATCAGATAAAAGTACTGACAGGTCCAGTCCTCTATCTATTGCATACACCTATTCATGTGGTAATAAAAACTGATACCTCCAAAAAATATGTTTGGTTATTTGGAATGTAGTTAATTCACATGACCATTTTGATTTGTTATGTGTGCGATGCTGCCTGCACACTGACCTCGAAGCAGTAAGTGGATGGAGTCTATTGGCTGCTGAAGTGGGGGCACTCTGACTATCGGCTGCTTGAGTGGGGCCACCCGGCCTGTTGGCTGCTGGCGCAGGGGCACTTTAACTATTTGCTGCTGGTGTAGGGGCACTCTGGCTATTGGCTGCTGGTGCAGGGGCACCTTGTTTATTAGTGCAGCGGTATTACGACTATTGGCTACTGGTGCAAGGGCGCTCTGACTATTAGATGCTGGAGTGGGGGCACCCTGACTATTGGCTACTGTGAGGGGGCGCTCTGTCTATTGGCTGCGGTGCAGAAGCACTCTGACTATTGGCTGCTGCTGCTGGGGCACTCTGACTATTGGCTTCTGTGTTGGGGGCACTCTGACTATTGGCTGCTAGTGTAGCACTCTGTGGTGTTACGCCCCTGACAGGAACTGTGTCTACTGGAGGGATCACTGTGACTAGTGGCTACTGGGGTGATCACTGTGACTACTGGCTACTGGGGGGATCACTGTGACTACTGGCTACTGGGGGGATCACTGTGACTACTGGCTACTGGGGGATCACTGTGACTACTGGCTACTGGGGTATTCACTGTGACTACTGAATCCTAGAGGGATCTCTGCGACTACTGGCTACTGAGGGGATCACTGTGACTACTGGCTACTGGGGTATTCACTGGGATTTCTGTCTCCTAGAGGGATCTCTGCGACTACTGGCTACTGGGGGGATCACTGTGACTACTGGCAACTGGGGGATCACTGTAACTATTGGCTACTGGAGGGATCACTGTGACTACTTGTTACAGTAGCAATATGCAAAACAGTTATGTAGTAATGAAGTAGCAGTAAAAATAATTTTATAGTTGGGGGTCACCACAACTGGACTAAATGGTCATTAAACTGTAATAAAACATATAAATATAACCCAGATCATTCCTTACCAAGTTGTTGCAAGGTTGTTCAGAGCTTGTCTGTACCTCTGTCCCCATAACAGCATCTTAGCTCTTGGCAGATCAGTGTTGACGTAGGGACATGTGACTTCATAGGAACTAGTTAAATGTATTTCTTTCTCTTCTTACGAGTGGTACCAAAGCTGAGCATACTAAAGCTGGAGTGTTCTTGGGCCCATTATCTGTTTGATGAAATATGGAATATGGTTCTGCTTGGAAGAAAATATGGAAGAGATCTCTATTGTATAAACTTCGGTGCATTTCGGTGTTTTGCTGACACCTTCATTAGGCCATTGCATTCCAGATCCCTAAGGACAATGCTAGAAACAGAGTCCAGAAGATGCCCACTAAGTAAGTTTGGTTCAGCCGGTGAAGTTGGTCCAGAACGTATTACCTGGACGTATTACCCGGACCACACAAATCCATCCGAATTCACTCTTACGCTTCTCATTGGAATCCTGGATAGAATCTTATAGTTCATTTGAACCTGTACTTGGATGCAGTATCGGACTGAGGTTCCTTGAAAACAGACTCTTATGCTGGGGGTCCCACCATCCATCAGCTTCTAGAAAACAGACTCTAGTAGCTTCCAAATTCGATTGTATTCTGCTGCACCTCTGGGGTCCAGTACTGGTTTAGAGCCTGGGCCCACCGGAGGATCCTCGGGTACTCTGGTGGGCCAGTCCGACACTGCTTGGATGATACGGACCAGATGTTTGGTTATACTTCTGGATATAATATGTCTGCTATGAATGTAGGATGAACCTCATGTGGCCTTGTCTGTATTAGATCTGCTATAATTGAAGCTCCTATAAAGAACTTGTGCCGTAATTGACCTTCATAAACACTTTATTATCAGGAAACAGGTTGTAAATTCTTCTGGCTGCCCACAGAAACTTAGTACTGCCTGAGAGTGAGCAAAGACTCCCTACAGAAAGTGACGATACCTTTGTTGTTGTGTCCACGGCATGATATCACGTAGCAGTCATATGGGTGCGTCCACATTAACCTGCGCTTGGCATTTAGCAACTGGAGTCAAGGTATTCAGCATAGCTTGTAGGACGTACAACACAGAAGCGTTACTACAATCCAGGCACCCAGCCAACCATTGTGGCTCCTCTGTGCATGTGAGGGCTCATATCTGCTTCAATGTGCCAACTTCTAAGATTCAGGTATGTTTATATCAGTTCTAGGGAAAGGAGGGTTATTAGAATAAAAAAAAAATGTTTACATTAGTTTTAAAAAAAATATTTTTCAGACCCCCTAGGGTACTTTAACCCTAGGTTGTCTGATTGATCCTATCATATACTGCCATACTACAGTATGGCAGTGTATGGGGATTTTACACATCATCTATTACAATGTGCAAATCAGACATTGTAATTGATGAGATAAAACCAGACAACCTTGGGTCTTTGTGTGAACCACTCGTCGCCCCTTGATGACTTCACAGGGGGCAGCGTTTTAGCCCAAGATGGCGGCGCCCATGCACCATAAGAATTTAAATGCCTCCGACAGCTTTGCCTGAGGCATTTACAGGGTTAACACTCCGGATCGGTGCCAGCACTGACCGTGGGTATAACAAGTGGGTGTTTGCTGCAATATGCAGCAAACACCCACCTTGTATGGAGAGGGCTCAGCCCATGAGCCCTCTCCATATACCCACAGCCGATGTGTAACATACACATACCTCACGCGATGGTAAGGAGTTAATCGGGGAGATTGCTGCGTCATTTTACAACTGGTGACAGAGGCTCAGGAGTAAAAATACAGCTAATCATCAACAGATGAACTATCCCTTAGGGCTCTTTCATATTGGCGTTGGCGCTCAGCTTCCATCGTTTTGCATCCGTTCCATTTTTGTCTCTGTTGTGTCTCCGTTTTTTTCTTCTGTGATGCATCCGTTTTGTCTCTGTGTGGCTATTGCTGCCTATGGCCACGAGGCTGCTGTACAACATATGACTATAGGCTGGTAAGAGAGCTCAGGAAAGATGATTGACAATCTTAGAAAATACAATAGATACATAGAAAGCCATATATTTTGTTATCTGATGCTGAGACCAAATTAAAACTTGGCAACACATTCCCTTTAATAGAAGAATAGAGAAATTTTATATCCGTGTACAGGCTGTCCCCGGGTTACATAAAGGATAGGTTCTGTAGGTTTGTTCTTAAGTTGAGTTTGTATGTAAGTTGGAACTGTATATTTTATCATTGTAATCCCAGCCAGAACTTTTTTGGTCTCTGTGACAATTGGATTTTAAAAATGTTGGGTTGTCATAAGAACCAGGATTAACAATAAAGCTTCATTACAGACACCTGTGATAACTGTTACAGCTGATTATTGTAGCCTAGGACTAAAGTACAATAAATTACCAATATCCAGAGGTCCGTTTGTAACTAGGGGTAGTATGTAAGTCGAGTGTTCTTAAGTAGGGGACCGCCTGTATTCACAGCATATCCCTCTTTATACTGTTGTGCTAGTAATGGAGTCTAGGAAGTGCCGACAGCTTAAAGGCAGGGGAATGTCATGGATTTTTGGGATGACATGTCTAGGAGAGAGGAGGTCCTGGTGCTATGGGCAGAGCTGATAGCGGATAATGCCAATAGCCGGAGCCACACAAAAAATGAATGTTTCACATAAAGCGATCACCATCTGAGGAACCAAAGTAAAATACAGGCGGTCCCCTACTTAAGAACACCCGGCTTACATACAACCCCTAGTTACAAACGGACCTCTGGATATTGGTAATTTATTGTGCTTTAGCCTTAGGCTACAATAAACAGCTGTAACAGTTATCACAGGCGTCTGTAATGAAGATTTATTGTTACTCCTGGTTCTTCTGACAACCCAACATTTTTAAAATCCAATTGTCACAGATACCAAAAAAAATTTGATTGGGGTTACAATTATAAAATATACAGTTCCGACTTACATACAAATTCAACTTAAGAACAAACCTACAGAACCTATCTTGTACGTAACCCAGGCACTGCCTGTAGAACTATTTAGCAGCTACTGATGTGGGGCTGCGCTATAGGAAGACAACGAGGTGCAGACATGGCAATATATTTGCTTTTCATGTTATCATGTGATTGGGAAGAAGCAGGTGTTACCATATCAAAAGGCGTTTTTATTATTTTTTAGGCAGTAGTTATTGAGCAAAAAAACGAAATCTCCTAGGCAACGCACTTACAGAACGCACCGTTCAATGGTGAAGGCATCTCAAGTCACCTTGTATTCCAAATTCTATGTCAGGTAGATAATAGCGACTTCAGCGAAACATCTTCAGGGACACACACAATATGATGTCTCTGTTATCCTATAGGATGAAACATAGATGATAAGACTAAAACGCAATGTAAACATGATGTTAACACACCGGTTGACAATATGTCCTTATAAGGTTGCTCAACAGTCTAGGGCAGTGATGGTGAACCTTTTGGAGACAGAGTGCCCAAGCTACAACTAAAATCCACTTACAGTGCCAACATCTATCTACCAGGGACACACGTTACAGACTCTAAGGGCTGCTCCAGGGAGAACCAGTACCTCAGCCTCTCCTTCCATATTTCTTGCACACACCACCTGCTGGAGACCTGCCAGGCTGTAGGGCAGCCCTCCGGTCTCCATACCAGGCACCGTGACACTAGCGTGCCTAGGCCGCAGCCGCCAGCCACTCCGGTATTCTGGGCCCCGGCTGTCTCCAGGCCCCGAGAAAAGGCTAGGCCCCGGTGGGGGATGTTGCATTTCTCTTTAAAATAGTGCAGAGAGCAGCATCACTTAAGTTGCCTGTGACAGCAGGAAGATTTGGTGGATTTGTTCCTGTTCTTTGACAACCTGAGTGCCCACAGAAATGGCTCTCAGTGCCACCTCTGGCACCCGTGCAATAGGTTCGCCACCACTGATCTAGAGGATGGGGGGACTGTTTTTAACACATTTTCCCCTACTTTATTAATGAAATAATAACTTTGTAAAACAGACGGAGGCGCTCAGGCAGATGGCGCTCGAGCGCCTTTTGGGCTTTCACGATTTTTAATTTGTACACACCCCCTGCTGCAAGCCTCCTCCTGCTGCCAGCAGCGAAATTAGGAGAACACATAGGGGCGTTAACAGAAAGTACACTAAGATTGTGCGCCCGATATCCTGCATGTGTCTCTTCCCCGCTTAGGTCCGCCGGAGTTCAACTTCTTCTTCTTGGTGCATGTAAGTGCATTGTCTTGTGACAGAATTTGAAACTTAAATCCCGCTCTCAGCCCAAATCAGTCGGATCGTCCGACGGCACGCCCCCCCCTCCCCCATATTTCTGTCGCATGAAAGCCGGTGCACACAATCCCAGCGCAAACCCTTGTTAAATACCTGTCAAAGCTGCGCAAATGTGATCTGCCACCCTTAGTGAATAAGCCCCATAAATTAAAAGCCGGGAAACAGAGAGGCGATCAAGTGCCGTCAGCCTGAACTCCTCTGGCTGTTTTACAAAGTTAATATTTAGTTAATAAAGATGCTGGAAAACAAGAAGCCTAATTAGGACAGTAATTAGGATGTTAACGTTTTGTGGACATCACGTTGACGGATGCGAAGGGGTCCCCTACTCAAGAACACATGACTTACATACGACCCCTAGTTACAAACAGACCTCTGGATGCTGGTAATTACTGTACTTTAGCCCTAGGCTACAATGATCAGCTGTAACAGTTATCACAGGTGTCTGTTATGAAGCTTTAGTGTTACTCCTGGTTCTTATGACAATCCAACATTTATTAAATACAATTGTCACAAAGAGTCTGGAGTTACAATTATATATGTAAGTTCCGACTTACATACAAATTAAAATTAAGAACAAACCTACAGAACCTATCCTGTATGTAACCCGGGGACTGCCTGTAGTAATGTAATTAGGCAAATCTCTCCTCAGCTTTGTTTCAAAAAGCAACGTAAACGCTACTTAAACGCAGTGGGGCGGCTCATTTACTAAGGGTCGCATATCGCACTTTCGTAGGACTGTGCGCTGTTTTTGGGACTTGCATGTCTTGGACAGGTATTTAACAGAGGTCTGCGCTAGGATTGTGTGGCACACGATCGGATTTTGGCCCAGCTGTGGCATTCATGCAATAGAAATCGGGGGACGGGCTGCCGGACGATCTGACTGATTCGGACTGCAATACTGTACTGTACTACTACTATACTATACTACTATATGGTAGGATCAATCACAGAGGCGTAATTACATAACTGCGGCTTTTACAGGGTCTGCAAGATCCATAGGCCTGTGGTGCATGGGCCCAACGCCCTGTGCAAAGGAGAGGGGAGTGTGGTTTTATGGATGGATTTTATGCCCTCCTCTCTTCCCCCAGAATAGGGAATGTGGGGAGTGAAAAATGATATTGCAAAATCGAAAAAAGGGCCTCTGAGGGAAAGGGTTAATGGTATTGTTTAAGTTATACATTTTCAGGCATAATTTCTGTATCAATTCCTCACAGATGTCTGCATTCTTTCATTCTATAAAAAGCTTCTATGTTAACTTCCAGTGGAAGGAAATTTGACCATGGTCATGTGATGTCACACAGGTGCACGGTTTGTTATGTTCCTGGTCAGGTGATGTCACACAGGTGCACGGTTTGTTATGTTCCTGGTCATGTGATGTCACACAGCTGCACGGCTTGGTATATCCCTGTTCGTGTGATATTACAAAGATGCATGGCTCATTATATCCCCGGTCATGTGATGTCACACAGGTGTATGGCTCGTTATATCCCCGGTAATGTGATGTTACACAGGTGCCTGGCTCATTGTATCCCTGGTCATGTGATGTCTCACAGGTGTCCCCGCGATCCTGGTCTCCGCGTCTCTGCCCCATCCCCGGACTTAACTATCCTGGCTCCTGGTCACTGGCGTGCAGGCCGCATGTCTCCTGCCTTCCAAGCTTCGTGCCCCCGCTCCTAGGGCACGCACGCTGACTCCTCAGAACTTAAAGAGCCAGCGTCCTTTCCATTGGCGCTGGTCACTTCCGGGTTTCCTATATAACCTGGCGGTCTCCTTCACTCCCTGCTGGATCTTCAAGTCTTCCCAACTGAAGTGAAAGCCTCCTGTGTATCCCGAGGTCCCGTATCCTGTGGTTCGTGTCCGGTGGTCAGTATCCTGTGGTCTATATCCTGTGGTCCGTGTCCAGTGGTCCGTATCCTGTGGTCTGTATCTTGTGGTCCATGTCCGGTGGTCCGTATCCTGTGGTCTGTATCCTGTGATCCGTGTCCGGTGGTCAGTATCCTGTGATCCGTGTCTGCTGGTCCGTATCCTGTGTTCCGTTCCCGTACGGCTCTGCTCCTGCTGTGCTGTCCAGGGTTCCAGCCCAGTGGTGACCTCCTGCCTTCCTGTGCTTCTGCCGTGCCTTCCATGGTCCCAGCCCAGCGGTGTCCTCACTCCGTACCAGCGTTACCAGTGCTCCTCTGCGTTCCTGCTGTCATCTCAGGTTGTGACTGTTTCCTGCATTTATTACCTTGTCTGCCAGCGTGGGTCTCATACCATCCCCTGCGGTGGTCCAGAGGGTCCACAGACTCTTCCCAAAGAGACTCTCAGACAGTTCGCCCCTCACAAACCGTGACAATATCACACAGGTGCACGTCTCACTATAAAACACACCTCTGATTACTCTCTCTGATTCCAAGGAGCCGTGCATATTTCCATCCACTGGAAGTAAACATAGAAGCTTTCCATAGTATGACAGCAAGCAGAAATTCTACATTCAATTTGACACAATTTCCTTCCTGTTTGCTTGTGACGCTGAAGGTGTTAATGCTTTGCAGTAACATGGAGTTTGGGGTGAGTCATTCTTTTGTAGTAGGATTGCTCACAGATTGCTGCCTGGAATGGGAGAACAGTTTACAAACTATGTCACGCGTCTTCATCACAAATTAATTTATTGGAGAGGCCAGACAGTGCATGTCAGGAATGAGGAGTACAGCTGTCGCCCCCTAGTGGATACAGTCATGCACTGCAATTATATTACTGCAATGTTACTGCACAAACCCAACTCAGAAGTGACTACAGTGAGAAATTCTGGTGGACTTGTCACTCAGGAGTCCAGTCCACAAGTGACATAATGGGGGTCATTTACAAAAAAAAAAGTGTCGCGAGACACGCGCTTACCTTCACCCAGCAATGGATCGTGAACTCCAGTGCGTTCCGATGGTCTTCAGCGCAGCAGCGACACCTGGTGGACGTTGGAGGAACTGCCTTAGTGAATCGCCGGAAGACCCGAATCCACTGTAGAGTACGCGCCGCTGCATCGCGAATGGGCCGGGTAAGTAAATCTGCCCCAGTGTTTTCCCCCCAATTTACAGATTCTAATAATTTTAACCAAAGCCAACAGAAGATAAGAAGACCCGAGCAGGTAGCAGTACCAGGTCCTGTACACAACCAAGACCTAGGAGACATAGCAGAGACTATATACTAATACTTGGTAGTAAATGGTCCACCAGAGCTGGAGACAATCTTCACAACGGCTCTCTATAGTGCATTAGTCAGTGTGAGAGCGCCATCTATCAGAAATAAATTCTTCTGCTCAAATTTACTAAGTACCATCAATATTAATCAGTAGTAATTTTTCAATTCCCTACCCCCACCACCTGTGACTTTAACCACTTCTGCTGACTGTGCTTAATTTTTGTGGCTTAAGACATGCCCCTAACCCCCACACAGTATAATACCCTCTTTAGTGGCCCTTATGGCAAATAATTCCTCTCTTAGAGTCCATTAAATGGCATAAAGCCCCTTTGTGACCCCTGCCTTACCACCCTGTATAATGACCCTTTTTCTTGTGGACCCAACAGTATATATTGCCCACCTATTGGTACCCACTAACTGGATAATCCCCACCTTTCTATAGCTCCCACTGAATAATTCCCCCTTTACTGTGTGCCCATACTGTATAACCCCTTATTGCTGCCCCCAACACTCTGTAGTGTCTTCTCACCATATTGTGCTCCCCCTGCCCCCTTTTTTGTCCGTCACTTACAACCCATATTGTATTGTCTAATATCGCCTTACTGTTGCTCTCCACCAGGGCAGCCATCAGGAAATTCGGGGCCCCATACAGCAAAAGTGTCTGGGCCCCAACACACCCCAAAACCGAACAAGCCTCCTGCCCCCCGCAGTGACCTTTCACAAACAGGGTTTGAGGCCTGTTGCTACGACAAGGCACACTCTTCTGGTAGATTGCCAATAGGAGTCATACTATTGAACGTCACGTGCAATTTTTCACATTTTCATAAAAAAAGCTAAATCCTGCTATTGAGGGACCTGCTCAGGTTTCAAGTCACTTTGAGAGGCCTAAATAAAGTAAAACCCCATAAATTACTCCATTATAGAAACTACACCCCTCAACGTACGTAAAACAACTTTTATGAAGTTTGTTAACCCTTTAATTGGTTTACAGGGGTTAAAACAAAATCGGATGCAATTTCGAAATTACATTTTATTTGGCTAAATTAATGTGTTTTTCATAAAATGTACAAATTCTCAGTGGATAAAATTCCAAAACGCTCCTCAAAATTTGATCCCCCATCTCTCCCACGTATAACAATACCCCATATGTGGTGGTAACCTGCTGTATGGGCACACGCCAGGGCATTGAGGGGGAGCTGCGCCATTCAGAGCAGATTATGCATTGTCACTTTTTATTGGCTATACAATCTTTATTTTTTTGGCAATTTGGACATTTAAGGGCTTATTTTTTGCGACATGAGATGCACTTTACAAATACTTCATTTAAGTGGGTCTATAGCTTTTCGATGAGATTTTATTAACTCTTTAATGTATGGAGGAAAAGAAAATTGTCAATTTGGGGTTTCTTTTTTTTGTATATTTTGGGGGTCGTACACCATACACTAAAAATACTATAATATTTTCATTCTATAGATCACTACGATTACGGTGATACCTCATTTATATAGTTTTTCATTTATTTTTACAATTTTACTGGAGAAAAACTAATACAGAGGAAATCTTATTTGTTTCTGCATCGCCATCTTTTCGGGAACTTAAAGGGAACCTACCACCACAAATCTACCTATAAAGGTAGATTGGGTGGTAGGTGGATCATTGGGACGTGAGGATAGCCCTTTTAAGGGCTAATCCTCACGTCCCTGCACTTTTTTGAGAACTTTAATTTGATATTTATTCAAATTTACTTATGTGGCTACCGGGGCGTGGAGTAGCCGCTTATGAGATTACACGAGGCGGCTACTCCACGCCCCGGTAGCCACTTTACCCCTCCTACTCACCCATCTTTGGCACGCAGCTCCGCGTAGCTGCGCGCCCTCGTCCGGGGAGCCTGCCGTCTGCGCATGCGCAGAAGAGCAGGCCCGCGCCTGTTTCGGAGTTGTGACCGCGCAGGCGCGGGCCTGCTCTTCTGCGCATGCGCAGACGGCAGGCTCGCCGGACGAGGGCGCGCAGCTACGCGGAGCTGCGCGCCGAAGATGGGTGAGTAGGAGGGGTAAAGTGGCTACCGGGGCGTGGAGTAGCCGCCTCGTGTAATCTCATAAGCGGCTACTCCACGCCCCGGTAGCCACATAAGTAAATTTGAATAAATATCAAATTAAAGTTCTCAAAAAAGTGCAGGGACGTGAGGATTAGCCCTTAAAAGGGCTATCCTCACGTCCCAATGATCCACCTACCACCCAATCTACCTTTATAGGTAGATTTGTGGTGGTAGGTGCCCTTTAACCTTAATATTTTTTGGTTGACAGAGCTAGTTTAGGGCTTATTTTTTACGTGTTGAGTTGTTCTTTCAATTGGTACCATTTTGGGGCACATAACTTTTTTTGATCACTTTTTAGAACATTTTTGTAAAGGGATTTTATGAAAATTTATATTTTTGGTGAGTTTTTCGGGTTTTGTTTTTACGGCGTTCACCGTACGGGTCCAATAATGTTTCTGACTTATTGTACAGATTGTTACGGACGCGGTGATACCAAATATGTGGGGGGTTTTGGTGATTTTCAGGTATTTTTACTTTATTAGATGTGTATAGGGAATGTTTGTGTTTAGGGGACTTTAACTCTATTTAATTAATTATTTTTATTAAAAATTGTGTTTATTCAGTGTTTTTAACTTTTTTTTCTTTACTTTTACAGGTTAGCTTGAACAAGTGATCCACTGATCACTTGTTCAAGCTATTCTTCACCTAATACAGTGTAATACAGATGTATTACACTGTATTATGTGAAACACTGAGCATGCTGCGCATGCTCAGTGTGTCACAGCCGGGTCCTGCCAGGAGGCACGGACCCGGCACCCGGAAGAAGATCGCGCAGCCCCGGGCACCGGCAGTCCCGGGGCTGCGATCAGAGCAGCGGGACCCCCCCGGTAAGCGCCGCGGGGGGGTCCGAATCCTGTTAAATGCCCCTAGCACGCCGCGGTCAGCGCGACCGCGGCGTGTTAGGGGTTAACACCCGCGATCGGAGAAATCTCCGATCGCGGGTGTTAGAGGAGGGTGTCGGCTATAAAATATAGCCGACACCCGCAGCTTCTGGCCCCGGCTCCATTCAGGAGCCGGGGCCAAAAGTTTGACGTACTATTACCGCATATTACCCCACCGGCCGGGCCCCCCCCCCCTAGTGTCTTAGAGTCCGGGCCCCATAGGGCAGTACCAGTTGTACTGCCCTATCGGCGGCCCTGCTCTCCACCTATACCTGCCCCCCTATTATCCACCTGTCATGCCACTTATAATGCCCCCTATTGTAGCCCTCCATGTACATGCCCCACTATTGTGGCCCCCTTGCTTATAATCGTCCCCTTTTGAGGTCCTCCGCTTATATCAACCCTCAATTGCGCTACCAAACTGAAACTGAGGCTTTTATCTCTTGCTTCTCTGTGAAATTGCAATCTATAGGAATGCATTGACAAGCGTGAAAATGGTGTCAAGATCACTACAATCAAGGGACGCCACTTCTTATGCTAGTGTAGGCCCCCTAACCAAAGATGTCACCTCTACCTCAATCATGGGTGGGGAGCTCCCCATAAAACCACCAGGCTCGTAGTTTATAAATAAAGTGCGTTGGTCAGGTTCCGAAAAAGATTGTGACGATTTTATAGAGAGCCAATGTCACAAACAGGTGGCATGTGAAGCCCCTAAATTTTCGGTCCTACTCTACTACATAAGAAATATGGTCGTCTATACATGTTTTTCCCTATTTTCGTAAAAAAAATAACAACCCAACCCCATCTACTATCTGTACCTTCCACAGCAGATTTCAGTTCTTGCTGTTCAGGCACATGTGATAGTTATTGTGCCAAGGACAAGACGACGCTGAGATCTGAGATCTGAGATCATCAGAAAATCAACATAAAGTAGGAAGAAAAAAAAACCTAACCGATCTCTATCCCGGGGCTCAGCCCTATAGTCCACATGATGGCCCTAGTCAATGGCTGAATGTGTGACCATTGACAAAAGGTTTACAAAGTATCAGGGGACAAAGTGGCTGAACGCCATATGCATATACACCATGAGTCTGTCCTGAGGTTAGCCCTGCCTGCATCTTACTTGTAATGTAGACCAACCCCTTTAATACTTATTGGGGCACATTTACTTACCCATCCCGTTGCGTTTCGGAGCTGCCGCGATTCACTTACAGCGCGTGCCCAATTTCTTTAATTTGTCGCTTCCCCGCTGAGGTCCGCCGGAGTTCAGCATCTTCTTCCCGGTGTATGTGAGTGCTGATCATGCAGAAAAATTTGACTTTTAAATTCTGCGGTTTGTCCGAATCAGTCGGGTTGTACGGCGACCATGCCCCCGACGGCGACCCATGCAAGCGACGGAAATCAGGGGGCGTGGCCGAACAAAAACCCGATGGATTCAGAAAAACCTCCACATTTAAAATAACTCGCACTTACCTTCACCAGGTATAGGCCGGTGAACTTCAGTGCATTCCGGCAGGTCTCGGGGAACTTCAGTGCATCAGCGCCACTTGGTGGACGTCGGAGGAACTACCTTAGTGAATCTCGGCTGGACCCGAATCCACCGCAGAGAACGCGCCGCTGGATCGCGAATGGACCGGGTAAGTAAATCTGCCCCAATGACTCCTGTGTGCAGCACATCAGTGAATGGAGCTGAGTTGGTAGGATGTATGGTGCTATGCTTTGTGAGTACTGTAAGGGATTAGCTCCGGGGATCGTCGTCTCCTAAGCAGACGACCAGCACACACAGGGAATTCACACAATGGGAGTAAGGTTAAAACTGGCCTCAGCCAGCTTTATTTGGCAGTACACAAGCTCAAAACATAAAATAATACCTAAGCCTCTCCGGCACTAACTAAACATCGAGGTTCCCTACCTCACCAGGTGCTGGCCTACTGCCAGCCACCCCAAAAACACAGTAACAGTTCACTGCCGCCGCTCCACAGGCCTTTGCCGTAGTCTGTCTCTTCCCCAGGGTGGAGCCCAGTGTGAAGTCTGCCCCATCTATTAGTGCAGCCCCTCCAGCTGAAAACTAATCAACTTAATTAGACAGACCCAACTTTTCCAAGTCTGTCTTCTACTCAGCTTTTCATAAGGCAAAATGCACATTTTATGCCCAAAAGCTTCTCTAGTGGCAGCCACCCTGCCACATATCCTCCCCCTGTGATCAAGGCCGTAGGCCTGATCAATAAACTTAATTCTCCCTCCGGGGTCAAAGCTCCTATATTGGGGTCTAATCCCTACGGTTCCTAGAAGCACTGTAGAGACCCTACTATCTACTACATCTTCTATACCTGGAAAATGACAGCTTTTTTCCTTAACTGCAGGAGACACAGACAGCTCAAAATTAGTCCCAGCATTTCTTCCTTCACACAACTGATCATCTTCAATCATGTCTCTATTAACAATGATAGATTTTCTTCTCCTCTTCCATTTTACTGGAGACTCCACATACCCCTCAGGGCTTGGCATGGTTAGGCCCCATCTCTTCATCACCTTGTGGATGCCGTCACACCGGTTACCATCCACTGAGGCATATGCACTGTGCTTTTTCCCCTTAGCATTGCACACGACACGCACGGGTTTGCCCGTTTTCCAGTCTTCAGCTTCGGCACCTTCTTTGGTATTGAAGGGGGCATTACCGTTCAGAACCAGGGCACGATTCACATTGGTGAGCTTCTGGTCACATGTCTGCAAAGCTGTGCGCTTGCTACCTCTGAGGTCACAACCTCCGCTCTCGGTGTAGGTGAAACTCATCTCAACATCAGCATCATCCTCATCACCTCCAGCTAACACTTTGGACTTCGGACCCAAGTCCTGGCATGGACTTTCCACAATGGCAGCCTTAAGCTCTTCATGGCTTGCACTAGGTTCCTGGCTGACCTTTTCCTCGGTCAGTCCGTCATACGCCTTGCTGGCCAACACCTCAGTCTTCACCGAGTCTTTCCTGTGTAGGAATTTCGAGGGCTCTGTTGACATTATATCAGACACCTTCTCCTCACATCCACTGCAGTCATCACCCGGTATATCTTCAAGGCACTTCTCACCATCCAGACCATCTTCACTTTCGCTCTTCAGATGATCAGGCAGATCTACCGTTGGGTGCAGCTGTGCTGGAGTCTCTGTAGGGCCCATCTGGGTATTCCTCCACTTGCCCAGAGAATGCTGGCATGCACTATGACAGAGACGAGACGACAGAGCTTCCACACGTACACAGCAACTCGGCTGGTCCCTTTGTTGTAGACTTGGCGCCACTTCAACCTTCTCCACAGGTTCAGCAGGCTGAGACAGCTCTTCACCTGTCTTCGGGAGGTAACCATCAACCCATTCTTCGGATTTTCCCAAGACTGTATTCAGACTACTGGTTATAAGCGATCCCACTTGGGTGGCCATCACGGTTGAGACTACAGACTTAGTCACACCCACACCGCCTTGTACTGCACCAGCTTCCCAGCCCAATATATCGGACGTCGCACCTGTAACAGTGTCTCGGGCACCAGTCACTGTATTTGTCTTCAATACGGCTTTTCCAGTTGGCTGCTGAAGAAAAGCCAGGTTGGACTCCTGTTTCCCCAAACCTTTGCAAGCAAACTCATTACTTGTGGCAACCGGTGGCTCCAGAATGCCTATGAGAGGCCTTGATCCAGTCACTGTAACGTCAGTCAAGGGCTTCTCCTCCTTCTCAGCAACATCACGATCACTGCGGATGCATGGGCGACCTTCCCTCACAGAGTTGTAGACTGCACTCACCACACTGCAGGCAGAACTACCAAAGGGCTGGTGCATCACATGTTCCACCACCTTCTGGGGATCTGGGGTCCCCTCATCCGTAGGTGTATGATTAAGAGTGGCGCTTCCACCCTGTTCACACACAATTTCAGTCAGCACGCCATCATGCGTATTCTGCGGTTCATCAGCAGGTGTACAGGGGTCTGGTTTCCGCCTGGTCTCCTTCCTAGGACACTTCTGGTGCCACATCACGACAGAACACACCTGGAGGTCGGCATCACCATTTTGGCACTTTCTTTTGTTCCCCGAACACGTACACATGTGAACCTCCCATTCACTTTTCTTTGCAAACACTGTATCACAGAAAGGACAGTACGAGATATCAATCTTCAACTCATGTTTCTGTAATATATGTCTCTTTAGGTCATCTTTTCTTCTATAAGACACGTGACAATTGTAGCATTTATACCAGTTATTCCGCAAACCAGTATTCACATGACGCTTCAGTTTATTGATGCTTCTTCTGGCCTTGTTCACACACGAACTCAGTACATCAATCTCCTCAGAAGCCTCAGGTGTATCAGATGTCTGGTCTCCCCCTGACATTTCCTGAACACTGATGTGAGACTCCTCCACAGGTGACTGACACAGGCTATCCTCACCTCCTGCAGGTTCTGAGCGAGTAGCTGCTTCTCTAGGGCTCTGTTCACACTCACTGTTTGTGTAACTCTGGGCTGAAGGGAAACCACTAACAATCAGGATCTCATTATCTTCACCTGCCCTTGCTATGGCGGTATCCCTATCTGAACTGCCATTAGCTACATTACACATCTCAGGCTCGCTACCTGTGTCATTACAACTCACAACCTCTAGGGGCACCTCTGAGCTAACTCTCTCAGTATCTAGGGCTGCACCTAGTTCACACTCTGCATAATTCTGAACAGACATTGTAACGCTATCAGATGTTATCGGCATTGCAGAATTGTCACATGTTACAGGTAGTGTCATATAATCACAGTTAACACTATAATCACAGGTTAGAGGCAGATTATGCACAACATTACACTTTTCTGGTTTAACTTCAGAAATTAAGGCATCACAAATATCATCATCACATAGTCCATCAGACTTTATCAGTCTCAGTGGCAGAGTCTCCTTCTGTGGGATCAAGACCCCTTGGTCACAGTTCAGACTGCAACCTGTTGAGACTCCACCCACCATCACCTCAGGTCGCTGAGACTTCTCCAGATCGTCCTTTGGGGAGATTGGGACTGTACCCGATCTCAGAGGGGTCTCCCAGGAAAAGCAGCTATTCCCACCACTTGGAATACTTTCCCACAAGTCCCAGAAAAAAGGGAAGTTTTTCCCCAGGATGAACTCCACCTCCAGATCTGCACAAATCTCCAGCTTATGTGTCACAATCGCAATATCACTTTCAAAGTCAATCCAGACAGTCTTACCCCTCCCTGGCTGGTACTTCAGGAACAATAAGATGTCCGGATTAACTCTGGAGACATCCTGAGAACAGTCCAGTTCCACCATCAGCGGGATTCCACCCACTATCATCTCACAGGTCTTGACTGGCAACTTCTCTGGTCTCCTGACCAGAGGACAATGAGGTGCACTGACTTCACATGGCACAGCCGCATGCTGTCGCCGTTGGTTGCCCCTAGCAACCACATCTCTGCGCTGCTGCATACACGCTGCAACACGTGGCCACTTGGCCGCAGGACATTCCGCCACACACCGGCTCATCCGTAGACATCTGCAAAGCTGCTCCCGTCGGTTGCCCCCGGCAACGGCACATAGCAACCTCTCCTCAGGAACTGCAGACCGATCACAGACATCTCGAACCATCGGCTGGGATCCGCTCGCCTTGGCAGTTGGGGTCTCCATAACCCGAATGGCTTCTGGCATTCCAAGGTCCTCCCACATCATCTGCCGGCAGCGTCTCTGGAACTCATCCATCGGACCCATGGCGATTACTCCCACAGCAAACAAGCAGTCTCTGTATATCTCTCACACCAAGACAAATCTTCCCGTGACCACAGCGCCTCCAGCAGCAGGAACAACAGTCTCTCACATGAGGGTTACTGGCCCTTTAAATCTCGCTGTGTGTGCTGATTTCCATGCCATAGCATACCGCCACCATATGTAAGGGATTAGCTCCGGGGATCGTCGTCTCCTAAGCAGACGACCAGCACACACAGGGAATTCACACAATGGGAGTAAGGTTAAAACTGGCCTCAGCCAGCTTTATTTGGCAGTACACAAGCTCAAAACATAAAATAATACCTAAGCCTCTCCGGCACTAACTAAACATCGAGGTTCCCTACCTCACCAGGTGCTGGCCTACTGCCAGCCACCCCAAAAACACAGTAACAGTTCACTGCCGCCGCTCCACAGGCCTTTGCCGTAGCCTGTCTCTTCCCCAGGGTGGAGCCCAGTGTGAAGTCTGCCCCATCTATTAGTGCAGCCCCTCCAGCTGAAAACTAATCAACTTAATTAGACAGACCCAACTTTTCCAAGTCTGTCTTCTACTCAGCTTTTCATAAGGCAAAATGCACATTTTATGCCCAAAAGCTTCTCTAGTGGCAGCCACCCTGCCACAGTACTAAATACTGCGCTTCCTTCTACAGGGTAAATTATCAACATTTATGTCTAGATGTGTCTGAAAAATTGTGAAAAAGGAAATTTTTTTTCGATCCTAAAATAATGTAGAACTCAGCTTAAAAAGAATGACGCAAGCTACCTTTACATTGTAAATGCAACATGGGTATTAAAAATGTTGAGTTGCTTCGGTGTGGCATCTATTTCTCATGGATCCTCATGGAGGAAGATAAACTAGGATGCACTCTGCTCTTTACCGGTTCACCCCACTTTTTATCTATTTAAAGTTTTTACCCCATTAAAATAGCAGCCTCCTCAGCTAAGGTGTGAAATGTCCTTTCTAGAATTCCCTCTTATATGAAATCTTTTCCATTTACCTATAGAAAATCACATTTATAGTCATGTGAAAATGAGCTGAGAAGAGTCACTTTTGCCTCAGATGAGCCACTGGAGGGGTAGGGTCATTTTAGACATCCTGGGGCACATTTACTAAGAACAGTGCGGTGTGTACTATGTGCAGTGTGCCTGTGTAGTGTGCAGGGGGCGCCAGATTCAGGAATTGTGGCGCATATTCTTCATGAATCAGACGCCCCCTGCACTGTTCCGACAGAGTGCACCAACTTATTTTTTTGGTGCACCTTTAACATAGGGCGTGCAATACACTTCTGTCAGACTTTGCATGGTAAATATGGCGCACGGTCCCACGGAACACCAGAAATTTGTGTCACGTGTAGAATTGTGCAGAGCGACACACAAGGGTCATATGCGACACATATGTGGTGGGGACACTTCTTAAATAAATGTGCAAGCAGTTTGCACATGAAAGAACGTGCAAAGTCCAACAGAAAACTGGTGCACGGAGCTTAGTAAATGTGCCCCAATGGGGGTCATTTACTAAGGGCCCGATTCGCGTTTTCCCGACGTGTTACCCGAATATTTCCGATTTGCGTCGATTTCCCCTGTATTGCCCTAGGATTTTGGTGCACGCGATTGGATTGTGGCGCATCGGCGCCGGCATGCACGCGACGGAAATCGGGGGGCGTGGCCGAGCGAAATCCCGACGGATTCGGAAAAACCGCCACATTTAAAACAATAAAAGTGACGCTTGGGACGCACTTACCTTCACTTGGTCCGGCTCGGTGAACTTAAGTGCGTTCAGATGCTTTTCAGCGCAGCAGCGCCACCTGGTGGACGTCGGAGGAACTGCCTTGATGAATCCCGGCCGGACCCGAATCCACCGCAGAGAACGCGCCGCTGGAACGCGAACGGACCGGGTAAGTAAATCTGCCCCAATGTGTCATTATACAGATAAGCTTCCAATCTGTGAGCTACAAAACCAGAGAAACAGGCTGTTAAAAAACCATAGATGAAAAAGCAAGCTGCAGATCCATTTCCCATCTATGTTTTAGCTCCCGTATTCCTGATTTTGTAGCACATCCACAAGACTAATGCCTTTAAAACTAGAGATTCCTATCTTGAAAATTACACCAGAACTATGATTCTAGCTGCTAGAGTCCAAGACAGGCTGAAGTGATGCTTCCTCTCCAGTCTCTAAAAGTGTCTCATGATTGTTTGTATAGGTAAAAGGGTAAACGTGAGTTTTAACATATAACAGAATATTGGAAAGGATATCTCATACCCTATACGAGGCGGGGCTAGTACAGGCGGTCCCCTACTTAAGAACACCTGACTTACATACGACCCCTAGTTACAAACAGACCTTTGGATGTTGGTAATTTACTGTACTTTAGCCTTAGGCTACAATAATCAGCTGTAACAGTTATCACAGGTGTCTGTAATGAAGATTTATTGTTAATCCTGGTTCTAATGACAATCCAACATTTTTAAAATCCAATTGTCCAAAATAAATTTGGCTGGGGTTACAATGATAAAGTATACAGTTCCGACTTACATACAAATTCAACTTAAGAACGAACCTACAGACCCTATCTTGTATGTAACCCGGGGACTGCCTGTAGTTTAGTGGTGTAAAAAAAATGGATCACAGAGTCCCTTTTAGGTTGGACTATTACTATACATTATGTGACTGCACAAAACAGGTCTTGGCAACTTGTATAGTCATTGTCAGCGTTATTCCAGTACGGTATACAGGGACCCCAGTAGTGCCGCAGCCAGTGGGGGATTGAAGGCTCCTCTGCACAGAGAGGTTATGAATGGCGCATGGAAGGTGGGTGGACCATGGGCAGGTATAGCATTGGGGTCCGGTAACTTCACAGTAAAAAAGGAATTAAAACATGAAATGAATTAGGAAACGGAAACAATATAAAACCTGCAGGAATGTCCCATCTAGACACACAGGGGGATATACAGCCATCTTTCTGTGACAGATCACAAAATAAAAGCCGTCTAAAATCCCTTGTGCCACATTTATCAATAGGATTAGACAGTTTTTAGACACAAAGGGTAACACTCACCAGTCGTATCAATGGGGTTATCAGGTGTCGCATTTCTGATCTGATAATGATATATACGATCAATAGTTGAATCCTTTACTTCTACCCACAATGACAAATCTACCCCAGTGTATTGTGAAAGTTAATCAACAAAATCAACATTTAATACCTAAAATAAATACAAGTACCATTCTGAGTAATTCTGAGTAATTCTGAGTAATTCTGAGTTTTCATTTCTAATTTCATAGAAAATATTTTCATCATATCCTGCGTGGCCACTAGGTGGCAGACGTGTAATTATTATTGTGCTGCCATAGGCAATAGCCCGTTCCTCAGGGTCATAGAGAAGAGAGGAGGTAAAACTGTATACTCTGGGAATCCGTGTGAGATCAATACATTAACAGCAGCACAAGTCTTTCTCTTGTGCTGAAGGTTTGCTACAGTGTATCAGTTTACATACATTGTTACATAGAGTTATTATTGTTATTATTAGAGCAATTTTGTTTCAAAGACATAAAACTCTTGAAGCCCCTTTAAGGAACCAACCAACTCAAAACCGATCTCCATTTGTCTCCATTTACCCAGACCAACTGTTAGACACACATACAGGCAAAGACATGTATGTCCGATTTCCTTGCACACAATCTATGATGTCATCAGACAACGCTGTATCATACAGTGAGAGTGGACAGAGTACATAGAAGCAGGGGGGAGCGTCAGAGAAATATTTTTAAAATGTTGAGGGGCCCTGTGAAGATATTTCATTAGTGGGGGGAGGCTGCTGGACATTTAATTCCTGAAGGGAGGCTGCTGGACCTTTAATTACTTGGAGATGGCAGCTGGGCATTTCATTACTGATGGAAGGCTGCTGGACATTTCATGAATGAGGGGAGGCCGCTGGACATTCCATCAATCAGGGGAGGCGCCTGGACATTTCATCAATGAGGGGAGGCTGCTGGACATTTTATTATTGAGAGGAGACTGCTGGACATTTCATTAGTGAGGGGAGGCTGCTCGAGTATGTGTTGGCAGCAAGAGGGCATGTACATGGGGCCACTGGTGTCTTGTTAATGGATACCAGTTTATTGATACCGATGACCTGTCCTTAGGATAGGGCATCAATATCAGATTAGAAGTGGTCACACCCTACTGCAAGGGTATTCAGCCTCTGGCACTGGAATTGACACAGAAATTGGAGCTGAAAGCACATTGATGCCTTTGGAGAGATCTTCAGCATCTGATTTGCAGGATGGCTGGAAGTAGTTTGTTGATTTCTGAAACAGGTCTTGTCTTCTATTATATGCTACATGACCGCCTTCTCGCTGGAAAACACTAGGCATTGAACCAATATGGCGGCTTTCAAGATGGTGGTTCCAGACATGAAAAGTTTCCAGCCTAAAATATAAAACCCCTCACCTCTGGCATGACATTTAAAGGTAATCTACCATTAAAATAAAGCATGATATACCAGGGACTCATCGATCTAGGCACAGTGACTGTGGTAGTCTTCTATTTTAAAATTATGCTAATGAGCCTAAAGGTCTCCAGGGGTGTTAACAGAGCCCTTCCGTGCTGTAGCTTCACATGCTACCTTGTCTTACCCTGCTCCATCTGCACTCGCCCCCTCCCTCTGGCTGATGTAATCCCATTGCAGAGCAAGAAGTTTCAGTACATACTGGGAGGGGAAAGTGCTTCTGCACAGTGTAACAGCCTAAGAAGCTACAGCACAGAAGGGCTCAAGTAACAACCCCCTAGCACTTTAGGGTCTTTAGCATAATTCTAAAAGTTGATTTTAGGAAGGAAGGAGGCCATGGATAACAAATATAAGAAGATTGCCACAGTCACGGTGCCTGGATCTTTGAGTCCCTTTGAATGTCCCTGGTTTATCATGATGGATTTTGATGGTAGATTTCCTTTAACAACCAATCTACATAATAGAATAAATTTGTGACACATCATTAGTTAGTGGTCATAAGCGGTACTGCAGTTTTATTTCTTCTTTATCGGGTTTTTATCCCTCAAAAACGTAATAACGTTTAGAAGATTTTAATGCCAAAACTTGTTAAATATATTCAGATATTTAAGGGAAGTCCCTGTGAGGATTTGTCAGGCCTAGAAATAGTCACAATTCCTGGTGCTTGACTCTTTTCCCCCTTATGTCACCTCTACCTCTAGTGAAGTGGGCCGCGTCCTATGGCGAGTTGGCAAGGGGGCGGTCCCACACATGAGCTATAGTGCAAACCCAAATTCGGCAGGACCTGACGTAGAATTGTGCAACCACCTGCCAGGCGTATTAGGGGGTGGGAGCCCCTAGATATATCCAGCGCATGCGGACGTGTAGACCATGCGCCAGTGTATGATAAATCCCCCGCCCCATGTATATGCAGTGGAGACGGCTCTCAGACATGGCCCTTTCCATCGCCTCTGAGGTTAGATGGGAATGATCCTATACATAAACACAAGATAAAACCGAATTCTGCATCCCGTTGCCATGGATTCGCCCTACTTATAGCACATTAAACTGATTCATGTCTTTTTCTCATCCCTCTGTTAATAAATTATTGCGGCTGATGGGGGGGGATTAAGCCAGCTGGAACGGATACACGGTATAGATAATTGATTTGTCACGTCATTCCTAAAAATAAAAAAAAATCCTTTCTATTTTTACATCCTGCTTTACGCAGAGCAGCCAGACTCTGGTGATAATCGATAATCGTCATAGCAAAACGTTGCTATTGTTATTCTAACTATAAATATTCTTACAGTGAGAGATGGCAGGATTAGGGGGGGGGGCAGTTACCAGGGGCGTCATATACTGTCAGGAATTCGTCGATTAAGTGATTGTTTAACGAAGAGGAGCGATTAGGAGAAAGTGGGAGATGAGGTGTTCCCTCCAGGAGAGGGGCCTCATTCTTATTTAGCATCACAAAGGGGTTTTGTCACGTAATGAAGAGGTATTTTAATCCCGCTCCGTTTTTTTTTTTTTAGGTTTTTCAATTGAAATTGATTTTTCTCGCTCCTGGAGTGCACTTGACCCCTTACGAGTTTATTATAAATTGGTTTATGGATATAAGGCAGAGTACTCCAGCGCCGGCGTAATGTAAATGTTTATGACATTTGCAGAACGTATCGCGGGGCGCAGAGGAGTTCTGCAGATAATGGATATTTTTAGCTCGTAAACGGCAAGGTCATTCAAGGTAAAGTTGAAATTATCCAGCGTTTTTGCTGAGTGTCTGTAACGTGACTCTAGCAGTGACACCGGCGCTTATATTACAAGATTGACTCCTCCATAGATCAAGCTACGTGCAGGGTAATTGTCTAACGTATAAACTCCATGTCAGGTAATCCTTACGGCTGAATATAGACGGAGGGGATAGAAGGATTACTGCAGATCACATTAGGTTGCCCATAGCGAGCGATTGAGTTTCTGCTTTAAAGGGGGTCCAGGGGCGTAACTACAGGGGTAGCAGCCATCGCAGCTGCTATGGGGCCCACAGTGTCAGGGGGCCCAGGCAACTGGGGTATTGCATGTGAATATTCTATATGTGATGTGTATATGCTCTAAATGTGTATGCATAAGTGATGTGTATATGTTGTATGTCTGTGTATATGATACGCTTTAAAACATACGTAGCTCCTTTCACTTTCTTAAGTGTGTACACTGGTCTCTCACACTCTCACACTCGGAGTCTCTCACACTCCTAGTAATCAGCATCTAGTAGTTAAACTTAAGACCACCATAAAACTTTTTTTCAAAAATACTTGATAATTTAGTAACATCAACAATGGTACATTTGGCATTAGTACTTCACCCCTCTTCGGTTGTAGTATGCCGTAGTCCTATTAGAAAGTCCACACTTAATTTTCATGGCTTCCACTGAGACGTTGAACGCCACTTGGAAACTGGAGAAGTAGTGCAGTTCTGTTCTCTGTGTAGGGGTTGGACTTGGTTACTGCAGTTCAGTTCTTATTCACTTAAAGGGATTATACATTGGTAGTGGTCCGAATTCTGGGAACCCCTACAATCATGAGTACGGAGGTCCAGTGCTCACTGATTGAATGAAGTTAAAAGGTCGAGAAAGCATCCTGCTGCTCCAATCAATACAATGGGGCACATTTACTTACCCGGTCCGGACTTTCTGACGACGATGAAGTCCGACACGATTCACCAAGATCGTGCGCCTGATATCTTGCATGTGTCGCTTCCCCGCTGAGGTCCGCCGGAGTTCACCTTCTTTTTCCTGGTTTATGTAAGTGCGTGTCTTGTGACACAATTTGAGCTGTTGAATCCCGCGTTTGTCGTCCGATGGCCCGTTCTCGATTTTTGTCGCGTGAAAGCCGGTGCCAATGCACCATAATCCAATCGTGTGCGCCAAAAACCCCAGTTAAATGCGGTGCAAAACAGAAAACTTCGGGAAACCCGACAGAAATGCGTTCCGCGGACCCTTAGTAACTCTGCCCCAGTGGGAGTGTTGGAAATATGCGCTCATAGACAGGGAATGGGAGGATTTTGCTCAGGTTTGTTTTCTGATGCTTCTATAGAATTGCATGGAGCAGCAGGTAGCATGAATTAATAAAAACGTGACCCCCATTCTTGTGCGTAACCAGAAAACTTGGTACAATCCCTTTAAATGGGAGTTGAGCCACAATGTCATCTGTCATCTGTGCAGAAACAAATAATGAAACTTATTTCCCTTGTAGTTTTGATAAATTTCTCCAATGATTATTTTGATGGGTAAAGTTGTCCATACTCCTTCCATAGCTGTTGGGAACTACCTACCATAATTGGTTTGGTCACTATTCCTAGCCCCCAACTTGGTTTGGCAAAGTGGGCTTGTATTCCAAATGGAGAGAATTAATGGCAATGTGACAGCTGATTAACTATGGAGCAGCTCTGGTTCACGTCTTCTTTTTAAGGCACTCAACATCTTCCAGAGAAAATACAATGATTTCCATCTCTCAAAAAGGAAAGAAAATAGGTGCACCAGGTAACACTTGCTATCACCGATCGTGGGTGTTAATCCTTTAAATGCCGTCTGTGACGTCACAGGGAGCGACAATCTGGTGATTTGTCTGCTTGTCTTTATTTCTCAAATTAATTAATTATGAATTTTCATTTTTAAATTGTGGCCACTTTAAGCTCTTTCAATTCTCAAAATCAAGTGTGGTATCTGTTGTTGTCAGTGGTTTGTACTGGAGTCATTGGGGCACATTTACTTACCCGTCCTCTGTAGCTTACCGAAAGTGCATTGTCCGACGACAATACACTGTGGCCCGATTCACTAAGATCGTGCGCCCCATATCCTGCATGTGTCGAGGTGGGGGTACAGAAGAGGTAGAGGTGATGTTACAGAAGAGGTCAATTTGGTGTTACAGAAGAGGTTGAGGTGGTGTTACAGAAGAGGTAGAGGTGGTGTTACAGAAGAGGTAGAGGTGGTGTTACAGAAGAGGTAGAGGTGGTGGTACAGAAGAGGTAGAGGTGGTGGTACAGAAGAGGTAGAGGTGATGGTACAGAAGAGGTAGAGGTGGTGGTACAGAAGAGGTGGAGGTGGTGGTACAAAAAAGGTAGAGGTGGTGGTACAAAAAAGGTAGAGGTGGTGGTACAGAAGAGGTAGAGGTGGTGGTACAGAAGAGGTAGAGGTGGTGGTACAGAAGAGGTAGAGGTGGTGGTACATAAGAGGTAGAGGTGATGATACAGAAGAGGTAGAGGTGGTGGTACAGAAGAGGTAGAGGTGGTGGTACATAAGAGGTAGAGGTGATGATACAGAAGAGGTCCAGGTGATGATACAGAAGAAGTAGAGGTGGTGTTACAGTAGAGGTAGAGGTGGTGTTACAGTAGAGATAGAGGTGGGGTTACAGAAGAGGTAGAGGTGGTGGTACAGAAGAGGTGGAGGTGGTGTTACAGAAGAGGTGGAGGTGGTGTTACAGAAGAGGTGGAGGTGGTGTTACAGAAGAGGTAGAGGCGGTGTTACAGAAGAGGTACAAGCGGTGTTACAGAAGAGATAGAGGCGGTGTTACAGAAGAGGTAGAGGTGGTGTTACAGTAGAGGTAGAGGTGGTGGTACAGAAGAGGTGGAGGTGGTGGTACATAAGAGGTAGAGGTGGTGGTACATAAGAGGTAGAGGTGATGATACAGAAGAGGTACAGGTGATGATACAGAAGAAGTAGAGGTGGTGTTACAGTAGAGGTAGAGGTGGTGTTACAGTAGAGGTCGAGGTGGGGTTACAGAAGAGGTGGAGGTGGTGTTACAGAAGAGGTGGAGGTGGTGTTACAGAAGAGGTAGAGGTGGTGGTGCAGAAGAGGTGGAGGTGGTGTTACAGAAGAGGTGGAGGTGGTGTTACAGAAGAGGTGGTTTTACAGAAGAGGTAGAGGTGACGGTACAGAAGAGGTGGAGGTGGTGTTACAGAAGAGGTGGAGGTGGTGTTACAGAAGAGGTAGAGGTGGTGTTACAGAAGAGGTTGAGGTGGTGATACAGAAGAGGTAGAGGTGAAGGGGTAGAAGCGGTGTTGTAGATAAAGTAGAGGGGGTGTTATAGAAGAGATGCGTAATCTGTGTGCACCATATACTGTAAATAAATAATTTACTATATAATAATTATATATAAATGTCATATAATAATTATTAAGAGGTAGAGGTGATGGTAAAGGAGAGGTAGAGGTGGTGGTGAAGGAGAAGTAGCAGTTAGTATTAAGAGAGATACTTGCAATAGACCACATCCGGTTACCCTTTTTGTATGACATACTGCATTTTTTTTTATGCCCTAAGGTTAGAAAAACCGATTTCAGGATTGAGACCTTGTTCTTATTACAACCAGATCCCAGTCACATACATAGGAATTCTTATTCGAATCTCCCGCCTGCTTTCCCTCTAGGGCTGACACGGGGCTTACATTACGACACATGAGTTGCAAGTGGTTAGTGACCAGCTCGCTCCCCCCGGCCTTATGACACTACATTGGTAATTAGCATCTCTGTGCCATCTGCCTTTAACGAATGTGTTTTTTTTTCTCCTAGGGTCAAAATGTTCTGTACAGTTGCACTGATGCCACATTCACGTCCTGAGACACAGCTGCACATTTCCTATTCATAGAGGAAGAAATGCACAAAACTGTGTCCCGTTAATGGTAATTAACCATCTGCCAAGCCAAGCCACTCCTGCCTACACAAACCCATGAAAGAAGGTGAATGGATAATTGTCTCCCTGACTGATGGAAGAATGCTGAGGCCGAGGAGGAAGCGCTGCCCCGCTCATCTGTCCGCACTGAATACCTCCAGACATGATAAGACAAGTACCCACAATGCCCGGCATCTAATACATTCTAATTATCATAATTACACAAACAGATAAAAATCCCAAAACAAGAGATTTTTTTATCAAATCGTATTATGAATTGCTTTTCTCCAGGACACTCCCCTTTACCCCCTTTAACCGGTTCAGGATCAGACACGATTTCTTCTTTTTTGCACATGTTCTTTTAATAGCTCTAACTTTTTTGACATGATTTTTGCAGCATTTTTTTTCAGGAAAAATACAGGATTCTTATTTCGATTTTTTTTTTTTTTGGTTCTGCATTTTCACTTTAAACTTCATTTTAGGCTTAAAATTTGTAATATAGAGTTACCCTAAAACAGACTTTTTTTACTAGGGTATGGCACTTTATGGCTCAAATTGTGTTATATCACATGTCTGTTGTCACAGGTGCCCCTCCCATGTGCCTCCGTGCGCCCCACCATGCCAGCTACAGCCTCACTTATCTGTCCACGTTCCAGCGACGTCTCCTCTGGTCTGGCTTCCCCATCACCTTCTCCTTTATGAGATTAAAGGGCCAGCGCACCGCTAATTGGTGCTGCCAGCCGCCTGACCTGATAAGTAGCCGGCCTCTTCCTGTGACCCCTGCCGGATCTTTGTGCTCCAAAGCCTAAGGGTGATGCCACAAATGGCGTTTTGAACCCGTTTTTGGTCCGTTTTTAAGCAGTCCATCAAAAGACGCATGCGTTAAAAAAGGCATGCGTTTATGGAAAACGCATCTGTTTTTGACAGGTTTGACCAATTATCTTAATTGAAACTGGTCAAAAACACATGCGTTTTTGTCGGACTGCTTAAAAACGGACCAAAAACAGGTTGAAAACGCCACGTGTGGCATCACTCTAAGAGAAAGCTTTATAAAGGCAGTCCCCGGGTTACGTACAAACTAGGTTCTGAAAGTTTGTTCTTAAGTTGAATTGTACATTTTACTATTGTAGCCTGGGCCAAATTTTTTTTGGTCTCTGTGACAATTGGATTTTAAAAATGTTGGATTGTCATAAGAACCAGGATAACAATGAAGCTTCATTACAGACACCTGTGATAACTATTGTAGCTGATTATTGTAGCCTAAGGATAAAGTACAGTAAATTACCAACATCCAGAGGTCTGTTTGTAACTAGGAGTCGTCTGTAAGTCGGGTGTAATTAGGGGACAGCCTGTACTGTGATTCCTGTGATTTTTCCATTGTGACCTCTGCTTCTATTCCTGACCTCAATTCTCTGCCACCTGTCTTGACCTTCTGCTATGTCCCCGATTCCTATCCTGTGCTGCCTGTCCTGACCTTCTGCCTGACCATGACTCTGATTCTGCCTACTGATTCGGTTACTCGCCTTGGCCACCTCCACAGGCAAAGTCGCGTCTGCATAGCGACCTGGTGGTATCCCGCCACAGCAAGTCCAACCCACATTGCGGCGGGCTCCCAGGCGTCGACTTATATCATCATTAGTGGCGGTTCAGTGGGTCCCCCACCACCACCACTGACCCTGACATCTGTTTTAAGGTAACTGGGTGTCATATAGAGTGACATTACTCACGGAACACCTTTTTTGGGATATACTATTTTTTTTTACTTTGTGTACCTCAAAGTTCATAATACACCTTTTCACTTTCCCACTATAACTGGGTTGATAAGGTGAAAAGGTATAACCTACCAAAATTGTAGGTAAAGAGAGTATCTACACCTATAATTTCTGCAAGCTATCATCCGAATCCTGGTTCGGCATTTCCTCTGTGCACTCATGATTATCAGAGACGGAAGAAGTGAGCTGTGGTCTTGTTCTATGTGGTTTTTTAACTGCTATACATTACGTTATAACCTTCATAGCCTACAATTGTACTGGGTCTAGACTGACAATGCCGCATACTCTCAGTACCGGCATCCCGGCTATCATGAGTTCAGTCATGTGATCACTGCTTACATAGAAGAAGCGGACCAGCTAATCAAGTATATGAGAAAATAAGAAAATAGAAGTGGTTAATATTGTTTTGTCGAATCCCCAAGGGTCCCAAGGCCAGTAGTGAGGGTCCTAACATTCACTAGGGCAGCTCCTTAAAGAGGTCCGGTCACCCAGACTAAACCCGTCTTAGCCGCTAGCTTTATTGGAACATACGGATAAGCTGGCAAACACTGCACTACTTAGCCCTCCGAACGCCGGACCAAGGTTACAGCGGTCAGGGATATTCTTGAGGGGGCGCTCCCCTCTCTGTAGCTTCTACCCCAGACCACCCCTCCTACGCCATAGGCCGACAGTGACTGCAAGGCTCTATGCGGTAGTCACTGCCTCCTCGGACCTCCACATCATGACTACTTTCCCTGGGACTCGTGGGGATTCGACGTAAACAATATTAACCACTTTTATCTTCTATCCTCTAGGCCAGTGATGGCGAACCTATGGCACCCAGGCTGTGGGCACCCCCACCTTGTGGGCACCCAGGCTGACTCCCCAGGGCTGGACCAGGAAGGACTTGAATCTTCCAGCAGACCCTGACAACTTGAGATGCTACTCCCAATGCTCTTTTAAGGTGACACATCCTTGACTGATTGGAACTGCAGAAAGAGTGAGAAGGTGTAAACAGGGCCCCCTTGCTGGCCCCATGATTCTTCCTGTATAGAGAGACCCTTGGGAGAAGCTACAATGATGTCTGAATTTGCCCTCCTGCTTTCAGCTGTTTTAGTGTCCTGTGGGGGGGCAAACGATTGAATGCTGTGGAAGAAAAGGGAGCAATAAGTTTCTGTATAAATTGTCATGTTGCCACTTGATGATAAATAAGTGGGTGTTGGTTGTAGTTTGGGCACCCGGTCTCTAAAAGGTTCGCCATCACTGCTCTAGGCCTAGAGGGTTTAGTCGGGGTGTCAGGTCCTCATTAATGCCTGAGCATTAAATATGACGCAGACTTAAGGGACCTGGAACGCGACCCCATCATAAATATACAGCAGGCTAGAACCAGTTAACTCCTTTCTGGCAGTTTTTTTTTTTTAAAACAATTTTTGGTATTTTTAGACCCCTCTAAAGTACCGTACTTTTAAGGAAATCTACTTTAATGAATCTACCTATTTATAGGGTACATAATAGAAAATAATAAATGCTATAATGGGATTAGGGATATTTAGGAAATCTACTGTCAGGATCTACTCAGTAAGTAGTATCCTGAATGGTAGATTTCCTTTAACTCTAGGGGGACTGATCATCCGTAGCATATACTGCAATACTTCGGTATTACAGAATATGGTGAGTTTGCCACTGATCTGTAGTAGTGTGCCATCGGCACATTGTTACAGATCGGGTGAAATGACAGGTCCTGGAGACTACAGGCTGTCATGGGAATGGGATGACATCACGGGGAGCAATGATCCTCGGGATTTAAAGGGTTATCACCCGTGATCGGCGCTTGCAACCATAAGGGGGTTGTTATCGACACTCACCGATATATTAGTACAGATTTTTAAGGAGGATGTCTGAGATTTAAAAAAAAAAGAACCTTTGGACTGGGGATTGTGATTCTTCAGCTTTCCCATTTAGACCGTGATGACATTATATATAATGCTATATCAGGCACCACTTAATAATTATAATAATAATTATGGTACAGTTCAGGAATAAAAATAGACTTTGTGTTTTCCCCTAAACAATACTTTTCATTTTATCCGTAAATGAAAAACATGAAGGTTGAGATTAGGTCTATTCAGTAAAGTAGATGTAAACACTCCACCATTATATAGTCCACAGTCACTCTATAATTACAGGTTGCGTTCATTTTTCTCGAAGCTTTAAATGAAACCTTAATTATGGCATGAAATGGCCATAAATTAAATAACTATATTGATAGACTCGGTAATTAGGTAGTAATTAGTTTAGATAGGGGTCTTTTTGAACTCGGTAGACAAGTTGAGTGATTGGTCACGCTTATTTCTATCATGTGTGGCCTATAAATGACTCCAGTGCAGGTAGCCGGATATTGTGGAAAGCAGTCATGGAGACAGTGGGGGATATTGTGGAAAGCGGTCATGGAGACAGTGGGGGATATTGTAGAAAGCGGTCATGGAGAGAGTGGGGGATATTGTAGAAAGCGGACATGGAGACAGTGGGAGATATTGTGGAAAGCTGTCATGGAGACAGTGGGGGATATTGTGGAAAGCGGACATGGAGACAGTGGGGGATATAGTGGAAAGCGGACATGGAGACAGTGGAGGTTATTGTGGAAAGTGGTCATGGAGACAGTGGGGGATATTGTGGAAAGCGGACATGGAGACAGTGGAGGTTATTGTGGAAAGCGGACATGGAGACAGTGGAGGTTATTGTGGAAAGCGGACATGGAGACAGTGGAGGTTATTGTGGAAAGCGGACATGGAGACAGTGGAGGTTATTGTGGAAAGCGGTCATGGAGACAGTGGGGGATATAGTGGAAAGCGGACATGGAGACAGTGGGGGATATTGTGGAAAGCGGTCATGGAGAGAGTGGGGGATATTGTGGAAAGCGGTCATGGAGACAGTGGGGGATATTGTGGAAAGCGGTCATGGAGACAGTGGGGGATATAGTGGAAAGCGGACATGGAGACAGTGGGGGATATTGTGGAAAGCCGTCATGGAGACAGTGGGGGATATTGTGGAAAGCGGACATGGAGACAGTGGGGGATATTGTGGAAAGTGGTCATGGAGAGAGTGGGGGATATTGTGGAAAGCGGACATGGAGACAGTGGGAGATATTGTGGAAAGCGGACATGGAGACAGTGGGGGATATAGTGGAAAGCGGTCATGGAGAGAGTGGGAGATATTGTGGAAAGTGGTCATGGAGAGAGTGGGAGATATTGTGGAAAGCGGACATGGAGACAGTGGGGGATATTGTGGAAAGTGGTCATGGAGACAGTGGGGGATATAGTGGAAAGCGGTCATGGAGACAGTGGGGGATATTGTGGAAAGCGGACATGGAGACAGTGGGGGATATTGTGGAAAGCGGTCATGGAGAGAGTGGGAGATATTGTGGAAAGTGGTCATGGAGAGAGTGGGAGATATTGTGGAAAGCGGACATGGAGACAGTGGGGGATATTGTGGAAAGCGGTCATGGAGAGAGTGGGGGATATTGTGGAAAGCGGACATGGAGACAGTGGGGGATATTGTGGAAAGCGGTCATGGAGAGAGTGGCAGATATTGTGGAAAGTGGTCATGGAGAGAGTGGGGGATATTGTGGAAAGCGGTCATGGAGACAGTGGGGGATATTGTGGAAAGCGGTCATGGAGACAGTGGGGGATATTGTGGAAAGCGGACATGGAGACAGTGGGGGATATTGTGGAAAGCGGTCATGGAGAGAGTGGGGGATATTGTGGAAAGTGGTCATGGAGACAGTGGGGTATATTGTGGAAAGCGGACATGGAGACAGTGGGGGATATTGTGGAAAGCGGTCATGGAGAGAGTGGGAGATATTGTGGAAAGTGGTCATGGAGAGAGTGGGGGATATTGTGGAAAGCGGTCATGGAGAGAGTGGCAGATATTGTGGAAAGCGGACATGGAGACAGTGGGGGATATTGTGGAAAGTGGTCATGGAGACAGTGGGGGATATAGTGGAAAGCGGTCATGGAGACAGTGGGGGATATTGTGGAAAGCGGACATGGAGACAGTGGTGGATATTGTGGAAAGCGGCCATGGAGAGAGTGGGAGATATTGTGGAAAGTGGTCATGGAGACAGTGGGGGATATAGTGGAAAGCGGTCATGGAGACAGTGGGGGATATTGTGGAAAGCGGTCATGGAGAGAGTGGGGGATATTGTGGAAAGCGGACATGGAGACAGTGGGGGATATTGTGGAAAGCGGTCATGGAGAGAGTGGGAGATATTGTGGAAAGTGGTCATGGAGAGAGTGGGGGATATTGTGGAAAGCGGTCATGGAGACAGTGGGGGATATAGTGGAAAGCGGTCATGGAGACAGTGGGGGATATTGTGGAAAGCGGACATGGAGACAGTGGGGGATATTGTGGAAAGCGGTCATGGAGACAGTGGGGGATATTGTGGAAAGCGGTCATGGAGAGAGTGGGGGATATTGTGGAAAGCGGTCATGGAGACAGTGGGGGATATTGTGGAAAGCGGTCATGGAGAGAGTGGGGGATATTGTGGAAAGCGGTCATGGAGAGAGTGGGAGATATTGTGGAAAGTGGTCATGGAGAGAGTGGGGGATATTGTGGAAAGCGGTCATGGAGACAGTGGGGGATATTGTGGAAAGCGGTCAGGGAGACAGTGGGGGATATTGTGGAAAGTGGTCATGGAGACAGTGGGGGATATTGTAGAAAGCGGTCATGGAGAGAGTGGGGGATATTGTGGAAAGTGGTCATGGAGACAGTGGGGGATATAGTGGAAAGCGGACATGGAGACAGTGGGGGATATTGTGGAAAGCGGTCATGGAGAGAGTGGGGGATATTGTGGAAAGCGGACATGGAGAGAGTAGGGGATATAGTGGAAAGTGGTCATGGAGACAGTGGGGGATATTGTGGAAAGCGGTCATGGAGACAGTGGGGGATATTGTGGAAAGCGGTCATGGAGAGAGTGGGGGATATTGTGGAAAGCGGTCATGGAGACAGTGGGGGATATTGTGGAAAGCGGACATGGAGACAGTGGGGGATATTGTGGAAAGCGGTCATGGAGAGAGTGGGAGATATTGTGGAAAGTGGTCATGGAGAGAGTGGGGGATATTGTGGAAAGTGGTCATGGAGAGAGTAGGAGATATTGTGTAAAGCGGACATGGAGACAGTGGGGGATATTGTGGAAAGTGGTCATGGAGACAGTGGGGGATATAGTGGAAAGCGGTCATGGAGACAGTGGGGGATATTGTGGAAAGCGGACATGGAGACAGTGGGGGATATTGTGGAAAGCGGTCATGGAGAGAGTGGGAGATATTGTGGAAAGTGGTCATGGAGAGAGTGGGGGATATTGTGGAAAGCGGTCATGGAGACAGTGGGGGATATTGTGGAAAGCAGTCATGGAGAGAGTGGGAGATATTGTGGAAAGTGGTCATGGAGACAGTGGGGGATATTGTGGAAAGCGGTCATGGAGACAGTGGGGGATATTGTGGAAAGCGGTCATGGAGACAGTGGGGGATATTGTGGAAAGCGGACATGGCGACAGTGGGGATATTGTGGAAAGCGGTCATGGAGAGAGTGGGAGATATTGTGGAAAGTGGTCATGGAGAGAGTGGGGGATATTGTGGAAAGCGGTCATGGAGACAGTGGGGGATATTGTGGAAAGCGGTCATGGAGACAGTGGGGGATATTGTGGAAAGTGGTCATGGAGACAGTGGGGGATATTGTAGAAAGCGGTCATGGAGAGAGTGGGGGATATTGTGGAAAGTGGTCATGGAGAGAGTGGGGGATATTGTGGAAAGTGGTCATGGAGACAGTGGGGGATATAGTGGAAAGCGGACATGGAGACAGTGGGGGATATTGTGGAAAGCGGTCATGGAGACAGTGGGGGATATTGTAGAAAGCGGTCATGGAGAGAGTGGGGGATATTGTAGAAAGCGGACATGGAGACAGTGGGAGATATTGTGGAAAGCCGTCATGGAGACAGTGGGGGATATTGTGGAAAGCGGACATGGAGACAGTGGGGGATATAGTGGAAAGCGGACATGGAGACAGTGGGGGTTATTGTGGAAAGTGGTCATGGAGACAGTGGGGGATATTGTGGAAAGCGGTCATGGAGAGAGTGGGGGATATTGTGGAAAGCGGTCATGGAGACAGTGGGGGATATTGTGGAAAGCGGTCATGGAGACAGTGGGGGATATAGTGGAAAGCGGACATGGAGACAGTGGGGGATATTGTGGAAAGCCGTCATGGAGACAGTGGGGGATATTGTGGAAAGCGGACATGGAGACAGTGGGGGATATTGTGGAAAGTGGTCATGGAGAGAGTGGGGGATATTGTGGAAAGCGGACATGGAGACAGTGGGGGATATAGTGGAAAGCGGTCATGGAGAGAGTGGGAGATATTGTGGAAAGTGGTCATGGAGAGAGTGGGAGATATTGTGGAAAGCGGACATGGAGACAGTGGGGGATATTGTGGAAAGTGGTCATGGAGACAGTGGGGGATATAGTGGAAAGCGGTCATGGAGACAGTGGGGGATATTGTGGAAAGCGGACATGGAGACAGTGGGGGATATTGTGGAAAGCGGTCATGGAGAGAGTGGGAGATATTGTGGAAAGTGGTCATGGAGAGAGTGGGAGATATTGTGGAAAGCGGACATGGAGACAGTGGAGGATATTGTGGAAAGCGGTCATGGAGAGAGTGGGGGATATTGTGGAAAGCGGACATGGAGACAGTGGGGGATATTGTGGAAAGCGGCCATGGAGAGAGTGAGAGATATTGTGGAAAGTGGTCATGGAGACAGTGGGGGATATAGTGGAAAGCGGTCATGGAGACAGTGGGGGATATTGTGGAAAGCGGTCATGGAGAGAGTGGGGGATATTGTGGAAAGCGGACATGGAGACAGTGGGGGATATTGTGGAAAGCGGTCATGGAGAGAGTGGGAGATATTGTGGAAAGTGGTCATGGAGAGAGTGGGGGATATTGTGGAAAGCGGTCATGGAGACAGTGGGGGATATTGTGGAAAGCGGTCATGGAGAGAGTGGGAGATATTGTGGAAAGTGGTCATGGAGACAGTGGGGGATATTGTGGAAAGCGGTCATGGAGACAGTGGGGGATATTGTGGAAAGCGGTCATGGAGAGAGTGGGGGATATTGTGGAAAGCGGTCATGGAGACAGTGGGGGATATTGTGGAAAGCGGACATGGAGACAGTGGGGGATATTGTGGAAAGCGGTCATGGAGAGAGTGGGAGATATTGTGGAAAGTGGTCATGGAGAGAGTGGGGGATATTGTGGAAAGCGGTCATGGAGACAGTGGGGGATATTGTGGAAAGCGGTCAGGGAGACAGTGGGGGATATTGTGGAAAGTGGTCATGGAGACAGTGGGGGATATTGTAGAAAGCGGTCATGGAGAGAGTGGGGGATATTGTGGAAAGTGGTCATGGAGACAGTGGGGGATATAGTGGAAAGCGGACATGGAGACAGTGGGGGATATTGTGGAAAGCGGTCATGGAGAGAGTGGGGGATATTGTGGAAAGCGGACATGGAGACAGTAGGGGATATAGTGGAAAGTGGTCATGGAGACAGTGGGGGATATTGTGGAAAGCGGTCATGGAGACAGTGGGGGATATTGTGGAAAGCGGTCATGGAGAGAGTGGGGGATATTGTGGAAAGCGGTCATGGAGACAGTGGGGGATATTGTGGAAAGCGGACATGGAGACAGTGGGGGATATTGTGGAAAGCGGTCATGGAGAGAGTGGGAGATATTGTGGAAAGTGGTCATGGAGAGAGTGGGGGATATTGTGGAAAGTGGTCATGGAGAGAGTGGGAGATATTGTGGAAAGCGGACATGGAGACAGTGGGGGATATTGTGGAAAGTGGTCATGGAGACAGTGGGGGATATAGTGGAAAGCGGTCATGGAGAGAGTGGGGGATATTGTGGAAAGCGGACATGGAGACAGTGGGGGATATTGTGGAAAGCGGTCATGGAGAGAGTGGCAGATATTGTGGAAAGTGGTCATGGAGAGAGTGGGGGATATTGTGGAAAGCGGTCATGGAGACAGTGGGGGATATTGTGGAAAGCGGTCATGGAGAGAGTGGGGGATATTGTGGAAAGCGGACATGGAGACAGTGGGGGATATTGTGGAAAGCGGTCATGGAGAGAGTGGGAGATATTGTGGAAAGTGGTCATGGAGAGAGTGGGGGATATTGTGGAAAGCGGTCATGGAGACAGTGGGGGATATTGTGGAAAGCGGTCATGGAGAGAGTGGGGGATATTGTGGAAAGCGGACATGGAGACAGTGGGGGATATTGTGGAAAGCGGACATGGAGACAGTGGGGGATATTGTGGAAAGCGGTCATGGAGAGAGTGGGAGATATTGTGGAAAGTGGTCATGGAGAGAGTGGGGGATATTGTGGAAAGCGGTCATGGAGACAGTGGGGGATATTGTGGAAAGCGGTCAGGGAGACAGTGGGGGATATTGTGGAAAGTGGTCATGGAGACAGTGGGGGATATTGTAGAAAGCGGTCATGGAGAGAGTGGGGGATATTGTGGAAAGTGGTCATGGAGACAGTGGGGGATATAGTGGAAAGCGGACATGGAGACAGTGGGGGATATTGTGGAAAGCGGTCATGGAGAGAGTGGGGGATATTGTGGAAAGCGGACATGGAGACAGTAGGGGATATAGTGGAAAGTGGTCATGGAGACAGTGGGGGATATTGTGGAAAGCGGTCATGGAGACAGTGGGGGATATTGTGGAAAGCGGTCATGGAGAGAGTGGGGGATATTGTGGAAAGCGGTCATGGAGACAGTGGGGGATATTGTGGAAAGCGGACATGGAGACAGTGGGGGATATTGTGGAAAGCGGTCATGGAGAGAGTGGGAGATATTGTGGAAAGTGGTCATGGAGAGAGTGGGGGATATTGTGGAAAGTGGTCATGGAGAGAGTGGGAGATATTGTGGAAAGCGGACATGGAGACAGTGGGGGATATTGTGGAAAGTGGTCATGGAGACAGTGGGGGATATAGTGGAAAGCGGTCATGGAGACAGTGGGGGATATTGTGGAAAGCGGACATGGAGACAGTGGGGGATATTGTGGAAAGCGGTCATGGAGAGAGTGGGAGATATTGTGGAAAGTGGTCATGGAGAGAGTGGGGGATATTGTGGAAAGCGGTCATGGAGACAGTGGGGGATATTGTGGAAAGCGGTCATGGAGAGAGTGGGAGATATTGTGGAAAGTGGTCATGGAGACAGTGGGGGATATTGTGGAAAGCGGTCATGGAGACAGTGGGGGATATTGTGGAAAGCGGTCATGGAGAGAGTGGGGGATATTGTGGAAAGCGGTCATGGAGACAGTGGGGGATATTGTGGAAAGCGGACATGGAGACAGTGGGGATATTGTGGAAAGCGGTCATGGAGAGAGTGGGAGATATTGTGGAAAGTGGTCATGGAGAGAGTGGGGGATATTGTGGAAAGCGGTCATGGAGACAGTGGGGGATATTGTGGAAAGCGGTCATGGAGACAGTGGGGGATATTGTGGAAAGTGGTCATGGAGACAGTGGGGGATATTGTAGAAAGCGGTCATGGAGAGAGTGGGGGATATTGTGGAAAGTGGTCATGGAGAGAGTGGGGGATATTGTGGAAAGTGGTCATGGAGACAGTGGGGGATATAGTGGAAAGCGGACATGGAGACAGTGGGGGATATTGTGGAAAGCGGTCATGGAGAGAGTGGGGGATATTGTGGAAAGCGGACATGGAGACAGTAGGGGATATAGTGGAAAGCGGACATGGAGACAGTGGGGGATATAGTGGAAAGAGGTCATGGAGACAGTGGGGGATATTGTGGAAAGAGGTCATGGAGACAGTGGGGGATATTGTGGAAAGTGGACATGGAGAAAGTGGGGGATATTGTGGAAAGAGGTCATGGAGACAGTGGGGGATATTGTGGAAAGCGGACATGGAGACAGTAGGGGATATAGTGGAAAGCGGACATGGAGACAGTGGGGGATATAGTGGAAAGCGGACATGGAGACAGTGGGGGATATTGTGGAAAGTGGTCATGGAGACAGTGGGGGATATTGTGGAAAGAGGTCATGGAGAGAGTGGGGGATATTGTGGAAAGCGGTCATGGAGACAGTGGGGGATATTGTGGAAAGCGGTCATGGAGACAGTGGGGGATATTGTGGAAAGCGGTCATGGAGAGAGTGGGAGATATTGTGGAAAGTGGTCATGGAGAGAGTGGGGGATATTGTGGAAAGTGGTCATGGAGAGAGTGGGAGATATTGTGGAAAGCGGACATGGAGACAGTGGGGGATATTGTGGAAAGTGGTCATGGAGACAGTGGGGGATATAGTGGAAAGCGGTCATGGAGACAGTGGGGGATATTGTGGAAAGCGGACATGGAGACAGTGGGGGATATTGTGGAAAGCGGTCATGGAGAGAGTGGGAGATATTGTGGAAAGTGGTCATGGAGAGAGTGGGGGATATTGTGGAAAACGGTCATGGAGACAGTGGGGGATATTGTGGAAAGCGGTCATGGAGAGAGTGGGTGATATTGTGGAAAGTGGTCATGGAGACAGTGGGGGATATTGTGGAAAGCGGTCATGGAGACAGTGGGGGATATTGTGGAAAGCGGTCATGGAGAGAGTGGGGGATATTGTGGAAAGCGGTCATGGAGACAGTGGGGGATATTGTGGAAAGCGGACATGGAGACAGTGGGGATATTGTGGAAAGCGGTCATGGAGAGAGTGGGAGATATTGTGGAAAGCGGTCATGGAGACAGTGGGGGATATTGTGGAAAGCGGTCTTGGAGACAGTGGGGGATATTGTGGAAAGTGGTCATGGAGACAGTGGGGGATATTGTAGAAAGCGGTCATGGAGAGAGTGGGGGATATTGTGGAAAGTGGTCATGGAGAGAGTGGGGGATATTGTGGAAAGTGGTCATGGAGACAGTGGGGGATATAGTGGAAAGCGGACATGGAGACAGTGGGGGATATTGTGGAAAGCGGTCATGGAGAGAGTGGGGGATATTGTGGAAAGCGGACATGGAGACAGTAGGGGATATAGTGGAAAGCGGACATGGAGACAGTGGGGGATATAGTGGAAAGAGGTTATGGAGACAGTGGGGGATATTGTGGAAAGAGGTCACGGAGACAGTGGGGGATATTGTGGAAAGCGGACATGGAGAAAGTGGGGGATATTGTGGAAAGAGGTCATGGAGACAGTGGGGGATATTGTGGAAAGCGGACATGGAGACAGTAGGGGATATAGTGGAAAGCGGACATGGAGACAGTGGGGGATATAGTGGAAAGCGGACATGGAGACAGTGGGGGATATTGTGGAAAGTGGTCATGGAGACAGTGGGGGATATCGGATGTTCCTATTTAGTGGTCGGGCTCATCTACTCCTCACCGGTGCCATACAGGCTCCATCACACTCATCATGTATGGACATAGAATAGGGTTGGGAGAGTGGACTGGGCACTATGGGAGAGATGAAATGGGCTGCACAACCACAACCAACAAAAACCTCTGTTTGTATTTCATCTGCTGATTGGGGATTGTCCCACAAAAATATACAACAAGTGCAACCATAATTATAAACATTTTTTTTTTATTTTTACACTTGGCCACTTATAGCAAACTTTAAAAGGGTAAATATAAGACCCTGATAGGGTTACCCATTTTATACTTACTAAAGTTTACCACCGACGGGAGTTGACGGTCACGTGGCTGCTGATGGCAGGCAATAAACTTTCACCGTAAAATATAGGTGACTCTAGTAGGGTCTTATATTTGAGACAAATGTATGCTCACCCGGACGTAGCATACGGCTGGCTGGAGAAGGGAGGACTACTTACCTTCTCCTCTCCATAGGGAACCATGCAGTTGTCCGGATGTATGGCAAAGGATAGTTGTAGGATAGGACGTTGTGGTCACCTTCCCGTGCCCTTTGTCACGCACTGGGGTGTGGGAAGAGTCTCTTGTGGCCAAGAGTCAGTGGACTGCCTGGACCACCGCGGGGGATGATGGCACTGGCCACAACCTCGGTAGCGGAGTCTAAGTGGACTCCTGTTCTTCGACAGAGCCCGCCACAAAGTGGGACGGTCTTGCTGCGACGGGGAGCCACCAGGTTGCTCCACTGGGGCGACTAAGCCCGCGGTGGCAGCCAAGGTAGGGACACAGGGTAGGCAGGACCTCAGGATGGCCACAGGAGTACAGGACCGCCACAGGAGTACAGGACCGCCACAGAAGTACAGGACCGCCACAGAAGTACAGGACCTCCACAGGAGTACAGGACCGCCACAGAAACACAGGACCGCCACAGAAACACAGGACCGCCACAGAAACACAGGACCGCCACAGGAACACAGGAGCGCCACAGGAACACAGGAGCGCCACAGGAACACAGGAGCGCCACAAGAACACAGGACCGCCACAGGAAAACAGGACTGCCACAGGACTGCCACAGTAACACAGGACCGCCACAGGAATGCCACAGGAACACAGGAAAAACACAGGAACACGGGAAACACAGAGGCATCTGGAAACGCTCAGGAAACACGGAGGGCTTTCTCTTCAGCAGAATGACTTGAAGATCCGGCAGGGGATGCTGGGAGCCGCGGGGTTGTATAGTAGAGCCGGGAATGCCAGCGCCAATTAAAATGATTCAGCATTCTGAATCATTTTAGTACTTTATAAAACTTATTTCACATTAACTAGCTCCCTGTCAGCAGCCTATGGTGAGTTCCAGGGGGAGGGGACAGCTGTAGCAGTCTGTGTGCCTGTGCCTCAGTCTCCTCATGCATTCTCTCTCTCCTCCTCACTGATCAATGCACATGACAGGAAGTGGGGAAACGGGAGGGAGCTGGATGAATGTGGAGGACAGGAGACTTAGACCCAGGCTGCTGCAGCTGACCAACCCCCCCCCCCCCCTCTTTCCTCAGGACCCACCACACACTACAAGCAGGGAGCTAGGTAATGTGAAATAATGTTTTATAAGGTACTGAAACTCTGAATAATGATTCCTGACAAAGGCATTTTTTAAAATCAGCATAGAATAGGCAATTGGCAGCTATCACCAGCCAAAAGTGAAACTCCTGGAGACCGGTTTACATATGAATATATGTTCTGCATGTCCCTTTCACTAAAGCAGCACGGTGGCTGAGTGGGTTTCACTTCTGCCTTGCAGCACTGGTGTCCTGGGTTCGAGTCCCCAACATCTGCAAAGAGTTTGTATGTTCTCTCCGTGTTTGCATGCTTTGTGCAGCTCTGTGTGCGCTCATTTCATAAGGAATGCAGTTACTTACTAAAACAGACATATCAGGTGAGGTGACAGCTGGTCTTTAAGGTGTTGTGCTTCCACAGCTCCACCTAATCCCATGTTAGAAAACTAAATTTGGAGGAATTTAACTTTATCCATGCATTTATATCCGCCAATAAATCATTGTATTTGATTGAATCGGATATTGGATCACTTTGCATCCATTGATTAGGAGTGTACCAGAGTGAAACTGCAGCACTTTTGGACAAGCTAATTAAGGTCAAAGAATACTAATGGATATATATATATATATATATATATATATATATACATCGTTCATCACAAAAGATGACATCATATAGTGCCCGTACATTCATCTTGACATAATCCATAGCCACAATGTCCCCTTTCTGCAGTGTATTGTGCAGCGTGGTGGAGTAGTAATGATGGGAACACCCAGGTGTGCTCCGCCACGTAATTACAGACTCCGGGTTAATGTAATTAAAGGTGTTTAACCGGTTGCTACGATATACATATGTAAGATGTGCCGTGAGCGTGATGAAGCTGTTTTGCTGCTATATTTTGAATTCTCTGATGAGTCTCATGGTAAATGAATAGGAGTCAGGGGAAAATCATTTCATTAGTCATAGAAGGTAATTTTGCGGATTGGCTGCTACTGTTGAAGATGCACATAACATATTGTTTAAATAAAACAGAGAGGAGACAATTACTCTTTCATCTACAAGTAATGCGTAGAGATAGAGCCAGAGCAAAGATCTATCTTATGTTATATGGTCGGAGCGATTGTATCAGACTGGGAGGTTACGGACATGGCTGTGTCTCAAGCTCCAGCCGATTATGGAAACGTGGAGATAGACGTCTCAGTCCAAATTGATTGTTATAGTCTTAATATGGACATAGATCTAAAAAATGTTAAAGGGGTTGGCCAAGACTTTATAGAGACATAAAGGGTAAGCCATTAATATCTGACTGCTCAACCCATTGCAAATGTGGGACACGGAGTCGGCTTTGTGTCCCCGTGGTGGTTGAAATATGTCACTGAAACTGGAAGTGCATGTAGTTCCTGGCCACTACAGAGACATGGGGGGTTATTTATCATTGGTTTTCATGGGGGAAGGGGGGGTTGGTGTAAAAAAGTTGCATTGAGTTTTTTTGGGACTTCTCACTGGACTATTTCCACCTCTTCAGTAATTTGGTGTAAACATAGAACTACTGCTAGTGCAACGCTGTGCAAAGCCTGACTCCCATAAAAAGTCTCATCATTAGTCCAGTTCCCTGTTGGTGGTGGGTTCTGGGACTTTTTATGTTTTTTGAGACTTTTTGGGGGACTTTTTTTGGGGAAAAAATCCCAGATAGAATGTAGACCATAGCAACATTTCTTAAAGGGCCAAAGCCACTTTAATGAATCTGGTGGGCTGCAGAGCTCCAAAAATACACATAGAACTGCCCCAATGATAAATAACCCCCGTGGAGTCAAATAATTTCTGCTCTTTCACTGCTATGTTAGTGTCTATCTCCTATTTCTCTCACCTCGTCAATTGCCAGAATTTGGAAGAAACAGAAGGAAAGATCTGTTAACTTCAGTCTGTTTTAGCATAAATCAATGAACCCCCAGCCCCGTTATTATCTTTTTTCTCTAACTTTCTGTGACTGATAGATGTCAACAAAATAGGGGATACTGTATTTATTATTATGGAGGTGCCTAGATTTCACTCTGGCAGTCAAGCCCAGCTGGCGATTTACAAAGAGGCCAGAGCCGAGCAATTCGCCCACAGGGAAGGGGGGTAACATGCTGGCTTTTATAGGGGTTGCGCCAATTTTGATTATTATCCTGTTCACAGAAAAGGGAATAGAATAAGAGAATAGAACCTCACTCACCCATGTGTCCCGCTGTGGGAGCACCAGAAATTTAGAACCTATGAGAGTGGCAGAGATATATGTGCACTCTGCTCTGCAATTTCCATCTCTCCTTTGTTAGGGCTCTTTCACATTGCCTTTGTTTTTCATATCCGTGGTTCTGTGATATCCGCGGATGGCTCACAAAGTCATTGATTGGCTTGTATTTTCACAGATCCGTTGTCTCTGGACAAAATTATGAAAGATGTCCTATTTTTTGTCACTGATGCGGATCACCGAAGGCAATAAAAGTCTATGGGGGTCATTTACTAAGGGGCCGATTCGTGTTTTTGCGATGGGTTAACCGAATTTTTCAGTTTTGCGCCGATTTTCCCTGTATTGACCCCGGATTTCGGCGCACGCGATCGGATTGTGGCGCATCGGCGCCGGCATGCACGCGATGGAAATCGGGAGGCGTGGCAGAACAAAAACCCGACAGATTCAGAAAAACCGCCGCATTTAAAAAAAAAAGTGTCGCTGGACACGCGCGTACCTTCACCCGGCAATGGATCGTGCACTCCGGCGGACTTCAGCGCAGCAGCGACACCTGGTGGACGTTGGAGCAACTGCCTTAGTGAATCGCCGAAAGACCCGAATCCTCCGCAGAGAACGCGCCACTGGATCGCGAATGGACCGGGTAAGTAAATCTGCCCCTATGGGTCACTCCTTTAGTTATTGGACATTCTCAGAGTTCATTGTTCTTTGTGATCTCCTTACACATCTTTCCCCCTCCAATTCCTGAAGCATAAGCCCCCATTGTCCCCCATGCAGCATGTACGTCTATGCGGCTTAATAAGCTGAACACAGTTTCTATCATTCTTCTTCTTTTATTGCCAGCAAAAAGCCATCAGTCCGGGAGCAAATAGTCTTGGAGACAAATAAGATGTGTCATTTAATAGAGTGCTTGGCGGTGCGCTCTAGTGTTTCATGGAGGTGGCTCGGTGCTTTGCCAGCCTGTTATCTTACCACGGGCAGCGTGCGCTCGCTGTAAAATCAGCCTCTTCATTTTCTGCTTGAAAAGATCATTGTTAAAAAAAAAAAAAAAAAATGTCACGGAGAAGAGGTCATGCTGATTTATTGGTAATTAACCCAACAAGATCTCAGTTCGGGCTACAAAATGGCAGCGTCTTCAGTATTTGGCGTGATAGATGGCCGGCAGAGTCACTCGACCGCAGGAGCATGAACAAAACATGGACAGCGGGTGTTGTAGGGACAATGTCATCTGCAGAAGTTTTACATAGTGGTCTCAAGGGACTGACTCCAACTCCAGTTTAAACAGCTCAAACTGAGGCTACAAAGCAGAAGATAGTGTTAGGTATCGTACCTGGAGATCTGTGTAACCATCTGTGATCTGTGTATTGTATTATAGCAGCAGAACTGTAAAAATTACATCTACATTCCAGGATTGCAGCTGGACTTGTAGCACTGGAGGAGTGTCCTCTCACTGCTGTGCTCTTAGCTCCCTGCATAGCACTATTCCATATCTCCTACCCTATGCTTGGAGTAAAATGTGTAGGAAGTGCTTGGAGGGCACAGCAGGGTGAGGGCATTTTAGTGTTTGTTGTACATTAGCAGCACAACTGTCAAATATTCATTTATATTCCAGGATTGTAGTTGGACTTGTAGCACTGGAGGAGTGTCCTCACACTGCTGTGTTCTTAGTTTCCTGCTTAGCACTATTTCATATTTCATACCCTATGCTTGGAGTAAAATCTGTAGCAAGATTATGGATGAATACTAAAGCTGTCAATCAGAGCTTAGGGGAGGGGCTGAGGAGCACAGCAGTGTGAGGATATTTTAGTGTTTGTTGTAGCAGCAAAACTGTAAAAAATTATTTATATTCCAGGACTGTAGCTGGACCTGTAGCACTGGAGGAGTGTCCTCACACTGCTATGCTCTTAGCTCCCTGAATTGTACTATTCCATATCCCCTACCCTCTGCTCATAGTAAAATCTGTAGCAAGATTATGGTTGAATACTAAAGCTGTCAATCAGAGCATAGGAACACAAGAACACAGTAATGTGAGGACGCCCAGTGATCCAAGTCCAGCTACAATGCTGAAATATAAATCCATATTTCACACTTCTGCCACTGCTAATAACTCACAAAAAGGCATTATTATCTAACCCTAACAGAATACATAACCCTGTCTGTAGCTGTGTACGGTCAATAAATAATAAAAAAGATAGATTTTTCTAGATTTGTTTAAAAAAAAAGCTAAAGTGCAAGCACATAAATGTTTTTTGGGTCATTCAGATAAAAAATATCAGAATGTAGCTGGACTTGGAGAATGGGTGGCGTGCGGCACCACGGTTCCTCCCTGAATCAAAAACTTTGGCAGGCTTCTGGTTGCTTACTACAGCAGTGACTCAGAGCAAAGGGCTGTATAGTTTTGTTACTGCAGTTTGAGATCATCTTTATGACTTTTAAACATCCTGGATTAGCATAGACGTTACTGTATTATAGTCTGTGCCTAGTGGGATTACTGTTCAGCTGATCCTGATGAATTGCACATAAACGTTTAAAACGATAATTATATTTGGAGCCAAAATGTATCTGTGTTTATTTTGCAGTGATAATGGGATTGAGGCTGATTTTAATGCCTTATGGAAAGTGACAATTGGAAATAATGAATACTTCCAAAACAACAATTAGGCAGAGTGTCATCGGAATTAGGGGATTGTAACGCTGCGTTGAATTCATTTGTGGAGTCCCCAGAGGACGGGATCACTCTGAGCAGTTGTGCCTTTGTTGTGGCTTAGAGTCGGCTTTGATTATGGATATTAGTAACTAATACCCCAAATGTTCTTTATATGATAAGCTTCTACCAAGAGGAAGCCTCAAAGCAAAGATCAATGAATGGAGTCCCTTTTGGGTTTGGGTGACACCAACGCAACCTTAACCACCTAACGCCATGGACAGATGGGTGAGCGTTAGCTGCAGTGGAATAGTCTGTGGTTAACCCACAGCGAGTTACAATGTAAGCAGAGTACATAGGATTTATACAAAACTGAGAAGGATGAACTCCAACCCAGGAATGCACAAGCCATGAGGCGAGTTGAGTCTTTTGCCTCAGGCAGCACCACCTGCAGAAAGATGGAGAACCTACTTACTAGAAAAAATGACATGATATATAACAACTTGCAGCATGGGGGGGGGGGCACTGTTCTATAGATCACCTGAGGGCTCGTTCACACATTGCGTTTTTGGCCTGCGTTTTCATTGCGTTTGAAACGCATTACAACAGCTGAGGAGAGGTGATTTATTACTGTTAAAATTTGCATTTACAAAATGCATTGTAAACGCGATGTTAATGCATGCATTAATAATGTGTTGTGGCATGCAATTTGTTAACATGTGTGTTAACATAGTGTTAACAAATGTAAACAGCAATGTCATTAGGTAAATCACCTCTCCTCAGCTGTTGTAATGCATTTCAAATGCAATGAAAATGCACGCCAAAATGTGATCGCGCCCTAAACGTTTTTGGACAGTTTTAAAGCAAGCATTTTCAGTCCATTTTTAAAATATGTAGGGTACAGCTACTCACTGTGATGTATGTAGGGCTACAGATCCTCCCTGTGCTGTATATAGTGTACAGCTACTCACTGTGTTGTATATAGGGCTACAGATCCCCCTGTGCTGTATATAGGGCTACAGCTACTCCCTGTGCTGTATATAGGATACAGCTCCTCACTGTGCTGTATATAGGGCTACAGCTCCTCACTGTGCTGTATATAGGGTACAGCTCCTCACTGTGCTGTATATAGGGTACAGCTTCTCACGGTGCTGTATACATACCTCCCAAAATTTGTGAAAGGGAAAGAGGGACAAAATGGCGGCATGCGTAGCGTGCCGCAGGGATCCCCCTAAGCCACACCCCCAATCACTCCCTGGCCACGTCCCAAATTTTAGCCATATTATAATAATAAAAATCATCTCAATAAAAATTTTTTTTTTTCATCCTGACTGGGATTTGAACCGAGAACCTAATAATAACACAGCACCTCAACCAACTGAGCTATGATCTCTGTGATTATATAGTTGGGGAATTTAGGTAACTAAGAACTGTCACTGCTACTGTTACACTGTGACACAGATTTAATGCCTTGGTATATAGAGAGGGATCTTCTCAGAGATTATTGTAATTATTGAGACAATTTTTATTATTATGGAGATGATTATTATTATTTTTACTATTATTAATAATCGTCTCCATAATAATAAAAATAATGAAATTTGTAATAATAATAATAATTGTCTCAACAATTACAATAATAATCTCTGAGAAGATCCCTCTCTATATATCAGGGCATTAAGTCTGTGTCACAGTGTAACAGTGGCAGATAACACTTCTTAGTTACCAAAATTTCTTAGTTGCATAACCAGTGGGCTTCTAGCTCAGTGGATTCAGGCTTCTATCTCCAATGCCGAGGGTCTAGAGTTCAAATCCCAGACTGGGCAAACATTTATTTAATTTATTAAATAAAGAGCTTGTGTCTGGGGAAGCCCTGGAGACCATACATGGACAGATGCTGATCTGAACCTGACGTGGTCCTTGCTCTCCGCTAACCCGACACTTCTCTCCCTGCCTGTAGAAGCCATTCTGTTCTATTAGTTCAGGCTTTGGAAGTATTTACTATGCGGGACATGCGGGACCTGGAGGGAAAATCTGTGACAAACTGACAGCTGCCCGTGACGCGGGGCAGAGGTAAGAAAAACGGGACTTTCCCGGCAAAATCGGGATGGTTGGGAGCTATGCTGTATATAGGATACAGCTCCACACTGTGCTTTATATAGGGTACAGCTCCTCACTGTGCTGTATATAGGATAAAGCTCCTCACTGTGCTGTATATAGGATAAAGATCCTCACTGTGCTGTATATAGGGTACAGCTCCTCACTGTGCTGTATATAGGGTACATCTACTCACTGTGCTGTATATAGGGTACAGCTCCTCACTGTGCTGTATATAGGATAAAGCTCCTCACTGTGCTGTATATAGTGTACAGCTACTCACTGTGCTGTATATAGGGTACAGCTCCTCACTGTGCTGTATATAGGACTACAGCTCCTCACTGTGCTGTATATAGGGTACAGCTCCTCACTGTGCTGTATATAGAATACAGCTCCTCACTGTGCTGCATATAGGATAAAGCTCCTCACTGTGCTGTATATAGGATAAAGCTCATCACTGTGCTGTATATAGGGTACAGCTACTCACTGTGCTGTATATAGGGTACAGCTACTCACTGTGCTGTATATAGGACTAGAGCTCCTCACTGTGCTGTATATAGGATAAAGCTCCTCACTGTGCTGTATATAGGATAAAGCTCCTCACTGTGCTGTATATAGGATAAAGCTCCTCACTGTGCTGTATATAGGATAAAGCTCCTCACTGTGCTGTATATAGGATAAAGCTCCTCACTGTGCTGTATGGCGTAGAGATGGTGTACTCGCTCTAAGAATTGCAGATTATTATACTGCGTAAGAGTTTGCAGACCTTTCACTGTTGTAGAAGCAGTGATAAATCTCCCCCATGGTGTATACCACACTCAACATGGACCATAGGAAAGTGGTGTCAGGAGCTTAGAAAAAAATTATATAAAAGCATGTTAAAGGTAAAGGTTATAAGACCATCTCCCAGAAGCTTGATGTTGCTGTGATTACAGTTGCACATATTATTCAGAAATGTAAAATCTATGGGACTGTAGCCAATCTTCCTAGATCCGGGCACAGGGGGAAAACTGATGACAAATCAAAGAGATGAATAATATCAATGGTAACAAAAGAGCCCGGAAAAACTTCTAACGAGATTAGAAACATCAATGTCAGATCGCACCATTCGTTGTTGTTTAAGCCAAAGTCGACTAAATGGGAGACGACCACCAATGCTGAAAACAAATCATAAAAAAGCAATACTGGAATTCACAAAACTACACGTTGAAAAGCCACAAAGCATCTAGGAGAATGTCCTATGGACAGATGAGACTAAAATAAATTTTTTGTTTTTAAACGCACTGAAACTGTGGGTTTTTGCATGTTTACCATGTGTTTAGCTGAAACTTACAGCATAAACTTACACTTAAAATACCTATTTTATGTAGTATTTACTTAGATGCAGTCATTAACCCATTCCCAACCGCTATCCATATTATAGATCCATATGACCATCGCTATTTTACATAGTCTTTACACAGAAGTTAGATGCAGTCTTTTAGGTTTGCAGGCTTTTAGGCTGTCAGCTTGTATTTTTGATGTAAATCTCAGGGCTGGGGACATGTACAAGCATTAGATGTGGTTCTTTCATAATTTATTAGCTGTTTCATCTGTCTGGGATCAGTATGGAGATGAGATCCTCCTCTGTAGCTCCTCACACGCCTGCGATGTAATAATCTAGGACACTGCACTTTGGCAGATCTTAGCGCGCCCCGTGTTCAAGAGCTAATCCTCATCACTAACATCTGGATGCACCAGCAGCATTACAGGATTTTCATTTGATCTTTACTTGATTTTCAGGAACTTTAAAGCTTTCTTTTTGGTAGATCTATTAAATATTCCTATTCACATCTTAACCCCTTAAAGGAAACCTACCACTTGTAGTGGCAGGTTTCCGATGGCAATACCGAGCACCAGCTCAGGGTGAGCTGGTGCCGGAGCTTATTTTAGTTAGTGTTTTAAACCGCGGTATCGCGGTTTAAAACACTTTTGAAACTTTATAGCCGGCGTACCGTGCGCGCGGCTACATAGGAAGTGAATGAGAGCCGCGCGCATGGTAAGCGCCGAGCGCGTACCTGCCTGCGCCGGCTATAAAGTTTAAAAAGTGTTTTAAACCGCGAAACCGCGGTTTAAAACACTAACTAAAATAAGCTCCGGCACCAGCTCACCCTGAGCTGGTGCCCGGTATTTCCATCAGAAACCTGCCACTACAAGTGGTAGGTTTCCTTTAAAGGAAATCTACCATCATGATAAACCAGGGACACTTTCTCACAGATTCAGGCACTGTGACTGTGGTAATCTTCTTACATTTATTATCCATGGCCTCCTGCCTTCTAAAATCAACTTTTACAATGATGCTAACGAGTGGTGTTACCAGAGCCCCTCTGTGCTGTAGCTTCACAGGTTGTTACACTGTCAGAAAAGAATATGGTTCACTCCGGCAGCGAAAAGTCTCCAGTTTCAATTTCTTTATTTTCACAAAATACAAGTATTACATGATAAAAGCAAACATCTTGCAAACATCGACTGAACCCGATCGACTTGCATAAACTGTGATTTTGAATTGCAATATGGCAATTGTACAGATTGGGGCACATTAACTAAGGGTCCGCGGACCGCATTTTGGTCGGGTTTCTCTGCTTTTTCTGTTTTGCGCCGCATTTAACTGGAGTTTTTTGCGCATGCATACGGATTTTGGCGCAATAACGCCGACTTTCATGCGACGCAAATCAGAGGCTTGCCAGTCGGACAACCCGACTGATTCGGACTAAGCGCAGGATTTAACATTAAAAATTGTGTTGCAAGTCCAAACACTGACATGCACCGGGAAGAAGAAGGTGAACTCCAGTGGACCTGAGCGGGGAAGCGACACATGCAGGAAATTGGACGCATGATCTTAGTGAATCGCAGCAGCTCCGAATCCTCGTAGGACAACGCACCTCGGGGATCGCAACGGGACGGATAAATATATTGGCCCCATTGTGTCTTTGGTTACGACCTTTCCACACCAAGCTCAAAGGGACTCTGTCTACTACTATCTCCTTCAGGTCGGGTATAAAATGTCCTTTCTTTCCCTTTTATGTAAAATCTCACCCGTTCACCTACGTAAAAAAATCTCCTTCAAAGCCATATGCAAACGAAGTGAGAAATGTCACGTATTCCATGAAATGGGTCTTGCTGAGAGGATGTTACTTCAGATGCACATATCTCTGGCTTGATAACAGCTAAAAACACAGTTCTGGTGTCATATTAAAGATAATTATCAGAACTGAAAGCAACCAATCAGAGCTCAGCTTTCATTTTCCCACTGCTATTTTTAAAATGAAAGCTGAGGGCTGATTGGTTTCCATTGGCAAGTAGAACAGTTTTACCTCAGACACTTGTGATAAATCTCCCCCAAGGCCTTATAATAATAATAATAATAATAATAATAATAATCTTTATTTATATAGCGCCATCAAATTCCGTAGCGCTTTACAAATCATAGGGGACATATACAACTATATTACATTACACAGTACAAACAGTCATATGGAACAATAGGAGTGAGCTTACTATGAGGATGAGGGGGTGACACAAGAGGTTCTAGAATGGTCCAGCCATTATTTATAAGGGAACAATATAAAATAATTTAATAAATAATTTACTAAACAACGATGTTGCTGCTTGAACCAGCCATCAGCCGCCATCTTATTTACAGGGTCCTAGGTGAAAAAGACTGCAGAGAAGCCTGGAGCTTGGTATATATCTGCTGTTTGCCAGATAACAGATGGGAGATAGGACATAGGATGGATTAGTAAAGGGAGAGTTGACATTTCAAGCAGTTAGCGAGTGTGATAGGCCTGCCTAAAGAGATGGGTTTTAAGAGAATTGGTGCAACTCGGGAGAAGTCCTGGAGACGTGCATGAGAGGTTCGAATTAAGGTAGAGATTAATCTAATATCACTGGCAGATCGGAGAGTACGGGAAGGGCGATAGACTGAGATGAGAGAAGAGAGATAGGGAGGTGCAGCATTATTCAGAGCTTTGTGGATGAGGGTTATTATTTTAAAGTGAATACGGAAATCTTTCAGATCACTCTTATTGTTCCATATGACTGTTTGTACTTGTAGTATTTTATTTGTATATGTTCCTATTGTTTGTAAAGTGCTACGGAATATGATAACGCTATATAAATAAAGATTATTATCATGACATAAATTTAAAGACATAGCTGGAAATGTGAGCTGATAAAGTTATGGTTGTTGTCTCTTTCTTCATCTGCCTCTATCTCCAGATCCCCTGACATGATCTGAAAGATGAGATTCTTATCTTTAATATGATACCAGAACTGTGTTTCCAGGTGCTATAGAAGTAAGAATAGAGGCACTAGAACTGACTGCTCCCCTGCATTCTCACGTGACTCATCTTAGGCAAAATATGACTCTTCTCTGCTCATTGTCACATGATTTGAAGATGTTTAATGGTCAACAGGAGAGATTTCACATAAAAAGGGGGAACTCTAGAAAGGACATTTCATCCTCTACCCGAGGGGGGGGGCTGCTTGTTTATTGGGGTAACTTTTTATGACAGGTTCCCTTTAATGCTATGTCTCTCTTACATTGACTCTAATTAATCTCTCATGAAAAATGGGAGGAACACGTGACCAGCTGGCCACGTGACCAGCCCTCCGCTGCGCGCGCGCGGCCGCATTCCTTCACCCGCGCATGCCCAGTCTGAGAGGGATGTGTCTCCCTGGAAACGCATCGCCTGACTGCAGTAGATTTCCCGCGTCACGAGTGATCTTTTTTTTTTTTTTTCCTGTTTGCTCCTCCCACTCAAAGGGTTAAAACACGTCATCAGCCTACCCCCCCCCCCGCCACTTCCTCGTCACATGGTGGAGAGGGCGGGCGTGTCTAGCATTTGCGTCAGGGGTCGCTAGCCACACCCATATCTTCCACAATGGAACACAAAAAAACAACAACAACAAAAAAAGAAAAGAAAATATGGAATTTTCAGTTAATTAACCGCCTGCCTCGTTCACACTTGGCGTGTCGTGCTAAAAATATTAAAAAAAAAAACAAAAACGAAAGCGCGCGTGCAGAGGAGGCGGAGGGGCGTGGCTCTTGGTAGGAACTGATAAGGGAAAGGGGGAGGGGTTTAGAGGGAGTGATGGGCGTGGTCGGCCAGGACGTGCGTGCCTGACGCCGTGGGCGGGGAGCAGGAGGTGGGAGGTGGTTCCATTGGGCGCCGCGTTGCCATGGCGACTCGGTGGGGGATTTGGTGGCGTTGCTTGTGCGCGGATGGAGGGAGCAGCTGCTGATCTGTGACACGTCCTCCCCCCGCAGCCCCAGCACCGCCGCCACTGCCACATTGTACCGGGACACGGCGCAGGCCGGTGAGTAGCTGCCCGCGCTCTACCCTTGAAGGTGATGGAACCGGGGGCTGAGCTGCTCCATATGTGCCAGACATGGCTGCGCACAGATGTGTGTGTACAATGGTCCTGTTCACACGTGCAGCCACAATACTGGGGGGATAGGTTCCAATAACCGCACTGAAAACCCCTGCTGGTGTGAATATCTCCTTAGTGTGAGGGGTGGAGGGGGCGGGGGGTTATGTACATTGTGTTATATTGAGCATTAAGAGGGACATAGGGTGCAGGATAGTCATATGTTCCGGATATATAGTGCTCCATAGAGGAGTGTATACAGTGAGTGTGTGTATATATATATATATATATATATATACTGGATATATGGTGCTCCATAGAGGTGTATATACAGTAAGTGTGTATGTATATACTGCATATATAGTGCTTTGTAGAGGTGTATATACAGTGACTGTATGTATATACTGGATATATGTGCTCCATAGAGGTGTGTGTGTGTGTGTGTATATATATATATATATATATATATATATATATATATATATATATATATATATATGTTGCATGTATAGTTATACTGCATATATGATGCATATGGATTTATAGTCTGGATATTTGGTGCATATATACTGTATATATGGTGTGTAGAGTTGTATATACTGTATGTGGGGGCATCAGGGCTGCCCTGTACTTTTGCCCTACAATAGTCTGTCAGCGCACAACGTGCTGGGAGCAGGAGGGTGGTGCTGGGTGATATGGCAGCGCACGGCGGGGCTTTGTTTCCACTTAACCCCTTAGCAGCTGGCCCGGCTGTAACAGCGTATCAATGCCACGTCTTGTCTCCTCACTTCCTTACTGGATCGCTGAGTCCGGTTCTCTTCTCCTTCCTCTGCATTACACCCATTTCCTGTTTTTCTTTCTTACCACTTCAGGGTTAATGGTGGTGAAATCTTGTCTGACGCCAGGGCGGCCTGTGCCATGTGATGCCCCGTGCTCTCATGTAACTTTATTACTGTGTTCACTAGAGATCAAGTTAGATTTGTGGTTTTCGGGTTGTTGGGTTGCTCTGTGGATTGTATTGGATTATTATGTGTGTGTGACTGGGTCGCGCGGCTACTTATAGCGACTGCGTTTTATTTTTAGACTGTTTGACATTGTAGATCAGCTTGAGACTAATGCTGTGGTCCTAAGCACGAATGCAGGTCCAACTATACGGAACCTGGAGGCCATTCGATACATTGTGTACAAGTTGTGGTTGCAGTGTTAAAACTTTCACTTAAACTAGTGAATGCGTTTCAGGATCACATGAAGATCTCGTTCCGTCTACATGCAGAATTTCCTGGACCGAAACTGAAGTCGCTGATCCTCAGCCTCAGTGCCGGCTGGTGGGAAACCGAGTTTATCGAGATTTCACTCCTTTAAAGGACATAACCACCAGGATGAAGGACTGTAGGCAAATGAGCCTGAGGGGCTCCAGAGGTATGAATGGGGTCTGGAGCCCCTCAGGCTCATTTGCATACAGTCTTTTATCCTGGTGGTTTTGTCCTTTTTCTCCCGATAGTGCTACATAGATGCTAAGCAGAGCATCTGGGGTGATGGTTGTGCAGGTTATGTGCTAAGGAAATCCATATTTTAACCACTAAATGCAAGTGCAGAAGAGGCGGTCCATTTAAATGCCTTGCACTGAACTCGTTTTGGCCTGGGGTTTAGCTCTAGTTGTTTTGTGAATGGATGCTAGTGTGCATGGACACTTGGAAGTGTTCAGTATGGAGAACACGGTGCAGCTTCTTCCTAGGTACTGAAGCGGGTCCATTGCGGCTCTCTGGGTCATGTATTTTACTAGCCCATAACCCCAGGTGTTTACACCGCTCTTCCCATCCCTTGAATGTAGATCTGTCAGCAGTTTTATGGGGGTCACCATTGCTGACGGACTAGATCCAGAATCTTTGGTGTCGGTGTTGTTACATTGGAGCATTGTTACACCCTGTCATTATGCCTCCACTAGTAAAACTGCGCCCTTTTGGCCAAAACACTTTTTTTTTTTTCCTTAAATCACACCTGCTTTTGGGATCTAAAGTTAACTAGTGGAAAAAATTGTGCAACTACTGATAACGCAAGAATTATGACAGCTAACCGCCCCGAGCACAAGACCTTCCCTTATTAGTTTCAATGACTCTTTACAAAAACAGAAAGGTTTGTGTCAGACAGCGCCTGGTTAGCTGATGCATTTCGGGCCTCAACATTTGATCTTAATATAATGGAATGTCTGGTGTGAACTGAGCCTGAAAGGAAATCTACCATCCAAATCGAGCATGGATAATCCAGGGACACTTACTCATAGATTCAGCCACTGACTTTGGTGATCTTGATTCTAAAATAAACTTTTAAAATTATGCAAATGAACAACAAGATCCCTGGACGGTGTTACCAGAGCCCCTCGGTGCTTTGCCTTTACAGGCTGTTACACGGTTTCCTCTCTGCTGCTGCTTCTCGGCACTTCCCACTCCTTACTGTGCTCACTGCAGCGTAGGAAGTTTTAGCACACTGTGGGAGGAAGTGCTACTGCACCGTGTAACAGCATGTGAATCTACAGCACGGAGGGGCTCTGGTAACACCCCCAGGAACCCTTCTGGATCACTAGAATAATTTGATTATAAGAAAGGAGGCCATGGATAACATATAAGAAGATTACCACAGCCACGGTGCCTGGATCTATGAGTAATGTCCCTGGTTTATCATGAAGGATTTTGATGAGAGGTTTCCCTTTACTTACAAGATAAAGTACTGTTATGCCTGACATTTTTAGTTGGTCTTTTTCCAAAAGTAAAAAAAGAGAAATATTTAATTTTGTTCTATAAATATTTGTTATCCTTAAAAAAAAATTTAAAAATGGCCTAAAATGTAAAGACAACTTAAAAAAATACAAATATTTATCTGTGTGTGTTTAGGAAAAAACAAAACAAAAAAATCACTTTTTTGTAATATATACTTTGTATCTCAAAATATGTAAATATTGGTGCATAACAAATTGGTAACTTCTCAAATGGAAATGATAAAATGTGTATATATCAGGGAGTGCTGTGATGTTTGAGTGTTGGCAGGGGATGTATAAGCAGATTATGGCCCCCCGGCCCCCGCGTACAGATGCGGCCTGTATGGAGGATGATTAACGTCTATTGTCTCCGGTCACAGCAGCGATGCCAACTGGCTTAATGAAGTGGCGCCTGTGTGTAAATGGCACGGGGTGTTTGGTTTTGCTTGCTGTGTGCTCTTTGTCCTCCGCAGCCTGGACTGTGCGGCTTTTATAGCCCTTCTATCCATAAACTGTATTAGGGATGTCATTCTGTCGGAAGCCCCCATACGGCTTTTGTGGACCCACCTGGCTGGGGTTGGGTTTTATTCCTGCATTAAGGCTCCATCCAGCTGTTTTCTATAGGACAAGGGGGGGTTGTGACAGACACGTGGTGAGCAGAAAGCTGAGCCAGCAGTAGCTTGTCCTCGCTGGTCACAGCCCGGGACTACTCCACCCACCAGCTCTCATCCTCTTGTCTATTTCCACATTCCTATGTGCTCTCCTTCCTAACGTGGAGGCTTCCTGTGTGAGCACATATGACCCACACGTCAGATCGCTGCTGCCATTGTGTTACCGCCGCTCTCTATTGTTTTATTCACTGACGGGAGGGGGGGGGGGGGGTTCTACCAAAAATTGTTCACCCTACAAGCAATGCACAAACATGTATCTAAAGTAGAGCCCTAACAAGTAGCTGGGGTTATGTGCTAAGGGAATAAGCTTTCTAATAATCACCAGGATATTATACATTATACAAAATAACCAATTTAATAACCAAAACAAAGGATGCAGAAATAGAATCGAAACTGACTGATCAGCGGTAAATTTAAGGTGTTTCTTAGTAGTAACCCCAACCCACAATCCCCATGGGGACAATGTGTTGATCATAGGGGGTCAGACCATTTGGATCCTAGCGATTGTGATAATAGGGGTACCCCATATGTAGCTGGTGGTGACCAATGGCTAGGGGGCACTCAGAGCCCTCTCTGGGCACCTAGGCCGTCTCCCCCCAGCAGAGTTAACCAAACTCAAGGCCTCCTCCTGCAGTCTCGGGTAGCACAAGATGTTCTGTGTTCAGTGCTATTTTAAAGCCGCACTTCAGGGGAGGAGCTCGGAGGTGTGAATAAGGTTTGATTATCAGTGGACTTTTCAAGGAGACCCTGGCCTAGCTAGAAGATGCAGTGATAATCCGAATTTCTCCCCCTTTCTTTCAACTGTATTGATGTCCGCAAGACGCCAATACGATTGAAAAATGTGGCAGAGCAGAGAGTAATAAGTTGCTGATTAAATTGCTGTGGCAGCGCTTTGTGATAAATAAGTGGGTTTTTGGCTATAGTTGGGGGGAGGGGGCGGGGGGATTAGCCTCTAAAAGCTTTCCCCATCACTGCTATGGGTCATTGTAGTGGTAGTGCACGTGAATGACCACCGCTCACATTGTATCTGTGGAACTGATTTTTTTTAAAAATATTTTTTAAATATTTTTTTATTATTAAAGGGGTTGTCTGAGAGGTAAAATAAAATGTATATGTGGCTGGGAGGGGGTTCGCTTAAAGAAAAAATAAACATTTACTTACCTCTGCGGTCCCTCCCGGTGTCCACCACCGGCGTCTCGCTGGTCCTTGCCCGTTTGTGCTGTATTGCACAGATATGGGGATGGGTGGGCGTGGCCAGAAGCTGCACTCAACGCAAGACGGTGGTGGGGGGACACCAGGAGAGACTGCGGTTGTAAGTCATTTTTTTTTTTTTTTTTTAAGCAGCCCCCTTCCAGCCAGGCATAATATATTATTTTTAGCTCTCGGACACCCCTTAATAATATTCCGCAGCGATGTACAGTACATGGGGTACATAGACAAAGAAAATAAGAGCAAAACTATGGTCTGATGAAACAATTGGAGTTAGGTCTCTGCTCACAAGAGCTTACAATCTATAAGTGACTGATGGAGAAAGGCAAATGTATCTCTCCAGAAGATGGTTACAAATTCTGTGTTTACACTGAAGTATAATTACTGGGAGTTTCTTTGGTTCAGTGGTCACGTGAACAAACACTGCTGGTCAGTGAGAAACCCAACCCTGGGAGTCCTTGAATTTGTTATGCATGGCCTCCTTCCATCTAAAATCCACTAATGAGCCAGAAGGGTTATTTCCAGACTTTCTGTGTTGTAGCTTCACAGGCTGTTACACTGTGCAGGAGCATTTCCTCCTCCCAGCAGTTTTCAGCAGACAGAGTGAGGGGGAAGTGCTGCAGGAGCAGAAGGGAAGGGGAGACAGTGTAACACGCTGTGGCGCTACGGCAGGGAGGGGCTCTGGTTCTAGCTCAGAGTTTAACAAAAAGAAAAATGATCCAGAATTATTTCATGTTTGACGCAACATCTGCGGAATGGTGAGTGCACCTCTGTCACTTTCCTGTATTGCCTCACCATGAAGAGCGCGGAGCCTCTTATTGCCGCTCTCATTCGATACTCGTAGTTACCTATTACTGATAACGTAATCCGGGGCAGCTCTTTACCGCTGTCCTTGATGATACGTATTTACTCGCTGCAGCCTGTGTAAACTCAGCAAATGTGTAATATAATTACAGGCCCATCAGGCGCAGATAGTGCGGATCATGGGGGTTATTGGTATAGGGCGATACATAATTGCTGCCATCAAGAGTCTCTAAATCTATTTATAGATCCCGGTTTATCGCTGTAGTGAAATGTAATGGAACCTATTATAGGGACGTCCCCTCTCCCATCATGTTTGATTAGATATTAGTGCACCGTACAGTTGGCATTTATTTATTTTGTTTTCATTTTTTTGCATTGAAAAAGGTTGAACTTGAAGGGAACCTGCCACCAGAATTCCCTCTTTTACGTGAAGTCTTGACCGTTTTACCTATAAATCTGCTAACTGAAATGCAAATGAGCAGAAAAGAGTCATATTTTGCCTGAGATGAGTCACTTGTAGAGGCTGGAGTCTATACTCCCCTATCTGTGGTTATTTAACACCTATAAATGCCTTCTGTGTCATTTTAAAGAAAAGAATATCCTCTTTCAGACTGCATGAGGATTGTAGGAGGGAATTGGATCATCTGCTGCTCACATTCTCAACTATGTTGTTAAAGGAAACCTACCAGTTAGAATGGCAGGGGTAAGCTGTAAGTACCGAGCACCAGCTCAGGGTGAGCTGGTGCCGGTACTTAATTTCGTTAGTGTTATAAACCGCGGTATCGCGGTTTTAACACTTTTTAAACTTTAGAGCAGAAGGGGCTTCGGCGCTGAGTGCGCACGATCGTGTGCGCGCCTACATAGGAAATAGCAGAGATGTTGCGCGCCGAAGCCCCTTCTGCTCTAAAGTTTAAAAAGTGTTAAAACCGCGATACCGCGGTTTATAACACTAACGAAATTAAGTACCGGCACCAGCTCACCCTGAGCTCACACTGAGCTGGTGCTCGGTACTTACAGCTTACACCGACCATTCTAAGTGGTAGGTTTTCTTTAACTGCAAGGTGTTTGTGTGTGTGTGCGTGTGTTTGGGGGGGGGGGGGGGAGTGTCACTGCCCCATGTTTACTCGTCTCACCTTCCCTGGAAATCTCGTATATGAAGTCTCTGCCAGTGACTGTCATGAAGTTTTCTGGAAAAGTAAACTTCCTTTACGTCGGGACAACCTGTTCTCTTAGCATTTTACATGCGCTCAGTGAGCGGCTAATGGCTGCAGCGCCTCGGGCTAATACTCAGTTTTACAGATCGATTCTATAGCCTTTTCAATACCCATTACCAAAAATGATACCAAGAAGTTTGCAACTATTAATAAAATGCCCTATTTTTGAAATGTGATTTTGAAGAAGAGAGTTTGATGTAGTTACATGTGGCGGACATAATAACGCAGTGGAATGAAGTGGAGCTGCGCCAGGAGGGAAATGTCTCTTTCCTCTTGAGTCTGACATTCTCATGACTTCTTTCATTTGTTCCATTTGTCGGGTAAAAATAAAGACCATCTACTATTAAAATCAATCCTGATAAATCAGGGACCCTTCTAGATCCAGGCACTGTGTGATTATGTTCTTTTATGTGTTATCCATGGCCTCCTTCCTTCTAAAATCAATGTTTAAAATTATGCTTATGATCCTAAAGAGCTCCTGGGGATGTTATCAAAGCCCTTCCATGCTGTAGCTTTACAGGCTGTTACACTGTGCAAGGAGCACTTCCCCCTCCCACCACTGTGGGCTGAAACTTGATGTGATGCTGTGATATTACTTCAGGCTGAGGTAGCAGTGGCCATAACTAGTGCTCATCATGGCTCTTTAAAGGGGTTGTACAAACTTTTATTTGGGAGAGAGTTGGGGAAACCCCAGTATTGATCAGATGGGTGACTTACTGTAGACTCCACAAATGTAGAACGTGGGTGTCCTGTGGACCTAACGGCATGTACCGCAGCTGGAATGTCATATTTCTAGTTATAGAAGTATCATATGAATATATAGTGTTCTATACCCTATGTCCATACATACTGGGTCATCTCCCCAGTAGGTAGTAGTTTGGTCGGTGTAGACCACCATCCCCCATTCCTTCATTGACAGAGAAGACAATGCTGATGAGGCAGAGCCGTGTGCTGCAGGACCCGTCAGCATCATTCACACCTTGTCCATTAGCACTTAGGATGATCCACAGATGTAACTAGAAGCGGCAGAGGAATCGCTGATCGCATTGTTTTTGTATTGCGGTAAGAGGGGTTACATGGGAATTCTCCATCCATGGTCAAGGCTATGTTCTCATCCGGGCAGATTTACTAAAAGTGCAATGGATTGGACTGATCCATAATACGCCAGATACAGTCAGATCCTATTGACTCATCTAAAGGGGTTTGTTGGGATTTCGGATATTCTGTCCTTTATGAATGAAGAAGCAGAAATGTGATTTTTGTGGAGGTTCAGTCTGGAACCTCTGTCACAGGTGAGAGTTTAGCCTTATCCTTAGGACATGCCACTGGTATATGATCGTTCATGGTCTGGCGCCCCGGAAAAGCCCTTGGTGGCCGTTGCCGGTGGGACTATTACTCTGGCACGTGTACTGAAGACCATAGGTCATGACGAGATCTCTTTCGACCACTCATCAGACTCTTCTTACGTCACGTGATTTCCTTAGTGCTGATGGCCAAGCAGAAGGTCACTCCTGCCTTGAACTCAAAGGAGGTTTCCAGGATTTTGATGTTAATAGGTTATCCTAAGTATCAACCATGGAGTCCTGGACAAGTATTAGAGGGGTCATTGCCCAACTATGATACTGATCATCTATCCAACTGGATGCGTCATTCGTATCAGAGTTGGGAATATGTCACCTGAACCCTGCAAGAACCTGGAAAGTCTAGGGGCCTCCACCATACAGTGGACCGAGCAGGATTCGGAGGGCTCTGCCCACTATGTAGTATTGTTTAGAGTACTCCAGTATTACTCCTTGCTTGTATGAATTGGGGCTATGCTGCAGCGCCCTCGAAGTCAATGGTGACTACTTCTTCTGGTTCCATCTGCTGGTATAGTCTTGGCATTGGAGGCCCGGAACAGACAATCCTTTGTATATCAATGACTTGTCCATATCAACATTGGCCTGGAAATCATCAAATGTATTGAAACTCCAGAAAAAAAGTTTGCTTGGCTCCAGCATTGGGTGCTGGCGGTGTCTCCAGTACCTGCCTCACCACCCCCTATGTAGTATCTCCGGTGATGACGTCCATCAAGTAAGGGTAAAGTGCACCCACGTTCTGTCTTGGCTTCCTGTTCAATCAGTTGCTAGGGAATGACTCAAATATTTTGATGTTGTCAAGATAACAGAGAATACTTATAATATTTTCACAACTTTTTTTTTTTTTTTTTTCCCCTTGTGATGACACGTCGCATTGGCCAAAGGGCTTCGCATATCTCTGATTTTGAAATCTCAGAGCTGCCGTAGTGTTCAGTATATTACTTGTTATAAAAGGGGTACGATTGTACGATCGGATCAAGTTAAAGGGAACCTGTTGCTTTGGACCTCCCCCATAAACCACAAACGGTATATATTAGTGGAGTGTAATTGTGTCCCAATGATGCCCTTACTCGTGGAAAAACATTTATTAAAATTATTATCTTGCTGTGTTCTTAAAATCCATTCAAAGAGTTGGGAAGACTCCGCCTTACAGTTAAGGTGCCCCGTCTTCTCTTGGAGGAATTCCATGGTCATAATTGGTGGGATCCCAGTGATCGCCCCCACGGTGATCATAATTTTCTTCCTTGTCCCTTAGACTACCTGCACGCCCCTGGAACGCAAGAAATGGAGCCATGGTTGCGGCCCGTTAGAGGTCCAATGACTACAAACATGGGAAGGAATAGAACCAGCTTTGGCCGTTGGCACAAACACCAGACTATGGAGAACATAGTAGAGTGTATGAGTCCGCTGAAATACGTGGGGCCATGTGCCAGGCGTTCAAACTTCCAATATTACGTCCAAGTGCGCGTAGACTTGGATACATTCAGTCCTTGGCTCGCCCCTTTTAAGATAAAAACCTCCTTTCTAGTCGATGTGTTGAGTCTTGAGGGGCTCGGTCGGTCGTGTGTGTCCTCTTTGTATAAAACAATGGGTGCAATGTAGTGAGCGGAGGCTTTGATTCTCCGGCGGCGAGTTCTTGTGCGGAGTGACCCGGCCGCATGGTTAATGTCCCACTTTTCCCTTTCACACCTTCCATAGCCGGAGGAACGCTCCTCGGGACTCCTAATAATACCCTGTTGTTAGAGACTTTTCTTGGGGCTATTCACATTCAGATTGTGGCGGGGGATTTGCATAACAGTCGCGTACACTTGAGCGCGGATAAAAGAGGCGTCCTTTGTTATCCATTCATCTAATTTCCAAATCTTTCCAAACGGACACCTCCTGCCACAGGCGCGGCTGAGTGGTCTCCACTTTGCAAAACAAAGGGGGCGAGCGGCTGGTGGAGGTTAACGTTTCCATCCTTGTTTAACTCTTCGCTACTCGTGTGTACTTTTTGTTGTCTAATGACGATAATGGGGCAGTTGCTTTTTTTTTTTTTTTTTTTTTTTTTTTTTTTTTTTTTTTTTGGTGAAAATTTGGGAGGGCAGTTGTTTAATTGACATAAAATGTATTTTTTTGTAATGTTTGTATTGGGGCCATTTAAAAAATCTGCGTTCAGGGGCTTCTCTTCAGTCGTTCGTTTACCCTCATTAGACTTGTAACACTGTCCGTTAATTCAGCCAGGGGAAGCTAAATTGACCCTCCTTTTGTCAGCGATATTGAGGTCATCACAACCTTAAGAAGAATTGCTGCATTGGCACTTTGCAATAAATAAGTGGGTTTTGGGGTTGCACTTTGGGCTCCTAAGTGTAAAGGTCCTCTATCACTGTCCTGTAATGTGTCCTTTTTTTCTTTTTTTTTAATGTAAATGTAAAAGTGATCTTGTATGGCTTGCAAGGCTTTTTGGGGAAAATATGCAAATGACCGTTTCATTGGGGAAAAAACAAAGTTACCTCTATAGTTACAAGGTCCGTTAAAGGGTCGGACATTGACTATCCATTAGCTGGCTCTACAGGAAGCTTCCTTCCTCCTGTATAAGAGCTGATGGGCAGATTCTGAGAAGCGACCTGCGATGATCCAGTGAATGGGTCGTCTAATGGCTGTTGAAAGGCTGGATATCAGTGCGGACCTAGCAGAACATGAATATGTAATAATCACTAAACGGTAATCGCTATTCTCTCTGGAATGTACTTTTACCATTGCCAACAAGTGGCGTCTAAATTTAGAGCTGAGATTCCTATCTGTATCAGCGGGTTTATTGTATAGGGACTTTGCATTGCACTAGAGGCTTGTAGTATAGCGGCATTACATCAAACTGTGTACGAGGGTCCTGCACCAGACCCTTTGTTGTTTGGCTTGAAGGTTTTCTGCCTTGAATAATAATAATTCCTTTATTTATATAGCACGCACACAGATTACGCAGCACAGAACCTGCCAAATCAGTCCCTGTCCCCATAGGGCTCACAATCTAATCAGCCTACCAGTATGTTTTGGGATGTGGTAGGAAACCAGAGGACCCGGAGGAAACCCAAGTAAACGCGTAGAGAACCTACCAACTCTTTGGAGATGTTGACCTGGATGGGACTTGAACCCAGGACCGCAAGGCTGTAGTGCTAACCACTGAGCCACTGTGCTGCCCCACTAAGATCACACATATAAGAAACCATGACCCTATTGCGGACAGTGTACAGAGTCCCGTCAGTATCCACACTTTTGTGTGAAGAAGCAGGACTGTGAGAATGGATTTATATTCCAGGATTGTAGCTGCTCACACTGCTTTTCCCTGATCTCTCTGATGCGAGTTTCACAGCCTCTGCTCTGACTGGCCAATGGAGCTTTTTGTTAGAACAGAGAAGGTGGTGGAGCAACTCTGTGAGGTAAATTTAAAGAGCACAGGAGTGTGAGGATTCACAACCCCAGTTCTTTTTTAAGAATGGGAGCAGCAGGACTGTGAAAAATGTGTTTATATTCTCCAAAACAAACTTCTGTTGTGTAGCCTCGCACTGCTGTGCACTGTCCATAGAGTTGCTCCTCCGCCACTCCCCTCTGTTCTAACACAAATCTACATTAGCCTCTCGGAACAGAGGGGCGGTAAAGGAACTCTGTAAGATAAATTTAAAAAGCACAGGAGTGAAGAATTCACAGCCCCAGTTTGTTTTATAGAATAGGAGCAGCAGGACTGTGGAAAAATGTGTTTATATTTTCCAAACTGCTGTGGTGTATCCTCACACTGCTGTTCTCTCTTCAGAGTTGTTACACCCTCCCTCCCCCCCCCCCCCTCCAACAAAAAGCTTAATTTGTCACCGACCTCTGCAGAGATGGAACAGCAGTGTGAGGACAAGCCTCATTTGCGTTGGAAGAAGCTACAATTCTGCAATATCGATCTATTTTTCACAGTCCTGCTTCTCCTTTCACACAGTGGTATAGTTACGCAGCTCTCCTTACACTGTCTTGCAGTCTTGTGAGGTCAGAGCTGCTGACAGGTTCCCTTTGGGCAGCGCTGGATTATTTACCCCCCCCCCCCCACCCCCCTAGGCTTCTTGGTAAACGTATCACCAGATGATACAACTAGGGCTCGTACACAGTGTAAATTTCTTCTGCTCTTGTATATTTGGAAACATTCTCCCTGAGGAGAGGAATGAGCGTGACAGATGGCGAGTGAAAGGAAATACCTGCAGAGAAGGTGATCTGCCATGTTACATTCCTTCAGTCATTGTCCCCTGTAACCTTCATGCTAAATAATAATACATCACCCGCTCCATAGATGTCCTGGAATCCTCTGCAGCGCCACACACACTGTAGTGGCTGTATATGGTTACTGCAGCTCAGTGACGATGATGTAAATAGGAGGAGCTGCTGTAACCAGGTACAGCCACTACACTGTGTATGGCGCTGTGCTTCTTCTTGGTATACGCTGTACCTAGTATCCGTGTGTCAGCAGATTGCTGGGAGATGATGGGAGTTGGATTCCTGCTTATCTGATCATCAATTGTAAGGTTATAAATTTTTTTTTTTTTTTTTTTACATACAATTTTTTGTGAATTCTCTTCCGAAGCAATACAGACTATAGTCTCTGAAATGACTAGCTGGGAGCCAAATCGCCCCCTCTAGGTTATTCGGAGGACACTAGAGGCTTGTTTTCGCAGTGAATGTCTATAACAGCTGCTAGGACCCGGCTTTCTATGTATGTGCAGTTATTAAAGGGCTCCTGTAGTCCTTGGATTGATGGCACCTACTGCCCTGTGGGAAGGGTCGACTTTAAACAGATAATTGATATTCTTTGGGTAATGAATTTCCCAATATACTTTTTGTCTTAATTCCCCCGGGTATTGCTGTCATTCTACAGGAAGCTTCAGTGTTTACTTCCTGTGGATAGAAATCGGCCCCTGGTCATGTGATGTCACACAGGTGCACGGCTCCTTATATATCCCTGGTCATGTGATGTCACACAGTTGCACGCCTCGTTATATCCCGGGTCATGTGATGTCACACAGGTGCACGGCTCCTTCTTTATCCCTGGTCATGTGATGTCACACAAGTGCACGCCTTGTTATATCCTGGGTCATGTGATGTCACACAGGTGCACGGCTCCTTCTATATCCCTGATCATGTGATGTCGCACAGGTGCACAACTCATTAGTGTCACACAGCTCTGATTACTACTGAGCTGTGCGCCTGTGTGACATTACAAGACAGGGATGGGTTCCTATCACAGGAAGTGGCCCCAGTGATGTCACACTTGGGGCCCGTGGTTGGCACTCGTTGGCTGGAGCTGGTCCAGGCCGCATTGTTTGTTTTCAGTGAAATGTTATGTAATTGGCAACAAGCACCTAGTGTTTTGCACTGCGTTCATGAAAAACACTGGGTGCTGGTTACTGATCCTGTCCGTTTTACCAAGCCCCACCCCCATGTATGAACACCGCTGCTCTCAAGTGGCGTTTTTAACCCGTTTTTTGACCGTTTATAAGCAGTCCGTTAAACGCATGGGTTTTTTTCCTGTTTTTGTCTGTTTTTCTCTATTATAATTATCATAATTGGTGAAAAACGGGGGAAAAACTGATGCGTTTTCAAACGGACTGCTTAAAAACGGCCCAAAAACGGGTTCAAAACGCCACGTGTTAGTGTTGTTGTTTGCGTGTGTTGTATAGCTCGCACAATGGCGATAAGGGCTAATAGCATTGTCCGCTATATAAATATTAAGGACCTTGGAGCAGATCGGTGTGCCCTTCTGTCAGGCTGTGATAAAGGGGCCGGCAGCTGCGCTTGTGGCCTAAAGCTTTTACTCCGGAGCAGCGCTGCCGCTGACAGACACTAATGCCTCAGTTGTCCTGGATACTGACATCGTGCTGCATTGTAATCAAATCTCGGCTTTCTGTCGGGTGTTTTGGGATTCAGATCTGACCTGCAATCTCAGCAGCTGCTCCGGGGGGGACGGGCGATGCCCCCACTGGAAGGGAAGGAGACACAAAGGCTCTGCAGCTTCATTGCACAACATTGCTGTTTACTCTGTGGGATCCTTTAGATGGGACACGAAGAGTTAAAAAAAAAATTATATCCTTTTTAATTGTCCCAAATGTCTGAGGAGCTTTAATTGAGGCAAATACTTACCTATTGTGACCACGAACCAATAATGTGGAGACAATACTCTGAAAAACATCCTGCGGCAAGGGTCAGTTGCCCCCCAAACTCCCCAATTGGAGCTCCGTAGATTGGATTTAAAGGAAATCTACCATCATGACAAACCAGGGACATTACTCATAGATCCAGGACTGTGGTAATCTTCTTATATGTGTTATCCATGGCCTCTTTCCTTCTAAAATCAACTTTTAAAATCATGACAATGAGCCTGAAGGGCTCTGGGAAGTGTTACCAGAGCCCCTCAGTGCTGTTGCTTCTCACCTGAACGGAGCAGGTATCCCCCCTTCCTGTACTATGATTAACCAGGGACACTTACTAATAGATCCAGGCACCGTGATTGTGGTAATAATCTTATATGTGTTATCCATGGCCTCCTTCCTTCGAAAATCAACTTTTAATGTTATGCTAATAAGGCTGAGGGGTTACCATAACCCCTCTGTGATCTGCCTTTACAGGGTGTTACACTCTCACCCTCCCCCCTGCTTCTTCAGCACTTGTGTAGTGAGCAATTCCTGCTGTAATCTAAAATTGCGCCAGATTCAACATGCAAAGTCCGACAGAAGTGTCTCGCACGCCCCATGTGCCGGAGCAGTGCAGGGGGCGCCACATTCACAAAGAACGTGCGCCACAGATCCTGAGTCTGGCGCCCCCTGCACACTACACAGGCAACTGCACATAGTACAGACTGCACTGTTCTTAGTAAATGTGCCCCATTGAGAGAAGTCTGGCTTTTGCAGAGCTATGGGGTATTATCATTTTTACGGATAAGCGCCACCTAGCATCCAGTAGATGGTTATGTTACTAGACTGTGACCTCCGTGATGTATAAAGCCGCTAATACAGACCGCCTCTGACTTCTGGACACCCGACTTACAGACGGACCCCTCTGCCCTCTGTGACCTCTGGTGAAGTCTCTGGATGCTTTACTATAGTCCCAGGCTGCAATGATCAGCTGTAAGGAGTCTGTAATGAAGCTTTATTGATAATCCTTGGTACAATTACAGCAAAAAAATGTTTAAACTTCAATTGTCACTGGGGCAAAACATATTTTGTCTACCATTATAAAATATACAGTTCCGACTTGCATACAAATTCAACTTGAGAACAAACCTACAGAACCTCTCCTGTACGTAACCCGGGGCCTATAACCCTGTAAGCTTATGTCTGTCTGTTTTTGGAAATTTGCTAATAAAATCTCCATCCCCTCATTCCAAGTAGAAGGCATCAAGCTGTTTTTTTCGTCACTTATGTGTCACAAATTGCATCTGGTTGTCAGGTTAGTGAGAATAGGTGTTACCAGGAGCCCCCCACGTCTGTATAGTCTTTATATTTGACTTTCACAGCGTCTTGGCGTTTTCTAGCGCTACGTATGTAACTGTGGGGGCTCGTCTCATAGTAACCATGGAAAAGGCGACCGCCGGCTCACATCCATTTGTTCCCGTTTCATCATAGACATAATGGAGAGTCGAGGGAATTGTGTCCGTTTCACGTGTCCCAACTGTCTTGTCGGGGAGGTCAGTGCAGGGACCATATGGCGGTGCATTTATTTGTTAGTGCAGTGGGGGGTGATGCAAATGAGGCAGCGTCTGATGGCAAAAGTCTTTTTTTGGTGGATGACTGTGAGGGGTGGCTCTTATTTCTGTCACTGTTTCCATGGATCCTGCATTTTTCCCATGTGCAGCAATGGCAATCACTCAGAATAGCCTCCAGTATACAAAGGGTGACAAAGCGGCAGCAGCCGTACACCAGGAGGGGACTGATACCGCGCCGGATCTTCACATTGTGCTTTACCTGGGAGGGAGAGATGGGAAGGAATTTTGGAACAAATTGTTAACATTCCGAGAGTTCGAGGAAGAGACAGAAAATTTACTTTTAGGTCAGGTCAGGTGTCTAAGGGGGTTTCTGGGACCATAAACCAGTCCTCAAGGTCAGCTCCTGGCGACCCGATTGATCGGATGATTCGAAAGGGTTTGTGGCCTTGAATGGTACTGCAGTTAAAGGGTTTTTTTCAGACCTTAATTTATAATCAATCCCAAGGCCGTGACGTAGCTATGTTGTGAATGAAAAATGGAGCGCGGCTCTCAGACCTGACCCCAGTGTATAGGAAGGGAGTCCATGCATCATAATGATACATGTGCCCCTTTGTGGATCATATAGTTCTGCTGTTTCTTTTTAAAGGTTTTGGTACACCTGTGTATCTTAGTCTGAGGTACAGAAGAACATGTTTGGTTTTTTTTTTTTTTGGATCTTATTTAGTGGTGTGAGTTTGCATTTGCAATAGGAGATGAAGAAGGCGCAAATCAAAGAAAACGCCTTTATTGGACTTGAAACTTCTTCTGAAAAGAAACTTGCCACCAGGATGAAGGATTGTAAACCAAATACACTTACATGCTGGTGTGTGCCCCCTCGGGCAGGATCTGCTCTTCTTTTAGCTTCTTATGTCCTCATTCATTATTCAATGCAAATAAACCTGAGGGGCTCTGGGCTCCAATAGCTGTAAATGGCGCCTGGAGCCCCTGGGGCTTGGTGTTCTTGGTTTACAATCCTTGATCCTTGTGGTAGATTTCCTTTAAGACTCCAGTGTAGGCACGAAAAAAGTGCACAAATACACCCCCCCCCCCTTCCCCAAAAGCACAAAAAATAAAGGCCCTACTGCCGTATTAAAAGGCGGCATCGAACTGAGATCATAATAGTGATTAGAGATGAGTGGGTCAATGGTTGGGTCCAGCGTTCAGGATTGACCTCCTGACCCCATAGCTAGTTGATTGGGTTCGGCCGCATGACCTATTGACATATTGGCATCCAAACCCAATAATCGTGAATGCTCATCTCTATTGCATGGAGACCCATCCCCTGTACTGTGTGTGGTTGGTTCGTGAAATCTGGACAGCGCACAGACCAGTTGTTGTTTCCTGCAAGCCTAAGGTTGCGGTCACACGTGGCGTTTTGGACCCGTTTTTAAGCAGTCCGTCAAAAAAAATGGCTGCATTAAAAAACAGCAGTTTTTGACAGGTTTTGCCAAATATCTTAATTAAAACTGGTCAAAAAACGCATGCGTTTTTTGACGGACTGCTTAAAAACTGTCCAAAACCGGGCTCAAAACGTGTGACCCCAGCCTAGGTAATTTACTACTTTAATTCCCTCCCCACTAAAAAAATATCTATCAAGTCCCTTCATCTTGAGTAGTGCTCTTGCAGTTACCATTCTCTGCCACTAAACAATGTATGGTGCTCATATCCTAAGGGTAGGTAATCAATATTACAGTCTGAGGAATCCCCTTCAAGGGTCTGTGGACATGTTGCTCAGCCCCCCCCCCTCCCTCCCGCCTCGCTGATTGGACCTGTGTATTGGAAGTAAACCCAGAAGGGCCCCGCTTGCAGCACTGGATCCGAATATCTTGCACAGCAGTTTTATTCCGCTTTATATTAATTTCTCTCTTTATTTTTTGTCTACAGAGAGCTAAGATCGCATGGGTCCGGTTACGGGAATGACTCCAGACAAAAACGTTGAAACCCCCGGAGCGGAAAAAGTTGCAGGTTTAAGTCCGCTTGACACGATGGGCAGTCTACCAGAAGAGGTCGGCGCGGACAGACCAAAGGCCTCGGCGGTGGACTGTGGCGCCGCAGACGAAGAACTTACCAACTTGAACTGGCTCCACGAGAGCACCAACCTGCTGAACAACTTCAGCCTGGGCAGCGAGGGGCCGGCGGCGAGCAACACGCTCTATGACATTGAAGGCGACGCTTCCCCCACCGGTTGTCGAAACCCCGAAAAATCCTGCGCCTCCTCCAAACCTCCATATTCGTTCAGCCTCTTAATTTATATGGCTATCGAGCACTCGCCCAACAAGTGTCTGCCCGTGAAAGAGATCTACAGCTGGATCCTCGACCGGTTTCCCTACTTCGCCACTGCCCCTACTGGCTGGAAGAACTCGGTCAGGCACAACCTGTCGCTAAACAAATGCTTTCGGAAAGTTGAACGCAGCCACGGCAAAGTAAGTGGAGGGGTCACACCACACCTAATGCCAAATTCATCATGTGAAACAGAATAATGTAACTTATTCCCATCCATAGCAAATGGGATAGGTTACAGGGCTCTGGGGGGGTCTGACCGCTGAGAAGGAAACTGTGGGGCTGCACAAAGTCTCTGTGGATGAGGGAGAAGTTTAAAAGCCGCATTGTGGGTATTATATGTGGCCCGTGAATCAAAATCTCAATTACAAAGCTGATGGCTGAAAATTGCTTCTGGTTAGCTAGCGGCCTATATGCCATGAATGCTACTGTCATGGCCCAACAAGTCCAAACTTCACAGGATGGGGAATGGCTGCCCATTACTAGCATAGTCAGGAGTAGAAGTTAAACCTCCCATCTTATCCCTATTCAAATACTAGTTAATAAGTCACCAGATTTTTACCCTGTAAAAAATGTGTTTTGTTTTTTTTTCCAGGGGTAAATGTGCTGGTAAATGTGATTTTTAAAAAAAAAAAATTTTTTTACTGTCTTAACTTATCTGATTTTAGCCCGTTTAAACTTGCAGTATTCTCCCATAGGATATGAAGTGTCCGTTCTACAATTTCCTTTTTATATAACAAAAAAATGCCTCCAGTCATATGCGAATAGGCTGAGAAGAGTCATTTTTTTTTTGCTTGAGACGAGTCACTTTTATAGGCCAAACTGGGGCTTTACTTGAGATGTTCTATATCTTTCAGGTCAAATCCGTCAAGTGAATCCCACAGCAGAACACGGGCTGTTACAGAGTGCAGGAGCACTAGCCCCCCTCTCCAGGCAGAGACGGCATGGTGCAGAAGAAACAGTGGATGAGATGGTGTAGCAGTCTCTGCAGCTACGGGAAGGAGGGGTTCTGGTAACACCCCTCAGAGTCATTCATTAGTCCTTCATGCTCATTAGCATAATTTTAAAAGTTAATTTTAGAAGGAAGGAGGCCATGTATAACAAATATAAGAAGATCACCACAGTCATGGTGCCTGGATCCATGAGTAAGTGTCACGGTTTATCATGATGGATTTGACATCAATGACTAATGTCTGTTTACATTATGGTACATCAAAGGAAATTTGCTGTCAAATCCATCATGATAAACCAGGGGCACGTGTTCCTAAATCCAGGCACTGTGACTATGGTAATCATATTATGTGTTATCCATGGCCTCCTTCCTTCTAAAATAAACTTTTTAAATTATGCTAATGAGCTTGAAGGACTCTGGGGGGTGTAACCAGAGCTCCACTGTGCTGTGGCTTTCATTCCCTGATCCCTCTGCACCCCCCCTGCCTCTGCCAGATGTAATCTCACACATTTGCGAGAGGGGAAGTGCTCCTGCACTCTGTTACAGCCTGTGGAGGGGCTCTGGTCTCTTCTGGCTCATTAGCATAATTGTAAAAGTTGATTTAAGAAGGAAGGAGGACAGGTATATATCAAATATAAGAAGATTACCACAGTCACGGTCCCTGGATCTATGTGTAAGTGTCCCTGGTTTTATCATGAAGGATTTTTATGCTAGATTTCCTTTGAAGATCCAGTTTCTGCCTTTAGCTGCCTGTATTTCTGGTTCAGTAGATCACAGAACCACAAGTCTGTGGTATACAAAATGAGATATGGCACCATATTTCTAGGTCTTACAGTTCTGAAGTGACCTTCTAAACTTGACTCATTTCAGGCAAAAAATGACTCCTTTCTGCTCATTGTCACATGACTTTTTGCTATACATTTCATACCCTACCTAAGGGGGCTGTTAGTTTAATGTGGTAAAATCTAGTGACGTGTCCCCTTTAAGAGTTGCACGGTCTTGAGATGAAAAAAACCCTGCTATTATGGGGCTTATTTACTAAGGGTTGCGGATCGCACTTTCGTTGGACTGTTCACGGTTTTCTGGATTTGCGCAGCTTTGACAGGTATTTAACGGGTTTGCGCTGGGATTGTGTCCATGCAACCGAAATCAGGGGGCGTGTCGTCGGACCATCTGGCTGATTCGGACAAACCACAGGATTTAACTTTCAAATTGTGTTGCAAGACAATGCACTTACATACACCAGGAAGAAGGTGAACCCCGGTGGACCTGAGTGGGGAAGCGACACATGCAGGATATCGGGCGCATGATCTTAGTGAGTCGCGGCACAGTGCATTATCATCGGACAACGCACTTTCTGTGAACTCCGCAAGACCGGGTAAGTAAATGTGCCGCAATGTTGTTATTTTGGATAAAAAATAAAAAAAATTAGGAATATTTTTCATTCCAATGTTCATTTTCAAAAAACCAGTCCTGTGAGGGGTGTGAGTGAATTGTCGCTATAGGTGAGGGGGTCTATATTTGGAAGTGTCTCCCGGCAGCTGCACATAGACAGCGGCTGTACATTCGCACGTCTCGCTGTGGTCTCGGATGACAGTCTGGTTTGGGTTGTCATGGCAGCACTTCCTTCTCCTGACTCAATTCTCCGGCTCTTAGTAATGTGAGACCAGACTCTGTTCTTGCTAAACTAAAAAGCTGTGCTCCGTTTTTTTTTCGGAGGCTATAAAAAAACCAAAACTGCAATCTCTGATCTCCAACATGACTGGAACGGGGTCATGGCTCGTGGGGTCACCTTGAAGAATATTTTGGATAAATGTATCCATAGCAATTCCTTGATACAATGTTCTCTTAGTTGTTCCCAATATTTTTTATATACAGGACAGTAGGAAATCTTCTTTCCCCACTATGACTCCTCCAGGTCACAACTGGGGATGTACTTTAATAGTAATATTTGGCACACAGAGGGAGGGGAGGGGGGGGTTACATGTATTTTTGGCTTTAGATGGGATTTCCCAGTGAGTACTCGATTTCTCTACAAAACTGCTAGGGAATCATCGAAACACATCTCGATGGACCCCATATAGATGAAGTATTGCTGCTTTTTTTTTTTGTTGATTGTCCGTTCAGTTCTATTGACTAGGAAAAGTGGACGTAAAGGAATCTATTATCCAAATCCATCATGATAAACCAGGGACACTTACTCACAGATCTGTGGTCATCTTCTTATTTGTTATGCATGGACCCCTTCCTTCTAAAATCAACTGTTAAAATTATTCTAATGAGCCAGAAGGACAATGGTTGGTGTTACCTGTTCACAGAATGTTACACTGTCTCGGGCTTCTGCTTGCTCCATCAGCGCTTCCCCTCTCCCCAAGTGTGAGATTACAGCAGGCAGAGGGGAGGAGGCGACACTAACAGTCTGTGAATTTGCAGCCCGGAGGGGCTCTGGTAAGGCCCCCCAGACACCTTGTGGCTCATTAGCGATCTCAAAAGTAGATCTCTAAAATCTCAAAAGTAGATTTTAGAAGTGCAAAGGCCATGTATAAGAAATATAAGAAGATTCCCACAGTCCGGGTGCCTGGAGCTATGAGTAAGTAAGTCCCTGGTTTATCAAGCTGGATTTTTATGGTAGATTTTCTTTTACTTGGTCCATTCAGTTCTTTGGACTGGGAAAAGCAGACTATCTATAAGCAATACTTCATCTATATGGGGGTCCCCTGAGACCCTTGTTTTGCTAATTCCCTAGCAGTTCTATAATGAAATTGAGTAGACAATGGGAAATCCCCATTTAAAGCCAAAAATACAAGTACCCACCCCTCCCTCCCCGTGTGCCAAATATTACTTTAAGTAATGTTTGATGATCACCCAATCACGCCATTCACACTAGGCACCCATGGATCGCCATTATGACTGGTAGAGTTGGACCCACAGTAGTAATACTCTTGGCCCCCAGGCTATGGAAGGTGTTTAGGTGGTTGTAGGAAGGTCTCCTTAATCTCACAAGGCACAGAGATGAGTAAGTGATAAAGTCTACTTTATCCAGTCAGGGATGTGTTGGATTAGCCTTCACCCTTGTGAATAGCCTAAAAGATTAAAAAATTATTTTTTTTGTTGTTTTTTTTTTTTTTTTCCTTTTAATCTGACAAGTGAAGGACTGCTGGGAAGTGTAGCACCGTGTCACATTAATAAGGGAGTAGCACAGCTTGGGTTATAAGAAATGGCTATAGGAGGCAGCATGAGCTAGAACGCCACGTAAGGTAAGACTTGGAAGATGGACTAACCGTTAGAATCACTAAAACTCCCTAAACCCTACTCTCAGCCTTGTAACTATAAAGGAAATCTTCCCTCGAAATCCATCATGATAAACCTGGGACATTACTCATAGATCCAGGCACCAGGACTGTGGTAATCGTCTTACATGTGTTATCCATGGCCTCCTGCCTTCTAAAATCAACTTTTAAAATGATGCCAATGGACCAGAAGGGCTCTTAGGAAAGGAAGGGGTGTTGCATGTAGCTTCACAGGCTGTTACACTTGTCTCTTCACCCCTCTCTCTGCCTAATATTAAGGGATCTCACAACAGCAGGTAGTTTCATCAGACAGTGGAAGGTAGAAGTGCTCCTGCACAGTGTAACAGCCTGTGCATCTGCAGCACAGAGGCTGCTCCTGCCTCATTAGCATAATCCTAAAAGCTGATTTTAGAAGGGAGGAGGCTAGGGATACCAAATATGAGAAGATTATTGAGTAATTGCCACTGGTTTATTACACTTGATATAGATTTCCTTTTATAAGGGTTGTCCGAGAGTAAGAAAAAAAAAAAAGTGGGGTGGGCTGCATAAAAAATACTTGCTCCATCTTGCACCCCTGGTGTCCTGTGCCCCCAATTCCTCTGTATTGTGCATGTTTGTTTACAGGGACATGGAAGCTCCACTGTCACATCTGCCGGCCATTCCCACCCATCCCTTGTTATAGTGCTGGGACATGGTGATGGGTGGGCATGCCCGACCGCCCAGAAGATGTGACAGCCGAGCTGTCGTGCCCCTGTAAACAAATGGGCAAGGCACAGGACACCAGGAGCGCCTGAAGAGGTAAGGTACAATCTTTATATGTCTCCTCGGCCACCTCACTTTTTTTTTTTTGTTACACTCTGATAACCCCTTTAAAGTGAATCTTTCTCCAGGACAGACTAATATAGGACTATTCTATATATAATAGATAGACGGGCATACAGTATGTATATATGTCTTACTGCTGCATCCATGACTCTTCAGCAATAGTAGCAGATGCAATGTTTGTACTTGATTCAGAGACGCAGTTAAAGGAGGCTGTCCTGCTGACAGGTTCCCTTTAAGTCCACATTCCTAGCATATAACACTCTAGTAGTATATACTCAGTAGCTGACGGCTCTGTCTAGTGTACAGCTTAGTTTCTGCTACAATGCTCCACTTTCCATTGTTCTCAAATATTTCCAGACTCTGAAAGGGTCAGACATTTAGCCTGCAGATAGGGGGATAAGTGTCATTAGAGGGACATCCCATTGAGCCCTAAGGATATGCTCCCATTAGATGTATTGTTCTAGGCTTGTAGTTTGCAGTAATGGCTTTGTTTGGGTTTATGGAAGTGACTTTTAGTAGGAGAATCTGTTGTGTGTGTGAATTCACTGTAAATATTCTCTATAGGGTTATAAAATGACCCTCAGGACATCTATTTCAGTCACTGGGTCCGGTTTATACCTACATATATGTGTTTCCTGTTATAAGGAAAGACTTGGTTCTGTATCCTAATTTTAGTTTTTTATCCATATTCTGAGAAGCGGCCCACCCGTTATCCAAGGTCCTTAAATGTCTTACGGTACCCCAGGAGATGCTACTATGTCTTATTGGGATATTTACGTTTGGTGTAATTCTGTATTTTAGGTCAATGGGAAAGGCTCCTTATGGTGCGTCGATCCGGAATATAAACCTAATCTTGTACAAGCGCTGAAGAAGCAGCCGTTCTCAGCAGCGCTTGCGTTGTACACCCCTCCCGCCTCCCCAACGAGGTAAGAGAACTTAAGTACTTGTCATCTGGAAAATACTTTTTGGACTGTAAAGAGAAGTAGCTTTAGATTGCAAGAAGTAGAAAAGTTGAATTGAAGGAGTTCTCCAGTGATGGCATGATAAGCCTTATCCTGTGGCTAGGGTTTAACTTGTTGATCTGTGAAGGTCTCAGTGATGAGACCTCCCACGGGTCTTGTCTCAAAAACGGGGATCCCTTGTACCCCTATTGTGCTCCAGATGACTGAAGCAGCTAGTCTCGCATCACTATGGCGCTGACTGAGATAACCAAGCGCTGTGCTCGGCAATCTTGGTCAGCGCCATACGGACGCATAGAGCAGCCGACGCACAGCAGGCTGCTTTATTCATCTGGAGCTATGACAGGTGTACAATAGACTCCCGTTCTCTGGATCCGTGGGAGTCCCATCACTTGGCCCCCCCACCCATCAGGAAGTTAGGCCTAACTTGCTATGACTGGAGAACTCCTTTAAGTACTACTTGCCTGGTCGTTAGAGGACTCTGGGTGTTAATAGTGAGGAGTTAGTAGCTTTATTTCCTACACAGTGCTGTGTCCTGCTTTAATGTGATGTGTCCTTACAATGGAAGGCAAGAACATATCCCACTGTATGCACATATATTGCGGGATGCATAATCTTGTTCCTTCCCCTGAAAGCGTAAGGAGGAGTGAACAGTCAGCAGTCGGTGATTGGCTGCTATCTATGTTCAGGGTGTTTCCCCAGTGATGTGGACAGTGACATCACTGGGGCCTCCCTGTGCAGAGGCCGGAGATGGATGCAGTAAGTTGCATCCATCCCCATAGCCTCTAACTGATTAAATGAGCCTCAATTTCGCATTAACATGCAGTTTGTACTTGCATGGTCAGGATGTAGCAGGATCAACCAGGTAGCCATCAGCAGCAGGGAGTAGGATGGAAAGACGAAGCTTACTGGATCTTTCATCTTGTGTTTCCTGAAGGATGAGATGAAAAAGTTTGTGAATTTCTGAAAAGTCACATTTCCGAAAATCTTTTTAACCACAGTCTCAGTTTCAAAGCAGCGCGAGTTGTGATAGAATGTAAAATGTTTGTGTAAATTACCCGGTTCTAAATTCAGCTGCGCAATTTTTGATTATTGCGATGATTGCACTCTCCGTTAGTAATTGTTGAAAAGATACTCCTCCATTATTAATAGTGAGATAACAGAAGGTAAGTTACAGCCCATGGTTCACCTTCCACTTTCAGTTTCTGTGACGCTTTCCTTAAACTGAGATTATAATGGAAATCGCAGACACAGAACTGAGCCTAAATCTGTTATATTTTGTGTACCCGCAGATCCATTTCTGCAGGATCTTCCACTCTCTATGGTCATTCGTATTCAGCATTGTCTTCATTTCTTCTTTTGTTTCAGTGCTTCGCCTCTCTGCTTATCATCCACATTGAAACCGACTCAAGGAAACTCTGTAAAAGGTAAGTCGGGGGGTGAGTGCCCATATTTCTTCTGACAAAACCATGTTTTATGGGACACAAGCTTTTTATTTTATATTAATATTCTATTGCGACCTGACCCATTATAACGCAAGTGTGACCAGGGAACATCAGTGTGGGGGTGGAGTTGGTTAAAGTCGGAGGACATCTTGACATTTTTAAGGAGAATTTAGTGGACTATACATAGAAAGGTTTATCGGTGGATGAGGACTTTGTGCTTGTGTAAAATCCACCATTGTCTGAGAGCGGCTAAGAAACTCTCCATGCTGAGTAACGCTTGTACCTGATGCAGTTGCCATAGTAACTTTGGAATTTTTGTTGAGTTCTTCAAAGTGTTCCATATGTCCATGTGGGAAGTATACATCGTGTCTGGATACAAATAAATAGGGAAAATAAGCCTTAAAAGTTGTTCTGTTAGAATACATCTAGCAGGGGGTGTTCTGACGTGTTAGGGGGCGCCGGAGATTATTTGCCATAAGCAAACAATTAAAACTGCAGTTTTTATAGTTGTGCTAATTTCAGCATTTTCACAGGAATGACACTTATGTCCTATCATGGGGATAAATGTCTGAATGTGGGGGGATCCCCAATAAGACCAGAGCCTACACTACATGGACCACATCATGATCCCTCCTCTTATTGTCCCATTTTCATAGGACTCTGATGGGGAACCTTTTTAGAGACCGAGTGTCCAAACTACATCCAAAACCCACTAATCACAAAATGCCAACACAGCAGGTTAAGAAGCGACTAATTGCTACTTGCTCTGACACATTTTTCAATCGTATCAGTGTCCTGTGGACACCAATACAGTAGAATAAAGGAAGAGAAATTCAGATGATTTACTAAGGAATCATGGGCTCGGAGCAGGAGCTTTAATGATAATCCAGCCCTGGTGATTTCTCTACACTCACAGGCAGCCCAGGATGCATCCCTATCAAAGAGCGCTGATAGTGGCTCATCCATGGCCGGTCTGGACTCTAGGAGGATGCCTTGAGTCACGTCTGAATAACAGCCTAGGTTCCCATAGAGAAGGCTTCAATTCTAATGCCATCGGACATGAGGGGCATTAGTGGGAGCACACGGGCAAATAATCCCTTATATACAAAATCTATGTCATTGGCTCCAGCTAACCAGGCATTGACGTATAGGGATCCGCCTTATTTTAGGTCGCATGGAGGCATACTATGTATGTATTTGCATATTCCTTACCAGGGGAGCATGCATGGCCTGCAAAAGCAATCCCTATACAGATTTTGATTTTCTTCCATGTATCTAATATAAGTTAGGATGTGGGCACTGACTCTCTCAAATCGTCAGTAGAAAGGATTGTTATTAACATGTCCTAATGATGATCTGAACTTTAGATTATAAGTATATTATCTGTGTATAATGCACAGAAATGTATCATTGTGGGGTCCGTTTTTGTGTTGTCCACAATATGATGATTGGGGATCACGGAGGAAGGACTTGATTAAAAATGTTTTCCTTTTTGCGTTTTCAGATTCTGATATTGACGCTGCCACTGCAATGATGCTCCTAAACGGCTCCATAAAGAACGAAGCCTCGGATGGTAAGAATAACTTTAATACATATTTTATCTATAATATGCAGTCTCATGGGACGGCACCGACTGTTAGCATCATGGGCGACTGTAGTATCGCAACGCCAGAGGCCATCCTACAGTCTGTATATTTGGACCGCATAAGAAGTTAAAGGGGATGTTCAGGATTTGCAAAAAACATTTTCCTAAATGGCACCACACCTGACCATGTTTGTTTCCATATTGCAAATCAGCCATGTAGAAATGAATAAAGTTAATGCCACACACTACACATGGTCTGGTGTCCTTTAAAAGGAATCTACCATCAAAATCCATCATGGAAAACCAGGGACACTTACTCATAGATCCAGGCACCGTGACTGTGGTGCCTTATATTTGTTATCCATGGCCTCCTTCCTTCTAAGATCAACTTCTACAATTATGCTAATAAGCCAGAAAAGCTCTACCATATCTGCTCCCTGCTCCACAGGCTGTTACAGGGTGCAGGAGCAGCACTGTCAGAGCGGGGAAGGGAAGACAGTGTGACATCTTGTGTAGCTGCAGCATGGAGGGGCTCTGGTAACCACAGAGCCATTCAGGCTTATTAGCATAATTGTAAAAGTTGATTTTAGAAGGAAAATATAAGACAATTGCCACAGTCATGGTGCCTGGATCTATAGGTAAGTGACCCTGGTTTATCAGGCTTGATGGTGATGTATTGATTCTGGTGCCACTGAAGGTTTTCCCCAGGGAAGTTAACGCTACTAAAGGTGTATTCTGATGTATAGTTGGGATAAGTCATAAATACATGATAGATAAGAAAACCCAAGGCCTCATGCACACACACCTATACCACCCCAGGCAGTGACTCAGGGGTACCATAAACCCAGCTGGAGAAGGGCAGGGGGAGTGCTCCTCCTATGCAGCTGGGACATATTTGGGTGATAGAGCATGCTCTTTTTTACGCCACCTCTATGGTGGCCATATGCTAGCTGCCATTCGTACAACTAGCATGCGGCCATCATGTTTGTTTGCATCTATGGGACCTAACATGAAGACACGAGGCTGCTGACCTCCTTTCCGCATGAAAGCTGAATGTAGAGTTGGCTACGCCTGTGAGGTCGGTCTGCATTCAATTCTTAGGACGCACTGAAAATAATGGACTCCTGTTTTTGTCAGAGCCTATTGATGGCTGGTGCATGTGTCCTGTCACTCCTATACAGGCAGTCCCCGGGTTACATACAAGATAAGTTCTATAGGTCTGTTCTTAAGTCAAATTTGTATGTAAGTTGGAACTGTATTCTTTATTATTGTAACCCCAGACAAAATTTTTTTGGTCTCTGTGACAATTGGATTTTAAAAATGTTGGATTGTCATAAGAACCAGGATCAACAATAAATCTTAATTACAGACGCCTGTGATAACTGTTATAGTTGTTTTTTTGTAGCATTGTGCTAAAGTACAGCAAATTACTAAAATCCAGAGGTCAGTTTGTAACTAGGGGTCGTATGTAAGTCGGGTGTTCTTAAAGGGAACCTACCACCCCGATTCTACCTATAAAGGTGGATGGATGGGACGTGAGGATAGCCCTTTTTTGGGCTAATCCTCACATCCCGGGTGTCTTTTACAAAACTTTATTACATGTATATGCTAATTTTTTTATGTGGCTACTGGGGCGTGGAGTAGCCGGACATGAGGCTACTAGTCGCGGCTACTCCACTCCCCAGTAGCCGCGTTACTCAGCCTACCAGGTAATCTTCGGCGCGCAGCTCCTGGTAGCGCATTAGCCGGGGGACTCGGACGAGGGCGCGCAGCTACCAGGAGCTGCGTGCCGAAGATTACCTGGTAGGCGGAGTAACGCCCCAGTAGCCGCATAAAAAAATTTACATATACATGTAATAAAGTTTTGTAAAAGACACCCGGGACGTGAGGATTAGCCCAAAAAAGGGCTATCCTCACGTCCCATCCATCCACCTACCACCCCTTCCACCTTTTATAGGTAGAATCGGGGTGGTAGGTGCCCTTTAAGTAGGGGACCGCCTGTAGTATAGCAGAGTCTGGAATTGCCGACGCTTAGAGCTCTTATTGTCCAATTTCTGCCGCTCCATTCATTAATGATAATGGATCCCTCACTCCCTGGATTGCTAAGGCCCAGTGTGGGTTATCGGTAGGGGGGGTCCCATGAGTCGGGTCTGTGGACAGGGGGAAGCCTGCAAAGTTTTGTGCATGGGAAATATGAAACAAAAATATACATTTTATAAATAAATTGAAAAGTTACCTGTATTAAATGCTTTTGCGCTGTACTTTTATTTAGACCAGAAACCTCAGCCCCTCAAGGTGGTGCTCCCCAAGAAACGCAACTACGCCAGCGCGTTCAAGCACTGCACTTCTCTGACCCTTCAAGAAAACGATACTACCGTCATCAACATCGATCCCAAGGAGGACCACAACTACAGCGCCAGCGGCACCGACTCCCAGAGATGCGAATCGCGCTCCAGCGTGTCTTCCCTGTCGTCGGTGGACGAGGTCTACGAATTCATCCCAAAGAACAGCCGGGCGGGAAGCGACGGCAGCGAAGGCTTTCACAGCGAGGACGAGACTGACATTGACTATGAAGAAGAAGACGCGCTCGGAGATAGCGGTTATGCTTCCCAACCCTGTGTGAATTCCTCGGGCAAAGATTTGCAAGACAAGAAGCTCCGAAAAGAAGCGAGCCAAGACATCGACGACGAGCTGAAGGAAGCGGCCGGATCTCTGCTCCATTTGGCCGGAATTCGCACCTGTTTGGATTCCCTTTTAAAAACTGCAAAAGCCCAGTCACAAAAGCATAGAAAATAGTCATCCTGCCGGTCTCCTCCATGCTTTACCTGGTTATATTTTGGGTTTATTTTTTTAATTTTTGTTTCTGCCTTCATCCATTTGAAGCGCGGCAATATTATCCTTTTTGTTCTTTAGGAGATCAAAGCCATAAAAGACGAGAGGCTTATTGTAACTTTTTTTTTATTTTTCCCCCTGATTACTGCCTTAGATGATTTACAATTTTTTTTTTTTTTTGTCTTCTATCAGAAAGCATGACCTGCAAACCCCTGCAAACAAAAAAAAAGCTATTTAATTATTATAAATTTTTTTTTTTTGTTCAAGTAAATGCAGAGGATTCTTCAAATTGCAACATAGACTTCGACAACCAAGGCTGCTGGCGCAATGCAATGACTGCTGTAACGCGCTTTCGATTCTTTTTTTTTGGCCACCGTGCGACAAAGTGATAAAATTTTTCAGTATTAGTGACTTTTTACTTTTGCCAACTATTTATAGTCCGGGGATAAAAGGTGCGTCGTGCACAAGAGGGGGGGGGGAGATTTGTAAAGCAGAAGCTTCGCTTTGTTTGTGCTTTACATGAGGATTGAAGACGCAAAATTTTCTGTGATCCAAGTAGAACTTATCTAATGGTCCCTTTAAAACCTTAATGTTATACTACAATATCCATCCTGCTGTTAACCTGCCCTGTTGGCTTTTGTGTGAGTAGATGTTCATCCCATTTATTATGTCCCCTTAAAGGGGTAGTCCTGTTTCAGCAAATAAATGTATGTTGAAAAATTCTACAATTTTCCAATATACTTTATCAGTTCCTCGTGGTTTTCTGGATCTCTGCTTGCTGTCATTCAACAGGAAACTTCATTGTTTGCTTCCTGGTCATGTGATGTCATCCAGGTGCACGGCTCGTTATAGCCCTGCTCGTGTGATGTCATACAGGTGCACGGCTCGTTATAGCCCTGCTCATGTGATGTCATACAGGTGCACGGCTCGTTATAGCCCTGCTCGTGTGATGTCATACAGGTGCACGGCTCGTTATAGCCCTGCTCGTGTGATGTCATACAGGTGCACGGCTCGTTATAGCCCTGCTCGTGTGATGTCATACAGGTGCACGGCTCGTTATAGCCCTGCTCGTGTGATGTCATGCAGGTGCACGGCTCGTTATATCCCTGCTCGTGTGATGTCATACAGGTGCATGGCTCGTTATAGCCCTGCTCGTGTGATGTCATACAGGTGCACGGCTCGTTATAGCCCTGCTCGTGTGATGTCATACAGGTGCACGGCTCGTTATAGCCCTGCTCGTGTGATGTCATACAGGTGCACGGCTCGTTATAGCCCTGCTCGTGTGATGTCATACAGGTGTACGGCTCGTTATAGCCCTGCTCGTGTGATGTCATACAGGTGCACGGCTCGTTATAGCCCTGCTCGTGTGATGTCATACAGTCTGAGGCCTCATGTGACCAGGAATATAACTAGACGTGCACCTGTATGACATGAGATGGTCAGGGCCCGGATTGTAACCACAGGAAGTAAACAGTGAAGCTTCGTTTAGAAGGACAGCAAGCAGAGATCTAAAGCACTGTGAGGAATTGATACAGAAAGGACAGTGGGAAATTGTATTACTTTTCATTACATAAACAATATCAGTAATCTGCTGAATATGGACAACCCCTTTAAGGTTAAAGCCGATCTCCACTGCCGAAGCTCCCTATACATAGGTGTTGTAGCATCACTTTCCTATGTAGAACCTTGTTCCTTTTTCTTCTTGCAGCTTCTCTTTAGTTTTACCTGTCAGCCACTTGACTCCCTGTTTAAGTGACCACCAGGATGTTAGGTGTCCCTGGGACATGGAGTCGGATAGCGCTATGCACTGCAGCTTAATCCACAAAGCATACAAAGATGGCAGAAGATATTAAAGGGTTATTCTCGTCGAATTCACATGCAATTTCATTAACTGCCATATATAGCCATTTCTTCAATTAGATGTTATTAAAAAAAATGTACCTGTGTGAAGATAATTTCTCATAAATGTAGTCATATGGTCCCTTACTGTTTTTGGATACGACCACCTCTGCTGGAAGGATTGCACAAAGAAACATAAGGTTTTCGGATATAAAGTGTCCGGGAGTTACTGCATATCCCACAGCCGTCCTGTGGTAATGATTGCTGAGTCCTGGTGGTCCGGCAGGACTCTATAGCGCAAGTCTGACCACCGCTGCCAAAATGTGAGGTGGTCGTATCCGAGGAAAGCTATCTTGTTTCTAAGGGACAACATGGCTACATTTATGAGAAATTATCTTCACACAGGAACATTTTTTTTTTAATAACATCCAATTGAAGAAATGTTTACATGTGGCAAATGAATTCAATGAAATGTAAATGCCCAGATGGGAACACCCCTTTAAGCAGCGATAAGAAGGCTATCCATACAATGAGGCACAGCGATAGAACGATTTTGTATTGGAAGTGGACAGAGGCTTTAACCCCACCGCCTTGTGATGTTATATACATAGTAGAGATCCACCGCTTTGCATGAATTTTAAGATGCACCTTGTATACGACTATGTGTTCTGTATAGACACCGGTGACCCAATTGCTTTGCAGCCATAAGCCTAATATTACACCTTTTGGTGCAGAGCTGAAAGCTTTTCTATTAGCGTTTATGTACATGGTTTTGTAATAATCATCTGTAGGGGCTTTACCTTCTGTAAGTTGTGTGTATATGTAATAGGCGTAAAACGTGTTCTCACACTCCTAGGGTTTTGTTGCTCTATTTACCAGGTAGGTTTGATTTTTGAGAAGGCAGAGAAAAATTCCTTAATCTCTGGAATGTGTAGTTAGTTCTGCATAGAAGTGAAGGGAAAGGTGTAGGTGACGCTTATGGATTGTACATATGTTGGGGCGCAGTACCCCCTCGCTGTCTGTAGGAGGGGTGAGCACTTGATCTCAAAAGATTGTATGAGCGTGTGTGCGTCCGCAATGATGGACCTCAGCACGTGTGTGCGTACGCGATGGAGACCTATCACTAGGACAAGGATCCTTACAGATGCCCCGAAATAGTAACTACTGGACAGTCTTCCAATGTGCCATTTAGGAAAATGTTTAGATATTTAAAGTCCCTCTTCCCCTTCTAAGGAGTTACCCCTAACACTTTTGCAGCCATGACTCCTAAAGGTGGTCATACACCTGAGAGTAGGTATCTGGCTCCAGCTTTCCGCTAACACTTTTAGGACTGGCTGATAAAACAGGGATTGTTTCCATTGACTCTTTTTTTCAATTTCCCTGTAGAGAGGGGGTAAGTGTCTGGGGCGGGGGGTAGGGGGCACAGGAATAAGAGTATTTATAAGTTCGCCCTGGTCAGAGCACTGGTGGATGTGCATTTGTGACCACATTCCCTTTTGTGGTCTTTCTGTCTTCATCAGTCCATTAGAAGTTGTATGTAGCTGTGATGCAGCACTGCCACACGTGGACCCAAATCATGATTGAGTGATCGGACCTGCGACGCTTCTCCTCCTAGCGATAGGGATAGAAAACTCTTAATTTAGCAAATATTTGATTATGGTTTTTGTGGTGAAATGTACAATTTTCCAATATACTTTCTGGGACGTATTTAGCAGGACCTATGCACCACGTCGGCGCAGAGACCCTGAAATAATTGCAAATGCTAAGCCTATTTCTAGCACTTACGACTATTTAGCCCTCTCTGACACCTTCACGCCAGTGCGGTGTGAAGGGGGGCGGGTCGCGACTGGTCGGGAGTGGGCCGGCATAGGGCGTTACTGTCCCCACTCCGGCGCACTCGCTACCTCCGGTGACTTTTAAGTTGCCGGCTGCATTTACGCAGGGCCTGGTGTAGAGTAAACTCAGCGCAGCCTCCTTCCCCGATACATCAAGAGGCTTCCACCTCTTGATGTATGCAACTGCGAATTCAGAAATTCATTCAGAAAGTAAATTGGAATATTAATAGAATTTCATTGCACAAACAAATATCAATTATTTGCTGAAAGTAGAAAGTCCCTTTAAAGAACAAGTTGCTTCCAGACATTTTGTCGTCTTCTTGCTCCCTTCCTCCGCTCGGCCTCCGTCCCTCTGCATGTCTGATGCCATGTTGGTGATTGTAATCCTCATACTGAATAACAATCACCTCTCTGATGATCCTCGTGTCTGTGGCTGCAGGTTATTCACGCTCTGTTTTGGGTGCTTCCTTGAAATTTTGTATACATGTAAATACGAAGTGAATCAATGTCCTTTGCCTTTAATCTATACGTTATATTATGTTTTTGTTTTATTCACTGCCCATTTTATGTAAATAATTTGTTTATTTCCCCTTTAAGCAGGTTTGCAAAAGGAAGCGAAACATAAGTGATTGCAAATCAGATATTTATTACCGTAACAATTTAATGAGCCACAAAATACTTGGTTTGTAGTCATGTAGGCGGGGTTAGTGTTAGGTTGCAGTTTATTGTATTAATGGGGGTTTCGCCTTTCCACCAGATGGTGAATAAGGGTCTGACTGCTAGGACCCCCTTCGATAGTATATGGTCCACACCTGTCGCTATTAAACTCGATCGTGTACCAATTTATTAAAATGTATGGCGCTTGGGCTCGGCGCTTGGGCGCACATTACACACAGATTCCTACATTCGTAGGCTTCCATTAGTTTTTATTTTGTATATTTTTCTTGTCAATCGTCCTAATTATGTTCCCGCTCCTGTCTGTAATGTAACTGCCGTGATGTTGATCGCGCGGAAGGGGAAATCATTCCACGGTCCTATATCGATGACTTATCACTTATTCGTTAGTTCGTTTAATTAATGATTTTTGGAATTTTGTTTATTTTCTTCAAAGAATTAAATCTGCAGGGACTTTAACAAGTTGCATAAAACCGATCGCGCGGTTTCCAAAATAATTTCTACGGAACGTAACCATAATGTAAAGAATTGTATCCGGCTGGAGCACATAGCGGGGTCCGCCCTATCGGGACAGTCTAGGAGGGGAGAAAAAGCTTCTAATCAGAGTTCAGCTTTCAACCGCACTGGAAAAATGAAACGTGGATTCTGATTGGTTGGTTGGTTTTGACAAAGTCTAATTTTCCTCTCTCGGTTACCGTTTCGATACGCGGGGGGCGGGGCTTCTCGCTATGTGACTAAGCCAAGACTCCTGAATTACTGCCAGTGCCATTATTATTTGTTTCTGACCTTACTAAGATTGAATAAAGTGCTTACATTACGAGTATTATGTTGCCATCCTTTTAGTGATATCTAAGAACACGACCTTTGTGATTGCCAAGTCATTGTATCTATTATTTATTTAAAGACATGTATGGGATATACATTGATCAATGTGAAATATTTGTTTAAATTAATCTTTACACTTATTTTTGGTTAGTTGGGAAAACAGTGTATAGGTTTGTATAGATGAGACTGCCAGTAGAAAACCAATCGAACCCCCCCCCCCCCCCCCCCCACAATTTTTTGGTTTTCCCCCTCCTCCAGATTGAACGTCTCCCTCCCCAGCATCAACTAGTTTACAGATGTTTAGTTTTTGTATGCTAACCTCTGTTAATGGAAATTGTTTATAAAGTTTATTTTTACCAAAGATATGCAATTCATTCTGATAAAAGTATTGCAAAATAAACTTTTGTTTTATAACATTCAGGCGTTGTGTGTTTTTTTTTTTTTTTTTTTTTGTTTACTACGCCTTTATCATAACTATTGTAAGGGCCCATTCACATGTTTGCACCAGTGATTTACTGTATCTGTGTAGCGAATCCGCAACGTATGCAGATACCTTTTAGGCGTTCCAGACCAAGCACAGGATGACTGCCCCATAGGCAGCTACAGGACAGTAAAGCTACAGCAGTTCTGGATCACAGCATCATAGATCACCATGCTGCTGGAAGCCCAGGTCCATTAATAATAATAATTCTTTATTTATATAGCGCACACAGATTATGCAGCGCTGCACAGAATTTGCCAAATTTAGTCCTTGTCCCCAATGGGCTCACAATGTAATCAACCTACCAGTATGTTTTGGAGTGTGGGAGGACCTGAATGAAACCCCCGCAAACACAGAGAGAACATACAAACTCTTTGCAGATGTTGACCTGGATGGGGGCTTGAACCTAGGACCCCAGCGCTGCAAGTCTGTAGTGCTAACCACTGAGCCACCCAATGAACTACATTTAAATTTTACTGCTAGGACATGATGCATTATGGTGACTGCCTGCCAATATTAACCTACAGATATATACAGCTCTGTTTACATATCATTAAGGGTAGAAAATCTTTTACACAGTGCCTTGCTACAACATTGAGAGCGTTCTCTGTTGCATCATCATCATCATCATCATCATGTCATGTGACCAGGGTGATGTCAATTAAGGTCCTGTTACATTTTCAACGTCTACTCCATGTTTGTATCTGATCCCATGAAATCACAGCGTGTCTCTGTTGAGGATGAGGGAGGCGTGCTGTGATCATGCCATTATAATGCCATGTGATCAGATACATACATGGGGTAGACATAGCAAATGTAACAGGACCTTAGATGACATCACCCTGGTCACATGACCTAAAACACTGACTAGTAGGAGGTGTATAGAATAGATGGCAGGGACCAGTCGAGCAGTACATGTTTCCTCTGATTTTCCTCTTTAGAATGACACCGGAACTCTGTTTTTTGGTTGCCATGTTTCAGAAGATCTAGCGATTTGTAACTAGATGTGATTGAAGTTACTGTAGCGCACTCCATTCACAGGAAAAGCTCAGGGGTCGGACATTGAGTAATCAAAAACCTGGTTTCTGTTCTGGGAGGACAAATATCTTTTATACAACAGGGCAGATTTACTTCTATTGTGAACTTTCTATAACGTCACCGTGCTGAATCGTGGCTCCTCTTCCAGCAGCTCCATTCTGTGTGCAGTGGCCGCCCAATGTAACTGCAGCTTAGCTATGAATCAGGTCTACTAAAGATATATGGATTACCCCTCTATCAGGGGACAGGTCATCAATATAAAAACTCTGAAAATGCCTCTTATTGTCTTATTTTCACCCATTCTCTCACTTACATATTTAACTTCTTCACTGCCGGAGCGCCTTTTTCTGTTGGTCTTCCTCTTGGTGATCTTGATTAAATATTACATCATCTTCCCCTCTGATCAGGAAAAGTCTTCATCCCCTGGACCGGAACCAAGTGATTGGCAGCCGCTTCGCCCTCTGTGCTGCGGTCGCTAAGCAACAAACAGGAGTCATCTCTTTGCAAGTGAATTTAACCCTCCGGATGAACAAATGTTATTTTTATTCATTCTCTCCAAATCGGCGGCTAAAATTAGACATTTTGGTAGCGGATGACACTTGGTTACAAGAAACCCATTATACAGGATGTGACTTCCATCTAAGGAAATCATTGATCTACTGTGTCTTCATGTAAAAAGAAAATCAACTTTGAAGTGGGATGTCAATTTGTTGTTTAAAGTCATGGAGTCTGAGAGCTCAGCACTGAAGTCAAGCTCTCTATTCCCAAAAATGCCCCCTTCACTGTGATTGGTGGTCCTTTATCCAGGAACATCATATTGGCTCTCAATAAGTCTAGTGAATGATGGCGGCCTAATGATATGGAGCTGTCTGATGTAAGGAGAGCTTGACTTCAGCTCTGAACTCTGCGCCTTCATGACTTTATGCAACCAAAATACGTTGCACTTCAAAGTCCATTTTCTGGACGAACCAACCACACTGGGTCAGAAAGAAATAGCATCTGAAAGGTATTCTCTGCTAGACATATTGGAAGTGATTTATTAGGTAATTTTCTGCTGATAGTTTCCTCTTAAAGGAAATCCACCATTAAAACCAAGCATGATAAACCAGGGACACTTACTCATAGATCCAGGCGCCGTGACTGCGGTAATCTTCTTATATGTGTTATCCCTGGCATCCTGCCTTCTAAAATCAACTTTAAAACTGATGGTAAAGTGGGGAAGTGTTACCAGCACCCCACCATGTTGTAGCTGCACAGGCTGTTACACTGTCTCCCCTCCCTCTGTGTGCAGCTATCGTAAGATTACAGCAAAGGGATGGGAAGTGCAGAGGGAGGACAGTTTAATGGTCTGTGAAGACAGAGCACAAAGGGGCTCATTAGCATAATTATAAAAGTTGATTTCTAGAAGGAAGGAGACCATGGATAACAAATAAGAAGACACCGCAGTCACGATTCCTGGATCTATGAGTAATGTCCCTGGTTTATCATGATGGATTTTGGTGGTTAAGTGGATTTGAAGTGGCCAGGTTTTCACCATTCATGGCATTGCAAGCAACAAAACAAATCAAAATGAATAACCAGATGCACCCGGAAGGAAGAATATAATGCAATAAAACTTTATCCCTAAAGAAATTCTTTTGTATATTACAGTTCTAAGCATCGGTCACCTAAATGTAGACATGTAATTCATAACATAAAGAGAAGGACAAAGACATAGGGGGAGATGCATCAGAAGTGTCTGAGAGGCAATTTGTTCATTGCAACCAATCAGAGCTGAGCTTTCAGTTTATAAACGGCTGAGGGAAAATGAAAGCTGAGTTCTGATTGGTTGTCATGGGCAACTAAAACAGTTCTGCTCTCAAACACTTCTCCCCCTATATAAGATTCATCATATTCACATTCCATAACCACTTTTACATATGGTGACGCACATTGATGGGGATAATGTAGTGTGTATCACATCCCTGCACTGTGGACATTTGCTGCTTCCCTAAGCCGCCTACTGAATTACATTTTATATGCGCTCACACCCTTTAGATGATTTATATGGTGCTGTACTCTGTATAGACATTTGAGACTTGTTTCCCACCATAAATATCCCAACCGGAGTCAGATGTGTCATAATGTAATCAGCTCTTTAGCATTTGCATAGTGAAAACAATCTGAGAATATAAAGACGTGATAAACCGGAATTAATATGCGCTGGAGATTTCCATAAAACAAACACACCTGCTACAACAGGTTCATCCAAGCATCTAATTTGATGTAAAACACATAGGGGGTCATTTATTAAGGGCCCGATTCGCGTTTTCCCGACGTGTTACCCGAATATTTCCGTTTTGCGCCGCTTGTACTTAAATTGCCCCGGGATTTTGGCGCACGCGATCGGATTGTGGCGCATCGGCGCTGGCATGCGCGCGACGGAAATCGGGGGGCGTGGCCGAACGAAAACCCGACGTATTCGGAAAAACCGCCGCATTTAAAAACCGAAAATGTGTCGCATAAGGACCGCTTACCTTCACCTGGTCCAGCTCGGTGCATTCCGGCGCGATGAGTTTACTTTCAGCGCAGCAGCGCCACCTGGTGGACGGCGGAAGAACTACCTTATTAAATCCCGGCCGGACCCGAATCCAGAGCGGAGAAGCCGCCGCTGGAACGCGAATGGACCGGGTAAGTAAATTTGCCCCATAGTGAAGGAAATCATGATAACCAGGGACACTTAGGGTGATGCCACACATGGCGTTTTGAACCCGTTTTTGGTCCGTTTTTAAGCAGTCCGTCCGTTTTTTGAAAATGCATCCCTTTTTGACCAGATAATAGGTAAAACCTGTCAAAAACGGATGCGTTTTTTAACAGACTGCTTAAAAAACGGACCAAAAATGGGTTCAAAACGCCACATGTGGCATCACCCTCACACATAGACCCAGGCGCCGTGACTGTGGTAATCCGCTTATACTTGTTATCCATGACCTCTTTCCTTATGCTAATGAGCCAGAAGAGTTAGGGGGGCCTTACCAGAGTCCCTCCGTGCTGTAGCTTTACATGCTGTTACACTGTACATGATAACTCCCCCCTCCCCATCCTATGAAGCTGCAGTATGAAGGGGCTCTTGTCACCCCCCCCCCCCCCCCGAGCCCTTCAGGCTCATTTGCATAATTGTAAAAGTTGATTTTAGAAAGAAGGAGGAAGGAAGGTCCTGAAACTGCAGATTGAAAGCAGCAGGAGGGACACATCCTCCATTCCCCATGAAGCTTTTTCTAGTACCAGATGTAGAATGCATTGGGTGACCATGACTATGTCATACTATGTCCTTACTGGCTAGTCCATAACCATTACATACCGGATGCAATAGATTTGCATCGGTGTCTCATATGTTGTCTATAAGGATTCTCTACACCAATCAGATCTTTATATCTAGTTCATACGTCATAAAGGGAATTCCCTTGAGAAGGAAACAATGTAATCGACGCCTGCGGTTATGGTGGTCTTCTCCCCCCTCTAGTGGCACATCATGATAATAGTGTGGTACAATCCTCCCTCTAGTGGACAGTTTACACTGCAACACATTGGGGAACATTTACTTACAAAGTCACTCGAGTTCACTAAAAGTGCACTGTCCTTCTATAATGCTGTGTGGGGCGATTCACTAAGATTGTGCGCCAGAAATCATGAATGTGTCGCTTCTCTGCACTGGTCCGACAGAGTTCAGCATCTTTTTTGTGGCGCTTGAACGTTAAATACGGCGCGCCCCCTAATTTGTGTCGGAAGCTGGAAGCCAACGCAGTTGCGCCACAAAAGGGTTGCGTGCGCCTCAATACTAGTACACACACTTCTTAAATACATGTGCAAGCCGTTTTAGCCGAAAAGAACGTGAACAATCCCACTAAAGCGGAAAAGTGGCGCAAAGCCCTTAGTAAATGTGCCCCATTATGTGCTCCAAAAAACTTTATGTGGCCTTTTCAGTTTTTTTGCACAATTCCTTTATAAATGCATAAATTTTTGTCTGTGTGAGGCTTATTTTCTACTTCGCAAATTCTACTTCCTATTGTCAGTATTTTATATCCAATGTTCTGGGAATCTGGAAAAAAATTGTACATGTGGTGAAATGAACAAACAGACACAATTGCATTTTTTTATGCCGGGAATATTTATTTTTATATTTTGATAGATCGGGCATTTTGGGCTGTGGAGAACCTAACACGTTTATGTTTTGGTTATCTATGATTCTGTTTTAAAGGAAACCTACCACTTAAAAGTGGTAGGTTTAGACACATATACATGGCACCAGCTCAGGGTGAGCTGGTGCCAGAGCATATTTTTGCTAGGGGAACAAAGCCCCTATCGCCGTTTTATAAGTTATATTAACTTATAACTCGGCGCACCGCACTTGGGCACGGCGCACCATGCGCGTGCCCGTGTGTGCGCCGGATTCTAAAGTGCTGGAGAGCCGGTGATGTCACCGAGCTCTCCGGCACACGCGCGCCTGCGCAACTTAGCACAGCCTGTTTCCCTGTGCTAAGTTGCGCAGGCGCGCGTGTGCCGGGGAGATCGGTGACGTCACCGCCTCTCCAGCACGTTAGAATCCGGCGCACGCACGGGCACGCGCATGGTGCGCCGTGCCCAAGTGCGGTGCGCCGAGTTATAAGTTAATATAACTTATAAAACGGCGATAGGGGCTTTGTTCCCCTAGCAAAAATATGATCTGGCACCAGCTCACCCTGAGCTGGTGCCATGTATATGTGTCTAAACCTACCACTTGTAAGTGGTAGGTTTCCTTTAAGGAAAGGCTGGGGGCAATTGGATTTTTATGGTTCTTTTTAAAGTTTTGTAACTAATAACGTTTTCTTTTTAACTGTATTAAATAGAGAATGTTATTGCGCAACCACTGACTTTAGAGAAATGTTTTTAATTATATTACCATAAAATTTTCCAGAACCATAACAATTTGTCACTGTTCCGCTAGTTCTGCTGTATGTAGTAGAGATGGTAGGTGATGACATCAAGTGGTGTTATCTCTGCCTGCTGGTTTCTATGCTGCATACAGCAGAGGCAGTGGAGAGAGGAGCTGCTGCAGGGGAACGGGGAAAGGTGAGTATCTGTGTTTTTTAATGTGGGGGCGCAAAAGGAGAAGTGGCTCCTATTGGGGACACAATAACAGGGGGAGCTGCTACTGGGGGGCACAATAACAGGGAGAGCTGCTGCTGGGGGAGCACAATAATAGGGAGAGCTGCTGGTGGGTGGGGGGTACAATAACAGTGAGAGCTGCTGCTGGTGGAACAATCACAGGAAGCGCTGTTGTTGGGGGGGGGGCAATAACAGGGAAAGCTGCTGCTGGGGGCACAATAACTGGGAGAGCTGCTGCTGGAGTGGGGGGGGGTGGCAATAACAAGGAGAGCTGCTGCTGGAGGGGGGGGGCAATAACAAGGAGAGCTGCTGCTGGAGGGGGGGGGCAATAACAAGGAGAGCTGCTGCTGGAGGGGGGGGGGGCAATAACAAGGAGAGCTGCTGCTGGGGGGGGGGGGGTCACAATAATATGGAGCTGCTGCTGATGCAGTTGGATACTAGGAAGAGAGTGGCAGGCTTGGTTGCGGCCTAGCACAGTAGCACAGGCCTCTGCCACACCTATCAGAGCCAGCAGGTTGAAACAAAAAGAATGGGTAGCCGTGTTACACTAAGGTTCCCTCTGGGACACTCGCTGTGTAGGGGACAGGTCAAATTAATTTTTGAAGATTTTCCCTGCCCCTTTTCAGGAAGAGGTGAGGACAGGCCATAGACTCCATTTGCGCAAAATGTTTTGCAGAAATGTAGCAAAAAAAGATATAAATAAGTGCCCCCCATGAAGTCAGTCTTTTTAAAAAAGAAGAAAGCCATGCTATATGAATCCTGGACAGCCACTTCAGGACAAGTCAACATTTTAAGGAAAATGACTTGAATGGGGAGACTTTTTTGTGGGATGAGATGCAGTTTTCATTTTGGGGGTACACAGGGCTTATTGCTTTATTATATTTATTTTTACAGCATGATTTATACGACACATGTATCTATTTTTGCTTCGTACCAAGGTAGTAACACAATAAGATTTATTTGGTAATACTTTGAAATATTCAATTTAAAAAAATCATTGTCATGTGTCAGTAATAGACAGGCATCTCTGCGGACATGCCCCTGGCACTCCTGGGGTCCTAGGTTAGGCCCCATGTTGCCGTGACAACCATCGGTAAATTCCGATGGAAAAAAGTTACCGTTTTCCCTGGACGTATAATTACGTCGAGGGGCGCTAATATAAACGTAACGAAAGGCGAGTGAATGAGGCTGCAGGGTAATGCAGAGCGCAGCACCACTATGACAGCAGCCTGTCACTGCCTTCAGCCAATCACGTCCCGTCTTACATACGGCACCGGTTAAGTTAGCCTTGTCAGCTGAGCTGTGATTGGTGATTTTGCATCTGGCTTATCCATTGGTTGCAAGTGACGGCTGTGGGCGTTGCCCGCCGGGCATCAGGGAAGTGTTGTGCTGTGTGACTTCCGGTCCCCTCTGTATGCATCAATCGCACAGCGACCCCCAGCGACGGAGCAGAGCGGGGAGCTATGGTAGAGGCAGGACCCCGGCCCTTTACCGTACGAGGATCCGCCGAGCTGAGCGCTGAGCCCGGGGCCGCATCCCAGTGACACCCGCCCTCCTCTTCCTCCATCATCCATTCACTGCACAGAGCGGAGGATGGCCACAGGGGAGCTCCAGGGCAAGTACCAGAAGCTGGCACAGGAGTACTCCAAGGTGAGGAGGGCACAGTGCCAGGGCATGCAGGGGTTAATGTGGTGTGTGACTGTACAGAGGGGGGATTGCCACCCTCCTGGGCACCTGCCACCCATAACACCCTAATATGCCACCTGCCTGGGCACCTGCCACCTATAACATCCTAATATGTCACCCGCCTGGGCACCTGCCACCTATAACACCCTAATATGCCACCCGCCTGGGCACCTGCCACCCATAACACCCTAATATGCCACCCGCCTGGACACCTGCCACCCATAACACCCTAATATGTCACCCTCCAGACATCCGCTAACCTGATTGCCCACTCTACCCAGTGCTGTGGCACCTGCACCCTGTGCGCCTGCCCAGACCTTGTATACACGCTCTCTACCTAATACCTCACTCACCTGGGCACCATAACATGTTTACCCCTCACCTGTATCCTGTCACTTGTATGCCCACTCTACTTGGCACTGTGCCACCTGTGTCTTGTCTTTTGGGCACCTTCATAAATGCAAGTAGTCAGGATTTACATTGATCACAGATCAGTCCAGGGACGGGATGCAATGAGGGGAAAGAATCACTGCTGCTGCTTGTAGGGCAAGGGGGAGATGACTGCTGATGCTACTAGGGGTAAAGGCAGGATCACAGACTATACTACTTAAAGGGGTGGTGGGTCACTGCAGATGCATGTAGGAGTAAATAGGGAGGTCTCTGCCGATGCTACTAGTGGATGGGGTCGCTGGATATGCTGCTTGGGGGCACGGGATGGGGTCGATGCCGTGGCTGCTTGGGGGCACGGGCTGGGGTAGTTGGATATGCTGCTTGGGGGCATGGGATGTGGTCGCTGGATATGCTGCTTGGGGGCACGGGATGGGGTCGCTGCCGCGGCTGCTTGGGGGCACCGGATGGGGTCGCTGCCGCGGCTGCTTGGGGGCACGGGATGAGGTCGCTGGATATGCTGCTTGGGGGCACGGGATGAGGTCGCTGGATATGCTGCTTGGGGGCACGGGATGAGGTCGCTGGATATGCTGCTTGGGGACAAAGGAAGGTCTTGCTGCCGCGGCTGCTTGGGGGCACGGGATGAGATCGTTGGATATGCTGCTTGGGGGCATGGGATGGGGTCGCTGCCGTGGCTGCTTGGGGGCACGGGATGGGGACGCTGCTGCGGCTGCTTGGGGGCACATCATGGGGTGGCTGCCGCATATGATTTTTTAGGGTGTACCAGGAATGGAACATTCTGTAAGTGTTTTAATGTCACCTCCTCTTTGGAGGCTCCTAGGTGACCTTCTCCAGGACTAGTTTACATCACGTGTGACATGAGGTCAGTCTAGAGTCTTGTACAGGAAGATACAAGCAGCAGAGCAGGGACTTTGGTCTGTAGGAGAAATAGCAAGTTAATGAATTGTTTTCATGTGCAAAATTGTAAGATCCTGCCCCTGCCCCATCTCCTATCAGGCCATGTGAATTCTGTCCAAGAAGCCGTCCGGTCCAGTGCTGATGTTCTGTGGTGGGTTTTATCAGGACCTTTTAATAACATGGTATGTGTCACGCGTGTAACCACCCAGCTTTTCTAGGTTCCTGTAGGGATGACCATAACATGATAGGATGTTTACAGGCTGATAGAACTGCAATGTCCCTCGAGCGGCCCCAATAACAAATCATGGATGTGTCCCCCGTGGTCCTATACTGTCTGGTGGTCTTATTGGAGGAAGGCACAAGAGAAACCCCCGAGTCTCCCTCCTAATTTTCACTACATGATGTTCAATGCAGGATCTTCATTATTGTGTTTTTCAGCTCCGGGCACAGAACCAGGTCCTGAAGAAGGCAGTCGTAGATGAACAAGCAAATTCCGCAGCTTTAAAGGTATCATGTTATTTGTATGTGATTTCCGGTTACCCCCATTCACGACTGCAATGTGGCTACATAGAGCGTAACTGCACATACCCCAAGCTGCCTCAGAGCTAGAGATATACACCGATAAATTTGCAATAAAAAATTAGATTTTTATAGTTACCCGTTCCTGACTGAAGCGTTCATCGTGCAGCAGGCCGGGTAGCGGTGGATGCAGCTGAGAAGACCTCACTACCCCCAGTCCTCTCCTGCAGTGGGCGGGGAGGCGAGGCTGCAGCGTGCGGCGCAGGGAGGAGAGACTAGGCTGCAGCGTGCGGCGCAGGGAGGAGAGGCTAGGCTGCAGCGTGCGGCGCAGGGAGGAGAGGCTAGGCTGCAGCGTGCGGCGCAGGGAGGAGAGGCTAGGCTGCAGCGTGCGGCGCAGGGAGGAGAGGCTAGGCTGCAGCGTGCGGCGCCGGGAGGAGAGGCGAGGCTGCAGCGTGCGGCGCCGGGAGGAGAGGCGAGGCTGCAGCGTGCGGCGCAGGGAGGAGAGGCGAGGCTGCAGCGTGCGGCGCAGGGAGGGGAGGCGAGGCTGCAGTGTGCGGCGCAGGGAGGGGAGGCGAGGCTGCAGCGTGCGGCGCAGGGAGGAGAGGCGAGGCTGCAGTGTGCGGCGCAGGAAGAGGAGTCCTTATAGGAGAGGACTTATTTTTTTCGTCTTCTCTGGGGGTCGGCAGTATTAGTAGTTTTATGCTCTGGGGGTTGCCATAACCAATGTAGTAACGCTTCAAATTCCTTTTACCAGGAGCAGCTGAAGATGAAAGACCAGACCCTGAGGAAGCAGCAGCAGGAGATGGACAGCTTGACCTTCAGGAACCAGCAGTTAGCCAAGAGGGTGGAGCTCCTGCAGGAAGAGCTGTCAGTGATGGAAACCAAAGGCAAGAAGACCAAGGTGCGGAGACCTGACCTGTATCCAATACTTACTGCTCCATCTCCATCATGAGAGAAGAGTTCTTCTTACCCCTTACGCCCCAAAACTGGCATAGAGTAAAATCTCTCCTGAATCCATCTTGCTGGAGCAAGGCAGAAGGCAGCGCACAGACATATCACATGACACAGTAGTCTATGGAGAGGGAAGTGGTTACTTGCAGTGTATTTGGGAGCATAAGCAGAGGAAGGAGCCAGCTCTGAGTTATTTTTAATCTCCTGGGAGCAGAAGGATGAATATAACCCCAGCCATAAGGCACGAAGGTTAAAAGAGTTGTCCACTATCAGCAAATAATTGCTATTGCTTGTGTAATATACTGTAAACTAGAGTATAAGTAAAGGCACCTAATTTTGGCACAAAAAGGGGTAAACCTTATTTACTCAAGTATAAGCCTAGGGTGGGAAATGCATTGCTCACGGCCTCCCCTCACTGATGACCTGCCCCGCAACGGCCTCCCCTCACTGATGACCTGCCCCGCAGCGGCCTCTCCTCACTGATGACCTGCCCCGCAGCGGCCTCTCCTCACTGATGACCTGCCCCGCAGCGGCCTCTCCTCACTGATGACCTGCCCCGCAGCGGCCTCTCCTCACTGATGACCTGCCCCGCAGCGGCCACTCGTTATATATCGTTATCATTAACAAACTTGGTTCTTAACTCTGGTGCTCCCCGCAGTTCCTCTTCCATCTCAGCTTCCTGTGTAACAGCGCAGGATGAGACCCGTCCATGTGCTCTGCCTGCGTTGCTACACAGAAATAGGAGAGGGAAGAGGAACGGCGGGGAGCACAGTACTCGAGTATAAGCCGAGTGGGGATTTTTCAGCACAAAAATTGTGAGTATACTGTTTATACTTGAGTATATGTCGTACTTCCTCACGGGTTTCTAGATCTCTGCTTTCTGCCATTCTATAGGAAGCTTCATTGTTTATTTCCTATGGATACAAATCAGTACCTTGTTATGTGATGTCACACAGGTGCACAGCATGTTATATCCCTAATCATGTGATGTCACACAGGTGCATGGCTCGTAACATCCCTGGTCAGGTGCTGTCACACAGGTGCACGGCTCGTTACATCCCTGGTCAGGTGCTGTCACACAGGTGCACGGCTCGTTACGTCCCTGGTCAGGTGCTGTCACACAGGTGCACGGCTCGTTACGTCCCTGGTCAGGTGCTGTCACACAGGTGCACGGCTCGTTACGTCCCTGGTCAGGTGCTGTCACACAGGTGCACGGCTCGTTACGTCCCTGGTCAGGTGCTGTCACACAGGTGCACGGCTCGTTACGTCCCCGGTCAGGTGCTGTCACACAGGTGCACGGCTCGTTACTTCCCCGGTCAGGTGCTGTCACACAGGTGCACGGCTCGTTACTTCCCCGGTCAGGTGCTGTCACACAGGTGCACGGCTCGTTACTTCCCCGGTCAGGTGCTGTCACACAGGTGCACGGCTCGTTACTACCCCGGTCAGGTGCTGTCACACAGGTGCACGGCTCGTTACTACCCCGGTCAGGTGCTGTCACACAGGTGCACGGCTCGTTACTACCCCGGTCAGGTGCTGTCACACAGGTGCACGGCTCGTTACTTCCCTGGTCAGGTGATGTCACACAGGTGCACGGCTCAATACAGGTGCTCCTGAGTGACATCACGTGACCAGGGACCTGCATTTATCCACTGATTTGTCACTGATTAAATGACAGCAAGCAGAGATCTATAAAACCATGAGGAATTGATACAGAAAGTACATTGGAACATTGTGAGACTTGTCATTACACAAACCGTATCAGTCACTTGTGGAAGCTCCCTGCAGCGTCTGTGTGCAGTCTCTCCGCCTTCTGCTACTTTCACATCTGTTTAATGCTCTGTCTGTTTCCCGGCTAGAAACACGTGGACTCCACTCAGATGAGCCAGGAACAAAAAAGTGTCTTTGACGAGGACCTTCAGAAAAAAATTGAGGAGAACGAGAGGCTCCATATACAGGTGGGTAAATATTGCGCCAGTCATGCCAAGTCGAACAGCAAGCAGACAGCGCCAATCTCTGTGTAGTGGTCAGATCAGGTTACTGCATAGCATGAAGCAGACAGCGCACTTCTCTGTGTAGTGGTCAGATCAGGGTTCCTCATAGCACTAAGCAAATGGCACCATTCTCCATGTAGTGAGCAGATCAGGTTACTGCACAGCATAAAGAGCAGCACCATATTCTGTGTAGTGGGCAGATCAGGATACTGCACAGAATAAAGAGCAGCACCATTCTCTTTGTAGTGGTCAGATCAGGTTACTGCACAGAATAAAGAGCAGCACCATTCTCTTTGTAGTGGTCAGATCAGGTTACTGCACAGCATAAAGAGCAGTGCCATTCTCTTTGTAGTGGTCAGATCAGGGTACTGCACAAAAGAAAGTTGACGGCGCCATTCTCTGTGTAGTGTCTGAACCGAGTCTTAGCTCCATATGGGATTTTTCATGATACTAGATGAAATTCGCACGTTATTTTATTTATTTTTTTTCCCCGCCCTGTAACATAAACTGAGACCCAACTATACAATCTATCAACTGATAATTTTCCATTTCTTTTTAGTGATCCAAAAATGGTCACTATGGTCTCAACTAGGAAATGTCAAAATATGTGTAAACTTTGCCCAAGTTTATACCTTAGACATATTTTTATTAAAAAGTGTTGTGCCACGTTATAAGCATTGGGGATAACTAGTTTATCGGAGAGGGTCCGATTGCTCGATTATGATAACGGGACCCCCAGCTGTCTGGAGACCAGGTCCTATTCTCAGTGATGGAAGGAGCGGCAGGACGAGGATGTGTACTACTGCTCCATTCACAGTCTATGGGAGTGATGGAGGTAACGGAGAGATTTATATACAATTGAATGGAGCAGCAGGGCGCATGCTCCTCCTGCCACTCCACCCGTTCCCTGGAGAGCTGGGGGTCCCATTCTCATGATCAGCTTGTTATCCCCTGTTAATAGGAGATAACTTGTATACAGGCAGTCCCCAGGTTGCATACAAGATAGGTTCCATTGGTTGATTGTTCTTAAGTTGATTTTGTATGTAAGTCGGAGGTGTATATTTTTGCTGTAATGGGACCAAGGATTATCAATAAAGCTTCATTCCAGACACGTTACAGCTGATCATTGCAGCCCGGGACTATAGTAACATCCAGAGAGCTTCACCAGAGGTCACAGTGGGCAGAGGGGTCCGTCTTTAAGTAGGGGTCGTCTGTAAATCGGGTGTCCTTAAGTAGGGGACTGCTTGTCCTTGGGACCGGGGCTTTTAATGTCTTCAACTTGATGCAAAGGTTTTTCTAAAATCTCCTAGACCCCATTGCATAACCTGTAACAAGTGCCCACCACCTCCTATGCCCCATATACTGCTGTCTTTTGATTTAGCACGGGCATTTGCCAGGCCTTGGCACTGGACTCTTCCTGTTATGTGGCCACAGAACCCCGTGTTGGGTACATTTACCCTATTTCTTAGGTCATTTATTGTTTTGTTCTTTTAGTTCTTTGAGGCCAGCGAGAAGCACCGGCAGATAGAGGACGAGCTGCAGAGTCGGCTGCAGACCTTGGAGTCGGCCGCTGCCCAGCACCAGGCTGTTGTGGAAGGCCTCAAGCAGAAATACATGGAGACTATTGAGAAGTTACAGAGTGACAAGGCAAAGCTAGAGGTAAGCGGATGAGGGGGATTCTGCATTGGGGTGGAAGCTTCTATCATTTATCAACCTCCTGTCATCCATTTCCTCTTCTGCTTCCTGCTGCGAGGAGAATATGCTGACCGTGCAGAGGGAGAACAGTGGGAACAGTGGTAGTAATAGTTTATTGCTTTCTTAAAGGAAATCTACCATCATGATAAACCAGGGACACTTACTCATAGATCCAGGAACTGTGACTGTGCTAATCTTCTTGTATTTGTTATCCATGGCCTCCTTCCTACTAAAATCAACTTTTAAAATTCTGCAAACAGGCTAGAAGGGCACTGGGTGGCGTTACCAGAGCCCCTCCATGCTGCAATTTCAAAGGCTGAGATTACAGCAGGATGTGCTCACTGCACAAGTGCTGAGGAAGCAGAGGGGACGGAGTGGAACTGTAAATCCAGATCAGAGGGGTAGGGTAGCCCCTCGGACTCATTAGGATTAATTTTAAAAGTTGATTTTAGAAAGAAGGAGGCCGTGGATAACACATATAAGAAGATTACCACAGTCACGGTGCCTGGATCTATGAGGAAGTGTCCCTGGTTTATCTTGATGGATTTTCATGGTAGATTTCCTTTGACCATTAGACCGTGGTCCTACAAATTCTACCTCCAACACATCTGTTTGTTTCAACAATAAATTGCCGTATCAAAAACGGAGGAACAATGGGGCAGATTTATCAAGCTGTCTGAAAGTCAGAATATTTCTAGTTGCCCATGGCAACCAATCACAGCTCAGCTTTCATTTTACCAGTGCTCATGAATATTTTAAAGGGGAGCTGTGATTGGTTGCCATGGGCAACTAGAAATATTCTGACTTTCAGACAGCTTGATAAATCTTCCCCAATGTGTATTGCATTTTATTGCTCTTCGGGGGAGCGGATCCTGTTCTCAAAAAGTGGTGGTGGAGCAGCTGGTCATGCATGTGACCTGCAGCTCCATTCAGTACTATGGGAGTGTCAGTAATTGCTGATCATGGTGCCCTGGTATCTCTGGCACTCTCATATAGAATGTGGCTGCCAGAGACTCAGCAATTACTGACATTCCCATAGGACTGAATGGAGCTGCAGGACACATCCCTGACCTTCTCCTCCACTCATGATTAAAAACTGGATCCGTGCTCCTGATTGCTGAGGGTAGCTGGACTCTCACTGATCAGCATGTTATTCTCTATCCTGTGGTGGAGGATACAACCCCTTTTAAAGCGAACCAGTTACCAGGAATGTAATTTTTAGCTAGAGACAGTTTCCAATAGCCTTTGCTAAGCTGATTTTAAAAATGTCAGGAGTCTGAATCATTTCATTACTTTAGAATAGTTTATTTCACATTACCTAGCTCCCTGCCGCTCCCCTCCCATGACAGGAAGTGGGTAGGGAGCTGGATGAGTTTAGAGGAGAGAAACTGTAACAGACACAGAGGCTGCAGCAGCAACCCCCCTCCCCAGACTCGCCACAAGCAGCTGGTAGGGAGCCAGTTAATGTGAAATAAACAGTTCTAAAGTACTGAAATGATTCAGAATGCTGACAAAGGCATTTAAAAAAATCAGCATAACAAAGGTTATTGGAACCTGTCATTAGCTAAAAATGAACTTCCTGGTTATGGGTTCACCTGTAGTACAACATCTATTCCCTCGATTCTCTATACGTGCGAGCTGTGATATAAAGCATGATTTGTCTGTGGCTTCACCTAGGTAAAAGCTCAGGGCCTGGAGAAGGAGGCGAAGGAATGCAGGCTACGCTCAGAAGACTGGTAAGTTATAAAGTGATATGATATCCGACTGCGACTGCTCGTTTTTGCTAGCTTGTTTAAAAGGCGAGGTCTGATTTAAAGGGGTGTGCCAGCTCTAGGAAATAGGTAAAGAGGTCATCCCTCCATATCGATCCCCGTTACCTTGTATTGAACCCTGTAATACGACATACGCGCTGTTCAGAAGACGAGTACTGCGAGGAAACCGAGGAAGTACAGGCAGTCCCCAGGTTACATACATGATACATACAGTCTTGGAGGGGACAAGGGCTTTATAATACACAATGTTACCAAAGTGAGAGCAGATGTTATCTGATCATCACTTTCACCGCTGCTCCTATAAATGCAGGCATCCAACCCTTCCTGAGTCCGGAGTCCATATCCATACGTGGCAGGGGGCAAGTGCTCAGCCTTCTCCATACAGCGCTGATGTTTGCTGGCCGATCGTGTTTGTTAACCTGTTAAATGCAAGAGGTATTTAAAAGCGCCGTTTTGGCTCAGATTGTTACAGATCATCTCCCTGATGAGTGACAATGACAGCCTGGAGTCGACATAAGTTCTCAGGATCTTTCATTTATGCAGATCTGTAACAGTGTGCCGGTGGCATAACAAAACTGCCATATACAGGCGGTCCCCTACTTAAGGTCACCCGACTTACCGACGACTCTGGATGCTTTACTATAGTCCCAGGCTACAATGATCAGCTGTAAGGTGTCTGTAATGAAGCTTTATTGATAATTCTTGGTCCCATTACAGCAAAAAATGTTGAAATTAAAATTGTCACTGGGGCAAAATTTTTTGTCTGGAACTAAAATGATAAAATATACAGTTTCGACTTGCATACAAATTCAACTTAAGAACAAACCTCCGGACCCTATCTTGTACGTAACCCGGGACTGCCTGTACTAGCATACAGTGGTATTGCAGTATATGGATAAAATGATCAGACCCCCTAGGGTTAACATGCCTTGGGGTGTCTGAAAAAAGAAAAATAAGCCCCCCTAAATACTGACATAACAATAACATTGATCTGTGTCCTGATCTATAAAAAAACGTTATTTGTGGTGGTGAACCTTGTAACAGAAAATAGCTCCCTATATGTCTGGGTCGACACTTTTTTTTTACATTTTGCAACACAAAAATCTTAAAGTTATCAATCCGTTCAACAATCCCCTAAATGGTGGCATTAAATAAGCAATATCTTCCTGCAAAGCTCCGTACACCGTAGTATGAAAATGTAATTGGCGTCCAAATGGCAAAATGGAGAAATTTGTTTTGTACAAAAAGTTTTACTTTTTTTTTTTAAATCACATTAAACTTAATGAAAGTGGCCATCTGTGTGACCGTACCGACCGAAAGCATATAGGGGCGGAGTCATTTGGGGTGCACAGTGAAAGCTGTTAAAACAGATCCTGCAAGAAAATAGCGCAAATGTGGTTTTTGTCAATTTCACTAAATTTTTTATTTTTTTTAAGCGCTATTTTATGAAGCCTCTGTGAAGACCATTTTTTACGCAACTCAGAACAAGGAAAACATAAAAAAGATGGATTTTTAAGAAGGGAGCAAAAAATGAAAGGGGGAGGGGGAAGCAAAACAAAAAAGGCTTCAGCAGGAAGGGGTTAATGTAATGTATGCGAGTCCCTTATTGATTTTGGAATTAATGGTGCTCTATAAATAGGTAATAATAATGCACACCACAATCCTGACTAGAGACTTGTGTACTGGTTGTCCTGATACTGTATGGCGGGGGGAGGGGGGGTTCTGGTAGTTTTAATGGGGGAAAAGCTGGGGAAAGTTTCCCTTTAAATGGGTTTTTACACAAAGCAAGTTATGTCCTATGCACAGGTCCTGACTTCCACAGGATAGGGCCAAACTTGCTTCCTGGAAAAATCCCTTTAAGAGTAAATCTGTAATAGTACATTGCTTATAGGAAAGCTCCTAAGATAATATCATACAAATGTCCGAAACCTAAGGCAGAACAGTTGTAGATATAAGACCCAGAGTAACACGGAGACCCGCAGCTGGTCCTGACTATAATATATACAATGGTTATGGTTATACGATCCAATAATTCATGATAAACTACAATAAAGGTTTGTGTCTTCTGTGCCTCAATAGTCAGAATCAGCTGAAGACCCTCCATTCAGATCTGAGCAGTCGGCTGGAGGAGTCCCTGGGTGTCATCAATGACAAGGTCCCGTTCAATGATACAAGTAAGTAGGAGTGGAATATGATGGATTGGGTTTCTTCTCCGGTGCGGCGCTTCATTGATATTCAGCTGCTTTTTTTTTCTAGTAATGTGCAACGTGTAAATAATTGTTTAAGCGTGAATAAAGGCAGTGGTCGCATTCACACTGAGCAGTGGTCGCATTCACGCTGAGCGTCCTCCGGTAAGCCTCACCTCAGAATTCTTAACACAGAGGAAATTATGCGGAATTCATCATTCACACGACCAAGCTTACGGCCACCATACATACATCCCCATAGACCGTTAACGGCCGCAAGGAGCGATACAGCGTAGTGCTCCATACATGGGGGGGGGGGGAGTGGGTCTAGGGGGGGAAGATAAGACATGTCCCATCTTTCCCTGTGTTACAGGCCGCACCTAATGCATTGCAATGGAGAGGGGTGGGGTCACTGCTGACGTATGGCCGCCCAGCCGTAGCCTTATGACTAGTGCTGTTATGTGAAAGAGCAACGCTCTGCAGTCCTCCCTGTCTGTGAGGCTGGTGGCAAACGTTCAATTTTTTTTGATTCATGAACAAAATGAGAGATCTAAGACCGGTACTGAGATAGATGCCCCTTGTACCCTCTGCTCTATGAGCTTAATGTGCCACCGCTATGAATGGGCAGCATATAACGGGTACAGGGTGTACTATTGGTAGTCAAAACAGGATTAAAGACATAGTTTATGAGTCTGGTGTATTTTTGAGAGCAGCGTTCCTGCCACCGGTGCATACAGATATACTTTATTTACACCTTATTATATACAGATATACTTTATCCTGTCTGTCACTGCAGGGAAGAGCAGGCAAAACTTGGTAGGCGGCATCACCATCCTTATAAATACACTGGACTCATATACCCCATGTTCATTCTTAAAAGGAAACTTCCATTGTGACTGTGGTCTTCTTATATTTCAATGGTCTCCTTCCTTCTAAAAAAATCAACATTAAAAATGATGCTAATGAACCAGAAGGCTTCTGGGGGAGCGTTACCAGACCTCTCCCTGCTGACATAATGGAATAATCCGGTTAAAGCTAATTTATTGTACGGTGCAGGTCGTGAAGGGAGGAGCAGGACTCCTTTTTATTGTGTTACTAGAACCTTGCTAGATCCTGGAGTCCTGCTCCTCCCTTCAGGCCCTGCACAAGGTATCATTCCACGAATCCGCTGTGACTGGAGTGTTCCTTTTCGAGCTTGCAATCCCCGAAAAAGATGCAAAGTCCGACGAAAGTGAGTAGCGCGGCCCTTGGTAAATGAGCCCCAATATATACACAATGGGGCACATTTGCCAAGAACAGTGCAGTGTGTACAGTTTGCCTGTGTAGTGTGCAGGGGGCGCTAGATTTAGGATTTGTGGCGCACGTTTTTCATGAATCTGTTGCCCCTTGCACTGCTCCAACAGAGTTCACCAATTTTGGTGCATCTTTGACATGGGGCGTGCGACACACTTTTGCATGATAAATTTGGTGCAAGGTCTGGAACGCCCATTTAAATGACAAAATTTGTGTCGTGTGTGGAATCGCAAAGCCGGGGACACTTCTTAAAAAGCTGTGCAAGCAGTTTGCACGTGAAATAACTTGCAAAGTGTGCCAGTTGCTGTTAGCAAATTTGTCTTGTTGTGTTAACGGCATGTTAGCAACCAGTTGACATTGTATTATCAAAGCACACATGTTAACATTGGGTTTTGTAAACTCAAATGTTAACAGCAATGTAATTGGGGAAATCTCCTTTCCTTAGCTTTTTGTATTGTATTGCAGAATGTAATGTAAACGCCACGTTGTGTATCCCAAGTTAGAGCTGATGACAAGGACAACTCACCTGCCAGATAACTCGGTACAGTCAGATGTAGCAGTAAGTCGGAGAGGGCGTGTCCTTCTGGGCCGAATCCAGGGCTCCTCCCCATGCCTCCTCACCATTTAGCACATTGGGTCAGATTTAATTACCCGGTCCATTCGCGATCCAGCGGCACGTTCTCTGCGCCGGATTCGGGTCCGGCCGGGATTCATTAAGGTAGTTCCTCCGCCGTCCACCAGGAGCGCACTGGAGTACACCGAGCCGGGCTGACTGAAGGTAAGCGCGTGCTGAGTGACAATTTATTTTTTTTTTTAAATGCGGCGGTTTTTCCGATTTCCGTCACGTGCATGCCTGCGCCAAAATCCCGGGGCAATTCAGGGGAAATCGGCGCAAATCAGAAATATTCGGGTAACATGTCGGGAAAACGCAAATCGGGCCCTTAGTAAATGACCCCCTTTGTGTTGTGAACAGGGTGTTGTCATCTAAGGTCCTTTAACCCAGATACATTTGCAGTTCTTCCCCATGTATGTATCTGATCACATGAAATCACATCATGGCTGCAAGGAGGCATGGGGAGGAGTACATACAAATACATACATGAGGTAGATTTTGCGAATATTAGTGGGTAAAGGACCTTAGATGACATCAACATGGTCACATGACATGAAGTGCTGAATAGTGAGAAGTAGTAGAAGTTATGGAAGGGCACGCCCCCTCCGACTCGTTGTTGGATCTGGCTGTTTGTTAGGTAAGATATCAAAGTTGATTTTATGGGGATGTGAGCGAAACAATTTTTAGCTAAAAGAAGGGTGTCAGATAGTTACTAGGGCTTAATGGGAACCTGTCGCTAGCTGTATTTGTGAAAAAATATGCTGATGGGTTCCCTTTAAGGGATTTGGGGCAGCACAGTACTAGACCAAAGCAGATTCATCATGTGAACAGATCGCCTGTCTATAATACATAAATATAATCATTTCTGTCCCATCCCCCCCTCCCCCCCTCACCTTAGAAATAAAGAATAATTAATAATGTATAAGGCGAGTCTCGTAAGGTCTGGGCGGACGCACAATGTGGTGAAGTTAGAGAATAACAATCCATTAATCCCGCTCTTGGCTGGAAGGCTCCGTTTCCTTAAAGGGAAAAAAAGAAAAAATCCGGCTGAATAATTTATGGAGCTGTCTCCCCGGCACATCTCCTGTTCGGTATTATATAAGTTGGCTGTGACTCGGGGCTCACATACTGCACTTTTTTTCCCCGTCTCATTATCCGCTTAACCCCTTAACACCCGGCAGGCTTGCATCGGAGATGGAAGAAACCTTCGCAGCTGAAACGGCGCATCAATTATTCAGGAGGCCGCGGAAGCGTCTTTTCTCTCTCTCCATTTCCAGAAATTTTAATATTTATTTATTTTTTTTTTGCTCTTGTGTTTACCTAAACAATGGTATGTCTGCGGAGGTGACGGCGCGCTCATTACCGGTGCTGTGTCTATGAGCGGGATGACAGTCGCACGTAGCGCAGTGGGATAAGTACATCCATGTTTGTCTCTAAGAAAGTCATCGCAAAATCAAAAGTAACATCGGCCTCTTGTAGTCGGTAATGCATGCACGACACGGCGAGCGCTGAATGTAGTGACGCTCACATAGGATGCAATGAATTATGTATTACTACGCTGTATGGATAGCCAGGGTTATGCTGCTCCTGCATTTAGGGTTGGATCCGCTTGGGGCTTGTTCACATGTTGGGATCAGACCTGATGTGCCCTGCAACATCCACACGTTCTCTTGTCAATCTTTGGCATCTGTGCAAATTGGGCACAAATTTTGAACATGTTAAATTCAGGAGGGGCTCTGGTAACACCCCAAGGAGCCATTCTGGCCCTGTTCCCTCAGTGCTCCTACACACTCGGGGGGGATTAACTAATTCTGTCGCAAGCACGACTGTCGGCATCGGAGATCAGTCTCCGGAAAGCACAGCCCGATGTTTTAAAGTGGTGCACGGCTGTAACTAAATAATGGGTAGAAGGTAAAAATCAGTCGGGCGCCATAAAAATGCCGAGATCCATGAGATGTGCGCCAAAATCTTACATGGACTGCGCCTTAATTTTGCTATCTGACCAATTTTTTCCTGGTCTATTGTACGCCAAAAATTGCACCTAAAAATGCAGACAAAATACACATAAATGTGATGGATAATGTGGAAAAGTTAGGCCACGTCCACTTGCGTCCTGGAGTCTGTGCCGAAAGCAATGAATTTAATAGAACAGTTCTCGAAAGTCTCGGGGTAACAAATAAATTGGAAAAAATCTACCGTATGCAAAATTGATGATTTCCCAGGGACGATTGCTGATAAGCTCGCCCCAATAGACAATAGCGGTACCTTTGAATATCTGGGGATTAAAGTCAACACAAAGGTCACGGATTTTCTCGAATTGAATATAGCCCCTTTGGTTAAGAAATTGGGAAAGAGAGTTTGTATATGGAGTAAACTACCTCTGAGCAAAGGAGACAGGATCGGACTGGCCAAAATGGTTATCCTCCCACAAGTCTTGTATGTTATGACGAATTGTCCCTGTTGGATTGAGGACAAATGGTTCAGAGCACTAAGAGCAATCCTAAATAAACTCTTATGAGGGAGGTCAAGAGTGCGTATTAAAGGACACCTGTCATCAGGTCTCTGCCACTAGTCCTGTCACCTCTACCTGTTGGAGCAGCTCACAAGGCTCTACCCCAGCCTTTATCTAGTTATTTCATACATTAATCATTGTAAAATCATCTTTTCTTTATCATGTAAATGAGGCTGGTCACATGGTCAGAGGCAGTGATGTCACCCCTGTTCCCCCTCCCCTCTCCTCCCCCTGCTCATGTCTGTGTGTAATGTATAGTAAAGCATGGCTAGTGTGTGCTGCATCCTCCTAATATACAGGTGAGAGACACAGACATCAGCTACACATGAATCTGACATGTTCTGCTATAACATGGCTGCCTGGAGCTGCTGTATCTCTCCTATACACACACACAGGCTGCAGGGGGCGTGGCCACCAGCACCAGGAAGCACATCATTATACAGCCTCACATCATTATACAGGCTGTCAGTCAAGCACTGGGGGTGTGGCTGTACCTCCCACTCATGAATAGAGTGGACAGCTTGAATATGCTAATGCTTCATTGGACATTTCACAGGTCATTTGCATACAGCTTTAGGACCTCATTGCTTAGGTTTACAGGGATGTAGAGGGACAATGAAGGGATAGAGGCAATGCTTTCTAATGGCAGTTTATGAAAATCTATTTAGTTTAGGGGGGATATTTTGCATGACGGGTTCTCTTTAAGCAAGAGTTCTTATGGAAAAGCATTACGCATGGAGGAGTATCCCTCCCGTCCTTTTTTCATTATTATATTGCCTCTCAAATCTTGTTTATTGGGGAAAACTCGCATATTTTTGAAAGGGTAATAGAACAATTTGGGGGAGCAAATGAGAATATTTTTTCCGCCCTGGAGTCGGGCGCATTGAATACAAAAAGGAAAAAACCTTCACAGTTTAGTCCATTAGTAGTAATGTTGCACCGGGTGTGGCAGAAATATAAGGCGTTATTAGGGGTGGGTGGAGCAATAGAAGGGACCCCGGTATGGGGTAATCTGGATCTGGGAGAATTTTCCAAATTCGAAGGGGCGGATTTTTGGAAGAAAAAAGTGCTTAGGTATGTTGCACAGCTATTTCGGGGAGGACAAATGAAAGCGTTTGGTGAACTGAAACATATATTCACTCTTACCGATTCAGATTTTTTTTTAGGTATTTACAATTAAAACAGGTTGCACATGCAGAAAGTAACAAAAAATTATTCACAATACATTCTAAAATTTCTAAACTACCGTATATTCCGGCGTATAAGACGACTTTTGAAGACAGAAAAATCTTCTGTCTTTTCTGGGGTCGTGTTATACGCCGGTAATCCCGACCGCACGCCGTATATTCACGGCGGCGGTCGGGTCCCGGTGCATGGAGAGGGCTCACGGGCTGAGCCCTCTCCATAGCCGGTAAGTCTTTGCTGCATATTGCAGCAAAGGCTTACCAGTAACACTTGCGATCGGTGCTAGCAGCGATAGCGGTGCATACTCACCCTCGATGTCTACTCACCCTCGATTCTGGCCCCGATGTCCGCACCGCTTGTCTTCAGTCTTCCGCGCCGTCTTCTTTCTTCTGCTGGGCGCCACCCTTGATCTTCCCCGGGGCGGCGCCTAGTATGACGTCAGCAGCGGCGTGTCATACTAGGCGCCTGCGGGGGAAGATCAATGGCGGCGCCCAGCAGAAGGAAGAAGACGGCGCGGACATCGGGGGAGCAGCGCAGCACATCGGGGCCACCGGAGGGTGAGTATATAAGTTTTTTTTTTTTTTTAAGGCTGGGCTGTGCTGTATACTACAGGAAAGTAGGGGGGTCGTCTTATACACCAGGTCGTCTTATACGCCGGAATATACGGTATATGTTATGAATTATGGGGGAAAAAAATCTATCGGGGATATACAAGGGAATTCTGGATGAAATCAATAAGGGGATCATTCACGTAAGTCAAGGGAAATGAGGAAAGTGTATAAGTGGATTAAGTAGTAAACACTGGGAAAAAATATACGAGGAAGTAAAAAGGGTATCAGTTAACGATAATTTGCAGTTTATTCAGCTAAACATTTTGTATAGAGTTTACTATTCACCCCATATGCTATTTAAAGCCGGTTTGAAATCTGATTCTAAATGTCATCGATGCAAGCAGGACTCTGCTGATATTGCACACGTTATGTGGTTCTGTCCACGGATTATAGATTTTTGGCAGGGAATTTTTGATGAAATTCGGAAAATGATGGGCCTGGTTTTGTATTGTGAACCCTTATTGGGTATCCTAGGGTACACCGCTGAGATAGCAACGTCAAAAAGCAGAAAAAGACTAGTGGCCAAATTACTATTCTTGGGTCGACTGATTCTGATTAAGGATTGGAAAGGGGTAAAAAAAAACCCGATATTGGGAACTGGCGGAACCTAGGTGAAAAAGTCAGAAGATATGAGTCCAGCATAAAAATTGACGGTCCGGAAGCAAAAATATGGAAGGAATGGAATATTGGGGAGAACTAGAACTATATGACCGCGTCCTTTCTCTGTGTATTTTTTTTTTTCCTGCAGCATCCCCAGCCGGGGGAGGTGGGGAGGGCTGGGGCAGGGAAGGAGGGGGATAGGGGGGTAAAAGGTGAAAAAAGAAAAAAAAAGACACAAATTATAGAGTTCGAGAGAAAAAATAGACAATATTTGTAATCTAAGCTGTCCTTTGGTGTAGCATAAAATGCCATATATTTGTTTAGAAATTAAAGGGACTGTCCACTTTCAGCAAATAATTGATATGGTTTGTGTCAGGAAAAGTTATACAATTTTCCATTATACTTCCTGTATCAATTCCGCACAGTTTTCTAGATCTTTGCTTGCTGTCCCTCTATAGGAAGCTTCTATGTTTACTGTGTGATAATAACGGCTTGTTCACCTGCCATCACATGTCCATCGATGATTTCTATCCATTTGTAATTAATCACAGAAGCTTTGTATAGCAGTGCAGCAAGCAGAGATCTAGAAAACTGAATGGATACAGAAAGGATATTGGAAAGTTGCATAACATTTTATCAGGCAAACAATATCAATTATTTGCTGAAAGTGGACAACCCCTTTAAGGGGAGTGACACAGTGCCTAAACCTTATTGACCGAACATGTAGGAACAGCCGACCATCCAATACTTCTGGGAATGTTCACACTGACACTTATGTCATAGGAGATAAGTGTCCATCCTTTAAGCAGTTACTTGGGGAGGGGATTTTAAGTGTTCAGTGAAGAGATCTCACACACCAGTGCACCAGAGTTATCAAAGTCCAGCTACAATCCCGGAACACAAAGTATTTTTCACAGTCCTGCTGATACTAACAACAACATACACAAAGCGTACAAAGATCTCTAGGGCCAATACCTAACACTGTCTGCAACATTATCTGGTCCAAACCGATGCTGAGTATCCTTAATTGTAATAGAATCTGCTGCGGGCTCAGTACAAGGGTAAAAACAATTTGAGTTAGTTCAGCCTTGTGTCCAGCCATCGAGCAGGTTTATTATTTGTATAATACCCGGTGTTACACTGTAAATGGCAGATGTATCTCTCGCTCTATTACAGAAGTGTTCTTGAAGGTCACACCGTGCTCTGAGCACTTCCCCAGCGCAGCGCCGGGTTCTCTCTCTTCACATTCCCCTCCGTTGCCATTTTGTCTCTTGTGACTTCATTGATCTGTGTATCTGATCACTAATATCTGTGTAAATGATTTCTCCTATTTACTAGGAATAAGCAATTTCAACGCCCTGAACGTCCCTTTACACAGCAGACGACATCAGGTTTGTTCTTCATCTCCAATTATTTATCAGGATTTTATATTTCAAATTGTGATTTATTATTATGTGTAAAGCTTGCAGATGTATTTACCAATGAGATACTGTTCACCAGGAGTAACACGATTTATAAGCTGTATATAGATGTGTGCTGTATACAGTTTTTGCCAGTTTTCCCCACTGTAGACTGCTTTATCCCTAACCATAACGATTTATGTCTCCTTCCCCCTGTACACTGGGTGAATATGAGGCCCCCCCACCCTATTTATATATATTTTGTAGCACGCCCTCAGGAGCAACAGCATAGAGGACATTATAGAGAAGTGCTGAGCAGTATTGACTTTGTGTATGATGCATATTTTCTGCTAGCCGCAAAAACAGTCTCCGCTTTTCTCTCTCCACACACTTCTAAGGTCCTTAGCTGTCCTTTAGTATCTGCTTTGTGCTGTAGCTTCACAGGCTGTTACACTGTGCAGGTGCACTGTGCCCCCCCCCACCACTCCCTTTGTGAAAGATTACAGCAGGAAGAGTAAGAAGGGGAAGGGAAGCGCTCCTGCACAGTGTAAAAGCCTGTGAAGCCAGGGTATTGAGTGGCTCTAGTAACGACCCCTCCCTTCTGGCTCATTAGCATGATTTTAAAAGTTGATTTTAGATGGAAGGAGCATAGGGACATATGAAGAGTGGATTTGTCAGTTTAATGTGTAAAGGGCAGCATATAAGGGGTATAAGTTGTTAGTAGTCAAAAAAGGAGTAAACGCATAGTTTGAGTCCGGTGTATTTTTCAGGAGAGCGTTCCTGCCACCGGTGCACACAGATATAATTTATATATACTTATATACAGATATACTTTATTTACACCTTATTATAAACATATATACTTTAGTCCGTCAGTCACTGCAGGGAAGAGCAGACAACTTGGTTGGCAGCATCACCGTCCTTATAAATACACTGGACTCATATACCCTATGTTCATCCTTAAAGGAAATCTTCCATCGTGACTGGGGTAATCCTTGTATATTTCAATGGTCTCCTTCCTTCTAAAAAAAAAAAATAAAAATTTACATTTTAAATTGATGCTAATGAACCAGTCGCGCTGTGGGTGGTGTTACCAGACCCCTCCCTGCTGTAGCTTCACAGGTTTGTACATTGTGCCGCAGTGCACCCCCTTATGGGACATTCCCTTGTGCTTTAATGTATAGGAAATTCCTTATTAAAGCTTCCTTACTATACACAATCCCTGGGTGTAATATAAAAGGGGATGAGCCGCCGGTTGCCTGCCCTGCGACATCACTTTACAGTCTCATATTTTATGTGGTCATAAAAACTCTGGGATTTTCATATTCCTGCTGGATTGTATAGAGCATTGCTGGAACAGGAATATACGTGGATCCGTGTGTAATGATCACATTGATATCGGACGTTACTGATCTCCTACATTCTGTGATACTAATCTAATGGGAACAAGAATCAGCCATAACCTTAAAGGGGAGGTCACACATAGTATGACTGTAAAGGCTCAGGATACAGACAGTAAGTTTGTATTGTGAGCCTTTACCACAGTGCTAACGCTTAAAGGGAATCTACCATTGGGATAAAGGATTGTATGCAAATGAGCCTGAGGGGCTCCAGGCTCCATAGGTGTAAATGGAGCCTGGAGCCCCTCAGGCTCATTTGCATACAGCCTTTCATCCTGGTGGTAGATGTCTTCCAGCTCCTAGAGCCTTTTTTATAGCTGACAGGTCCAGGTCTTAAAGGGAAGACAATCCAGTTTTTATCCAACAAAACTACTAGATCCTCAGGTCGGGGATGAAATGTCCTTTCTAGAATTCCCTTGGTTACGTGAAATCTCATCCATTCTAATTAATCTCCTCCAAAGACATATGCAAAGGAGCAGAGAAGAGTCACTTTTTTGTGCCAGACATGAGATTTAGGTGCCATGTCCCCGTTTGGCCCCTAATTATTTGTATTTACCATGTAAATGTAACTCTCTGTATACATAACATTGAGTTCTAGAATGTTCTGCGCTTTTCTCTCGATGATGAACAGAATTGATGACTCGTTTCTTTTTTTTTTTCCCCAGCTCAAAGCCCGGGAATTAGCGGGTCAGGCTCTGGCCTTTGTCCAGGATCTGGTCACTGCCCTCTTGAACTTTCATACATACACAGAACAGAGAGTCCAGATCTTTCCCATAGACTCCGCCATCGATATCATCTCTCCGCTGAATCAGAAGGTAAAGTTAAGGAGAATTAAAAGCGCAGAAGAAAGTCTGGGGATTACTTCCCGTACAAAGCGTGATGAATATTCATTTCTTTGTCTACATATTAGTTACCGAGGTTGTGCCAAGTATGCAAGTTATCCTGTGGATAGGGGAGAATAAGATGATAGTTGAAGGTGTGACTGCCAGGACCCCCCCCCCTACAATGGAGGTGCAGGATCCGTATGTGTCCTGCCGCTCCATTCATTTGTATGGGAGTATTGTAAATTGCAGAGCACACACTCCATTCACTTGTTCATGAGAGTTCGAGAGATAACTGAGCGCAGTGCTCGGCAATTTCTGACACTCCCATAGTATAGAATTGAGCAGCAGGGCGCATGCTCCAAGTGCTTTTTTATCAACTGGTAAGAATGGGACTCCTATTCTCCTGATTGTTGGGACAGGGGGATAACTTACAAACTTGGTACCACCCCTTTATGCTGGCTATACACCGATACGGGCCAAACTTGACGTTGCGCAATAGGACGAGCCCACCATGTAATATGTATGGACACTTCCAACACTTACTTATCACCAGCAGTGGTCAATGTACACTCTCCATAGGGTATTGCTATCAGACTTCATATTAAAGGGGTTTTCTAAGGGTCATAAAAAAACACTGCGTTTTGCAGCTTTTATCTAAAAAAAAGAAAAAATAGAAAAAAGGAGGGTTTATTTCCTATAGTCACCCAGTCTCCAGGCCTTTTAGACCCATTGGACTGGAAGTAGCCATATATCACATACTTTGTGTATGTGGAGGCCAAACCATTCACTGATCACCGCCCTCATCAGCTGTTCATTACCGTTGAGGCCAGTGATTCTCTCAGCTCCCATGTGACATCATCACAAGCTCTGGAGATTAGGAGAGTGTCCTTCGGAGCCAGGAGAGAGATGAGAGCGAGTTATTTTCCTTTTTTACGTCTGGTGTTTTGCCAAGGTTTTTTTTTTTTCCGGATCTCCTTAATAAAGATCAGAGCGTCTGTACAGCTACATCAAGTCTTTCACTATCCACAGAATAGGGAATCGCTTACTGATCAGTGGGGGTCTCAGTGGTGGGACCCCCATGGATCCCGGAAATGGGGGTCCTGTCATTCCCCTGAATAAAAGGAGCAGTTGGTTGTGCACACACATTCTGCATGGCGCTTATGGAGGTAGCAGAGCACAGTGGTCGGGACCCTCGGTGGTCATGTCCGACTGGCTTCTCCTTTTATTCAGAGTGCAACGGACCCCTGTTCTCTTGACCTGTGGCCCCCTATGGTCAGCAAGCTGTCTCCGATCCTCTGTATAGCATGAAACTTGATGTGACTGGACAACCCCTTTTATGTATTTTGGTCCCACGCTTTACTTATACACATTGTATAATACTCGGGAAACACAGTTTTTCTGAATTATTTTTTTTCTATATGGGCAGCTATATATGCAGCTATATATGCAGCTATATGGGCGACCATATTACTCATCGTCCTCCTTTCCCAGAAGCTGAAGACTATTATTTCCCTCTTTTTAACACGTAAAAGTAGAAGGTTGAATATTTGATTTCCCTGCAGTGCATCCTCTGACCAGTAGATGGCAGTGTGTACTCGTCTTTCCGTTACCATTTGTGATCCGTTAGAGATTTTGCGGGTCTTGAGCGTTAATCCCTTTACATACTACGGGGCCTATTTTCTGTAGAAGACAATGCAATTATTACACATGGCTGAAGTGTCTGGGGATGAAACTGTATCTCTTCATTGTGAGCGGAGTTCTTTTTGGAGGATTAGCGCCTTCTGTGATTTCAATTTGCTGCTGGTATCGGGGGCTTGTATAATTGACAGTGATGTATCCAGCATACAGGATGCCGGGTGTAGTTGTCTCCATTACGTGCGCTCACCCCCTGCTCCTGCTCCCTGCAGTTCTCTCACCACCTTCATGAAAATGCCTCGTACGTGCGCCCCCTGGAGGAAGGAATGCTCGGCTTGTCTGAGAGCATCACCGAAGGCACCGTCACAGTCCTGGTAATATGTCAATCCTCGTTATTTGGTCTTCTGGCTTCTTGGCCTATAAGCTAATTAATATCCGGACTCTTTCCTAGGAAACTGCGGTGAAGCTGAGATTTTTTTCGGAGCACTTTACATCCTACGTCTCGTACCTGCAGAAGATCCTGCCGTATCAGTTACAGAGGTAGTGCATGTACTTCATATGTCAATCGTCAGTGTGGATGTGACTTGCAGTATCTGCAGCCCGTAGAGTAGACGGTAATTAAAGGGGTTGTCCACTTTTGGTAAATAATTGATATTGTTTGAGTAATGGAAAGTTATACTATTTTCCAGTATACTGTCTGTATCAATTTCTCACGGTTTTCTAGATCTCTGCTTGCTGTCATTCTACAGGAAGATTCCGGTTGATAAGAACTGGTCTCTGGTCATGTGATGTCACAGGTGCACGGCTCATTATAACACACAGCTCTGATCACTCTGTGATATAACGAGCCGTGCACCTGTGTGAAATAACATGACCAGGGATATAATGAGCCGTGCACCTGTATAACATCACATGACCAGGGATATAACGAGCCGTCCATCTGTGTGCCATCACATGTCTAGGGATATAATGAGCCGTGCACCTGTGTGACATCACATTACCGGCGATATAATGAGCCATGCACCTGTGTGACATCACATGACCAGGGATGGGTTTTTATGCTCAGGAGGTAAACAATGAGGCTTCCTCTAGAATGACAGCAACCAGGGATGTGGAAAACCATGAGGACCTGATACAGTAGGTATATTGGAAAATTTTATAACTTTTGATTACACAAGGAATATCAAATAATTGGTAAAAGTGAACCACAGCTTTAAAAGGGAACCTGAGCAGTGTCCCATGACCCTTGTGAGTGGCCAGTGAGGAGCATCCCCCCCGCCCTCAGAAAACCGCTCTGCACAGAGCTGCACTTTCATCTAACTTTTTATTAGAAAATGTATCAGAAAATTATAAAAACACTTTGGCAATGTCACACTATTCTCTATGGGGACATAGGGAAGACAGAAAAGAGCTCCTGATGACTTTAAAGGGAACCTCTGGTGCTATACAGCCGCTCGATGCCAAGTCATATCAGAGCGATGGAAGTCAGTCATCCTCCCCCCTGTTGGATACCTTCTTTCTATTCACTGACAAGATCTCAATCTGATCAGTCGGCTTAGGGGAAGGCTGACATGGAGCAGATTTCCTGACAGTACAGATCCTCTGACAGCCCCGGCCAACATGGCGACAGCCGATGAGAGGAAAGATTTGATGGTCATGACACATAATAAATGATATAATATAATACATGCTGCATAGAAAACTACCACAGCCCCCACCGCCTATATGGCCATACAAAGCCGCCCCAACCCTGCAATGAATCCAAACATCCCATTATTTAAAAACATATTTTAAAAATATGCGCCGGTATAAGGTATGATAGGGAATAGTATGGACACCATTGAGGGAACCCCACAAGAACGAGACAACCCCCCTTTACTTGGAGATTGAGGGGTCCTTTTCTCACTAATGGGTGGAGAATTGGGCTGATTGTGTATTCGGCATTTCAATTCTGTAGTATGGGAATTTCGGAAATTGTCAAGCACACCGTTCGGGTATCTCTTCATATTGGAATAAAAGTCTTAGAATTTGCTGAGCACAGTGCTCAGTTATCTGTAACACCCCCATACTATTGTATGGAGCGGCCGGACTCTTGCTTGACCTAAAGGTCCATCAGTCCGTGAGAATGGATCGGTTAGGGTTCAGCAGTCATCAATGTTACGGACTTTGCATCCCCGTAAGGTTCTGTTCGCAAATCCCTTTATGGTGGCCATAAACTACCCGCAAAAAAACGCAACTTGCTCACAGCCACCATTCAGGCGCGTTATGCTTGAGTACTGTGTGGTGAGCAAACCGCGTCTCACTGCAACACGTCTGAGATGTGCAGCCGCACCGCAAAAGATTGCACCTAAGTGTTCTGAACAGCAGCTGAACGTTACACACTCTCAATGCTAGGTCTAGCAGTGCTGCAAAGAATTGGATATAATCAATTTAGTCACAGAAACTTTCCTTTTTTCTTTTGAAGCTTGGAGGAAGAATCCGCATCCTCCCTTTGCACGGCAACTTTACGAGAACGCAACGCGGAGCTGCAGCGGGACATGAAGAGGATGACCTCCATGTTTGAGAAACTGAAGACCTACCTTGCACTTCTTGCCTTACCCAGTGAGTAACACCGGCTCCTTCTCTTCTATGTCTTTGAGATCCAAGATTAATATTCCCTGGTTTACATGTATAAGCGTCTGATACATTGTAGCAAACTGCAGCTCTGTGAAAGCGGTTACAGCTTGGGACACAGTGACCGGTTTTGAAGACTGATGTTATTCGTGAGGGTCGGATACGGAAAGTTACTGGAGGTGACGCAGTGTCAGAAGCCTGAACCTGTTCCATCCCAGCGTGGGGCACTAAGGGGTTAATCATGACCACCTATTTGGCCATCTTAATTTAATTTGCTTTTATTTTGCTTTTTACATCCTTCTGCTGTTTTACCTTTTAAAAGAAAAAGCGAAAGCCGTAAGCATGCAAGCGGCTGAATAGACCTGAGACCCCTGCTACAGACCCGGACTGTAACCCTCAGCATCTCCTGTGCCTCCGCTTGACTTTCTAGTGGTTGATGGATGTTTTATTCCTTGTATCCGGGCTTTGTTCTCTTCCCAGCACTTGAAGTAATGGAAATGTATAGTGAAGTATCTATTCCCAGTAATTCAGGGGGATATTGTGGTATGGATCTTGCTTAAAGTTGTACCAAGTTCAATTGTTATCACATTGGTGGGGGTCTGACTACTACACGAGAGCGAATTGATGCAGAGGCAGGTTGGTTATATGTCTTACTGCTCCATTCAATACTATGTGAGGGTCAGAAATTGCCAAGCACAACCTGTGAATAGAAACTAACATTTTAACTCTGTACAACCACTTTAAATCCAGTTCTTTTTACACCTTGCAGTAAAGCAATTCATAGAATTTGTAAAAGAAAATTTACCACCAGGAATAAGGATCGTAAACCATGCACACTGACATTCTGGTGTGGATCTGGCAGGATCTGCTCTTCTTTTAACTTTTTATGTTCTTGTTTTTACAAAAAAGGCTTTATTTAAATTATGAAAATTGGGCCTTAAGCCCCTTACGCTCATTTGCATAATTTTAAAAGCTTATTTTCTCAAAAGAACAACAGATCCTGCCAGAGGGGGCACACACCAGTATGTCAGTGTGCTTTGTTTACAGTCCTTCATCCTGGTGGTAGATTTCCTTTAAATGCTCCTTTGAGTTCAATGCTATCTATATGAATCCATAAGCATTGAGCCGTCCCCTTGTGATGCTGAATTGTATCACTTAACTTCTTCCTGACACACGGCTGTTTTATATTTTGGCTTTTACGTTGTTTTTTTTGGTTTTTTTTTTAAACTACCTGAAAAACATCATTTTTTTCACTCCTATGGAAACCATGTTTGATTCAACACACTGGGAAGCTGAAAAATTATTAGTTGGGTGGAAATGAATAGAAATGAAACCACAAATTGCTGCATCCATTTTTGGAGCAGCTGTTCCACAGCGAAGCCGATGCATTGCAAAGTGAAGTAGATTGGTGTCTCCATAGTAACAGACTACAAACAACACCTGTGTAGTCTGTACCATAACTGTTCCATCCATAATAACTTCTTGCTTACAAGTAGTTAGTGAAATATGGAAGCAATAAGGTTGCTCGATCAGATTGCACAGGCTATGTTTGTATTTTATTGCCGTGGAGATGCTTAGATCTACACCCAATGGTAACAAATTTAAAGGGACTGTTCATTGTTCATAATCACTGTAAGGCATCGCACTTGGTGTCCTTAGTTTGGGAGATAGAGCAGAATTGGTATTTCTTCAGGGCCTCTCTGCAATATTAATGACCTGATTTCACAATTTAATAATCAATATTTTTTTTTTTTTTTTACTAATTACTTCAGGCACAAAACCGGAGGGTCTGCTGAAAGCCAACTACGGATCCATCCTGACCCAGATCTGTGACTCTCTCCGCGGACTTCATGAAATTATGAAAGGTACCGTATTTTCCGGGCCATTAGGCGCACCAGAATATAAGGCGCATCAGTCTGATGTGCCTTATATATGGAATTATTCCATATATAAGGCGCATCGGACTATAAGGCGCAGGGTGGCCGGGGGCGTGGCAGAGCGGAGATGGAGCGACCGGAGAGGTGAGCGGGGAAGGGGGTCCTTTCAGGGGGGAGGAGGGCAGCGGACCATACTTACATGGGTCCCCGCTACCGGAGACAGCAGATTTCCTGCGGGAACTGCAGACCGAAGCGGCAGAAGTTGTTCGTGCCGCGTGGTCTGCAGTTCCCGCTGGAGATCTGCTGTCTCCGGTAGCGGGGACCTATGTAAGTAGGGTCCGCTGCCCTGCGCCATACATAGGGCGCACCGGACTATAAGGCGCACTTTGGATTTCTAAGGAAATCCTAGGCTTTTATGTGCGCCTTATAGTCCGGAAAATACGGTAATGTGCAGTCAGGGACATCTCTGGTCTCTTCACTCGCTGCTCTCTCTCTCTTCGGGGCCGTGTTATCAGCTCCTAATCCCCAAATACATTACCGTCCCCAACACCCCAATTTATTTGTCTGAGAATATTCTGCAGTGACACATGTATAACACTGTAGACTGTATGTACTTATGTTTGAAGAATGGATGTCAGAAAAATCATGCAAATCATAAATAATAAAGCTTTCCCATTTTTAAAGGGAGAAATTCCCAGTCTGAAACATCCTAGGAATAGCACATAGTAATATCCATGTGCCAGCCCCCTTTATACACATAACAGACCCCCTGAGGCAGAGGGGGCAGATGGATCAGCCGGGGCAACAGAGTAAATGATGGATTGGATGGTGGTTAGAGAGTTATCTGGGAGACCACAGAGAAGAATATTGCAGTAGTCCAAGCAGGAGATGATGAGGGGATGGAATATCAAATTTTTGTAGACTCTGGATTGAGGGAGGGTCGGATGCGAGAGATGTTCTTGTAATGGAGGCGGCAGGTTATAGTAAGTCCTGGATGTGAGGCTTAAAGGATAAGGGAAAAATGTCTCCAAGGCAGCGTTTATGTCTATTTCTACTTGTTTGTGTCGTTGCAGATCTTTCCAAACGTTACAGTCATAAAGCTGCGCTGGAGCAGGAGCTGCCGGGAGCCACCGATAAGCTTAAGACCACAAATGACTGCATCTTGTCTTCTCTCGTCGCTCTGACCAGTGCAACAAACAAGGTAAGTGCCGTGGCTGTGGGTGTCCGTGTTTTATAATTAGATATACAGGGTAGGCTACGTTACACTGTATACGGGGGGGGGGGGGGGAGGGCGGAAAGTATGTGGACACCTTTAAATTTCTCACTCTTTTATTGCATTAATCGGTAAGATCAGAAAAGTTATTTTTTTTTTTGCCCCCATCTTGGCAGGAAAAAAAAGACCAAGAAATTTGGTCTTGCAAATTTATTTAAAAACTGAAATATCACATGGTCATAAATATTCAGTATCTTTGAGTAGAAGCAACATTTTAGCTAGTACAGCCATGAGTCTTCTTGGGAGTGATGCAATGGGGCACATTTACTTACCCGGTCCAGTCACGATCCAGCGGCGCATTCTCAGACGAGGATTCAAGTTCTGCTGGGATTCACTAAGGTCGTGCGCCCGATGTCCACTAGGTGTCGCTGCTGCGCCGAGGTCCGCCGGCCTTCACCTTCCTGGTGCATGTGAGTGCTGATCTTGCGACACAAATTCTTTTTTAAATTCTGCAGTTTTTCTGAATCCGTCGGGTTGTCCGACGGCCATGCCCCCGTTTTCTGTCGAGTGAAAGCCGGCGCCGATGCACCAAAATCCCGGGGCAATTTGGCGTAAATCGTTGGGGAACCCTACGAAAGTGCGCGATTCCGACCCTTAGTAAATTAGCCCCATTATGTTTTTCATGTGCAAATTCATGCAGACGAACCCAGTCTCTTTGGAGTGGATTTAAAGGGGTGTTCCCATTTCAGCAAATAAATTGTTACTGTTTGTATAATGAAAAGTTATACAATTTTCCAATATACTTTCTGTATCAATTTTTCAGTTTTCTAGATCTCTGCTTGCTGTCCTTCTATAGAAAGCTTCATTGGTCCCTTCCTGTGCAAGGCTCGTTATATCCCACAACTCTGATTACTCTGTTATATAACGAGCCGTGCACCTGTGTGACCATAGGCATAGAAGCTTTCCATAAGATGACAGCAAGCAGAGATCTAGAAAACTGTGAAATTGATACAGAAAGTACATTGGAAAATTGTAGAACTTTTTATCGTATAAAGAATGACATTTATTTGCTGTAATGGGAATACACCTTTAAGGGTAAGCAGAGAATTGGGATAAGGAAGAAAGTAGTCACGTTTTTCAAACCTGGGACTAACTCCTTTAAAATTTATGGGTGCTACAAAATATAACTGGTGCGGAGTTCACCCACATCAGCTTCATGCAGATATTAGCGATGGGTGTGAGCAAAATGACCAGGGCCCTTCAAAAAAAGTTGGGGTTCACATACTTTTCCATTCTACATTGATTATCGAAAAAATGTAATTTTTCACAACTGGTAAGTTCTAAAAAGTTTTTTTTTTTTCTTCTCTCCTCCTTGTTATTAGATCGCAACCTTTTTCTCCAACAACCTGGACTACTTCATGACATCCCTAAGTTACGGACCAAAAGGGAGGCCGGGCTTCACCAATCCCCTCTCAGCCGAAATGATGCTTCAGTACAAGCAGAAGGCGGCGCAGTACATGAAGGCGCTGAGGACGGTGCGTATACAGCGGCGCTCGTTGTCTTTAACCCCTGCATTACTCCCTGATTAGACGGCAAATATTGTCTCTCCGAGAGCCTGACGTTGCAGCGAGACATCCAGCGCCGGTCATTAAATATTTAGATCTCAAGCAAAGCGGATAGTGCTGACAATTTGTGCTGAACAAGTCCTGGTCTGCAGCATTCATTTGTCCTCACGCCAACGAAATGTCTGCAGCAGGGACCGCTCAGAGCTGCGTGATATTTAAGGTTTTCATTATAATTGGATGGCGGCTTATACCTCGAAACCGTCCAGCCATTAATTGTCGGAATGAATCAATTTTTATTTTTAGGTCCTGGTCTTGGGGTTTTTTTTCTTCATCCTTCCTTATAATGATCGCGTTTCCTTTTGAGCGCAGGTTCTTTTTTTTTTTTTTTTTTTACATTTCGGTTGAGAGGAGACTGGACCTATATTTTGAGATGATGGTAATTGCGCTGGAAGGTGGAGCTGGTTTCGTGAACTTAGTTTAAGGTCAGATGCAGTTTATTTTAGAAGTGTTTTTTAAGTCCTGTTCCTTGCAGTCACATCCGGATGAATACTACAGTCACTTTGATTGCCGTATTTTTCGGACTATAAGGCGCACAAAAAATTCTTTTGATTTTCTCAGAAATCAAAGGTGCGCCTTATAGTCCAGTGCGCCTTATATATGAACTGTACTTACAGTCAACAGCTGCCTTGAGCGGTGCACAGGTCTGCCACCTGCTGGTCATTCATCCTTATAATCAGGTGCGCCTTATATATGAACCTAGACATTTTAGGAGGCATTTATTGATGGTGCGCCTTATAGTCTGAAAAATACGGTAGAAACTGTGTAGCAGCCAAATCCAGAGAGTTAAGAGCACAGCAGTGTGACAGCACCACAATGTCAAGCCACAATGCTGGAATATAAATGCTTTTGTCACATTCCTGCTGCTAGTAATAGCACTTACAAAGGTATGCATGAACATTTCTCCAGGGACTGTTACCCAAAAATGTCAACGGTTATGCACGGTTCCTTCTCCCCCCCCCCCCCCCCCCCAATCATTTTAACAGGGTTTCCCCCTCTAGTGGCACTTAGCCTTGTGCTTGCCCACTCTATCTACCTATATGGGACACTATCTGTGGGAACTGTGTCATTAGTGGCACAACCACTCAAGGGACACAGCTGAAGTTGTGCAGGATGTGACCTTGCAAACTCGTAGACCTTTCTGTGTAGCCATGTGTGTGTTGTTAGTAGCAGCAGGACTGTAAAAAAGAAATTGCATTTAATATTTCAGGATTGTAGCTGGACTTCACTGCACTGCAATTGTGTCCTCAAACTGCTGTGCTCTTAGCTCTCTGGAGCCCCTCGGCCCCTCCCCTCACTGTTGATCTCTGTAGTCAGAATCTCTCATGAATTGGATTTTTACATAGAAATAAACATTTTGGAGCTCGTTGGCTGGCATTGTGCTGTTTCTCTGTTATTCCTCCTAGAAATTTAGAAATAAATGGACAACTGGGTGCAACCACCAACCTTGTCAGTGACCCAACACTGCATGAACGGACTGGATAGTATCAGACTAGTCAGGGACACCCCTCCCCCTCTATGCATTCATAAATTTCCAGGAGGAATAACAGAGGATGATGATGTAACTTTTTACTCGCGTTTCCTCCCGATTTTGGTGTGGGGCTCGCTCTCTTTTCTGCGTTTTAGTTCCTGTCCCCCGATTGGCTGGCTGTATATTCTCAGTAGCGAGCAGATGTACTCCGTTATTTGACTACTAGCGCAGTAATAAGTGATTCATCTTTGAACATGTCCTCCGTCCAACCTTCGCCTTGTCGCACCTTCGTGTCGTACCTGATCCCTTAACTCATTTGCTTTCCATCCTTTAGTTTCCCCCGGCTGCGCCGTTCCGCCATAGTCTGTGTTATTATGTAACATAAGAGCACTAGGAGGGCTCATTACCTCTATATTTCCAATTAACTCGCCAATAAATTCACCGCCTCAAAATCCTGTCGCATCCAGATGCCGCACACCGCCCCCCCCCCTCCCCCTATCCAGACATTAGGTGGGTTTATGCACCCACCTATCTCCACTATGCTCTCCTCTTACCAGGGTGATTAATGGGGCGCTTTAGTGTAATTTCGGGGTCGCTATTGTTCCTATGGATAGGATTTAATTCTAATAGGATTGTGGCCGTACATATTTTCTCTGGAGTATTATATTCCTATAGAGTTAATTCTTACAGGTCTCTTTCTCGGATGACCCTGGTGACAGGAGATTTTGGCTCTTCTATGTGCTGCGGTGGAGTATATAAGGTGCCGTGTTGCATGTATTGCACATGTACTGAAGCTGGAGTTGTGCGGCGGGACGTTGCGGTGAAGCGGTTGTATTGTGTTACTATTTCTCGCATTGCAAATCTTTCTGGGCTGTTCCAACTTCAGAAGTCCCCAATACACAGGTTAGTGGATAATTTCCCAATCGTTGAAGGTTCGACTTCTGGGACCCCCTCAATCATGATTGGGACCCCCAGAAATTAAGAGAATGGGGGTCCCTTTGTTACTAAGACAAGCATGTGACCTCCCTCTCCATACAGTTCTATGGGATCGGCCAGAGATAGAGGAACACTGTGCTCAGCTATCTTCAGCTGCGATAATGGAATTGAATGAAGCGTTAGGATGAGCATTCACCGCGGCATCCCACTTCTAATTATTTAGGGTCCCTTTCTCATGCTAGTGGTGGTCCGATTTGTCGAATACTCAAGATTTAGGAAGTTATCCCCTATGCCTACCCTGTCATTTTGGACAATCCCTTTAATACGTTTTAAAGGGAACCTGTCAAAGTAACCCAAACTAAACATATCTTTGATAACTGCTATTATAAGCGGCACAACTATCCCTATATTGTTCCTCCCCATGCCTGTAAAGTTCCACATTCAGTTTGAAAGTTGACGCATCATCTATGCAAATGACCCCATGTGAGTCCGATTAATGGGGGTAATTTACTAAGGGCCCCGATTCGCGGTTTCCCGACGTGTTACCCGAATATTTCCGATTTGCGCCGATTTTACCTGTATTGCCCTGGGATTTTGGCGCACGCGATCGGATTGTGGCGCATCGGCGCTGGCATGCATGCGACAGAAATCGGGGGGTGTGGCCGAACGAAAACCCGAAGGATTCGGAAAAACCGCCGCATTTATATATATAAAAAAAAAAAAAAATTGTTGCGGAGCTTGCACTTGCCTTCACTAGGAATAGGCCGGTGAACTTGAGTGCGTTCCGATGCTCTTCAGCGCAGCAGCGCCACCTGGTGGACGTCGGAGGAACGCGCCGCTGGATCGCGAATGGACCGGGTAAGTAAATCTGCCCCATTGTCTTTTCTTTGAGCCAATTCCAGCACATTCATGTCCCTCCTGCTCAGCTGCTCCTCCCAACTAATTCAACCCTCCCACAGGAATGAAAGAGACTTCGGCTGTGTGACTCGAGGTAGAGAATTCCTGAGGGAGGGTGGAATGAGGGAGCAGATTTCTTTTCAGGGAGTCGCACACTGGCAGCGTCTCCTTCATTTCTTAGGGAGGGTGAATGATGTAGCAGAACCGAGTTCAATCGACTGAAAAGATAGGACGCCCCTTGTCAATCAGCAAGCTGGAGGCACTGCAGAGCTATAAGAATATGCATAGATGATGAATCAACTTTCTGAATGGACTGTGGAACGTTACAGGCATGGCGGGGAACAATACAGGGATAGTTGCATTGTTGTATAATAGCAGTTTTCAAAGAAATGTTTAGTTATTGTGGGTTAATCCATTTGACCGGTTCCTTACAAGGAATGGTTGCTATACTTACTTTAACCCCTTCCCGACATGTGATGTAATACTATGTCACACGTCGGGTGCATGGAGAGGGCTCACGGGCTGAGCCCTCTCTTTGCCAGTAAGTCTTTGCTGCGTTTCACAGGCTTTCACTCTTAATAAGCCAAAGATTCTGGAGATCATTGTGATTTTTATAGCCCCTTTGTTCTCTCCAGGATTTCTAGGGTACTAGGGTGAGTGGTCGGGCCGTAGTGAGTGACCCCTCCAGCTGTACCTGCCCTCCCCCCCATTCGCTATATATCTATTCCCATCTGCTGAAATAATGAAATGTTGTTGCTTCTCTTGCAGCCCTGTCCAGACTCTGTGCCTTATGAGGAGGCGTTGGTGAATCGGAGGGTGCTCCTGAGCTCTACAGAGAGCAGGGAAGGCCTCGCCCAGCAGGTGCGTCCATGTATACACTGTAGTAAATGTGATTCATAATGGAAACTGAAACATAAAAGGAACCGGTCACCAAAAATTGACCACTACCAATATGTTGTCCAAATCATGTTTCTTTCATGGCCCAGTGTGGTGGCATCATCCAGAAAATCAACTTTGAAGTGAGATATTAATTGGTTGTATAAAGTCAGGGAGGCGGAGAGTTTAACACTAAAGTCAAGCTCTCCCCGCCTCTGTACACCTCCACTGTGATTGACATCACGCACCAGACTTCAGGAGATCTGGTCAATGACTTCCCTGGACGCAGGACCATAATTACAGTGAAGGGGGCGTTCTAAGGCAGGGAGAGCTTGACTTCTGTGTTAAACTCTCCGCTTTCTTGACTTCATGAAACCAATTTACATCTTGATTCAAAGTTGATTTTCTGGATGATGCCACCGCACTGGACCAAGAAAGAAACATCATCAACAAGCTGTTTAGCTGCTTGATTACATACTGGTAGTGGTTTATTAGGTCAATTTCTGATGACAGGTTCCCTTTAAAGGCTCTCCCCACTATATATACACTAATCGCCTATTCCTAGGGTAAGGGTCAGATTTCTGGGAGTCTGATTGATTGTACCTTCAGCTATTGGAACTGATGTCTACAAGTGCCCCCAAGTTTTTATGTGCATGAAGTGCTCGTGCAGGACAGCGCTCTTTCAGGGCTTCCAAAAGAAATGATTGGAGTATTGGCTGAGCATGTACACCAGGGCTGTGGTCATAGAAGAGACTCCAGGGGGTCCTAACGGTCCCTTGTGCACATGATCACTACGGGGTTCCAGCTATTAGACCTTCTACTACTAGACCCTTAAAGAAAACCTTTCACCAGATTTCACCCTATTAAACTCCCAACCCATTCTAGTAGGATATGAAATGTCATTTTTAGAATTCCCACTTTGTGAAATATCACCCTTTTACCTCTGTAAAAAAAAATCTCCTCCAAAGTCCTGTGAAAATGAGCAGAGAGCAGTCATATTTGCCTGAGATGAGTCAAGCTTGAAGGCTGCAAAGGGAGCATCACTTCAGATGTCCCTATCTTTAGTTCTGTAGCACCTAGAAACATGCTGGTGTCATATTAAAGATAACAATCTTATCTTTCAAATCGCATGAGGCTTGTGTTTCTGTGATCTAAGAAGCAGAGATCTGGACAGTTAAAGGGACACTCCAATCATAGCTGATTTGATTGAATTATACTTTGTGCAGGGCCTGAAAGGAGGAGCAGGACTCTAGGGTCTATCTATAGGAGTCCTGCTCCTTCCTTCAGGCCCTGCATCATGTATTATTCAATGGATTAGCTTTAACTGGAGTGTTCCTTTAAATACAAAGTTGGGAATGTGAGCTGCAGATAAAGATCCAATTCCCTCCTATTTTCTTTGCTGTCTGTATCTCCGGTTCTGCAGATTAAAGAACCACAAGCCCGATGCAATCTGAGAGATGAGATTCTTATTTTTAATCTGACCTGCTTGTAGGTGCCGTAGAACCTAAGATAGAGGTCATCCTAATGACCCTCCCCTGCAGCCTCGAAATTTGACTCTTCTCAGTTGGAATATGACTCTTCTCTGCACATTTTCACATTACTTTGGAGGAGTTTATTTTTTGTAGGTAAACTGGGGAGATTTCATATAAATAAGGGGATTCTAGAAAGTTTATTTCTTACCTGAGGGGGGCGTTGATTTAATCAGATAAAATCGGTTGACCATGTCCCTTAATCCTGTGGATGGGGTGTAAGTGTACGTAGAATATCCCTTTATATTCAGCGCTCCAGCTGCAGGGTATGTATATACACATCTTGCTTGTTAATGTCCAATAATCTTAGTGCAGGTCATAGAGCATGCCCACAACACTTTCCCATAGAGATGCATATAGATGAATGCTGGGAGTGCTGCTGGACTTCTAAACACAGCTTCATCTTCAGTCATGACCCTTCCTTAGCGCGTTGCCTTTCCTATATGGCAGTGAGTTGGGTTCCCTGGGGTCCATCTGAGAATGGTACCGGAAGATGGCCGTATGACCACAATGTCTCCACAGGTGCAGCACAGCCTCGAGAAGATCAGCAAACTAGAGCAAGAGAAGGAGCACTGGATGCTGGAGGCGCAGCTGTCCAAGATCAAGCTGGAGAAGGAGACGCAACGCATATCCGAAATAATGAAGAATACGGACAAGGGGCAGCCGCACGACCCCGCACACGAAAACGCCTTATCGCATGTGACTGACAATGCCCTGGAAACAAGAACAAGTCTGGTGAGTAATAACTTTTCCTTAGGAATCTAAACCCTACTATAGCCTAAGGGGCCACTGTATTATCACGATTTGTTAAATGGACTCTGTGACCATATTTGACCCCATTCAACTAGCAGCCCCCTAAGGTCAGGTTTGAAATGTCCTTTATAGAATTCACTCTTTTATATGAAGACTCGCCCATTTACCAATAAAAAATGGCCTACAAAGTCGTGTAAAAATGAGCTAAGACGAGTCATATTTGGCCTCCGATGAGTCAAGTTTAGAGGCTGCAGGGGTAATGTCATTTCAGACTCCCCTATCTTTGGCACTATAGCATCTAGAATGCTTTTTGTATCGTCATATTAAAGATACAAATCATCTTTTAGATGGCATCAGGTTTGTGGCTTTGTGATCTACAGAGATGGATATAAAGGCAATTTAAGACCCAGTTGGGAATAATGAGAAGAAGAGATTTTTATGTTTAATATAACACCAGCAGCGTGTTTCTAGATAACATAGAACTGGAGATAGGGGCAGTCTCTAAACTTTACTCATCTGAGGCAAATGTGACTCTTCTCTGCTCATTTTCTCATGGCTTTTGGGGTGATTTTTTTTTTCATTGTAGGAAAAATTTTTGAGATTTTTTTTTCTTAAAAGGGGGTATTTATAGATCGGACATTTCATAACCTCCCCCCGCACCTGAGGGGGTGGTAATTTCATCTGGTCACAGAGTCCCTTTATGCAGTAAGTCTTGATGGAGCTTTTTTGATACACAATGAGACATTATCCCTCACTAAATCATCTGTTCATCCTTTTCCCTAGATCGGCATGCTGGCCGTCAGTAGCGATAATCTGCAGGTATGTACATCTCTCCAAACACATGTACTGTTTATTAGATCAATGCAGTTGTTGCCCCCCCTCCACCCCCTCGGTTTATTGTGTTAAAGGGGTTGTCCAGGACAATAGGATAAGTCATCATAGATCTGTGGATGTTTGTCCCAAGGAGCCGCAACGCACTGATTTGCCACATCTTCATACTGTAGTGGTCTGGGAAGTGTATTGATGACCTACCGTAGCCTTTTAAATCCCTCATGATAAACCAGGGACACTTCCTCAAAGATCCAGGCACTGTGACTGCGGCAATCTTCTTATATTTGTGGCCCCCTTCCTTCTAAAATCAACTTTTACAATTATGCAAATGAGAAAGGCTTTACCAGAGCTCTTCCTTTCTGAAGCTTTACAGGCTATTACACTGTCTCCCGCTCTGCTACCTCAGCACTTCCTTCACGGCTTTCATGTAATCCCACTGCAGCAGAGGAAGTTTCATCACACGGTGGGAGGGGCAAGTGCTTGTTGCACACTGTAACAGTTTGTGAATCTGCAGCATGGAGGAGCAATGGTGACCTTCATTAGCATAATTTGAAAAGTTGATTTAAGAGGAATTGACTCAAGAATAATAAATATTAGAAGATACCACAGTCACGGTACCTGGATCTATGAGTAAGTGTCCCTGGTTATCAGGATGGATTTTACTGGGAGTTTACACAGTGATTTACCAGATTCTCATCCAAAACATTGCCCACGAAGCATAAATGTAAGGTCTTTATCCCTGATGCACAGGATAGGAAATAAACGTTTGATCAAAAGATAATGGGGACTGTATGACCGGGCCAATACTACACAGATCTTCCAGGGTCGACCGTCCTATAAGAATCCTACAGGTCCCAACGAAATTACTAGAGAGCAGGACAAGTGTCTGCAGTCTGTTCATTCTATGTAATCTCTAATGAACAATCGCCCTGCCAGAACTTTATGATGGTAATAATGAATATAAGATCAAGGTCCTGGCAGGGCGATTGCTCATGGACAGTTAGAGATCACATGACCCTCCATCTGCGGCCATTTTATGGACAGGAATGTCTGGGCTGATGGGTAAAAGACAGAAGGCTTCACTTTACACATCAAGAAAGCGGCGCAGTACGTATGATAATAATTCTTTATTTATATAGCACCTACAGATTACGCAGCGCTTCACAAAGCATGTCAAATTGTTCCCTGTCCCCATGGGGCTCACAATCTAAACAACCTAACAGTATGTTTTGCAGTGTGCGAGGAAACTGGAGGACCCAGAGGAAAAACACGCAAACACGGAGAAAACATACAAATATAATAGATATATATTGGTAAATTACCCAATATCCTGCCCCCCCCCCCCCCCCCCCCCCCACACACACACACACACTCGCACTACCTCATGTGTTTTGTAATGTGGCCAACCCCTTTAATGGGATGAGAAACCCTTTAACCCAGTTCTGCTCTGACAAGGTGGGATATTTACCCAGATACTTTCCTAAATACTTCCGCACGTGTTGTCTCTCCGCGCAGCGCAGCTCGGGGATTCAGAACGCCAGCGGATAGTTTGACTGACGCTTCAGATTCGGATCAGCTCCACTAGACCCGACGGGTCATACTAAAATGTGTAACCCCCCCTGTCTTGTCATGAACAGGTTCCCGATCAGGACTCCAGGGAAGGACTGATAAAGAATCATTACATGACGAGAATAGCAGAGCTCACCACACAGCTGCAGCTGGCAGACAGCAAGTCCGTCCACTTCCACGCAGAGGTAAGTCTGGACGCAAGCGATTTTATACAGGATTCCGGCAGGAGGTTGGGAGCAGATGGAGAAGCATCTGGTCCCCAGATTTTCCCCAATTAAACCTCCAGCCACCCCTCAGCATGTGTATGAAATATCCCTTTATAGAATTCCTTCTTTTATGGGAATACTCAACCTATAAAAAAAAAAATCATCCAAATGAGCAGAGAAGAGTCATATTTTGCACGAGACGAGCCAAGTTTAAGATCACTTCACGTGCCGCTTTCTTCTGTTCTACAGTACCTAGAAACAATCTTCTGGTGCTGTATCAAAGATAAGAATCTCATCTTTCCAATCACATCTTTCAGAGAAAAGTCATATTTACCTTGGATGTATATTTTGGTGGTCACTTCATTTTATGTTATCTAGAAATATTTTGGTGTCATATTAAAGATGGGATGCTCATCTGTCAGGTCATATCAGACTTGTAGTTCTGGAATCTACAGAATATTACATACAGGAAATGTGAGCTGCAGGTAAATATCCAGTTCCTATTTCTGTAACTTCCTGTATCTTTTGGTTCGGTAGATCCCAGACCCAAAAATGACCAAAAAGAGAGTCATATTTTGCTTGAGATGAGTCAAGGTTTGAGGCTACCAGAGGGAAAGGCACTTCGTGAATATCATGTTCTGTAGAAGTTAAAGAGAAAGATCCTTGGATCTTTATGTGCAGCTCACGTTTCCAGTTGTGTCTTTAGCTGTCTTTATCTCAGATTCCGTGGATCACAGAACCACAATCCTGGTGCCATCTTAAAGACCAGAGTCTTATCTTTAATATGATACCAGCATGTTTCAAGGAATCCCCCCCCCCCCTCTCCTGCCTAGAAATACTATGAGAGTCTATTTTGGGTAAGCATGGCATTATTTATCACCTTGCTATCAGTCATGTGTCTGGATCTTTGCAGTGTCGGGCTCTCGCCAAGAGATTAGCGTTGGCAGAGAAATCCAATCACAGCTTAGCAGAAGAAACCAAGTCGGCCAGCCTGGGCATCAGCAGATTGCAGGTAAGAGCGGCCAGCTGGCGAGTCTGCGCTCACACTCCTCCATTCATCTCTCACCATCGGGATCCGGAGGGAAGACTATCGCTAAATACTGAGGCCACCGGCGCCCCCCCCCCCCATGTGCCAGGCAATGGCATGCCACTCCTAGTAACAAGGAAAGTGACTGGTCATGAGCCGGGCTGCAGAGCCGCTCCCTGTACCGCAGGATTTTCCAGGATTTCTCCAGTGGTCCGCTGGACACAGGGGGGTTTTATACACAGGTGGCCCAGTGCAAAGGTAACAGGGTGGGCACCCATGCCACGCTATAGGCAACCTTCATACATGGGGTAAAGGGTAGTACTAATACTCAACATAGGAGACGGAGAACTCTACAGGATAGGAGTAGTAGTACTGTGCTGTGCCCATATATAAAGGATAGGAGTAGTAGTACTGTGCCCATATATACAGGATAGGAGTAGTAGAACTGTGCCCATATATACAGGATAGGAGTAGTAGTACTGTGCCCATATATACAGGATAGGAGTAGTAGTACTGTGCCCATATATACAGGATAGGAGTAGTAGTACTCTGCTGTGCCCATATATACAGGATAGGAGTAGTATTACTGTGCTGTGCCCATATATACAGAATAGGGGTAGTAGTACTGTGCTGTGCCCATATATAAAGGATAGGAGTAGTAGTACTGTGCCCATATATACAGGTTAGAAGTAGTAGTGCTGTGCCCATATATACAGGTTAGAAGTAATAGTGCTGTGTCCATATATACAGGATAGGAGTAGTAGTACTGTGCTGTGCTCCTATATACAGGATAGGAGTAGGAGTACTGTGCTGTGCTCATATATGCAGGATAGGAGTAGTAGTACTGTGCTCATATATACAGGATAGGAGTAGTAATACTGTGCCCATATATACAGGATAGGAGTAGTAGTACTGTGCTGTGCTCTTATATACAGGATAGGAGTAGTAGTACTGTGCTGTGCCCATATATACAGGATAGGAGTAGTAGTGCTGTGCCCATATATACAGGATAGGAGTAGTAGTACTGTGCTGTGCCCATATATACAGGATAGGAGTAGTAGTACTGTGCCCATATATACAGGATAGGAGTAGTAGTAGTAAAACTGTGCCCATATATACAGGATAGGAGTAGTAGTAGTAAAACTGTGCCCATATATACAGGATAGGAGTAGTAGTAGTAAAACTGTGCCCATATATACAGGATAGAAGTAGTAGAACTGTGCTCTACCCATATATACTGGATAGGAGTAGTAGTGCTGTGCCCATATATACAGGATAGGAGTAGTAGTACTGTGCTGTGCCCATATATACAGGATAGGAGTAGTAGTACTGTGCCCATATATACAGGATAGGAGTAGTAGTAGTAAAACTGTGCCCATATATACAGGATAGGAGTAGTAGTAGTAAAACTGTGCCCATATATACAGGATAGGAGTAGTAGTAGTAAAACTGTGCCCATATATACAGGATAGGAGTAGTAGTAGTAAAACTGTGCCCATATATACAGGATAGAAGTAGTAGAACTGTTATATACAATAAAGGAGGAGAAATGCTCTATCCAAAAAGCAAGGTAAGAGGTGGAAGACATACACAGAACACATACACAGGGGTGTTCCATTTCTGGGTATAAGGTGCCCTTTCAAATGGGTCAGTCACAAGGTGTCACACTTATTGGGACCATCAGCAATGACCTGGCAGAAAGTGTTCAGGTCCACCACAGGGAACAGGGTTTTTTTTTTTTTTCCGGAAATGGCGCCTCTCCTGCTCACAGGATGTGTGTGGTATTGCGGCTAATTTCAATTTAAGTAAATTTCAGAGGACCCATCTGCACATGGCGGATATTTAGGTGCTTTAAGTAAGTCTTCTGCTTTTTTTTTTTTCCGCGCTGACTGCGAGTGACACTTTCCCACCAGGGCAGATAAGTAGAAGCTCTTTGTAGCCGGACACTTTTGATCTCATGCTAATTCCGTCAGCTTGTAGAGAAGAATATTAGACGTGCCCGCTGGGTCCTCCTTTGGTTCTTACAGCGGATCGGGTCTGATGGCTTTATAGAAATGTCTTCTAAATAGCATTTCATTTTCCCTGTGTGTATTATCCCTTTCATCCCATTCTCTCCTCCTCTTATCCGCTCGCGTCCCCTGCGCTCTATTCCTTCATGACCTTTATGTTGGAGAATACAGATTGCCATCAGCGCCGCTCCAGTCTCGTGTTTTGGACATGAATAATGTAGTCTGCCATTTGTGCATTGTCAGGAAGATGCATGGACATTTTAATAACGTCTAAGAAGAATATACGCCGTTATGGGTTTTGTTTTAGTTTTCATTGCTTTTTGGTTTTTTTATTTAATTTTTGGGGATTATTTTAAAAATCGTATTTAATGTAAATCCCCCCCCCTTTTTTTTGGGGGGGGGGGGGGGGAGGTATATGAAAAATATCTCTAACATTCCTAAATGAGGGGGACCCTCCTGGCCAATCATAGCCATGGCTAGTCGCTAGATGGGCGTTAATTTGCTGGATTGGCTGTTCGGACGCCAATATGTCCGGGTCAGGTGGCTGAAACCGAACACCAAACCCGACTGCTGGTCCCGGATATATATATATATTAATTTTTTTTAATGTATTTTACAGGAATGATGTTGGATAACAGCAGGTGGCGCTATTCTATTCATGGCCCATAGGAATTCTCTTCGGCAAGAATACAGAACCAGCGTCTCTAAGGGAGGAGTTAATGAGGGGGTTGAGACGCTGGCTGTGTGACTCGCTGAAGAGAAATCTGTTTCCTCCCTCAGGAGTTCTCTTCAGCGGGTCACACACACGCAGCTATTGTCGCTCTGACTCGCGTGGTAATTTGCATTGATGTGAGTGGATTAGTTTAAGTGACGGGTTCCCTTATTTAATGCAGTCGGCCGTCATCTGCTCTGAACATGTATATTGAATCGGAATTTAAAAAAATAAATAACCCAAATAACCTAAAGTGATTGAAAAACCTGTCAGCTTTTTGGAGACCTAAAATCTAAGCCCCAATTGTGTATTTTTTTTTCTAAATTTTATTTGGAGATAGCTTTGGCCTTTCCCCTGGTGTGGTACGTGTACGCTGTAGGGATCTCCAGTATCTTCTCTTCTCCTTTGGTAGGATGAGTTAATTACAACAAAGAGGAGTTATGAGGATCAGCTGAGTATGATGAGCGATCACCTGTGCGTAATGAACGAAACGCTAACCAAGCAACGGGAGGAAATCGATACGTTGAAGATGGCCAGTAAGGTAAGTGACGGAACGGCAGGGACCGGATGGTTGGTTGATCTGTTGCATTCTACAATATAATTCTGTGCATGTGTTGGGCTTGGATCAGCCAGCGCATGTGCTAAACTTAAAGGAAACCTACCACTACGGACCTACTGGTGATAGGTGCATCTAACGACCTTTTGAACCGTTCATCTCAAACCACTATGCTTTATCGCCTCTGCGGCTTCTTCACCCCTTTCCTATCATAGCGCTGTATATTATATAGTGGCGGAGCCTGGTATTGCAATTCAGTTTCATTAACTTAAAGGGGACATGGGCCTATAACCTGTTTTAACGATCGTGTCAGGTTTTGCACCCCCACCAGTCTGATATCAATCGCCTACCTCAATTTTTAAAAATGGAATATACCTTTAATGTTAAAGGGGAGGTTGAATTACATGGCCCTTTTCTTCCAAAAACAGCACCACACCTGACCACCGTTTGTGCCGATATTGCAACATGGTTGCGTTGAGATGAATGGAGCTGAGCTGCAATACCAGCTCAAACCATGGTCAAATGTGGCGCTGTATTTGGAAGAAAGCAACTAGATTATTTTAACCTCCGGACAACCCCTTTAATTAAGTAAAAATTAATTAAATTACAAGCTACAAGGAAAAAAAATTACTCCCAACAGCCGGTTTTCTTCCATTCTCTTCCGCCCTCTCTCATTCCTTGATTGGCGTAGTATACAGTTTAATGAATTTCCTTGTATTTCCTTTGTCACCGCAGGGAAATTCTAAAAAGAACAAGAATCGATAGTTGCTGCAGAGGAGGGCATATAACGCCGCTGCTATACACACTCCGCAGAACGGTCTATTCCAGACCAGGAATTCTGCCGTCACCTTATCCCTGTGATATATGTGAATGGAATCCCTTCTCTCCGCGAAAGGATCTCGCCAAACACAAAGTCTGTCAGTCCCCCCTCCCCCCACGTCCTGACTACACCTGCGTCCGGAAAATCTTGGAACACCATCCAGAAAGAATATATTTCCACTTTATCATTTTACCTCCTTCGAAAGTTTTTACAATGCACTTTTTTTTGTTAATTTTTTTTTTTTTAATTGAGTTTTATTTTGTTAAACTCGACAGCTTTAAAGTGGATTCTTTTTTTTGTACGTTTTTTTTTTTTTCTTCTTCAGGCTTTATTTCTAAAAACACATAAAACGTCTGTGATTGTACGTTCTGTTTTGTAAGAGACTTGTACATTTGTTTTCTGCTCAGTGACCTCATACGACAAGAGACATAAAGGGAGAATTTTGTTCCATTCAAGGTCTGTTTACGTACAAAATAAAGAATAAGAATACGCCTCCAATTGTCAGACCCTTATGTCTGTACATTGAACAAAAAAAAAAAAAGAGGGAGAAAGAAATGAGTGGGTTCATCAATAAAATCTTAAAAATAATTTTACGTAATGACTTAATTTATGACGAGGTTTAGAAGATTGGCTTCACTTAAAGGGGTCACGGAAGTGCAAAAAAACAGGATATGCATTGACTTTGTGAGTGGTTTGTGTGGGAGGAGTCGGGATCAGACTTTTGGGATACTTAAAGGGGTTATCCGAGACTTCTTTAAAAAACAAAAGCTGGCCAGGAAGTGGCTGCTTAAAAAAATAAAGATGTAATCACCTTCCGGCGCCCGCCAGGTAGCCCACGCTGCTGTCAATCCGGTCCACGTGCCATGTAAACAAACATGGCCGCGGGAGCTGTGCTGGAATCAGCTTCTGGCCAGGCCCAACAACCATCCTTCCCGCATATACAATGCTGTCAATAGGGACGGGTCATATAAGACATATGACTCCCAGAAGAGAATTCCTGATGGAGGGGTGAGGAGCAAGGTTTATTTCTCTCCACCAGTGTCTCTCTCAATCCCCACCTTCCTCAGGAGTGGTTAATGATGTAGCAGTCCTGAGTCACACATACATACTGTCTCTCACCTGCTCACCCACCCCCTCAGGAATTCTCTTCAGCAAGTCAGATCTCCATCTCTCTTTTTCAGGGTTCCAGTAAGGCAGGGTGTAGCATTTCCCACCTCTGATAATAAGTAAACAGAGCTGTACATGCCTGTAGTTGAATATTCCTAATTATTAGTTCCATACCAGCGGCATGTCCTAGCAGTGAGACCTGCCAGTCAGGAACAGGGAGGCAGGGAACAATGAATATACAGGACTCATTTACTGTGATTGGTAGGTGAGTAGCATATAAGTATACAATCTTGATTTTTTTTTTTAAATTTTTTAAACATTGCAGCCATATCAAGAAACCATTTACTAATAAGGGTGATGCTTTTTAATCATAGTTTTTAATGAACTATTACTTTTGGGTGCGTTACTATGAATGGCAGGTTCCCTTTATAGGAAATCTACAGTTTGATTAATATCTTATAAAGCAGAGTCACTTACCAAATCCCCTTTACCCCCTTATGCAGGATCTGGCATTATCGTTTTTTATGGTCTCCTTTTCCTAAAAAAAATGATCTTTGTAAATATGACTCAAAGTGCTCCTGGGGGTGTGTTATTGCCATAGCAGCCAGAGTCTGTAGGGGCTTTAGTGACGCCCCCTGGAGCACTTGCAGTATATTAGCATTTAGAACCTTCAGCAGTCCTGAGTAGAGATGAGAGGAGCCGATGGTTGGGTTTAGACACCTGGCTAGTAGATTATGCCGGACCTGTCCAGCCACCAATCCAACAAAATGTCCAGGTTAGGTGTCTGAACCCGAACCCAATCATTAGGTTTGATCATCTCTAGTCCTGAGGCTATGGTATCCGTACAATACTGAATAAGCCGTTGTGCAAACTTGTTCCGACAAACTCAATCTATTTGCGTCTGTTGGATTTATCGGCCGTGTAGTTCTGCTGTTCCAGGTTTGGGTAGATTAATCCAGACCCGGATCAAGTTCAGTGGTGCTTTGGCCAATGGAAGTGGGAAACCATTAGGAACTAGTTGCAGGGAGGTAGTGACTCTTCAACTCTGTTGATCTGGGTCCTCACACAGGTTTCGGTCTGAGAAATACGGACAAAATATACTCCACGTTTCGTGGACGGAAAGAGGGTGTCTGACGGCTCTTTTTTGATTCTGTGGGTCACAGCTGCCATTTAGTTTGGACCTTATGTAAAGCAGCAGATGTGGACCCACTATCTCAACAGAACCGCTTTAGGCTTATTCTAAGGCTGGATTCACACGACACGTGCGCGGGGAGAGGAGGGGGAGAGAGCTGCTCACCCCTGCCCCTCTCCATAGGGATACATGGCGCACGGCGCCGTATGCCATGAAAAAATAGGACATGTCCTATTTTTTCACGCCATACCGCTCCCGTAGGGCGCCGCGCGCCCATTGCCCTCTATGGGGGAAGTATATCGGCCGTATATACGTCCCCCTTGCGGTCGTGTGAATGCAGCCTAAGGGAGTCATGCAAGTGTCCTATTGTGTATTTGCCCTTTAACCCATATATGGGGAGATTTATCAGAAATGTCTGAGGTAAAACTGTTCTATTTGCCCATAGCAGCCAATCGGAGCTCTGCTTTCATTTTCCAACAGCTGTTTATACAATGAAAGCGGAGCTCTGATTGGTTTCCATGTGCAACTAGAACAGTTTTACCTCAGACACTTCTGATAAATCTCCTTATATCTCTGTATATGAGTTAATAATAAAAGTCTGAGGTAAAACTGTTCTAGTTACGCGTGGAAACCAATCAGAGCTCAGCTTTAGTTTTAGAAACTGCTGTTGGAAAATGAAATCTGAGCTCTGATTGGTTTCTGTGAGCAACTAGATCAGTTTTACCTCAGACATTTCTGATAAATCTCCCCCATAGACTTTTCTGTGACGACAAGAACAACACAAGTTTGCTACCTCTCTGATATCTGACCCTGATGGACAAGAGATACCAAAGGAAGATAAGATGTAGTCAGTAAGCAATACAAGGTCAGGGCTGGGAGAGCGGATCCAGAAAAGTCAGAAAACAGATGAACAACAGCAGGAGATGCCCTCACACTAATCATGGCTCAGGCAGTTTCCTGTGAGAGAAGCTGCCCCCAGTTTGTTCATTTATGCACAGAAGGCCCCTGGGCGACAGAGCCTCAGTAGGCCCCTTTGCAGTGAAATCAGATGGTGGCTTTAAAATTCAGAAACTAAACCAGTCTCCTGTTTCCTAAAATATACCCTAGTTTATCATCTCAAACAGCCACCTGATGGTTATTTTATATACCCCCCCCCCTCTCTCTCTATGGATAAAATAGATACAGCCTCCCTCACCCTCATGGATTCCTTATATGGGCCGCCAGCAGCTTTGGGCCCCTGGCAATTGCCCAGGTATGCCCAGTGCTGGCACTGGCCCTCAGAGTGTCCTCCAGGAAATGGTCATGATGATGAGAGACTAAACAACACAGAACCCTGGAACACTGGGGGTCATTTACTAAGGGCCCGATTCGCGTTTTCCCGACGTGTTACCCGAATATTTCCGATTTTCCCTGTATTGCCCCGGGATTTTGGCGCACACGATCGGATTGTGGCGCATCGGCGGATTTGGAAAAACCGGAGCATTAAAAAAAAAAAAAAAGTGTCGCTGGACTCGCGCTTACCTTCACTAGGAATAGGCCGGTGAACTTCAGTGCATTCCGGCGGGCCTCGGGGAACTTCAGCGCAGCAGCGACACCTGGTGGACGTCGGAGTAACTACCTTAGTGAATCCCGGCCGGACCCGAACGCGCCGCTGGATCGCGAATGGACCGAGTAAGTAAATCTGCCCCACTGACTTTTCTCTAGAAAGTAAACTGCATACCAGGGGTTAATAAACCTTGCTCTACCGTTGGTATCTCCATTGTGCAGGTGAACGGAATAAAAGGGCATCCATTTATACATCTCAGAAATTGGTGATTAGCTTTGAATGAAGAAAAAAAAATTCCATCTACATTACTAAATTTCACATTAAATTAGGCCATTACCTGGGTAAAGTCTTGGTACCTGTCATCACAGACTGCAGAGGCCTCCATTCAATATTCATATTCTAATATTCATGAGAATTGGATCTACTGAGTAGTTTGGAACAGGAGAAATTAAATAGAATAATGTATACGGCTCCTGGTACTAAGGGACAATGCTATCTAGTTTTCTTTCTCTCTCATAGTTCTATCTATCATTTTCTCCAGCTGTCTGTCTATCTATCTATCCTATATCTATCTTTATTTTTCTCCGTCTATCTAATTGTAGCAGGTGGAATTAAAGGGCATCTACCAACAGGATGAAAGACTGTATGCAAATGAGCCTGAGGGGCTCCAGGCTCCATTAACATCCATGGAGCCTGGAGCCCCTTAGGCTCATTTGCATACATTCCTTCATCCTGGCGGTAGATGCCCTATAAAAAAAAATGTATCAGATGGAAAAATTTATTTTTTATTTATGTCTATATGTCTGTTTGATCTTTATCATCTTTCAGTATGTCTCATTGTCTGTCTCTAACTATTCATTTGTCTGGAACAGGAGAAATGTAATAGAATATTACCTGCAGAATCTATCAGGAGGCTCAGGCCTTCAGATAAATCGAGGAAAGGGTTGCGCCTCGGGAAATTCTATAGCAGGTTCTGACACAGGGTATGAGTAGTGCACAAACTGGCTCCGCCCCTTCACAACCCTCCACGCCCACTTGGCTTTGGGGTGTTGTATGGAGGGGAAATGAGTGCAATTCCTGGCTATAATTCAGGGCTTGTACACCAAAAAAAAAAAAGAAAAAAATTACTTAAAGGTAACCTGTCAGCAGAAATCGACCTAATAAATCTCTTCCTGTATGTTGCCAAGTAGCTGAACACCTTCTGCCTGTGTGGTGGCATCAAAATCAGCTTTGAAGTAAAATGTAAGCTGGTTGTATAAAGTCAAGGAGGTGGAGATTTTAACACTGAAGTCAAGCTCTCTCTTCCTCAGAACGCCCCATACACTGTAAGAGATGGTCCTGCATCCAGACACATCACTAATCAGATCTCCTGAAGTGCGATTCATGATGTCACTCACAGAGGAGGAGACAATCAGAGCTTCCCACCATGACTTCGGTGTTTAAAATCTCCGCCTCCCTGACTTTACACAATCAATTTACGTCTCACTTCAAAGTTGATTATCTGGCTGATGCCACCACCCTGGACCAGGGAAGAAACAATAACTATGCTGCTTAACAATATACTGGCAGTGGTTTATCTATCTATCTGATATCTATCTATCTATCATCTATAAATCTATCTATCTATCTATCTCATATCTATCTATCATCTATAAATCTATCTATCTATCTATCTATCTATCTATCTATCTATCTATCTATCTATCTCATATCTATCTATCATCTATAAATCTATCTATCTCATATCTATTTATCTATCTATCTATCCATCATATCTATCTCATATCTATTTATCTATCTATCTCATATCTATCTATCTATCTATCTATCTATCTATCTATCTATCTATCTATCTCATATCTATCTATCTCATATCTATCTATCTATCTATCTCATATCTATCTATCTATCTATCTATCTATCTATCTATCTATCTCATATCTATCTTTCTATCTCATATCTATCTATCTATCTTTCTATCTATCTCATATCTATCTTTCTATCTCATATCTATCTATCTATCTATCTATCTATCTATCTATCTATCTATCTATCTATCTATCTATCATCTATCTACCAATCTACCTCTATATCTATCCTCCCATCTATCCGTTTATCTATCATACCTATGTAAGTATCCATTCATATACAGAATTTGTCTAATATTTATCAATCTCTATCAATCAATCAGTCAATTATTCTGTCACATATTTCTCTCTATCTAATCTTTATTTCTCGCTGGTTGCGGCAGCAACGCACTGCCGTGAATTGTGATGAATAGATCTGTCCATACGTATTCAGGCCTATCCTGTGTGCGTTTCCCTCTATATGATCTGAAATGGCAGGAGATCAGGTGTCAATAGTGTGGAAAATGCTATAAATGTGGTGACAAGTGGAGGGTGTTGAGGTGTTAAAGCTCCATTCTCCAGGGGAATATAGCGGATTTTGTCCTCGGTCATTCTTTCTATACAATTCCCCGGCTCTAGTGACTATAATTATGTCTTTGGCTCCTTAAATGTCTGTGAGTTCCAGGAGGTGGCCCAGCGGTGACAATGGCGCGGTGACAATGGCGCGGGATCTGTGCGGCAGGAGGCTGCAATGTTTCCATTACAAGTCTTATCTGCCTACAGCCCCCGCTCATAAATCATTCCTATAATTGGTGTGCGGCTCATTTAAAGGGAGTCTTTCTCGAAACGGAATTGTTTGTTAATGCGGGAGGATAAAAAAACACGGCTTTGAAATGAACAAAATTGGAAAATTAATGAATCCAGGAGGGTTTTGCAACTTAATCTGCTTGGACTGCAGTTTGCAGCTCATCACACGCCTTATAACTGCGTCCTATAACCTCATACAATTCAAGCCAAACTCCAGCGAGGGAAATTAAATTGTCTTAAAGGGAACCTGTCATTAGGTTTTACCTACTGGTCTCCTCGGGTAGGGAATGAAATGTCCATCCTAGTATTCCCTCTTATAAGTAAAATCTCATCCATTTATCTATATGACAGGGCTCTGGGCGGGTCTATCAGCCTGAAGAGCTTTCTGCTCTCTGCACTGTGCAGCCCCAGAACCCGCTCCCCTCTGCTAAGAATAGGAGCTGTTGCAGGATTCTGGTTGGATACTTACAGAAGTCACTGAGACCAGAGGGGAGGGGCTGTTCATAGCACAGAGCAGAAAGCTCTTCAGGCTGAAAGACTCTGCCCAGAGCACTTTCAGGAACTTCAAACCTGGATTAAAAATGAGCTTTTCACAATCCTGCTGCTACACACTCACACTGTGGTTACATAGATACTCGCTCTTATGCCCCTTTCCTGTATAAAGCCCATTGTTCTCCAACTGTACAATGCTCTTCTTTTAGACCCCCTCTTGGAGAAACATATGGGCCCACATTTATCAAAAACAGTGCAGTCTGTACTATGTGCAGTTTGTCTGTGTAGTGTGCAGGGGGCGCCAGATTCAGGATTTCAGATGCCCCCTCCACTGCTCCAACAGAGTGAACCAACTTTTTTTTGCGCACCTTTAACATGGGGCGTGTGGCACACTTCTGTCAGACTCTGAGGTTCAACTGTGCACCGGAACGTGCAAAGTCCAAAGAAATTTGTGTTGCATCAGGTATAGTGCACCCGCAACACATGCAACACATATGTGGTGTGGACACTTCTTTAATACATGTGTAAGCAATCTGCCCATGAAATAACATACAAAGTATGGCATAAGGGCCTTACTAAATGTGGGCCATGACGTTGAAGTCCGTAAACTACCACTACACGGAAAAGTGGAATGGCAACCAAACTGTGAGTCCATCTGGAGTCTGGGATTGTTGGTAATAATGGGAGTGGCTAAGGTTAAATAGCAAGGTTTAATTGTGTCACAATGTGCAAAAATTAATTTGCATGTTCTCTCCTACAATCATCTCTATCAGCCTGTGACATGTGTAATGTCCCGCTGAATGGGTCATCACTAAATTAAGCTCCAGTTAAGCCCTTGATATGCTGGAGAGGATTTGGCCAGCTCTAATGTCAAATGTAGTATTGACATCTACAGTATACACTCACCGGCCACTTTATTAGGTACACCATGCTAGTAACGGGTTGGACCCCCTTTTGCCTTCAGAACTGCCTCAGATTTTGGCCCATATTGACATGATGGCATCACACAGTTGCCGCAGATTTGTCGGCTGCACATCCATGATGCGAATCTCCCGTTCCACCACATCCCAAAGACGCTCTATTGGATTGAGATCTGGTGACTGTGGAGGCCATTTGAGTCCAGTGACCTCATTGTCATGTTCAAGAAACCAGTCTGAGATGCTTCCAGCTTTATGACATGGCGCATTATCCTGCTGAAAGTAGCCATCAGATGTTACAGGGTACATTGTGGTCATAAAGGGATGGACATGGTCAGCAACAATACTCAGGTAGGCTGTGGCGTTGCAACGATGCTCAATTGGTACCAAGGGGCCCAAAGAGTGCCAAGAAAATATTCCCCACACCATGACACCACCACCACCAGCCTGAACCGTTGATACAAGGTAGGATGGATCCATGCTTTCATGTTGTTGATGCCAAATTCTGACCCTACCATCCGAATGTCGCAGCAGAAATCGAGACTCATCAGACCAGGCAACGTTTTTCCAATCTTCTACTGTCCAATTTCGATGAGCTTGTGCAAATTGTAGCCTCAGTTTCCTGTTCTTAGCTGAAAGGAGTGGCACCCGGTGTGGTCTTCTGCTGCTGTAGCCCATCTGCCTCAAAGTTCGACGTACTGTGCGTTCAGAGATGCTCTTCTGCCTACCTTGGTTGTAACGGGTGGCGATTTGAGTCACTGTTGCCTTTCTATCAGCTCGAACCAGTCTGCCCATTCTCCTCTGACCTCTGGCATCAACAAGGCATTTCCGCCCACAGAACTGCCGCTCACTGGATGTTTTTTCTTTTTCGGACCATTCTCTGTAAACCCTAGAGATGGTTGTGCGTGAAAATCCCAGTAGATCAGCAGTTTCTGAAATACTCAGACCAGCCCTTATAGCACCAACAACCATGCCACGTTCAAAGGCCTCAAATCACCTTTCTTCCCCATACTGATGCTCGGTTTGAACTGCAGGAGATTGTCTTGACCATGTCTACATGCCTAAATGCACTGAGTTGCCGCCATGTGATTGGCTGATTAGAAATTAAGTGTTAACGAGCAGTTGGACAGGTGTATCTAATAAAGTGGCCGGTGAGTGTAAAATGCCTTAGTGATGTGTCGTTCGCGAACGACCTGAGCTGGCTCACCTCAGTTAACACCACCCCTAACCGGGTTACCACGCCCCCTTTAACTTGATACAATTGGGTTAAAAGTGGAGTGGCGTGGGGTAATTGACAGGCCTGCGGCTCCCTATTATATATTTAATAGGGAGCCGTTCAGGAGCCAGAAGAGCCGGCTCTTCTTAGTGAGTGGAGCCTAATGAGCCAGCTCACTAAGAAGAGCCGGACATCCCATCACTATAGTATATTATGCCTACGCCTTCTGAAGGTGTGATGTTTGTGTTATGTTGAAACATTTGTTATCTTTCTTGCAGAATCCTGGCTGGTGATTGGTTAGTGGCTCAGCATGCTTTGGAATTAGCTATGCAAAAGTTTATAAATAGGATCTCATTCCAAGGATCTGGGTCAGTTTTGTCAGTCTTTTGGCAGTGCTTTTAGTGCGTTATTAGTTTGTGTCTATGTACACAGATTTCACACAGACTGCCATCCTGCTGCCCAAACAGCAGAGCCAATCTGGCTCCAGCTAGACAGCCCTCTGACTAAGGGACAAGGGCTGAGACACTCCCAAATTCCTATTCTACAATGGAATTATATCAACAACCAACCAACCCAAGCCTTGTGTTTGCCTGCAGGAAGGACTGTTTTACCCAGCTTGTTGCCTTCTGTTGTTTCGGACTACATGCCATTAAGAAACTGTGAGTCATTTCAAGATTCCAGTCTCCAGTGTGCTCCCTGGCCTGCCGCTAACACCAAGGGGCCTCACTTCACCTCCTGCCTTGGGGTCCATTGCAACACACACCAGGGGCTCACTTCACTATACTTCTTGCTTCTCCTTGCTGGCCCCTACGGTCGCAGATGAAGCCTGCTCCTGTGGACCAATCCACTGTGACATCTCCTGGTGCTAGACCGCACTACAGCGAGCCACTCCAGTCCCTGGGAATCCAGCCACCCCCACACTGCAGTCAGGTCCCCTTGGGGTAATGTTGCAGACGCATTCTGCTGTACACGTGTAGTCTGTAACCTCTCATGTGCCTCTTTTTGGTAAATGTGGGATTCTAATTTCTACAACTGCCACAAAATTGTTTCTACAAACAAAATTCCAGCAAACAAAAGCGACAATATTTCCATTCAGAAAACAACCCAGAGGTGGCAAAACAGAACAATGATATTGTAAGTCAGGATAGGCAAAAGACCAACTACCGCTTCCTGTTACTGGGTTGTACAGCAAAAGTTGTCAAAATGCCCCGCCTCCTCTGACATCACTCTGCAGCTATTGGCTAAAGATTGACCACCCAGACTTCCTGTTGAGCCGCCCCTGCATGCCCCTCATACATAACACTAGATATTGTGAGTCCATTTTGGATCCTTTCTCCTGTTATCTATTTTTATGTATCTTATGTAGTTTTCTTGTCTATAGAGAGAATGCTGTTATTTTAGCTGTCGCTCATTGAATTTAAGATATTACCCTCTTATTGTCTGTGTCCTACGCACGGTATGAGGTGAACCGTCTGCACCACCGATCTCCTTGTATGATTAGATTACAAGCGGTTAATACGATTTCTGGAAAATTGCTTCAGTTGTCTCTTTGGCTGCAGCTATTTTTACAGTCCTAACCTCCATTAAAGAATAATAATAAAAAAAAGCAATTTTAGGACATGGGAGTTCAAGTTTAGCAAATATCCAAGTCATGTTGACTTACAGAGCAGCCATATGAGAAGCCTTTATAGAAGTTCCTTTAACTTTCCTTAAAGGAAATCTACCACCAGGATGAAGGATTGTAAACCAAGCACACTGACATACTGGTGTGTGCCCCCTCTGGCAGAATCCGCTCTTCTTTTAGTTTCTTATGCACTTGTTTTTACCAAAAAAGGCTTTAAAATGTATGCAAATGAACCTTAGGGGCTCTGAAACCCATGGAACCCAGAGCTCCTCAGGCTCATTTGCATAATGTTTAAAGCCTTGTTTGGTAAAAACAAGAACATAAGAAGCTAAAAGAAGAGCATATCCTGGCAGAGGGGGCACACACCAGTATGTCAGTGTGCTTTGTTTACTATCCTTCATCCTGGTGGTAGATTTCTTTTAAAAGAGATGTCCATAAACCTTGTAAATGTAATGGTTAAACAACATAAAAGAAGGTTCCGTTTTTCAACTAACAGCTCGGAATGGTCTTGATTGTGGACGATTTGTCGAAATGACCTTCCTCTATCTCTCCTATTATACACTTTTAACGTCTGTCACTTCAGGCTATATTTTCATTTGCATTGTATAGGCAAGAGGTACACTACCCAAAAGTAGCCTCTGAGTGCATTTAAGTGGGGGAAAAGCAACTTTACACCCCCTGCATAACGAGAGCAGATCTATAAATGTGACAGAACTGCATGTGGAGTTTTCCAGTAAGCCTACCATGTTACTCTAGAAAGATCAAGCCCCAGTACATTCACAGAAAGTGTTAAAATTAAGCGTAACAATAAGATAAAAAGCTTTATCTCTAATGGCAGGACACAAACAAGGACAGTGAGTCCTGACACTGAGACCCCCAATCTGTCCCTACCTACTTATTGGGTCCCCCCCTAAACGGAGGCCAATAACTGGGCTACGTTCCCTCCCTGGGTAAGGTGTGAACACGTAACAATACAGACAAACAAACACAATAAGGTTTCGGTATACAATCCGAGTTGGCACCAGCGGGGAATATCAACAACCAAATCACAATCCAAATAGAGTAGTCAAGACACAGCCAAGAGATCAGAAACTAGAGAATACAACGAGCTAGTGGACAAAGCAAGATACCAGTGTGACCAGCAAGGAGTCAAGGCTAAACTGAATACTTATAGGGAACCTAGCCCTGCCACAGGTGGAAGGAGTAAGCAATTACCGGTCCACAGTGTTAACTCTTGCAAGACTGAATCAGACGGAGGGGTGTGGCAGACATCAGGTCAGACAGCCACTAGAGCGTAGTTCAGACCGCAGGATGACACAAAACTCGGTGTCTCCTAATCCTACCAGCACGGAAAGAGGAGACAGCAGGCGCAGACGTGACATTATCATGTTAAAAATAGATTTTAAAAAAGCAGGCCTCCTGATATAATCGATGGGACGCTACCGGACGATTCCTACATCAGGTCTTGCCTGTAAGCAAGCGGAACTACAACAGGAACAGTCAATAGTTTGCGCGTAGGCTTCTACCAGAAGTGGATTATAATGTAGGCATTATGGGCCATAGACCAGGGTCACCCAAACCACCTACCAAATTTTAAACTGAGAAGGATCTTCACCCACTATTCTCTCAATGTACACAAGAACTTTCTCAGGACCTTTGAAGGTCCTCCAAGGGTCCTGACACAGCAGATTGAAAGCAGACAGAAGGGACACATCCTCCATTCCCCAAGAAGCTGATTCTAGTACCAGATGTAGGAAGTGATTCCAGACTTGTAGGGTCTATAATATTCATACAGCCCAGGGTACAGGGCAGTCTTAATCCACCCCTGGCCTCTATAGCCATGACCCTCCATGCCTACTTGATGTGTTGGTGGCATAAGGGGGAAATAATCACAATTCCTGGCAGTGTGCCAGGAATTGTGACTATATCAAGGCTTATATGGCAGTACATTGATAAATCCTCCCCCAACATCTACAAAGACCTGGCTACTTAAATTGTGTGCCCTTAGTCATAACCTATGACTAAGGGAACACAGTTTGTTTAATTTGCCCAAAACATGTCAGCCAGTATGCATGGCCATACCAACCTGTTCGTTTTTTCAACATGTATTAAATCAAGGATTTTTTATTGTGACGCTGGGATCAACAAACCCGCGCATCAGAAGACTTTCCAATGAAGATCAGCTGTGGTCTGGTGGCTGTTTGGTGAGTTGTACAAGTCCACTTACCTCTATGGAATTTCTACATCTTCAAGGACCTGCCTAGTAAACCCCAAAAAATCTGAAATGTGCTAAAACTGGTGTTTTTTTTCTTTGTGCGTCTCCCAGCTAACAAAAAAATGGAACAAAAAGTGATCTAAAAGTATCAAAAATGTTAACACATCCCACAAAAAACAAGCCCCCACACTGGAAAACGAATAAAAGTTAGGAGACTTTCATAGCATTCCTAAAGGCAGATCCTCCTTAGCAGGGCCGGCTCCAGGTTTTAGTGGGCCCCTGGGCGACAGAGCCCTAGTGGGCCCCTTTATGGGCCGCCCTCCAGTAGTCACACTGCCCCCCCATCCCCGTGTACACATTCCTCCCCTCCTCCTGTATACACACTGCCCCCTCATGTATACACACTGCCCCCCTCCTGTATACACACTGCCCCCCTTCCTGTATACACACTGCCCCCCCTCCTGTATACACACTGCCCCCCCTCCTGTATACACACTGCCCCCCTCCTATATACACACTGCCCCCTCCTGTATACACACTGCCCCCTCCTGTATACACACTGCCCCCCTCCTGTATACACACTGCCCCCCCTCCTGTATACACACTGCCCCCCCTCCTGTATACACACTGCCCCCTCCTGTATACACACTGCCCCCTCCTGTATACACACTGCCCCCCTCCTATATACACACTGCCCCCTCCTGTATACACACTGCCCCCTCCTGTATACACACTGCCCCCCTCCTGTATACACACTGCCCCCCCTCCTGTATACACACTGCCCCCTCCTATATACACACTGCCCCCCTCCTATATACACACTGCCCCCTCCTGTATACACACTGCCCCCTCCTGTATACACACTGCCCCCCTCCTGTATACACACTGCCCCCCTTCCTGTATACACACTGCCCCCCCTCCTGTATACACACTGCCCCCCCGCCTCCTGTATACACACTGCCTCCCCTCCTGTATACACACTGACCCCCTCCTGTATACACACTGACCCCCTCCTGTATACACACTGACCCCCTTCCTGTATACACACTGCCCCCCCTCCGGTATACACACTCCCCCCCCTCCTGTATACACAATGCCCCCTGTATACACACTGACCCCCTCCTGTATACACACTGACCCCCTCTTGTATACACACTGACCTCCTCTTGTATACACACTGCCCCCCCTCCTGTATACACACTGCCCCCCCTCCTCCTGTATACACACTGCCTCCCCTCCTGTATATACACTGAACCCCTCCTGTATACACACTGACCCCCTCCTGTATACACACTGACCCCCTCCTGTATACACACTGACCCCCCCCCTCCTCCTGTATACACACTGCCTCCCCTCCTGTATACACACTGCCCCCTCCTGTATACACACTGCCCCCCTCCTGTATACACACTGACCCCCCCTCCTCCTGTATACACACTGCCTCCCCTCCTGTATACACACTGCCCCCCTCCTGTATACACACTGCCCCCCTCCTGTATACACACTGACCCCCTCCCTGGCCCCTGTCATGTCTCCCCCTCACCTGATGCAGCTCTCTCCGTGTTGTTACTGCTTTCCCCGGCATGTCATGTGACCATGACATCATCAAAGGTCCTTCAGCCTTCAGCAGTGAGTGCAAATGCTCACATCGCGATCTGTGTCCGGAGGACACAGATCGCCATGAGAGAGGAAAGGAATCTCCCGGGCAGCGGGGCAGATGTCCTGCTGACCCGGGGAGATCCGTGGGCCCCTCCAGTACCCCGGGGCCCCGGCACTTGCCCGGGTTAGCCGGGTGCTGGCGCCGGGCCTGCTCCTTAGTGTTGTATGTATACTATTTATATCACACCTACTCATATGGTTGTGAAGGAGAAGAGAGTAAAAGCAGAGGAGGAAGGAGGAGAAGAATAGAAAATCTTTTACAATGTAATGAAATCCGTCTGGCAATTTATAATAAAGCGTATGATAATTACATGCCGTGTCGCAGTCGCCCATCGCCCCGGAGCTCGCTCTCCTTATCCCAGTTTCGGCTATTTAGATATATTTACATTTAATAGCAGTGCTGCCCGCTCTGGCGTGTCTGATAACCCGGGTACAGCGACGGCTGCACAGCATTAGGCTGCAATGTTCTCCTGAGAAGAATGTGCACGTAGGTGTTTGTCAGTGAGTAAGTGCACGCATTAAATCCTCAGGTAATGACAGGGATTTTACTTATTCCTATTCAATGCCCTAAAGTGCGCTAGATGCACAAACACATGTATTATTCAGCGCTTCTTATTCCACAAAATCTGGAAAAAAAAGAAAAAATATATTTTTTTAATGTTCATGGAAACAACATTTTAAAGAAATCTACCTTCAGAATCCAGCATGACAAACCAGGGACACTTCACATTCATAGAATGTGGTACTAAAATCAACTTTTAAAATTATGCTAATGAATCAGAAGAACTACCAGAACCCCTCTGTGCTGTAGCTTCACAGGCTGTTACACTGTTTCATCCTCTCCCCTCTTCTCCTTTTGCCTTTCCCCCTCCCTCTGCCTGATGTAGTCTTACAAGGAGTTTTAGCACATAGTGGGAGGAATGGCTAATGCAGAATGGAACAGCCTATGGAGCTACAGCTTGAAGGGGCTTTGGCAACAACCCCCATAGCCCCTGAGACTTATTAGCATATTTCTTCTTATAAAAGTAGATTGTATTGTGAAGGAGGCCATATAAAACCTCAATGTTGACACAACTACAGTAACTGGATGTTGGAATAACCCAGTGTTGGAATATACAGTACAGGCAGAACAAAATCAAGAAAATATACCTTTGTAGCACAATAACACTCTAGGAATCTTGATGATACCTTAAATAGTCTATGAGGGAAAGCTGGAAATAGGCTGCTAAGTTCTCAGAACCATAAAGAGACTACAAAGTGCAGTGACTGTGAGCAGTGAGAGGGTGCCAATCGTTTGCGCTAGACAAGCCATTAGCTATAATCTGGCTCTAAATGTTCAGTTTCCCTGCAGTGCCCCCACAGGACAATTCAAGCATTGCACAGTGAGAAAACCAGGAACACAAGTGTAATTCAGGAGAGCACAGGTCCTCCACAGAGAGATTCAAGAGAGTACAGGTCCTCCACAGAGAGATTCAGGAGAGTGCAGGTCCTCCACAGAGAGATTCAGGAGAGTACAGGTCCTCCACAGAGAGATTCAGGAGAGTACAGGTCCTCCACAGAGAGATTCAGGAGAGTACAGGTCCTCCACAGAGAGTTTCAGGAGAGTACAGGTCCTCCACAGAGAGATTCAGGAGAGTACCGGTCCTCCACAGAGAGATTCAGAAGAGTACAGGTCCTCCACAGAGAGATTCAGGAGAGTACAGGTCCTCCACAGAGAGATTCAGGAGAGTACAGGTCCTCCACAAAGAGATTCAGGAGAGTACAGGTCCTCCACAGAGAGATTCAGGACAGTACAGGTCCTACACAGAGAGATTCAGGACAGTACAGGTCCTACACAGAGAGATTCAGGAGAATACAGGTCCTCCACAGAGAGATTCAGGAGAGTAACGGTCCTCCACAGAGAGATTCAGGAGAGTACAGGTCCTCTACAGAGAGATTCAGGAGAGTGCAGGTCCTCCACAGAGAGATTCAGGAGAGTACAGGTCCTCCACAGAGAGATTCAGGAGAGTACAGGTCCTCCACAGAGAGATTCAGGAGAGTACAGGTCCTCCACAGAGAGTTTCAGGAGAGTACAGGTCCTCCACAGAGAGATTCAGGAGAGTACCGGTCCTCCACAGAGAGATTCAGAAGAGTACCGGTCCTCCACAGAGAGATTCAGGAGAGTACAGGTCCTCCACAGAGAGATTCAGGAGAGTACAGGTCCTCCACAAAGAGATTCAGGAGAGTACAGGTCCTCCACAGAGAGATTCAGGACAGTACAGGTCCTACACAGAGAGATTCAGGACAGTACAGGTCCTACACAGAGAGATTCAGGAGAATACAGGTCCTCCACAGAGAGATTCAGGAGAGTAACGGTCCTCCACAGAGAGATTCAGGAGAGTACAGGTCCTCCACAGAGAGATTCAGGAGAGTACAGGTCCTCCACAGAGAGATTCAGGAGAGTACAGGTCCTCCACAGAGAGATTCAGGAGAGTACAGGTCCTCCACAGAGAGATTCAGGAGAGTACAGGTCCTCCACAGAGAGATTCAGGAGAGTACAGGTCCTCCACAGAGAGAGATGCCCTCAGGTCTGGACAAGGCAGGAAGAGGGGACTCTTGTCCTAATTATTTTGAATATTCTATTACTGTGATTACACTTTGCTGGGGGTCCGTCTGCTGTGACCCCTGTAAATGGGAGTGAGAATGAGGTGTTGGTGTTTATGGGTGACAATAATCCTGCACAGCCAGACAGAAGTCCATAGAGGTTCCTATGTGTGACCAGCGCTCCACTACCTGGTGGACTTTTAGTCCCTCCTTTCATCTCATCGATGGAGGTCTAAGTGGTCCTTCACCGATCATAAACCAGAGGATAGGGGATAAGCTTCCTACATGGGAAAATCCCTCTTAACAGTATTAAATATAGGGACAGATGGGGCAGATGTTACCTGGTGTTTGACGGTTTAGTGCCCCAAACCTTTTGGTAAATTCCTTTATGTTTTTATTAGTCTTCTCCTATAAGAGAACCATGAAATAATGACTTTCTACCAATATCATTGCATGACGTGTTTTCAGGTTATCTCTAAGTACCTACATGATGTAACCACACGACTGTGAGCCCTGTACAGATAAGACATGGTTCCAAGTTTTCACTCTCTCCCACATTTTATGTTTTCTGATGGGAAACCACCAAGTGGCTACCGCCAGCACAGGGGCATAACTACAGCATTGGCGGTCACAGCAGCTGCTTTGGGGCCGACAGTGTCAGGGGGCCCCAGCATCCAACATGACACACAATCAAAAGTCATCTATGGGGCCCTGTTTCTACTCGTTACGCCCTGCTCCAGTAGTAGTCTCTTCTTTGTTATAGATCTACTGAATGAGTCAGGAGACACCCATGTGTGGTAGTGGTACCAGAGGGGCAAAATGAGACTTGGTCAGTGGACAATCTGAGGTCAGGGCAGACAGAATTTGTTGAGTCTAGTAAGAAAGTGATGGGTCAGGTCTAGTAGTTCAGTGTTGGTATATACAGGAAAGACAGTAAAACCAAGTGATACCAAGGAGATAGACTACAAAGTCCAAATTCTCTTAAAGGGACAGGATTCCACAGAGCAATGACTGGTGGGGAGAGCTAAGGTGCAAACAGTTGGGACATCATAGGAAGACAACTTTTTAGAAAGGATAAAATTAGGTCCCAAGAGAAGACCCACTAATGGCGGAGGAGTCACAATAATAACCATACATTAATGTATAATAGAGTACAGTATAATACAGTAATATAATAATATTACTATTCAATTATGCAATTTTAATAATGGTGGAACTCCCCTTTAATAGCCTCATAGATCGGAGTTCCTCTCGCCATGACCCCCCCCCATCCTCCACAGATTATATCCGCTCCGTACGACATCCTCGTGGCGCCCAGTCATTAGCATCCGGCGCACGTCTGCCAATAAAGTAACAAATACATAAATTGTAAAGCAGAATGTTAATCGTTACAAGACCAGGACTTGGATTACTTAATATATTCACAAATTCATCTCCACACAAAGCCAATTTACCTTCTTAGAACTTTTCCAACTCCCTCGAGAAGGCAGAAACTTCAAGTCACTGGGAAGAAAATGCTATTTTTTTTGTGGTAACTTTTACAGTTACGATAATTATTATATTTACTTTAAGGAGAATTTGACCTTCTGGGGCTGTGGGTGGGTTCTGGGGGTTTTTAAAGGGAACCTGTCATCAGAAATTGATCTTTCATAAGCTGGTTTGGTGGCATCAGAAAATCAACTTTGAAGTGCAATGTAAATTGGTTTTTACGAAGTCAAGAGGGAGGAGAGTGTGATACTGAAGTCAAGCTTTCCTTGCCTCAGAACGCCGGTTTCACTGTAACTGATGGTCCTGCGCCCCGGGACATCATAGATCAGATCTCCTGAAGTCCAGCGCATGATGTCAATCACAAAGGAGGAGGTGTTCAGAAGCTTGACTTCAGTGTTAAACTCTCCGCCTCCCTGACTTTATACAACAAATTTACATTTCACTTCAAAGTTGATTTTCTGGATGCTGCCACCAAACTGGGCCATGTAAGAAACAAGGCCTAGAACCTTCTTGACAACATACTGGTAGTGGTTTAATAGGCCAATGTCTGATGACTGGTTCCATTTATCCACACTATTAATGGTTAGTGAATACTCAAATTTTGTCACCCTATAACCAACATATCGGGGGTCATTTACTAAGGGCCCGATTCGCGTTTTCCCGACGTGTTACCCGAATATTTCCGATTTGCGCCGATTGTACCTGAATTGCCCCGGGAATTTGGCGCACGCGAACGGATTGTGGCGCATCGGCGCCGGCATGCGCGCGACGGAAATAGGGGGGGCGTGGCCGAACAAAAACCCGACGGATTCGGAAAAACCGCCGCATTTAAAAACCGAAAAAGTGTAGCTCGGGAAGCGCTTACCTTCACCTGGTCCGAGGTGGTGCATTCCGGCGCGTTGAGATGATTTTCAGCGCAGCAGCGCCACCTGGTGGACGGCGGAGGAACTACCATCATAAATCCCGGCCGGACCAGAATCCTGTGCAGAGAATGCGCCGCTGGATCGCGAATGGGCCGGGTAAGTAAATGTGCCCCATCATGTTGATTCATTTCTTAATGTATCTTTATAGCATTACCTGCAGCCACCACCAGGAGGAGTTTTTTTTTAGTTTACACTCGATACTCGATAATAAAACAGTATGCGGTAAGAATCAAAGCTCCATCTAGTGGTGACGAAGCATCAGCGAAACGCGCGTCGGGGTGTAGTTCATTGGCCTCCTAGGATCCCCCATCGAACCTATCACCATGCTTACGGGTAAGCACTAATTGATTTTGTGTACAGTGGGTGTCGGAAGGTACCTCCGGTCCCCACTTCACATACGACTGAAGTGAGGATATACTCTTCTGTTTACATTCCCGTCTGCACTATTTACTATGTATCAGACTTTGTAGTCTGTATTACTATTTACTTACCTTTAGGGCGCTTATGTTTTTCGTGGTTGCCCCAATCTCCATCAGGGGCTATTTGTTTCCCCCTATTTCTTTCCCTATTACGTGGTATTTTGTATTCTGTGTATTATCATTCTAATAAAATATATTGGGCCACATGTATCGCTCGTTTTTTCTGTTGTTTTTGCGCCTTTTCATTCAGGCGCACCATTTTTGCACCATTTTTGCAATTAAACGCCAAACTAGCCGCACAGCAAAAATAACCAGCTTTCCCTCATCTATCTTACGAATCCAGATGTTTTGCTGCGCCTAATGATATTCATCACTTGCAACGTTTTCATTTAGGCGCAAAAACGGGCGCAAAAACACACCAGCCCGAAGGTAGCGTTGTCTGAGAAGAAAGCACTGAGCCCCTGTGCAGAACAGCTCATTTCTAGCAGCAAAGCTCAGCCAGACACTAGAACACATAATAGATACATTAGATACATTGCAGACAGGAGCTGCAGACTCTATTTACACTTCATCACCTTCTATTTACAAAACATTCTGCAAACTCCTGAGCTCAGAGCAAGAGCAAGAGAACTTTGCAGAATTTTGCAGATACTACAGACAAGTGTCCCCCATGTAATTCTGCACAGTATCACCAGCGTGTCTGAGGGGGATACTGTGCAGAATTACAGGGGTGCAGCAGAAGACCAGCACTGGGGGATCCCATCCAGGAGAAGCCCCTGCTGAGGAGGTCACTGGGTGCTGGGTGTCACACACCTGGGTGCTGCTGTGAGTGTTATCTTCATTCTGGGCTGTGGGAGAAGCAGAGAGGAGCTTGTAGCAGGATCACATGTAACTGCCTGAATCTAACATTGCGCCAAAACTGTTTTAAAGTAAAGTGATTAATAAGAGGCAGAAAATGAACTTATCACAGATGGTTGTAGCTTGTGATAATTCTGGCAAAACAGTGCACCAGAATTTAGGCGCAACTACTACACTTAGGCGCACAAAAGTGATAAATGTGGCCCATTATGAATTTTATTTTTTGATGGCTTTTTTTGTCTCTCTTTTGGGTTGTAGATCAGATATTGGTTGAGAGTTGTAGTGATATACTGTTGTATCAAACTGGGTTCCCCCATCTTTTTGGTTCTCTCCATCTAGTGGTGACTGCTGGCCGTTCTAATTATATTCTCTAAAGGTATTATTATTATGATTTTTTTAATAGATAGGTTGATTTCCTACCACCGTCTTATTTAAGCTTAAATGGTCTAAATTTCTAACAATGCCTTCTAAGCCAATGTCTGGCAGCGGACCACTTCGTCAAGTGATTGGCTGATCAGACACATCCACAGGAAGTCCAGTTTGGCTTAGACTTTGCAAGCAATCGAAATGGATACTGCCTATTCAAACCGTTTGTACTATTTTGCTGAAATTTAAGACCTAAAACACATTGGGGCAGATTTACTTACCCGGTCCATTCGTGATCCAGCGGCGCGTTCTCTGCGGTGGATTCGGGTCTTCCGGCGATTCACTAAGGCAGTTCCTCCGACGTCCACCTGCTGCGCTGAAGAGCATCGGAACGCACTGGAGTTCACGATCCATTGCTGGGTGCAGGTAAGCACACTTTTTTTAAAAAATGCGGCGGTTTCTCAGAATTCGTCGGGTTATCTTTCGGCCACGCCCCCCGATTTCCGTCGCGTGCATGCCGGTGCCGATGCGCCACAATCCGTTCGCGTGCGCCAAAAACCCGGGCCAATACAGGGAAAATCGGCGCAAATCGGAAATATTCGGGTAACACGTCGGGAAAACGCGAATCGGACCCTTAGTAAATGATCCCCATTGTTTTATTTGGACTTGTACTCTGTAGACGCACATTTGTGATTAATAAAATGTCATAGTGTTTTTGCAAGCTGCTGGATCATCCACTTTGTTCTTTATTGAAATTTTAGACATCCTGCAGTCACCACTAGAGGGAGCTCATAAGTTTACTGCATACTAATCTCAAATTGATGTTGATCAGCATGTTTTATACTTGTAGGTATTTTTGGCTTCTCTGTACATTATATCTGCCTACTGAAAAGGAGTGAAATAAATTTCAGCCCAAAAGCTATCATCCTGTTCTGAAGAAACAGATTTTCCTTGTAAACAATGCGCCTGTATGTTTGTATGCTGCACCCTTGCCCAGTGTGTACAGGCTCTGACGTGGGCGAGCACATTCGGGCTGGGGTCTATGCCAGGGCTCTATAAATGCCAGCAAATAAACAAAATCACTTTCCCTCCAGGGATCTCTAGACTTTCATCACCTTTATATTCTGTCTGAAGCTTCTTGCTTTCTGTATTTATCTGGTAGCTGTCAGAGATTTGCAGAGCAGCAGAAAACATGTTTGATTCTTAGCAAACTAATAAAAGGGATATTATTGCCACCCGGGAAATAGGTGAACAAATCACTGTCCTGAATATAAATGACGGGGAAAGAATAGCAAGACAACTTTTAGAAAAAATAAATGTATCAACAAATTGACAACTTTCAGTTGCCACAGCAGCACGGTGGCTCAGTGGTTAGCATTATAACCTTGCAGCGCTGGGGACCTGGGTTCAAGTCCAAGGGTCAACATCTGCAAAGAGTTTGTATGTTCTCTCCGTGTTTGCGTGGGTTTCCTCTGGGTCCTCCGGTTTCCTCCCACACTCCAAAACATACTGGTAGGTTGATTAGATTGTGAGCCCCATTGGGGACAGGGACTGATCTGGAAAGCTCTGTGTAGCGCTGCATAATCTGTGTGCGATATATAACTAAAGAATTGTCATCTGTAACTTTCTAAGGACATGAGAAACGACAAGTAAAATTTCTGGAAAACGACCATTTCCTATTAAAAATGAGGTTTTAATAGATACAATTTTGGGAACTGTACAACCTTTAATCACTTTTTATTCAAAAATTAGCCAACACCGCTCGTGACAATTAGTGGCAGACACCTGCCTTAAAATACAGCAGACACCTGCCTTGTATATTGAGGGTTCAGTCTGTCCGACCTCTCCATTCCCCCCTTTACGACCGGTTGAAGTAATGTATCATAGGTAAGAGGAGCATGAGCACAAACCTTTTCTCGATTGGGCGAGGAAATTAAGAGCAGTTTGTTGGCACCTCCTCCTACACTAATTACATAGAAGCCACGGTGCCACCACAATGGCGGCCGTGTCACGGCCCAGACCATAAATACAAACAGCCCCAAGTGCTCGGCTCACTCTTTGGCTCTCTCCTTCCAGGCACAGGCACAGGCCAGGCACAAAATATGGTTTCTAGCAACTCACTGGTAGCAGGTAAACCCGGCTTGCTCATGGTGCATTGAGACAGCAACGTGACCCCGAGTCTTAGACCTTTATGAGGGCCGTGATGCAGCCACAAATTGTGCGGCCATGTCATTGACCCCCATACGTTTGTCTACATGGAGCGTAACTCATAGCCTGAGGAGTGAGATATAATTTCTGATTCATTTCCCCTGCTGTAGATCACTTGGGTAAAAAAAAAATGATAACACCTGACCCCGGGATACTACTAAACGTCATCTCCGGAACCAGATTTTGCTGAGACCTCCATGATCCATGACAATGGGATCCTGTCTCCATCCTGTGAATGGGGCAACAAATCATGGATGCGTTGCCGCTCTCTCTCTCTATAGGACGGATGGAGTTGATGGCCAACTGTGTTGTTCCTAGAGAATGGATGAAGTGGTGATGTGCATGTACGATTTACCCCTCCGTTCACAGCTAGGAGATACATATAACCCACTGGGACCCCCGCTGACCTGCACGCTATGACCTATCTTTTGGTATTCACTGGTATTACCCCTTTAACCCTGTTCCCAGCGGTCTCTAAAGCTGCACCTTCTTTATCCATTATCCATCTTCGCGAGGATTATCATCCCCCACTGCAGGTCCTGGTCCAGACACCATAAGAAGGAGCATAAATACTCCTCACAAAGTAAGATTCATAAAATTAGTTTTGTAAAAGAGGAACAGACTGTCACTCCTTATGTTCCCTATCTATAACGCGTCGAGAGACAGAACCGCAGGCGACCGAGAAGCAGAACATAAAATATCTGTGAGTGGATGCAGCAACATCTGCTGTTCCCTGTACACGGGCTGCGTTCTGTCAGCTCCGCGCCTTCTCGCTACGTCTGATCCTCGTTACATGTTCCTTAAAGCCACATTTCATTCAGTCTCTTAGATTTGGATGATGGATTCACTGGGAAACGCTGGACTCGGGAATTGTTGATTGTTCGGGAATTTACCCTCATTAAGGATTGTTACAGCTACATACCAATAAAAGAAATCACACGTTCTGCCCAGAAGAAGGCGGCTCAGTGGTTTGCATTACAGCCTTGCAGCACTGGGGACCCAGGGTCAACATCTGCAAAGAATTTGTAATTTCTCTCCATGTTTGCGTGGGTTTCCTCCGGGTCCTCTGGTTTCCTCCCACACTCCAAAACATACTGGTAGGTTGATTAGATTGTGATCCCCATGGGGACAGAGACTGATTTGGCAAACTCTGTGCAGTGCTGCGTAATCTGTGTGCGCTATATAAATAAAGGAATTATTATTATAGTAGAGGCACTGGACCCCAGAGGCACAGCTCCTGGACCCCAATATAATCTGTATCAGGGTCCCCACCCACCATGTACCAGTTATAGTTATTGCAATGAGCAAAATTCAGCAGAGCAAATAAGTATTAGACGCTCTTTAAAAGATTTTGGGAGCAGGTATTATTACTTTTTTATGGAGAGGTTTAGTAAGAGGACTGGGGGCGGAACAGATTTCGACGTTTTACAGAAATTTGGACCTCCTCTTCAATAATTGCCCAGTGCTGTCCCTTGACATTTTCAACCTCTATTTTTATCGCAGCTTGTCTGTAAATCTGGACTATCAGCCCCGCCTCCAGTGCACTTGTTGGTTGATTTGCATATCCATGCCTTGGTTTATTTGTTTGTTGCTACAGAGGTATATATGAACTCCTATCAAAGGCCACTTCATGACACTATTAGACGCTTTAGGAGACATTTTGGACCTGACAGGTTCCCTTTAAATGCTGTAACCCTGTGGAACTACTATTCCTGTGACGTCCCATGTCCTGCCGACACACTAACACTAATACGGAGAGGGTTATGACAACCATTGATACAGGAGTGGTTACGACAGAGAGGGGATCACGTGAGTGTAATTCGTAACACCTAATTTTGCAGCTTTAATGGCACATACTACAAAAAGCACTGATTTAGGAATCTTGGGTTATTCCTTAGGCTAGACTTAAAATCAGACTCAGGTTGGACTTAGACTCAGGATACACTTAGACTTAGACCTAGGGTTGACATTGACTCGGGTTGGACTTAGACTCAGGGTGAACTTAGACTCAGGATAACCGTAGACCCAGGGTAGACTTAGACCCAGGGTAGACTTAGACTTGGACTAAGGATATACTGGGACTCATGATAGACGTAGAGTCAGGATAGACTTAAACTCAGGATGGATTTAGACCCAGGGTGGAAGTACACTCAGACTTAGATTCAGGGTAGATTCTTACTTAGGGTCCATTCAACTTTTTTACTAGACTTAGACTCAGACTCAGGATGGACTCAGACTCAGGATACACTTAGACTCAGACCTAGGGTTGACATAGACTCAGGGACTTAGACTTAGGGTGAACTTAGACTCAGGATAGCCTTAGAGCCAAGGTAGACTTAGACCCAGGGTAGACTTAGACCTGGACTAAGCGTATACTGGGACTCATGATAGACTTAGAGTCAGGATAGACTTAAACTTTTCATTTAGACTCAGGATAGACTGAGACTCAGACCTAGGGTTGACATGGACTTGGGTTGGACTTAGACTCAGGGTGACCTTAGACTCAGGATAGCCTTAGACCCAGAGTAGACTTAGACCCAGAGTAGACTTAGACTAAGGGTATACTGTGACTCAGGATAGACTTAGACTTAGACCTAGGGTTGACATTGACTCAGGGACTTAGACTCAGGATAGCCTTACAGCCAGGGTAGACCTAGACCTGGACTAAGCATATACTGGGAGTCATGATAGACAGAGTCAGGATAGACTCAGGGTGGACTTAGATTCAGGGTAGACACTTACCTAGGGAGATGACTCAATGAGGTCTATGGAGTATATTTTAGGCATACTGTGGTATATATCATATTGTAGCTTTTTCAGAGCGCAGGGCTGTGTCTCTGTGACATACTAGTTCTGCTTCATGGGACCATAAAACAAGGCAATTATTTACATTACAAAACCAATGAAACTTACTAAAGCGAACTTGAGGAACGCACCCTTGCAGCATCTCCACGGTCTGACCTTTGCTCTAGCACAATATTATACATTCCTCTGTAACGTTATTCTGCCAGTAAAATATTTCACAAAATTTTTTTTTTATGTTTTTTTGCTCTTCAATTTTTTTCCTCACTTTATCAGTTGCCAAGTTTTGCAAAAAATATTCTCGGCATGTCCAAATTTTTTCTTACTCCCCGTCATAAACATAGAAAGGTCATTCATTTGTTGTGATAACCAGAAGTACAGTACAGCTTGAGCTGTTTACGTGTGATAAGACACTGGGTTTGTCTGTTCTGTACACGACCGCAGTCGCTACCGGTTCCTTAGCAGCGGAGGAAAAAAAAATTTCAAGGCGCACAGTAAGGATAAAGAGTATTTTGCTACAGGGGCCAAGGAGGGGAGTACAAAGTTATCCTCAGACAGCTGAGTCAACAATGAACTATTCCCATGGCGGGAGAACGGGCGTGAAGAGCCTCCTGTGTAGCTGGGGATGGATGATTGGCAAGATAAGGTTAGATAGAGAAGTGTCTCTGCCGCGCTGCATTACACTCCAACAACACGGTACTTACCATCGCCTCTAGTACAAGTCCTGTCCATCTCATGAATTCCCTCTATGTACTATACTGGTGCAGTCTTGAAGGTTTACTATGATTTCCAATATGAAGTAGTTGCTATCAGGAGTTAACCTAAAGTTTCTGGTACCTGAGATGAGCAAAAGAACGGCGCCCCTTCCACCCCATCCAGGTTATTTTTTTAGTATGTGGATTCTCCATGCAGTGACTCACACCCATGCTGACATTTGGTGTCTTTTTAAGTGGCATGTTCTACTTTGTAGCAGGTAGCTGCACCCCTTATGCCCCCCCCCCATTTTGCTGCAGTTGGTGCCGCCTGAGGCAAGAAGCTTTCCTCACTGAGCTTCCCTTGCTGAGCCCCCCAGCAGCTTCCCTTGCTGAGCCCTCCCAACAGCTCCCCTTGCTGAGCCCTCCCAACAGCTCCCCTAACTGAGCCCCCAGCAGCTTCCCTTGCTGAGCCCCCCCCCAGCAGCTTTCCTTGCTGAGCCCCCCAGCAGCTCCCCATACTGAAGTGTCATGTTCTACTTTGTAGCAGGTAGCTGCACCCCTTATGCCCCCCCCCCCCATTTTGCTGCAGTTGGTGCCGCCTGAGGCAAGAAGCTTTCCTCACTGAGCTTCCCTTGCTGAGCCCCCCAGCAGCTTCCCTTGCTGAGCCCCCCCAGCAGCTTCCCTTGCTGAGCCCTCCCAACAGCTCCCCTAACTGAGCCCCCAGCAGCTTCCCTTGCTGAGCCCCCCAGCAGCTCCCTTTACTGAGCCCTCCCTGCAGCTATTGAGCGCCCCCTGGAGCTCCTCTTATTGGCCTTCTGTCTCCTGGTCCCGATGAGCGATTATTGCTGGGACCAGGAGACGGGACGCAGAAAAGATGTGTGGGACAAACCGTGGAAAGCTGGAAAATCTCCCAACTGTCTGGGATGGCGGGATAGCCCTGAATAACCGGGACTGTCCTGCCGAATCCGGGACGGTTCAGAGCTATGCCAAACCAATGTTACTTCAGTGGATTTGGAAATTGATATGCAACCCCCTCTAGTCCTCTAAAACCCCATTTTTGTAATATAAAGGTCCTATATAGCTTCTTACGAATTTCCAGGACAGTTGGAGAAACATCGATTTGTTAAAAGAAAATCCGAAAAAAATTTGAATTTGATTTGGTGCTGGAAAATCTGCAGATTTATACCAAATAACATTGATGGTTATGTTATATAGAATGGTTTCCCCTAAATCCCTTCCTCATCCAATCCCTTCCCTTCCTTGGTTGAACTTGATGGACAAGTGTCTTTTTTCAACCGTATAAACTATGAAACTATGAATATTCAAATCAAAGAATCAATTCACTTATCTCTATCACATCTTCAATATGGACCCAGTTATAATGATTGCACCATACAATGACCCCATAATACTACCATGGTGCGTTGTCCGATGAGGATTCGGGTCTGCCACGATTCACTAAGATCGTGCGTCCAATTTCCTGCATGTGTCGCTTCTGCACTGAGATCCACCAGAGTTCACCTTCTTCCTCCTGGTGCATGTCAGTGCTGATCTTGCGACACAATTCGGTTTTTTTAAATTCCACGGTTTGTCCGAATCCGTCAGGTGGTCTGACGGCACGCCCCCCGATATCGTTCACATGCAAGCCGGCGCTGATGCGCCACATTCCGATCGCGTGCGCCAAAAACCCGGGGCAATTCGGCACAAAAAATAAATATTCGGGAAACTCGATGGAATCGCGGCCCGTGGACCCTTAGTAAATAAGCCCCACTGATGCACATTTACTTACCCGGTCCAGTCGTGATCCAGCGGCGCGTTCTCCGGCGCTGATTCGGGTTCTGCCGGGATTCACTAAGCCCCCCCCTGTAATCTCACAAAGTTGGAGAGGGGAAGTGCTCATGCACAGTGTAACAGTCTGTAAAGCTGCAGCATGGAGGTGCTCTGGAAACGCTCTTCCGAAAGCCCTTTTTGGCACATTAACATAAAAGTGGATTTTAGTCAGAAGGGGGTCATACATAAGAAATATTAGTAGATTACCATAGTCCCGGTGCTTGGATCTATGAGTAAGTGTTCCTGGTTTATCAGGATGGATTTTCGTAGTAGATTTTCTTTTAGGAATTTGTGAACTTTGGGCAGGAAATTTTGTTTTACTGATTATAATTTATGTGTCTTAGAGGTCATATTAAACTGAGGGAAGAGATCTGGCTGTTCACAGATGTTTTGGGATATGAGATGTGCCTCGCTACATCCAAATCTTCCAGAATTCAAAGTCAAGTTACAAAATGTTTCATGTGTCATATGTAGAACCATTCCATAGCAGGACAGCAAGCAGAGATCTAGAAAACCGTGAGGAATTGATACAGAAAGTATATTTGGATGTTTGTACGTAACCTGGGGACTGGCTGTACATGAACCTACCACGTGAGCTCCTCCGTTGGGTGTCTATGTTAGGCATCATGTAGAACTCTTTTGGGGCCCCTTCTTGGCTCTATAAGTTATCCTCTAAGTTCTGACTTTGCTCGTGTGACAGTCACTTGAATAATTCCCTTGCTGATCATTGATGACTCTGACTCTCCTTGATAACGCTCTGTAGCCCAACACTGCTCCACGATGATGATAGATGTCAGAAGAGATGACAAAATGATCATTAGGATTCGCGGATCCCCACTAAGCTCCGGCTTGTCATTGTCTGCACATAGGTCAGGGAAGTAATGTGCTTGATTGAGAGCAGGTCCGATGATTTGTGCTGAGGAAGGAGTTGCTGAGCGTTTAATCTTTTTGCCCTCATAGCAACGTCCTCCTTTATCTTCTATTCATTCACTTGGTACAGATCCTTTTACCTCTGATATCTTTGATATACAGGCAGTCCCCTACTTAAGAACACCCGACTTACAGACGACCCCTAGTTACAAACGGACATCTGGATGTTGGTAATTACTTTACTTTATCCTTAGGCTACAATAATCAGCTGTAACAGTTATCACAGGTTAATAATGAAGATTTATTGATAATCCTGGTTCTTCTGACAACCCAACATTTTTAAAATCCAATTGTCACAGAGACCAAAAAAATTTGTCTGGAGCTACAATGATAAAATATACAGTTCCGACTTACATACAAATTCGACTTAACAACAAACCTACAGAACCTATCTTGTACGTAACCCGGGGACTGTCTGAGACGATCCTCTACTTAAAAACACCTGACTTACAGACCACCCCTAGTTACAAACAGACCCCTTGACGTTGGTTATTTACTGTACTTTAGCACTAGGCCAGTGATGGGCAACCTTTTGAGCTTGGCGTGTCAAAATTCGCCCAAAAAAACGAGCGTAACTCGGGTGGTGTGTCACCTTTAGAAAAAAAAAACTAATTTTGTGATATTTAGAGTTTAAATAACAAATATGTATAATTATTTAACCGCTTAGTAATCTTATTGACCCATGGAATAAAGATAACATGATTATTAGGCTATACGGTGAACACCAAAAAAGAAAAAGTAAAATATCCAGTACAGAATTGATGCTTTTCTACTCCTGCCCTAAAAAAAAGTTCCTACATTTTCAACAATAGGGGATACCAACCCCAAAATGGTAGCACTGGAAAAAGCATCTCATCCCGCAAAAACAATGCCATCACATGACCCCAGTAACTGAGCATGCGCGGCATGCTCAGTTACTTACACTATACACTGCAATACAAGTGTATTGCAGTGTAGAGGCTTGAATAAGTGATCGGATGATCGCTTATTCAAGCCAAGAAGTAGAAAATGTAAAAAAGTTAAAAAAAAAAATTAAATCTTTTTATAATATAATTAAATAAATAAATAAAAGTCCCATAATCTCCCCAGTAACACATAAAATGCAAATAAAGTAAGTAAAACACAAAAACACGTACATATTTGGTATCACCGCGTCCGTATTAATCTGTACAATAAAACATAAATTAATATTGAACCCGCGCGATGAACTACGTAAAAAAAAAACTCGAAAAACTTCCCATAATATACAATTTTTCATCAAACACCATCACAAAAATTGTTCTAAAAAGTGATCAAAAAAAGCTACGTTCCCTAATATGATACGACTGAATAGAACAACTCTTTTCGCAAAAAATAAGCCCTCAACCAGATCTGACAACAGAAAAATACAGAAGTTATGGCCCTGAAAAGTTGTCAATAGTAAAAACAATGCGATTTTCTCCAATATTGGTTTTGCTCAGGAAAATTGAGCAAAAATAAGAAAAACTATATAAATGAGGTAACACCGCAATCGCAGTGAACCAGAGAATAAAGATAAAATATTATTTTTACGTTACGGTGAGCGGGGAAAAAAAAATGCTAAAAATCCCAAATAAAAATTGATGATTTTGTTTGTGTCCCCCTTGAAATAGTTAATAAAATCTCATGAATAAGCTTTAGACTCCCAAAATAAATGATCTATACATTATATCTCATCCCATACATAATAAGCCCTCATATGTTTTCATTACCAAAAAAAATTAAAATGTATAGGTTGTACAATGTGACAATACAAATCTGCTGTGAATGGTGCCTCCATTCATTCTATACTCGGCTGTGCGCCCATACAGCAGTCACCACCACATATGGGGTATCAGTACACTCGGGAGGAATTGGGCATCAAGCGTTGCAGTGCGTTTCATCATTTAATTTATTCTGAAACTGTCAGTTTGGCCTAAATGAATGTATTTCCAAAAAAATTCTATAGTTTCTAAATCGCAAGTCCATATTTTTTAACCCATGTGAAACACTTAAAGGGTTAATAGACTTAATAGAAGTTGTTTTACATACGTTGAGGGGTGAACTTTGTATAGTGGGGTAATTTATGGGGTTTTACTATTATTTAGGCCTTACAAAGTCACTTGGAAGCTGAGTTTTCCCTCAAAATGTGAGTTTTGGCAATTTCCATGAAAATAAGAAACATCGCACCTAAAGTTCTGCACCTCATAACATCCTAGAAAAGTGAGAGGATGCATAAAATATCATCCCAACATAAAGCAGATATTCTGTAAATGTAATTTATCAAGCTTTTTGGGTAGTTTTACATCTTGTCTGGAAACCAGAACATTTCAAATTTGGAAAATGAAGAATTTTTACAAACTTTTGCCAAATTTTCACTTTTTTTCAGAACGAAACGCAAAACTTATCACTTAAATTTTATAACTAACATGAAGTACAATGTGTCACGAGAAAACATTCTCAAAATCACCCGGATATGTTAAAGCGTTCCGAAGTTATAACCAATTATCGTGAGACATGTCAGATTTGAAAAATCGAGTCTGGTCATTGAGCTGAAAACTAGTGTCGGTGATAAGGGGTTAAAATCCAATTGTCACAGAGACCAAAAAAAAATTTGGCTTAGGTTACAGCAAGTACAGGCAATCCCCAGGTTACGTACAAGATAGGGTCCGGAGGTTTGTTCTTAAGTTGAATTTGTATGTAAGTCGAAACTGTATATTTTATAATTGTAGTTCCAGGCAAAAAAAAAAAATTTTGGCCCCAGTGACAATTGGAGTTTAAACATTTTTTGCTGTAATGGGACCAAGGATTATCAATAAAACTTCATTACAGACACATTACAGCTGATTATTGCAGTCTGGGACTATAGTAAAGCATTCAGAAAGCTTCACCAGAGGTCAGAGGGGTCTGTCTGTAACTATGGGTTGTCTGTAAATTGGGTGTCCTTAAGTAGGGGACCGCCTGTACTGTGAACCAAGCACACCGACGTACTGGTGTGTGCCCACTCAGGCAGGAACCGCTCTTCTTTTAGCTCCTTATGCCCTTGTTTTTAAGAAAAAAAAATGATGCAATAAACCTAAGGGGCTCCAGCTCAATTAACAGCTATGGAGTCTGGAGCCCCTCAGGCTCATTTGCATAATATTTAAATTTTTTTTTTTGTTAAAACAAGGGCATAAGGAGCTAAAAGAAGGGCAGACTTTGCCAGAGGGAACACTCATCTCCATGTAAGTGCGCTTGGTTTACAGTCCAAGATCCTGGTGGTAGATTTCCTTTAAGTTTAAAGGTTATGACACTCCTTTACTCTAAACCAGGGGTCTCAAACTCGCGGCCCGCGGGCCAACTGTGGCCCGCGGGACAATATTTTGCGGCCCCCACCTGGAAAAGCACCGCCCGCCGTGTATTCACGGCGGCGGTCGGGTCACGCTGCATGGAGAGGGCTCACGGGCTGAGCCCTCTCCATAGCCGGTAAGTCTTTTCTGCATATTGCAGCAAAGGCTTACCGGTAACACCCGCGATCGGTGCTAGCACCGATCGCGGGTGTTTGCACAGCGATAGCTGCCGGCAAAGCTGCCAGCAGCCTCAAAAAGATAGCGGCGCATGGGTGCCGCCATCTTACCTGGGATCGCCGCTCCCCGTGACGTCATCGGGGGGCGGCGATCCGTCTCCATGGTAGCCTCGGGTCTTCCGAAGACCCGAGGCTATTTCGTTTTAACCCCTTCATTACAATGTGCTGATAGCACATTGTAATGAATGAGGAGGAAAATCTCCATATACTGCCATACTGTAGTATAAGACAACCTAGGGTTAAAGTACCCTAGGGAGTCTGAAAAATAGTATAAATAAAAATACAAAAAAGTTTAAAAAAAAAAAATTATAATAAAAAAACCTAAAATTTCAAATCACCCCCCTTTCCCTAGAACTGACATAAATATAAATAAACAGTAAAAATCATAAACACATCAGGTATCGACGTGTCCGAAAATGCCCGATCTATCAAAATATGATAATGGTTTTTCAATGCGTTTAACCCCGTAACGGAAAATAGCGCCCAAAGTCGAAAATGCCACTTTTTTGCCATTTTGAAAAATATAAAAAATCTATAAAAAGTGATCAAAAGGTCGTACAGTCCTAAAAATGATATCATTGAAAATATTATCAAATTTCGCAAAAAATGACACCACCCACAGCTCCGTACACTAAAGTATGAAAAAGTTATTAGCGCCAGAAGTTGGCAAAATCAAAAAAATAATTTTAGTACAGGAGGTTTTAATTTTTGTAAAAAACATTATAAACCTATAACAAATTTGGTATCCCCTTAATCGTACCGACCCAAAGAATAAAGTAGACAAGTCATTTGGAGCGCTCAGTGAAAGATGCAATATCCAAGCCCACAAGAAAATGGCGCAAATGCGTTTTTTCACCATTTTCATTGCATTTGGAATTTTTTTCCCGCTTCCAAGTACATGGCATGGAATATTAAATACCATCACTATGAAGTGCAATTTGTTACGCAGAAAACAAGCCGTCACACAGCTCTTTACGTGTAAAAATAAAAAAGTTATAGATTTTTGAAGGTGGGGAGTGAAAAATGGACATGAAAAAACAGGAAAGGGCCCGTAACCGGTTAATCCCCTTCCCTCCGGTACTTGAAGAAGATGAAGTCGCCGCTCTGAACGCACTTGGTGCAGGTCAGAGCGGCGACTTCATCTTCTTCGATGGGAGGGACATGGGGAGACAAGTACCGGGTGGGGGAGGGGGTGGGGGGGGGGGTGGAGTGTCCCTGACTGGGCTCAGTGCGGTAGGAGCTTGGGACCCCTCGGTACACAGGACGCGTTCATAGAGAAAACACGTCTCCCAGCTTGGGGCTTTCCTTGCGCTGGGAGACGCCATGACATTTGAATCTGAATAATGATATTTTGTAAGTGCATTTTGTGTGGAAAACTTGATGCGGCCCAGCCTTACCCAGAATCTACCTCCAGCGGCCCCCAGGTAAATTGAGTTTGAGACCCCTGCTCTAAACCTTTTGATATATTCACTCTAGGTTGTCTTTTTTAGCCCTATAATCCTGCTGCCATTTATACATAGAGTAATATCCCGCTGTGACCTGTAATAGCACATTGGGATTATTATGCGGCCACAGTTACACAGAGGACGAGTGTCTTCCCACTCGCTGAGTAAGCGCTTCCTCATGTCATGTTCCCCTTTTTACCACAAACCTTGTTTTCTTTTCCTATTTTCCACTTGCTTTGCTGTTTATGTGACTGGGTTCTCACAGAATCTACCCAGCTTGTCCCGTGCACTTTTTTAACCCTTTTTGACCACATAGGGGCAGATTTAGTTGTCTAAAAGTCAGAATATTCTTAGTTGCCCATGGCAGCCAATCACAGCTCAGCTTTCATTTTACCAGTGCTCATGAATATTTTAAAGGGGAGCTGGAAATATTCTGACTTTCAGACACTTGATAAATCTGCCCCATTGTCTAAAATGTAGATTATGTCCCCAATCCTGATGACTCTAAAATTTAATAATGAATAATATTGTTATGAGATATGATCAGTAAAATACTGAGAACTTCCTTCCAGGAACAAGTCGTTGACTTAGGAATTAGTCTCCTTATCTTCTTACTGATTCTTCTTATAGAAACCCATTATTTTAGTATTTCTGTGAATCCTGTGTACACAGAATTCTGTCCGGAATTCGTGATTTCCCCAAAAATAGGAACCAGGCAAAGACCAACATAAAAAACCAACAAACAACAGCAATATCTTACACACAAAGCTTTAAAGGGGCACTGTCACCAGCTTTTACACCACTAATCCACCAGCCTCCTCATATACGGTATGAAATCTCCTTTCTAGAATTCCCTCTTTTAGGTAAAAACTCACTTGTTACCCTATAAAAAAATGATCTCTAAAGTTATATGCAAATGAGCTCAGAAAAGCCACTTTTTGCATGAGATGAGTCAATTTTAGAGGCTGGAGAGAAATTGTCACGTCACATTCCCCTATAAAGGGATTTTTAGTACCTTGAACTGTGTGTTTGGGAGCTTATAAAGATATCTGTCAGATTGCAACAGGTTTGTGGTTCTGACTCTGCAACAGAAGCAAAGATACAGGCAGTTAAAGAAAATCTACCATGGAAATCCATCATGATAAGGGCACTTACTCATAGATCCCTGTGGTAATCTTCTTATATTTGTTATCCGTGGCCTTCTTCCTTCTAAAATCAACTTTTACAGATATGCTAATGAGCCAGAAGGGCTATGAGGGGCGTTACCAGAGCCCCACTGTGCTAAAGCTTCACAGGCTGCCATAGAGTTCTTATCTCAGATACAACTCCATTCATTTACAGTACAATAGACCCTCATTTTCAAGATTTATAGGGGTCCTACCACTGTGACCCCCCCACTGATCAGCAAGTTATCCCTTATGCAGTTGATTTGGGAAACATTGTAGTAACCAGACAACCCCTTTAAGCATAGTCAAGAGCCCACCTATAGCCAGGGCTGGTTTTAGATAAAGTGAGACTCTGGGCAAAACTAAAAGTGGGGCCACAAAATATATCTTATGAACAGTAGTATAGTAAGGCAATCTGTAATATGGGACTATTTTATAGAAACAGACAAATTATAGGAGATAAGTAACTAGACAAATAGATTATAGGGGTATTAAAAGAGCAATACATCCTCTGGCCACAAAAGTCCACATGCAGGGGGCCCCTTTAGGACAGGGGGGCCCTGGGCTAATGCCTAGTTTGCTGCCCCCTAACGCCGGCCCTGTCTATAGCCTTTAAGAGCTTATATAGCAACATATTGCATCATTCGTGTGCAGTTACATAACTTATGGACATTCAGACAATCCTAACTTGCATTGTTACAACAAGTAGTTAACTCTTTGCTTATACATGGCATTTTCAATCTACATTGCAGCATGGAATATGTGCTGAACATGTCAGATCAGAACTATAGGCACAAGATGATGGGATTTATGTATGAGGACAGTGGAAGAGATTACTGACCGGGACAGATTCCTTGACCATTCCACAGATAACGTTAATCCCATGATCCCTCAGCCATTTATAATCTGCCATACATTTGCCTCTGGACCCAGAGCTTTCATTTTATGTAATAATCTCATATATGAAGTACATGAAATTCTACGGAAACGACATAAAGTCCATTCTCGTGATTAGAACTCGGTCTAGGATTGTCCGGGATGAATATATTTCTGGTTATCTCTGGGGATTCTATAAAAATGTATTTTGTCCATTTACTGGGACTTATAACTATATATAGAATTTTTTTTTACCTTTTTATATATATTGGGATTGTACTGTATGTACTTTCAGTCCAAATATTGTCAAATTTATTCACCCTTGGCTTTCGGAAACATTAATAAGTGAAACTCTGATGATACACTATAACACATGATTGTTACTAAAGGAATACTGCCATGGGGTACCCCAATATATTATTACAGAGGGGGGTGCACTCAAATCCTCAAAGATTAATAAATTCGATAAATCAATCAAAAAGTGACACAGCTACATGCTAATAAGGTTGTCATGTGGGCGGGACTAGGATGTCTGATTCAGCCTAGGACGGCCCACTTGTCAGCCTAATTTGCATATTGGTGGGGGGGGGGGATTGAAAAAAATTCCAAATTTTGTAAAGTAATTCAATTTTAATTCATATTATTCACTCCCTTTTAATGTAGACTCTCAATAACATCCTATTCGTCCATAGTTTTTTGCATGCTGGGTGTCGTTTATTAATTTACATTCTGATGAATGAGACCTGAACACAATGTAGATCCGGATGAATAATATGACTTTTGGGATGTCCATTTGTCTTCCGTCATGACTTCGCCCCTGCGTCGTGTATTCTGAATTACAGATTATTAAACCCATCTTACATAGCGCCAGACCCCGGCTCATCGGTCTGCAGTATTTGCATGTAATCACCCTCGAGTCACCCATTAGTCTCCTTATAATATACAATATCCACAAATACATATGGAAATCCGCTCCAGTATTAATGGCCACATTAGTAAATGCATTTCATGTAGGAAATATCACATGGTCCTTCTATCTGTGTCCATACATCTCATAGCCGTGCAGGATATCATCAATATATGTCCTGGTCCTATGGTGGACAGGATAGCAGGGGCGGATTAAGACCACCAAGGACCCTGGGCTGTAGGAATATTATGTCTGGAATCACTTGCTACATCTGGTACTAGAATCAGCTTCTTGGGGAATGGAGGAGGCGTCCCTTCTGCCTGCTTTCAATCTGTGGTTTCAGGACCTTTGTAGGACCTTAAAAGGTTCTGAACATGTGTATTCAGAGCGTGCACAGATTTATCAGGATTTTGTGGGTGACAGTCCTACTAAGAATAAAATTTGGGTGTCCATGGCCCCCTTGTCCAAACCACCTATATTATAAGCTGCTACTGCAGGATAATAAATAATAATAATTATTCTTCATTTATACACAGATTACGCAGCGCTGCACAGAACTTGCCAAATCAGTCCCTGTCCCCAATGGGGCTCACAATCTAATCAACCTACCAGTATGTTTTGGAGCGTGGGAGGAAACCGGAGGACCCTGAGGAAACCCAGGCAAACACGGAGAGACCATACAAACTCTTTGCAGATGATGACCTGGATGGGACTTGAATCAAGGACCCCAGTGCCACATCTTAGGTATATATGTTAAATTTGGGCGTTAATTAGAAAACTGCAAAGAATCCCTTCCCTAATCCATTCCTTGCATACAGGATTCATATAATTATCTCTGTCCTGACTTTGTCTCAGCCTGTTCCCTTACATTGGTGGCTCCAAACCCTTCTGGATCACCTGAACAAAGATTTCTCCAAGAGGTAGTGACCTGGTGGTTTCCCTGCAATGACCTACAGACCCTCATAATAAGGGAACTGTACAGTGATTCAGAGGGTCCACATGGTCTGCATTTTACGTTTTTTTTTAGATTTTTCTACTGTATTTTTACCGTATATATGTCCGCACAACGGTAGTGTACATGGAGCCTTAGTCTGGTGCCTTTTAGAGGAGTGTACCCAGGGCAGACACAGATATTCTATAGTCGCAAGAAGAGTCTTTCTACAATCATCTTGACATGCTGGACCATATTGAAAGGGGACCTGTTGCAGTCTTTATAACACTAACTAAATGAAATATCGGGGCAGATTTACTTACCCGGTCCGTTCGCGATCCAGCGGCGCGTTCTCTGCGGTGGATTCGGGTCCGGTCGGGATTCATCAAGGTAGTTCCTCCGCCGTCCACCAGGTGGCGCTGCTGCGCTGAAAAGCATCTGAACGCACTGGAGTTCACCGACCCGGACCAAGTGAAGGTAAGCGCGTCCCAAGCGACACATTTCTTTTTTTAAATTCGGTGGTTTTTCTGAATCCGTTGGGTTTTCGCTCGGCCACGCCCCCCGATTTCCGTCGCGTGCATGCCGGCGCCGATGCGCCACAATCTGATCGTGTGCGCCAAAAACCCGGGGCAATTCAGGGAAAATCGGCGCAAATCGGAAATATTCGGGTAACACGTCGGGAAAACGCAAATCGTGCTCTTAGTAAATGACCCCCATCCTCTCTTTTGTATTCAATCTCACCCAAATTCATATAAAAATAAGCGGAGAAGAGTCAAAGTTAGAGGCTGGAAAAAAGGGGGTGTAAATGTAGACACCTCCATCTCATCAGCAGATAAAAATCTCATTCCCTTATATTTTAACTACTAGCAGCTGACAGAACCACAATTCTGATGGGATTTAAAAGATGAGATGGTTCTAGTTACTATGGAGCCACCGATCGGGGCATCTGAAGTGACACTCGCCCTTTAGACTCTAAAGGTGACTCATCTCAGGTAAAAAGTTACTCTTCTCTGCTCATTTGCATATGGCTTTGGAGGTGAACATTTTGTTTTATAGGTAAAGTGGCAAGTTTTTAACAATGATATAAGAGCATATGATTGCTGTCCAGTGATCTCCAGCATCATTGAGGTTTGTTGAAGTCGTAGGATGATTTCATTGACTTATGTGTCCTTCTGCAAAGTTTTCCTCATCCACAAATCTCTACACATTGGGGCTCATTTACTAAGGGTCCGTGGAGCGCATTTTCGAGTTGCGCCGCATTTAACAGGGGATTTTGGCGCACGCGATCGGATTTTGGTGCATCGGCGCCGGCTTTCATGTTACACAAATCGGGGGGAGGGCCATCAGACGATCCGACGGATTCGGACAACGCGCGGGAGTTAACATGGGAAATTGTGTTGCAAGACTTGCACTTACAAGCATCGGGAAGAAGAAGGTGAACTCTGGCGGACCTCGGCGGGGAAGCAACAGATGCAGGAAATCGAGCGCATGAGCTACGTAAATCACGCTGGACTTCATCTTCGTCTGACTGTCCGGATCAGGGATCGCGACAGGACCAGGTAAGTAAATTTGCCCCATTGTGTGCACCTTCCTACCACTCACCTTTTCAGGACTTCTCTAGAGCTGCACCAATTCTCTGGAATGCCTTACCCTGGACTATCAGACTAATACCCAACCTTCATAGCATCAAACTCTTAAAACCCATCTCTTTAGGCAGGTCTTTCACTTTCCTTCACCCCATTAATCTTGGAATATAATGGCGCCATAGAAAGAAAGATTATTATTATTATACGGTGATTTTTTTTTCATGTTTTTCTTTTTTTTTTTTATTTCATCTAGTCCTGTATCAATGTTTTTTCCTGTTGCAGGCATGGTGAGCTATCAGATTAACACTCGCTCAGCCTTGGGCCGGCTTCCCGTCCAGATCTGTGTGAGAAATCCTGCCAGCCGGCAGAGGAACAGTCATGATAAACTGTTTTCCGGGAAAATTAGGGTCAGAGAGGAGCCGAGTGTTTACTTTGCAGAAAATACCTAATGTCCCACACAGATTTGGATTAATGATATGATACTCCACCCTCGTAAATTGCCTAAATTCTGCTGCTTACAGAAAAGTAGTAGCACGGATTATTAACTTGATTGCCAGGGGTCTCCCCGCTGCCAGTTCATGAGACTGATGAAGATACCATAACAACGTACTTGGCTTTTTTTGTTCCATTCTTATAGGGGTCCTCTGCCTCTCCAATGCTCTGGTAGTCCTTGCTGGTCTTTGTTGATTATCCTGTCTCAATGTCATGCTCAGAAAATCACTGGCCCCAGCAGTAATGCCTGTGTATAGGGCATGAGACCAATGACGGCAGAGCAGTCATGTTAGTATATTCCAGTTCACTACCACCGCAACATATATACAGAGCGGTGTAGTGGTCGACTGTTATCTACACGTTGGTGGTGAATCGATAAATTATTATAAAAAGGGCTTATTCAGGGCACTAAGTTAACATTCTTCAGGCTCAGTGTAGAACAGGACCACCAGATACCAGCTTATCCTCCAGTGGTCCCATGATATGAAGATATCATAGCAGAAATACAGCAGAAGATAACCCAATTTGGAGTCTAGAAACCTCTATTTTCTGGGGAATGATAAGCAATTTATCTAGTGGGTAGAGATGAGTGGACCTGTTAATTTTCAGGTCCAGTCGAATATGGCCATACCGTAACCTGAAGGTTCTGTTGGGGTTCACCTTCAGCGGCATTTAAATGCTGATAGTGCATGCGCACTGCCATTTTCCCAAGGATCAACGCTCCCGAATGACATCACCTGAAGTGTTCATCCTTGGGAAAATGGAAACGCACACATATGGCCAACATTCAAATGCGTTCAAAGGAGTTCGGATTCAGTACCCGAACTCCAACAGAACCTTGATGTTGGGGTTTGGCCAAACTCATCCAAACCCGAAGCAGCATTTAAAGAGTACCAGTGCGAACACCGAACCTCTAGCTAAAGTCCAGGTTTGGGGACGCCACCCAAAACCCACAATGTTCAGTAAGCTCCAAGAAACTGCAGTCAGACACTGGGCCAACTATTTTATGTAGACAAGGATATCAGAGAGAAAAAGAGGTGGGTCCGACCTTGAAAGTTGTGGTTCCAATGACAGTAAATCCCTGTTCTGGAATTTTTAATGCCCAGGATAACCACTTAAACCTTGGACAGTCCATGTCAGTGGTCATCAATTCCCGGATAAGTCCTTCTCCAACTGATGACTTGGAGGTCACAAGATCTAAAAACCTCTGGTGGTCACCAAACTCAAAAGATACTCCACTTGGAGAAATTTGGTCTTATGTGGAACCCATTGACATGAATCCTCCAGTGCACACAGTCTTCTTACACAATAGTACTGCTTAGGGTGACGAAAATCAGAACGTAGAAGCCTCTCGACTTATCTATTGCATCTTATTGTCAACGCAAAATGCTTAGAAGAGCTTTACCGGGGCAAGAGGGAATCCAGTACATGATGCATGAGAATGATGGCGGCATGTAATGGTGGCTTTTGACAAATTGTGCGGTAAATGTCATTTATTTGGCCGCTGTGTATTACCTTGAAGATGTATTTCCCTGTATAATGTAATCATCTGCAATGGATGTTGATTTATAACCCAACACTGAATCCATGGGTGAGGTCCACACATGAATGAGAGGAGCACTTCATTACATCCGATGAACTGCGCCGCTATCTACAGAGGATTCTATGCGTGAGCATAAATTACCGTAAAAAATCTAAAGCAAAACAAAGCAGCTGTCGTTTTGAGTTCACAGCTCCGGTGCACATCTGTGAATAACAAATCGTCTCTTCTACCTTTCACTGTTATTTTCTAGCTGATATTAGGTTGGATGAGTTTTATCCAAAACTTTGTGTTACAAATTTGATACATCGGAGAAAATATAAGATGGTTGGAATAATAACAATAATTATTTATATAGCGCACACAGATTCTGTAGCGCTGCACAGAGCTTGCCAAATCGGTTCCTATCCCCAGTATGTTTTGGAGTGTGGGAGGAAACTGGAGGCCCCGGAGAAAACCCACGTAAACAAGGAGAGAACTTACAAATTCTTAGCAGATACTGACCCTGGAACTTACAATAGATAATATATATATATATATATATATATATATATATATATATATATATATATTCACTCTTGTCTAACTAAATATGTACAAGCAATGAAATAGTTGCTGGGGGGTAAATGTGCCCTTATCTATATCTCACAGCTGTCTATCTCCCATATATATCACCTAATGGTCGATCAGAGCTAGCACCAGAGCTAGGATATTATCCTCAGTCCATTACATCTAAAAATTTGGGAATGTGGATGTTAGCTCCACCCCTAATGTCATCGCCCCTTCTTCCAGGAAGCTGCTTGAGAGAATTGGGGGAAGGAACAGAGATGGGGGTGTGGAGAGGAGGAGGCAATATAAATGCAAGAGATAAGTTGACGGGGGGCAGCAGAGAGAAAAGGAGGAGCTACATAGAGAATTTGGGGTGTTGAGATATGAGGGCGATAACCTAGAGAGATAGGGGAATACGTAGAATACTGGTAGGACTACGGTAAATACTGGTAGGACTATATACAGGTGGGACTATATACAGGTGGGACTATATACTGGTGGGACTATATATAGGTGGGACTATATACTGGTGGGACTATATACAGGTGGGACTATATACTGGTGGGACTATATACAGGTGGGACTATATACAGGTGGGACTATATACTGGTGGGACTATGTACTGGTGGGACTATATATTGGTAGGACTATATACTGGTGGGACTATATACTGGTGGGATTATATATAGGTGGGACTATATACTGGTAGGACTATATATAGGTGAGACTATATAATGGTGGAACTATATATATACACTCACCGACCACTTTATTAGGTACACCTGCCCAACTGCTCGTTAACACTTAATTTCTAATCAGCCAATCACATGGCGGCAACTCAGTGCATTTAGGCATGTAGACATGGTCAAGACAATCTCCTGCAGGGCAAACCGAGCATCAGTATGGGGAAGAAAGGTGATTTGAGGCCTTTGAACGTGGCATGGTTGTTGGTGCCAGAAGGGCTGGTCTGAGTATTTCAGAAACTGATGATCTACTGGGATTTTCACGCACAACCATCTCTAGGGTTTACAGAGAATGGTCCGAAAAAGAAAAAACATCCAGTGAGCGGCAGTTCTGTGGGCGGAAATGCCTTGTTGATGCCAGAGGTCAGAGGAGAATGGGCAGACTGGTTCGAGCTGATAGAAAGGCAACAGTGACTCAAATCACCACCCGTTACAACCAAGGTAGGCAGAAGAGCATCTCTGAACGCACAGTACGTCGAACTTTGAGGCAGATGGGCTACAGCAGCAGAAGACCACACCGGGTTCCACTCCTTTCAGCTAAGAACAGGAAAATGAGGCTACAATTTGCACAAGCTCATCGAAATTGGACAGTAGAAGATTGGAAAAACGTTGCCTGGTCTGATGAGTCTCGATTTCTGCTGCGACATTCGGATGGTAGGGTCAGAATTTGGCGTCAACACCATGAAAGCATGGATCCATCCTGCCTTGTATCAACGGCTCAGGCTGGTGGTGGTGGTGTCATGGTGTGGGGAATATTTTCTTGGCACTCTTTGGGCCCCTTGGTACCAATTGAGCATCGTTGCAACGCCACAGCCTACCTGAGTATTGTTGCTGACCATGTCCATCCCTTTATGAGCACAATGTACCCTGTAACATCTGATGGCTACTTTCAGCAGGATAATGCGCCATGTCATAAAGCTGGAATCATCTCAGACCGGTTTCTTGAACATGACAATGAGGTCACTGTACTCAAATGGCCTCCACAGTCACCAGATCTCAATCCAATAGAGCATCTTTGGGATGTGGTGGAACGGGAGATTCGCATCATGGATGTGCAGCCGACAAATCTGCGGCAACTGTGTGATGCCATCATGTCAATATGGACCAAAATCTCTGAGGAGCTTCCAGCAGCTTGTTGTATCTATGCCAGGAAGAATTGAGGCAGTTCTGAAGGCAAAAGGGGGTCCAACCCGTTACTAGCATGGTGTACCTAATAAAGTGGCCGGTGTGTGTATATATATGTAGGTGGGACTATATACTGGTAGGACTATATACTGGTGGGACTATATATAGATAGAACTATATATATATATATATATATATATATATATATATATATAGGTGGGACTATATACGGGTGGGACTATATATAGGTGGAACTATATATATAGGTGGGACTATATACTAGTAGGACTATATATTGGTAGGACTATGTACAGGTGGGACTATATACTGGTGGGACTATATACTAGTAGGACTATATACTGGTGGGACTATATACTAGTAGGACTATATACTGGTGGGACTATATACTGGTGGGATTATATCGCTGCAGCCTGCTCTTTGCAATCTGTGCAGTCTGGAGATGACAGTGTTAAAAATTAACCCCCCCTCTCCCAGTCGCCCCTGAGAGCTTGTGCTCAGGGAGGAGTCCTCATTACTGATGTCCTATTAACGCTTTCCTCTCCAGAGCTCTCAGCTGAGGGGGAACATGAGCCTGGGCCTGGGCTGACATCACTCTGCTCCTGGAAAGTCTCGGCTTCCTGCACTGGCCGCTCCAGGCTCCTAAGTTTTTTTCCTCTCCCTTTCTCTTGTTGTTGTAGAGCAGAACTTCCTCTGTCAGATGCAGCCTCCCCCTCCGCATCACAGACAGGAGCTCCAGCATCACCCGGTCCCTGAGGGCGTAGAGCACAGCACCCAACAACTACTGATGTACTAAGGCATCCCGCATCCGGATCACCAAGTCCTGGCCCGTCTCCTGCTCATCCGGAGCCACCGGCTAACAACAAGTGAGTGCCACTCTTTCCTTTGCCCCATGTCCCATATGCACTCTGAGTCCTGAGGTATTATGCGGAGGTATCTGGCTGTACGCTTTATGATATTATCATGTGACGTCTGCACTTTTACATGGGACTGCAGGTAAATCAACAATATTACAGTATGTTCTATGCAGAATTAATGCAGCACTCAACGCTCTTAAGTTGTCATACTAAATGCTGAGTGTGCGACTTGGTAAAGCGCATCATTATGTGACGTTCTGTGGTTTACATAGGACTGCAGGTAAACTTACTGGATTGTTTTAACTCTGTGCAGTTATCTCAATTATCGAAATATTCAGTACATGAGTTACGAGACATCAAGAGCAACAACCATAGCAAATCTGAAGTCGTCACTTGTTGAAGGTTATAAAGATAATGGTAAATTTACTGTCATTTTACATAGGACTGCAGTAAAACTCCATACAATGTACAATGCACTCCGAAGAGTTGAATGACCAATGTAATATTTTATTTTTCGGAGCCTATATACAGGCGGTCCCCTTACTTAAGAACACCTGACTTACAGACGACCCCTAGTTACAAACAGACCTCTGGTAATTGGTAACTTACTGTACATTAGCCTTAGGCAACAATAATCATCTATAACAGTTATCACAGGTGTCTGTAATGAAGCTTTATTGTTAATCCTGGTTCAACCCAACATTTTTAAAATCCAATTGTCACAGAGACGAAAAATATTCTGTCTAGGGCTACAATTATAAAGTATACAGTTCCGACTTACATACAAATTCAACTTAAGAACAAACCTACAGAACCCGGGGACCTATTATATATTTTTTTTTTATTTACATATATTTATTTACTTAAACAAAAAATACAAAGTTTAACTTTTAACAACTGAGCAAAACTTTTATCGGCTTTAGTTGTGTTAAATGTGATTTTAACCCCCTTTCAACATCTGCTGTTCATGATAGGATGCTAAACCTATGACACAGTTAATATCCCAAAAACCTTTCAAAAGCAATGCCTGCACTGTATTGTTTTTAATCCCTGTTTTACGTATTTGAGAAGCTTCTCAATACATTATATAGAGCGGGAATGGTACCAATGCTGCCTGTCCTACAAGAAACAAGCCCTTATATGACTAGGTCCAAATAAAATCTATCTACATTATAGTAGATGCTGCTGAAACATCATACAGATGATGGGACGGGGAGTAGAGGGTTTTACCTCCACCGATCACATGTTGGTGACCTATCCTATGGATATAATATCCATATCCTTCATATGTTATAGGACCAGAGCTACACTGTGGCTTCTCATAGACCATCTGATTGATCCCAACTGCCGTCAGAAGCCAAAAACGCATCTAAATTTTGTGTCACTCTTTACTGACACCCCATGAACCCTGCTCCCATGAACCCATGGTGGAGCTGTTTTGGCGGATTTCTATGGTGCATTGTATCTGCACAGACAAGCTGTCTGGATGAGCGAGCAAGGCGTGAAAGCAAATAAGCAAACTCTTTCTGAAAGCACAAGACATGAGATCAGATCTTGAACCCATCACATGAGGACCACCCATGGCACATAATGTGGACCGGGGTCTTGACCAGCTTGAATAAATAATCTGCCTATTTAAAGATACAGCCGAATGGGAAAACGGGATTGATTTGGAGTGGGAAGAAGCTTCCTAGAGATAGATATGGATATAGGACCCCCTTTAAATTTACCATGTACTAAGCAAAATAGGTGTTTTACTGGATAGGTAATTCAGTGGCCGGTTAAATGAATACCATTGATGTCAACAATTAGGATATATTGGACAGCAAGTGAAGGTCAGTTCTTGTTGTTGTTGCTTGAAACACGAAAAATTGGCAACAGAAGGAACTTGAATGAAGGGTCAGATTGTAGTCAACATCTTCAAAACAGCGGGTCTTGTATGATGTTTCTGGTATGCAGTGGTTGGTACCTACTTAATGTGGTCCAAGGAAGGACAACTGGTGAATTAGTGAAAGGGTTTTAGGCATCTAGGGCTCATTGACGCACAAGGAGGAGGGAAGGAAAGTTGCAACTGTAGTACAAATTGTGGAAAAAAGAATATCCAGGATTCCTGAACAAAAACCCTGGGGGTTGGGACATGGGGGACAAACAATATGTCCTCTCTCTCATCTGTCTCCCGATTCCAGTCCTCTGGTCTTAGGCACAGTTCCCGGAAGTGCCAGCCAGGCAAGGGACCAACTTTGGCCAATCAGTTGTTTCAGGGAAACACTGGATCTCACTTATGATGTAAGGAAAAGTGAAGACCCTGGTCTAGAAAGGTGACTGATTGGCCAAACCAGGTACTTTTCCGACAAACTTCCAGGGAAACTGACGGGAGGAGAGCAGGGTAAAGCACTTTTTGAATTTTTGTCAATCCTGCCCCAGCTCCAAGGGCTTTTCCCCAGTATTCCTGAAAAACACAGTTCATTGCAGCTTGCAGAAGACCGGTCACCCTGCCCAAATAGACCCCTACCCATGGCCAAATGTCAGGGATGAATCTGAAGTCTCTGCTGCCTGAGTTGAGCTATAAAACGGTGCCCCCTCCACCCCACCAGAAGTAATATATCAGGTTATTTTTTTAGAAAGTCGGTTCTCCATGTAGTGTCTCACACAAATGTTGGCATCGGTTGACGATACACTATTGTAGTTGTCGGGTCCTGCATTATAGCAGGTGATTGTGCCCATGATGCTGCCCCCCATCTTGCTACAGGGGGTAAACCTGAGGTAATAGGCTTAACTCACCCCTCTGCCAAAAGTGCCAATAATGGGCACATGGCCATCAAAATGCAAAGTACTGAAAACTGAGGGACTTGTCAAGTGAATCAGGTTGTCTTTAACATCAGAAGGTGGTTGGGCAAGTTACTATGGGAAGAAGGGATACTGGCGGAAGCAGTGTGATACTTTGGGCAATGTTCTGCTGAGAAACATTGGGCCACGGTGTTCATCTAGATGTTTCTTTGGCATGGACCTACTGCCAAAAAACTGTGCACACTAAGTACACCCCTACATGGCAGCAGTATATGGTCTTATTCGGTAAGATATTTTTCCTTGATTTGATCCACAGAGGTTCCACCATATTGGACTTATTGGACCTAATGTCTTGTTGTCATATATGACAGAACACTTTCATAGATCCAAAGTTGTTGTGGTGCCCATATATTGGTCAGATATTTGGGAATTAGGGAGTAGTTGATTTTAATGTTACAACTGATCCGTATAGATATATGTTTCCTCTTCCACATCTTCATGGTAATACACTAGAAATCTAAATGTCACCAATGGAAAGGGTCATGGTACACGTTGTACTCTTGTACGGGCAGGAGGGTAGAAGCGGTGCAGCTTTAGGATCATTGCAAAGCTTGAGGTTGATTATCCAGATCAGTAAATTATTGACAAGTAGAAGGGGGGTAGATATCTGTGATGCACGGAGTCCGGTGGGTGGTAGATTAATCAATTCGCTGCCCGGTGACTGTAACCAGTGAGCGGTAGATTAAGCAATAATGTACAGGAAAATAGTGGGAGGTAGATTAAAATAGACTAGTAATGATTATGGTAGTAAAATATAACATCTCGTCTTGGGTAACAAGTCAAAATTTACAATAGGTGGGGACTGAGAGATGTCTGAAAAACAAGGAAAATCTAACAAGGTCCTTCAGCCTCTTCCCTGGAATCCCTTCCCTACAGCTTATATCTGGCATTAGCTAGATATTCATGTATAAGGAATAGATAAAAGCAAAAATGTTAAATAGTTTGTTTGTGTTCAGCATGTAGGTTTGGTTGTGGCAAAATATTTTCCTCCTCTACTTGAGGATGTGAAAAAAGTACAAAGATGGGTGCTGGGGATCCCTTATGTAGAGATGAGCCGACCCAATGAGTTTTGATTTGGCCAACTGCCCCGGACATATTGCGGGATTTACGGCTGAACAGTCAATCCAGTAAATTGAAGCCTCGAGCAACTAGCCATGTCCGGGTCAGGAGGCCGAGCCCGAATGCCGAACCTCAATCCAACATTGGGTCCGCTTATTTCTACCCGTATGTATTCTGTCCTTCCCACTGCTCCTTATATATGATTCCTGGAAATTCCTGTTTCCCGTTTCCCTAAGCTGCAATGTCTTAGTGTTGTGAACTTCATCTAAACTAAGTTATAATAATTCACTGAATGTCTCAACTTTTTTTCTACTGTATTGGTGTCCTCAGGGCACCGATACGATTGAAAGCTGTGACAGAACATGGAACAATAAGTTACTGCCTAACCTGCCAGTTTGTGATAAATAAGTGGTTATTGGTTGTAGTTTGGACACTCGGAAGGAGATTAATCAGAAGTCTCTGAGGTAAAACTGTAGTTGCCCATGGAAACCAATCAGAGCTCAGCTTTTATTTGGGGGAAATTGGGGGAAATTGAAAGCTGAGCTCTGATTGGTGGCCATGGGCAACTAGAACAGTTTTACCTCAGACACTTCTGATAAATCTCCCCCACGGTCTCTAAACTGTTCGCCATCACTGCCATGTGACAACAGGTGAACTTTTAGAATTTTTTTGATACATTTATTGAATTCTAGAAGTGAATTCCCTCCAATCCTCCATATAAACTCCTACTGTTTTTTTTTTTTCATACAAATGCTACTGCTTCACCCTTAAAGGGTGAGGCTGAGCTGGTGCCGGAGCTTATTTTCGTTAGTGTTTTAAATCGCGGTATCGCGGTTTAAAACACTTTTTAAACTGTATAGCCGGCGCAGGGAGGTACGCGCTCGGCGCTTACCATGCGCGCGGCTACATAGGAAGTGAAGGAGAGCCGCGCGCATGGTAAGCGCCGAGCGCGTACCTCCCTGCGCCGGCTAAACAGTTTAAAAAGTGTTTTAAACCGCGATACCGCAATTTAAAACACTAACGAAAATAAGCTCCGACACCAGCTCACCCTGAGCTGGTGCTCGGTGTTTTCTTCTGAAACCTGCCACTTCAAGTGGTAGGTTTCCTTTAACTCTTCCCGGGGCTCGTCCTGTCTCCACAATGTCTTCTGAAGGACACAATAACAACATTATGGCTTCAGAGTCATCCTCACCCCCGGCTATTTTTTTTTTTACCAGTGGGATAGATGATGCATTTTTTATAAAGGGAAGTAATTTTCTTCATAGGAAAGCGTTGCTAATCATTCCTACTATTATTACTCGGCTGTTGTCAGGATGTCTTCACTTGCTATATACTATCGCTCATCAGGCCGTTCTTACAATACAGGACAAGTCATTGTGACAGGAAAGCAGCTGTCTTCAATCCGAGCAACTTAATGTTCTTCACATTTCCTGTCCGCTGCCCGATACCAGCTGAATGTATGAGCCTCGCTGTGTGGGGAGCCTTTAATTTTACAGTCCCTACAAATCATAGTGACAAGAGCGCATACAGGGTAAGGCTGGTCCACCAAAGTACTAGAAGATGGAGACCCTGGCTCCGAAACTATAATGGACTCCTTATTATAGAACATGGCCTGAAAGTTCTAACAGAGTGAAAGCTCATTTGAATCGGACTTTGGATAAAATATTTGTTATGAAAAGATTCCCAAAAAAAGAGTAATTAAGGAAAATCCTGTTTGAATTTCATCCTAAGCTGTTCACAGATGAGAATAGGCTTCTCTTTGAGTCATTCGTACCTCTGGGTGGTGGTGTGGTCTCCTTCGACACAGCCCATTTGGAACAGATGGGAACTCCCAGGACCGCCACTAGGAAGTCCGGGACCCCTGACTGGCAAATTTTGTGGGCCTTCTACAGAATGATCATCCATCCGTGTACACAGTGAGCTCTCTGCACCTAGAAAGGGAGGAGGGACATGGGCCAATACTACTCATTGGGGCCCCTTTACACAGCCCCCCCCCCCCCGCCCTGTTGGCAGCCCTAGGAACTCCCCTACCCCACATAATTTTGCCTGTTTTTGTGATACCACCTCTATGTAGTGGAGACATTACTAATACCATCATACCTCTTTTAGGGCCAGTTCACATCTACGTTTCGGCCTTCCGTTTTCCAGTTCCGTTTTTTTTAAAAATGGTTAGTAATTCAAAGATACAAATATATTAATAGCAAAGTATTAGTTTTTAAACTCAGGGACATAACTACTGTGGTAGCAGCCCTCAGTGTCAGGGGGCCCCGTCATCTGACCTTACACTCATTTTATCATGTTGCTCATTGTACAGCATAATGGGGAAGATTTACTTATCTGGTCCCGTCGCTATCCCCTGGTGCATTGTCCGACGAGGATTCGGTTCCGGCGAGATTCACTAACATCGTGTGTCCGAGTTCCTGCATGTGTCGCTTCTGCGCCGAGGTCCGCCGGAGTTCACCTTCTTCTTCCCGGTGCATGTGAGTGCTGATCTTGCCACACAAACCCTTTTTTTAAATTCTGCGGTTTGTCTGAATCCGTCGAGTTGTCCGACGGCCACGCCCCCCGATTTCTGACGTGGGCCTGGGGCGATTCGGCGCAAAACGGAAATATTCGGGAAACCCTATGAAAGTGCAGCGTTCAGACCCTTAGTAAATGAGCCCCAATATGTGTATAACATATATGTGATGTATAAATGCTGGTTATGTGTGTGTCTGTTATGTGTATCTGGTGTATGGTGTGTGTATATACTATATGTGTGTATATGTGATGTGTATTATTTCCGATAAAGCTAGCAGTTTAACACTGCTACACCTGGGGTAGGGCTAGGAGCGGCTTACTTTAAGCAGCTGCTAGAGCGTTTTTTTAGTGTGATGGGTCCTCTTTAATGCATCTATAAAAAAAGGATACTTTGCTTTCTGCTAGTATCCGATAAAATAACGGGAGATGTAAAAATGGATACTAATGCAAGTCTATTGAGTCTATTGAGATCTGTGGGTAAAAACGGATCCATTATTCATCTGCTTTAAATGGAAACTGCAAAACAGAAACCTGGCCTAGAGCCTCTACTTATTGAAGAATTAATATAATGCCGGTCAGTGTAGGTTGCCCCTCATCAGTACCCTGGTTTTGCTGATATAAGCTAATTTGCATACATTTAGGGGAGATTTATCGTAAGTGTCTGAGAGGAGAACTGTTGTAGTTGCCCATGGCAACCAATCAGAGCATAGCATTCATTTTCCCACAGCTGTTTCTAAAATGAAAGCTGAGCTCTGATTGGTTTCCACAGGCAACTAGAACAGTTTTACCTCAGACGCTTCTGATAAATCTCCCTCAAAGTTTTTATACTTTAGTACACAAAGGGATAACTTGTAAAGCTACAGGGCCGCAGTGGAAATTTTTGTAGATGGGCCCCCCACGTCTAATGTAATGTTAGAGGATAGGTCTCTTTATAGGGAGATTCCTCCTTGAATAAGTTGTGCCCTAATGCTAATTAACAATAGCAAATGACCTGCTCTGTGGTGCCTTAGCTAATTTGCATGTTTTTTTCCCATGAAGCATCACCATTTTTTAAACAATGGTGTCTCTCTTCACCCATCTGTCTGTCTGCCTGACTTCGAGCTGCCACCTCCCCTTCATAGCAGAGGTCCTCAGCAATTTTCTGACCTGAATTTTACAAGGTTGCGGTCTGCAGAATTATCCTCGGACTAGTACACGAGATCAGCAGCAAACTGAGCACTCCCCAGACAGTATAAGGGGAAGGAATCGGTGTGTGCGTTTTAAACAAATTGGTTTAATAAGTTTTCTTCATAAAATGTTACTTTATGTGCAGTCGTTTGGTGGGTTCCTATTGAACTTGTTAATTAAAATCTATCCTGATACATTCCCTGGACAGAGGCAAAACCATTCCTTGTGCTGTGTAAGCAGGACGATGCGTTAGACTATGGGCTCTTAAAGCATCTGCCGAGCCATAACCTCACAAGTGATAGGACCCTCCACGTATATAGGTGATGCCCACGTGTATAGTAGTGCCCAGGTTCACACAGACCTAGTAAAGCATAATCCAAAACAGATTTGATAAAATAGATGATTTTTTTCACTAACCGTAAAAGTTATGTTAAAAACTTTGCCTGGCTCCCTGCTAGATATCTTCCTTGAGTCCCAGGGGTGTGTGTTGAAAGGAGCAGAGTCTTGTAATTTGAACATATTACGTGCTTTCACTCAAGGAACAGAGTCCCCCACCATGCCCAGTGCCAGCACTAGGCATACCCGGGCAAGTGTCGGGGCCCAAAGCTGCTGGGGGGGGGGAGAGGGGTCCACATAAGGCTGTAAATTAGGATTCATGGGGGTCATAGGAACTGTATCTAATGAATCCATAGGTGGTGAGGGGGGCTTATATAAAAATAACCATGAGGGGGCTGTATATAAAATAACCAAGAGGGGGCTGTTTGGTATGATAAACTAGGGAATATTTTAGGGAAGAGGAGTCTGTTTTAGTTTCGCAATTTTTAATGCTGCCAAGTGAGTTCATTGCAAAGGGGCCCACAGAGGCCCCTTGTCCCCAACCCTCTCCGGAAAACGCTTGTCATCCTCCACATTCAATTCAAAGAGCGGCAACAGGGAGGCTAGTCAGTGAACCCTTGTGTACTCAGCTCCCTGCCTAGCAACCTGTCCCGGGGTGTCGGTCAGCCCGTCTTCACTATTTGCGCATGTCAAGTATTAGCTGCACAAGATTTGCTCGCCCTGGTCAGCGAGAAACAAGGGAGGGGGAGAGAGTGGAGGGGAAGAGGGAGGGTGAATTTAAACATTGAGGATGAGCATTTTCCATAGGGAGGGAAGACTCTGCTCCTTTGAATACCCGCCCCTGGGACTCAAGGAAGAAAGCTGGCAAGGTGCCAGGTTAAGTTTAATATAATTTAAGTCATGGTGAATCTTTTTAACATAAAACAAGAACAGATCTGTGGTACAATGGATGCCAATCCACCAAACATCTTATCTTATTGACCCATATTGGTGTCAGTTGGGTTTCATTGTGGTGTCCATTTTGTGGGTGCAAGTAGATAGCTTCTTAATGGAAAAAGGAGGACAATTTATCCTCACGGGTAGAGTTGTTAATAGGTTGTGGATTAGTGGGGATCCCAACTGTATCACGAAAAAAGGTTGAATGTTGGGTTCCAGTCCATGAAAGCTGAATTAGGCAGACAGGTGATTTAGTACCAACTCTCCAATCCATCTCTGGGAAAACTAACATGTTCTCTAAAGGTCCATGGACCAAAAAGCCAGGGACCACTGCTCCTACACTAAGGAGGGAGACTAAGCAGGATCCCCAATGAGGCATCTTCCAACTCAGTATCAAAGACGTAAATGCCTCCTCCTGGTCAACATATGGCAATCTATCGAGCTTCCTGTTTTGGGCGTTCTCATGTAATTTACTGTCTAGTCCTTTTAAAGTAAGTCTTCCATGACCACATAACACATTGAGCAGTGAATTCTTCAATCTGAAGACCCTCACAGTGAGAATTCCTTTTCTTTATAGCCAATCAGAGTATCTCCGTGTTTCCTAGTGCAGCGGACCCTCCTGCTCACCTTAACTTTTCAGTTCTTAACTATTTTTTTAGCAGTTTTAGCAATTGGCCGTTTACAGAATGCCATATTATCGGAGAATTTATTCTCATTGAAAAAAAAAAAAGTTTGAGTTTTCAGCTTTTTTTGCTTCGGAGATATTATGTGTTCTAGCTTCATCCAGTATTCATACAGCTGAGAATGTGTCCTGACCTTACTTCATGGGAAAGTTTACTTTCTGTTGATGTTTTCCACCTCTTTGTGCCAGTTCTGTCAGTGAAAAAGACCTTCTGCACACATGGACGGTTTTGGCGAGGATACAATGAAAAATAAATACATAGTTACGAAAATGTAAATTCGTGTCACACAAACTGTTGCAGGAAAAGTTAAAAAGTTTAGTGGATAATCACCACAAAAACACGTCAAATGAAAACCGTTGTGTAGAGAAAGTGACTATACAAGCAGTCCCCTACTTACAGACGACCCCTAGTTACAAACGGACCTCTGGATGTTGTTAATTTACTGTAATTTAGCCTTAGGCTGCAATAATCAGCTGTAATAGTTATCAAATGTGGCTGTAAAGAAGATTTATAGTTGATCCTGGTTCTTATGACAATCCAACATTCTTAAAATCCAATTTCTGGGGTTACAACTATAAAATATACAGTTCCGACTTACTTACAAATTCAACTTAAGAACAAACCTGCAGAACTGATCTTGTACGTAACCCTGGGACTGCCTGTATACACTACTATTACCAGTCTATGCTCCCTTGCTGTTAGCAATCGAAAATCAGTCAAAAAACTTTTTGTGCCAAATATGCAAAAGACTAAATATTTATGTTACTTCATTTGACCTTACACAAAAGATGTGCAGAATAGGCCTTTTCAGATTTTTTAAGGGCACACAGGGGCACATTTACTAAGGGTCCACACAGCGCATTTTCGTCGGGTTTCCCGACTATTTGCGACGCATTTAAGTGGGGTTTTTGGCGCACGCGATCGGATTTTGGCGCAATCACGCCGACTTGCATGCGACACAAATCGGGGGACGTGTATATTGGACAACCCGACTGATTCGGACAAACCGCCGAATTTACAATTCAAATTGTGTCTCAAGACAATGCACTGGGAAGAAGAAGGTGAACTCCGGTTGACCTCAGCGGGGAAGAGACAGATGCAGGAAAATGAACGCATGATCTGGAAGAATCGCGCTGGACTTCATCCTCGTCGGAGAACGCACCTCGGGGATTGCGACAGGACCGGGAAAGTAAATCTGCCTCAGTGTCCATAGTGTAATTACTGACTATTCTTTGCAGTGATTAAAGGAACGCTCCAGTCAAAGGTAATTCATTGAATTGTACCTTGTGCAGGGCCTGGAGGGAGGAGCAGGACTTCAAGGTTCTAGCAAGGTTCTAGGAATACAACGGAAATCAAGTTCCATGAAAATCCTGCTACACCCTTTAGGCCCTGGACCATGTATTATTCAATGAATAAGCTGTAACCACAGTGTTATGCTGGAGATAGTATTTGGCAATTTCAGACACTCCCATAATATTGAATGGGAGGGCATGATGCATGCCCGACCTGCCCATAGTCTAGTGGATAGAGGCTTTCTATGTCCGGTACCGACGAGTGGAGCCCTGGGAGATGTAGAAACGTCATATATGGACAGTTCATGATATTTCGTTGACATGGCTCCTGCTCTGCCGCTGGTCCAACACATCTATTCAAAGGATTCCCTGACCCGACACATGTACTCAAAGGATTCCCCGACCCGACACATCTATTCAAGCATTCCATTCCCAATGAGTCTGTAGAAAGTCATTTAGTACCAAAAATGACAGAATCTGGTATTGAGTATAAAAGTATTGAACAAGAACCAAGTGTTCAATACATTGTGTAACCCTAATCTAAAGGTGGTTCATAGTCACTTGTCCAGAGGCCAGCAACAGTCTGCAGGTTACTAAATGGTAAAACTTAATGGGGCAGATTTACTTACCCAGTCCGTTTGCGATCCAGCGGCGCGTTCTCTGCGCTGGATTCGGGTCCGGCCGGGATTCATGAAGGCAGTTCCTCCGACGTCCACCAGGTGGTGCTGCTGCGCTGAAGTTCCCTGAAATGCACTGAAGTACACGATCCTATCCTGGATGAAGGTAAGTGCAAGCTCTGCGACACAATTTCCTTTTTTAAATGCGGCGGTTTTTCCGAATCCGTCAGGTTTTAGTTCGGCCACGCCCCCTGATTTCCGTCGCGTGCATGCCAGCGCCAATGCGCCACAATCTGATCGCGTGCGCCAAAATCCCGGGGCAATTCAGGTACAATCGGCGCAAATCGGAAATATTTGGGTAACACGTCGGGAAAACGCGAATCGGGCCCTTAGTAAATGACCCCCAATACGTTGTACGTGGGGCAAGAAGCCTCCTGAAGAACTTCCCTAGATATCCGGATTTCAGAATCTACATTTATATTTGTACGAGACTTAAAAACAACATGTCCTGCTCATTTGGCAGCCATGGTCAGTGTGTCGTGCCTTGTTGGCATGTATTACTAGTGATATACTGGGTATATTTTGCAGTAATCTACTGTATTATAATCTGCTGTGATATTGCTGGAAATGATGAGATTTTCATGGACCAGCAGCAAGTAATGAGAATATGCCCCATATTGGTTTTGGCAGTTGCTGCCGGCTCTTTTATGGCAGAGCATCAGACAGGGCCACAATGTAGATCGTAATGTCTCATCATCTTCATTAGCATTTTGGAAAGTTTTTTTTTTGGAAATATCTAGATTTAGAAAATGAGCTCTTGTCATGTAGCAGACATGTCTCTGTACCAACAAGCTGTGAAGAGCTCCGCGGGCTGGGAATTGCTGTCACTTTGTGAAGTCAATGTATCTGGGTGGCAGAGACACAGCAAATTAGAGATCCTCCCGACGTGTATGAGACAAGATATTAGCTTTTGATGCAGAACAGACAGTTGTATCACAGCTTGGATGATATAATTAAGTATTAGTCTAAACTACTGATATATCCATCGTGGAGATGAAATTTCTGATATTGGGGACCATTGCTGAAATCTGAAGTCCTGTTTGTTTACTCATGCTTGTCCATGTGTCCATGTCCATCTGCTCCTCCTACCCTACTCAAGCATGGGTACCCAAGATCAGAGCCCTGGGTCTCAACCATAAAAAGTATACACAAAATCCAGATAAAAAAAATTTATTTTGTACCACTACCCCCTGTTTCTTCTCCTCTGAGCTAACACTAAAGACAAGAAACTTTCCAAAATTGGTGACTAAGGCTTTGGCTTTGATTCAAATGATTCTGCAGAAAAGTAGATGGAGAAAAGGCTATCCATATATTGTCTGTCATCGTTAGCGTTTTATTTTTTTCATTGAAATTTCTTCCCTTTCAATAAATTCCACCATAAATTGTCACTGGGAATCTCAATAACAAATCAGTTGCCTGGAGCAGACTGGGGAAAGTTACAGAGCAGCAGGAGCACAGTTCGGTCAATTTCAGGAGAACGTCAACTGTAAGCCAGCCTGAAAGGTGTTATAGGGGTAAAAGGCCTCATGCACATGAAGATATACTCGCCTTCCCCTTTCCATTGAAAGCTGAACAGCAGCCACCGTAATACGGAATAATATAGGACATGTTGAGACATTGGGGCACATTTACTTACCCGGTCCCTCAGAGTTCCCGAAAGTGCATTGTCCTATTACAATGCACTGTGCCACGATTCATGAAGATCGTGCACCGATATCGCTCGATGTGCCGCTTCCCCGCTCAGGTCCACCGGAGTTCACCTTCTTCTTCCTGGTGCATGTAAGTGCATAGGAGGCCCCACTGTGCCAAAATCCGATTGCATGCGACACAATCCCCCGTTAATTACCTGTCACAGCGGGACAAATCCTGAAAACGTCGGGGAATCCGACTAGAATGCGATCCACAGAGCCTTAGTTAATAAGCCCCATAGTGTGTTCACCAGACGGTGACGAGGTACCATAGACGTCTATAGGGCCCTCATAGCTTCTGCATTCAGCGCAGTCCAAGTGTAAGGATAATATTCTTACATTTAGGACCTGAGCTTCCAAATGTGTGCGTATAATATGGGAAATATAATTTCTGTTTATCTGATATACACTATATGCCGTATATGTATGATTGTTCTGCAGGGCAAAAAGAAAGGCCCAGAAAGGCATGGGAGTTTGGTGAGAAAGAACCTAGATTAAAGGGGTTGGCCATTAATGCTAAACCTTAACAGGGTCACACAAATTATATTTACCCTGGTAAAATTTTAGAAACGCTACCAGGAGCCACAGGTCACTGACCCCAGGGCAGCAGGACTTAACGCTTCCTTTGACTTCATGTGTCCTGCTGAGCTTTCGGGAGATGGAGGAGGCCATACATTTATTACTTTCTGTATACCTCCTCTGTCATAATGTCTGCGGCACAACCATCCAGGCACTGGGAGTGTTTATGATGGAGAGGGTGTTTAAAACCGAAATGACTGCCTCTCCTCCTCCATCCCCTCGAAGCCAGAAGGACACAGGATGTCACAGGAAGTCTTCGGCCTTATCAAAAAAGCTTCTCTAGATACAATGGGGCTCATTCACTAAGGGTCCGTCGGACGCATTTTCATTGTCGTTTCCCGGCGATTTCCGTTCTGCACCGAATTGCCCCGGGATTTTGGTGCACGCGATCGGATTTTGGCGCATTGGCGCCGGCTTGCACGAAACAGAAATCGGGGGAAGTGGCCGTCGGACAACCCGATGGATTCAGACAAATCACGGAATTTAGAAAAGAATTGTGTCACAAGATCAAGCACTCACATTCACCAGGAAGCAGTAGGTGAACTGCGGCGGACCTCGGCGCAGAAGCAACAGATGCAGGAAATCGGACGCATGACCTTAGTGAATCGTGGCAGACCCGAATACTCGTCGGACAACGCACCGCAGGATCGCGACAGGATCGGGTAAGTAAATGTGCCCCAATGTGTACGTGGCCCAATACATTAGTCCATTTAGTATACATAAAGGACAGTCTACATAAGATTTGATGTGCATTACTATAACATACACAGACGACTGAGCTCAGCCAGAGAATCTCATCTGACTGTAACCAGGCTGCTTATCCCCCCGATGGATGAAACTCCCATTTTGAAGATGCTTCAGGTGAATTTAGGACCCAGACATTTTTAGGAGACAATAGGGATTAGTTATAAATGTGGAAATATGCAAACCTGCCGTGTGGGAGCCAATTCCTCTTATTTAATGACGGAATGGGCCTATTTTTTGCACGGCTGCTCATGTTTCACAGACGAGTGGAGCAATTAGCAGGACTAAATGTTGCGGAGTAGCTGTCACTCACACAGGTATCCGCATAATGGACATCATGTGGATAATATTTAGAATATGGAAAAGCACCGAAATACAGGTATATATGCAAAAAAAAAGAGATTACAATATGCATAGACAATATGTGAATAGACAGGATTGCTCATTTTAGTAAAAATCATAGTCTTTGCTAGTTGCTAGGGGCATTAATTTGTCGGATTGGCAATTCAGCCGGCAATCCAGAAATATGTCCAGGTCATGGAGATGAACCTCATCCCCGAACCGATCGGGAACATCGATTCCGATCATCTCATTGATGTCTAATGAAGTCACTGGTTTAAAGGGAACCTGGCACCAGTGACCTACGGTAATTTTCACTAAAGACAGGTTGCAGAAGCCCATCACACATGCAGTGCAAATCTGCCTTTCTGCCTTTTTTAACCATTACAATATAATTGTGTTTTATTACATACCTTGCACCATGAATCTTCTGTGTAGTCCCAGGGGTTGGGCTTTGGTTTGGTTGCTTTAAAAAAATATGTGACTCTCACCTTTGTGCTCCTGTACAGCTTCTCCCTCCCCCACTGATGTCAGCTCACCCGGCTGTGACCTCTGTGAAGGAGCAGGAGGGAGGAGCTGTACAGGAGCACAAAGGTGGGGGCCGAGAGCTGAGGAGTCTGCAGCACAGCCAAGTCACATGTTGTTTTTTGAAATGCACCCAAACCAAACCCCAACCCCTGGGACTACCCAGAGGATTCTGCCAGGATGCAAGATAAGTTATAACACACAATAATAGTGTGATGCAAATGCTTATGAAAGGCAGAAAGACATATTTGCACTGCAGCTGTAATGGGCTTCTGTAACCTGTCTTTAGTGAAAATTAGGTCACTGACGACAGGAACCCTTTCAATTGTGAGACTAAGGGATCTGAAACCCTTTTGTAAATCAACACCACCCCTGTCCATGTTCTGTGTATGGTATTGCCATTCAGCTCCATTAAAGGAAAATAAGTAGAGCTGTAGTACCACACACAACCTGAGGACAGCTGTGGCGCTATTTCTGAAGAAAATCTTGTTCTATTTTTAAGGCCATTCCAATTCCTTTACACATAAGGCGATGCTAATTCATCCCCTGTATCTATTACTAGTCAGGGGCAGTAAGGTGAAAAATGGGCAACATAGAATAGTGATAAACATGATGTGTAGTTTTATCGTTTGGGAGGTTGAAGTTCCTATTTCTATTTAATGTAAAAAGTTATATGGGTCTGTACGGGTCCTAGTTCTGTCACTGTGGATAGAGATGTAAGTGAGGGTCATGTGTCTAGACCTTATGATGTGCCATCTCTTCATTTTTGCATAATAACATAGTGAGAAAAAAAAGAATTCCTGACTGGATATTCCCATAACCTTCGGAAAAAACAAACAGGATTTTCTTAAAGGGAACCTGTCACCTTGTACTTATCAGGGGGGATTAAGATGATGATGGGCCCTGAGCTGTAGAAATATTGTTGGCTTTTTAATCGCATTTACTTGGGAAAAGAAGGGGGCTCCCTTCAGTTCACTTTTAGGTCTGCAGTTTGTGGACCTTTGGAGGACCTTCAAAGCTCCTGGATGGACCCTTGTAAAATTATGTGTTGAAAGCATGAGGAATTCATGACTGGAGGTCTTTGTCTTTATTAGGTCTACAGGGCAGTATCACACTTAGCGATTGGATCAAGTAGTCATGGGCCCCCTGGAAGCCTTGAGCCTTGATCGACCCCTGCCCCTCCACCCCGCCCCTCAGTATCTCTATTTAAATTACATGCAGAGTGCGTCTGAAAGTTTGCAGTCGGTGTTCCCAGCAGGCTCCACAGGTGCACCGCGCATGCGACAGTAAGCGCTAAAAATTACGCTTCTCATCCATGATGTGCACACCAGAGCATGGCAGGCTTGGTATGACTCGCCCCGGTGCTGCACACATTAATGGTAGTGGCTGCCAAGGACGCGACGGGGGCCTCTTCTGTGGACATTTATTAATCAGGTGCGGCTGCAGCTGGACATTTTATTAGAGTAGCGACTGCATTTCCCAATGGGGCTTATTTCCTCAATGGGGCTTATTTACTAAGGGTCCTGCGGACCGCACTTTCATCAGACATCCCGACGATTTCTGTTTTGCACCGCTGGGACAGGGATTTAAAAGGGGTTTTTGGCGCACATGATCAGATTTTGGCGCAATCGTGACGGCTTTCATGCAACAAAAATCGGGGGGCAGACCGCCAGACGATCCAATGGATTCGGATAAACCACGGATTTAACTTAAAAATTGTGTTGCAAGCCAAGCACTTACATGCATCGGGAAGAAGAAGGTGAACTCTGTTGGACCTGAGTGGGGAAGTGACACATGCAGGATATCGGGCGCAAAATCTTCATGAATCGCGGCAGAGTTTATCCTCGTCAGACAGTCCGGATCGGGGATCGCACAGGGACAGGGTAAGTAAATGTGCCCCAATAGCTTCTCCCATTTTTTTTTCTATTGTGGTAAAAGTAGGAGCCTCGGCTTATAAGCGATTACAGTATGAGGGGGGGGGGGGGGCAGCCAGGGGTAGGAGTCCGCATCTCCGACACTGGGAGATCTGGTCTGGACGGCAGTCGGGGTGGATTGTGATTGTGATCGGCTTTCCTAAATAGATGGGTTATAAGAGCACGATTGTAGTTCATTGTTAAATTACTTTTATGAACAGTACAAAATTAAGCGTATAGAGTATATAGAGGATATAGAGCATAAAGGGGCACATTTACTAAGGGTCCGCGGACACATTTCCGCTGGGTTTCCCGACTATTTCCGATTTGCGCCGCATTTAACATGGGTTTTGGGCGCACATGATCGGATTTTGCCGCAATTGCACCGACTTTCATGCAACACATATCGGGGGGTGTGGCTGTCAGACAACCCGACTGATTCGAACTGAGCGCAGGATTTAACATTCAAATTGTGTCGCAAGCCATGCACTTACATGCACCGGGAAGAAGAAGGTGAACTCCGGTGGACCTCAGCGGGGAAACGACACATGCAGGAAAATGGACGCACGATCTTAGTGAATTGCGCCGGGCTTCATCCTTGTCAGACAATGCACCTCGGGGATGGTTGGGACACTTGGGGGGCCCTAGTAATTTGAACAGCCTGGGGCCCATTGAACACTTAATCTGCCACTGCATGAGATGCAAGTTTGGATTACTTTTGGATGGTCACCTGATCTTCTGCATCTCCGTTAGGAAGGAAAGTAGGATCCAGTTTAGCGAATCAGAGGCCAAAGCAACGCCCATAGACTTCATTTGTAATATAGAGGGAGTGACATCTCAGGGACCCCTGAACCCAGCCCCATCTGTTGAGTAAGAACGAGAGACCACCATAATGCTGGAACTGGGAGGAAAGTATGCTTGTCCCAGCCCCCAGCAATCTGGGAAAACCCCTCTTAATTTACTGCCCATAAATATCCCCAAGTCTTCTTTATTTTTCAAATTTTATCTACTGTTTTAAACATACTCGAATGTTGAATTTCTGGCCTCTTACTGTACATTTATCTGCATTAAAGAAAACCTACCATCAAAATCCATCATGATAAACCAGGGACCTTACCCATAGATCCAGGCACCGTGACTGTGGTCATCTTCTTATATTTGTTATCCACGGCTTCCTGCCTTCTAAAATCAACTGTTAAAATGATGCTAATGAGCACAATAACTGTGATATCATTAATAAAGTTATTGGGGCACATTTACTTACCCAGTCCTGTTGTGATCCCCGCTGTGCGTTGTCCGACGATCACGGACTCCGGCACGATTCACTAACATCGTGCGTCTGATTTCCTGCTTGTGTCGCTTCCCCAATCAGGTCTGCCGGAGTTCACCATCTTCTTCTCGGTGCATGTAAGTGCATTGTCATGTGACACAATTTAAATGTTAAATCCCGCGCGTAGTCCGGATCCGTCAGGTCGCCCGACGGCACGTCCCCTGATTTGTGTTGCATGAAAGCCGGGTGCGATTGTGCTAAAATCCGATCGCGTGCGCCACAATACCCTTTTAAATGCAGTGCAAATCGGTAATCGGCGGAATATCCGACGTTTGTGCGGTCCTCGGACCCTTAGTAAATGAGCCCCAATGTTTTTAACAGTAAGCCTCCTGCTGCCTAGAGGATCTGAAACCCATTTGCGATGCTAGTCCATCGGCTATGTGTGGCACTGCCATTCAGCTCCATTGAAGTAAAAGGAGTAGAGCTGTAATACCACACACAACCAGAGGACAGCTATGGCGCTATTTATGGAAAAAAAAAATCTTGCTCTATTTTTGAAACCCGTTAAACTCTTTTGCACATAACTGCTACAACAATTACTAGTCAAGGACATTAAAACGGATCTCCAAGAGCGGGAAAACTTGGCACGACAATTCAACATAGAATAGTGATAAACCTGATGTGTGGTTTTATCGTTTGGGAGGTTGAAGTTCCTATTTGAAGTCGATAAAAATTTAATTTCTAAAACTGCCTTTTTGTGTTGTGGACACAAGGCTATTTTGAGAGGGGGGGGGGGGGGCTGTTAAATGAATTCAGGGTCGTGAAGAGCCTGAGAGCAGTTATCTAATTTTTGTGGGTATCATATTGTGTGTATTGAAAACACTATAAATATGAAGGATTTGGAGAAGTGAGAGATTTAATGAAGTGTGTATCTACTGGGAGCGTCGATGGCTCGCAAACGAGAGGCATGGATTAATCCATGCACACTGGGTAATGTGAGGCTCACCACTAACGCCTGGCAGTGCTTTATAGCCCCAAGGCCTAAGATGACCTTCCCACTGGTGCAGCCTTTCTGCCTGATTTAGCTCGCTGATAAAACTCCTGTTCCTTTTGCCATTTTACGAAGCTGCGCTGTTTATGTGATTCACGGTCACAGCTGGCGAAGTCTTGTATCCACAGGGCTGAACATTTTTACTGGAAGTGAGTGCATGCAAATTAAATGCTTGTGTAAGTTCGGAAGCCCATTTTTTTTCCCTCGTTTTTACCGATGTCTTATTCATATCAGATGCTTGGATTTGTTTAATGCAGCAAAGTTAAGGATTTTAGACAACTATTCCCTTTTGATGTCTTAATAAGAAAAAATCTACTGTGTAACTGCGGCATAGCGGAGCTGTGTTTGTCCAGGGATATAACGAGCCGTGCACCTGTGTGACATCACATGACCAGGGATATAATAAGCTATGACCTGTGTGACATCATATGACCAGGAATATAAGGATCCGTGCACCTGTGTGACATCACATGGGCAGGGATGCAATGGCTGTGCACCTGTGTGACATCACATGGGCAGGAATATAATGAGCTGTGCACCTGTGTGATATCATATGACCAGGGGTATAATGAGCTGTGCACCTATGTGACATCACATGGGCAGGGATATAATGAGCCGTGCACCTGTGTGGCATAAGTTGATACTGACCAAAGCTTCACTATGTTCTGTACACATGTGCGGGGGTCTGAAGCGGACCGAAGTCACCAAACTCCCCCATCCCCCAATCCCTTTAACACACAAAGGTCAACAACCTTAAACCCCAGCTGCATGAAGGACTTCAAACCTCCTGACGGGTTCCCTTTAAATCACTTTCCCTAAGTTACTATTATGAAGAGTTATCACCAGGTATAATATATCATAATCAGCACTGCTGTTTCCTCATCCGATTCGGTCACCCATGTTATAAATAGACTATAACAACCTACCTGGAACGAGTAGAAGGGATGACGGGATTCCAGATTGTAGTGTAAATGATTTTAAAAAAAACAAAACATTTTTCAAGCCTAGTTCCTAAACAGATGGCTGTGAAATCCACTTTGGGATTACGGTTTGTTTAGGAAATCGGCCCGGAAGGTTTTATTGGTGGTTATAAAAGTCTTTTGTTGTGGGTTATTTTCTTTTTTGCCTTTTTGTTCAATTTGGTAGCACAAAAATATAAATAAAAATATCCAGAGATAAAGTGAAGGATAGCCTCTCATGCCCGGAGCTACGGACTCAGATTTTGTTATTGGAAAATGGTGTAATGATGACACCTTTTAATTTCCTGCTGCCGTGAGCGGCTCATACATATGAATGGGGTTGTTTCTGCAGATTGGACATGTCCGCAGCAGAGATATTCTGAACATATCCTACAGGATGTGCCAGAATACACCTACAATGAGAACAGTACAGACAGTCCCCTACTTAAGAACACCCGACTTACAGACGACCCCTAGTTACAAACGGACCTCTGGATGTTGGTAATTTACTGTACTTTATCCTTAGGCTACAATAATCCGCTGTAGGAGTTATCACAGGTGTCTGTAATGAAGCTTTATTGGTAATTCTGGTTCTGATGACAACCCAACATTTCTTAAATCCAATTGTCACAGATACCAAAAAAATTTGGCTGGGGTTACAGTTATAAAATATACAGTTCCGACTTACATACAAATTCAACTTAAAGAGGACCTGTCACCCATAATTTCGGCACTAGGAGCTGCTTACTGGAGTAAGCAGCTCCTAGTGCTTAAACAAACGCCGCAGTGTTAGAAGGATAGCGTTACCGGAAACCTACGCTATCTAACACTACGACGCAGTACAATGTAATCGTCGGTGCCTCTTCCCTGGACCGCCCCGCTCGCTCCATAGGCCGGAGGTGACTGTCGCGCATCATGTGGCAGCCACTACCCCTAACCCCGCCCCCTCATGAATATATCGGACCGCTTTGTGAGTGGTCCGATGATCACATTGTACTGCGCCGCAGTGTTAGATATCGTTTCTGGAGGTTTCCGTCATTTGTTCAAGCACTAGGAGCTGCTTAATTTAGTAAGCAGCTCCTAGTGGCGAAATTATGGGTGATAGGTCCTCTTTCAGAACAAACCTACAGAACCTGTCTTGTACGTAATCCGGGGTCTGCTTGTATATAGAAAGAGTATTGCCTGTAACAGTAACCACGGATCGGGAGCAGAACTTCAAGCTGCTGGGCCCCCAATACTAATCTGTACCAGACCCCTAACTATGAAGTATTGCTTATAGTCCTAATTTCCTCATAGCCCAGATACAAATGCAATCTCTGCACTCCCCCCTCCCCTTAAAATTGGACTGCTGCCTCAGATGTAGTGTGAATTTATCAAACACCCCCCACCCCCCCCCACCAAAAAAAAAAAATCTCTTGGAGTTCATGGTTTTATGTATCAGGACATAATTAAAAAAAAGGTCCCAGAGGTGTTTGAAACTGCCGAGTACCAATGCAAAACCTTTACCAACCCGCCTACTTTAATTTCATGTTGTAGCACTAGGGTCCTTATATGGGGAATAGAAATCTTCTGGGCCTCCGAAGACTTCTGGAACTAAATGTGACTGCACCCTCTGCAAAACCTCAAGTTATAGAACCTGCTGGGCTCTGTTCGGTTTCAAAATTAGGTAAATTTGTTGTATTGGGGCTTCCACCAAAGAAAGTAATTGTGGGAACCAACTTTCTATCCAGCTTGAGAAAATAGACTTTTGTAGCCTTCAAAACATTAATGTGTTAGAGCCTCGACCCGACGGAGGATCCTCTTGTACTCTGCTCAGACCCTGAATACCAGCTTTGATCAACAACAAATAAGTCTCTAGCATTGTACTTCAAAAATTTTGGTCCACTCTTCTCTAAAATGTAGCTCATTGAGGTTTATTAGCACAGTTCTCATTCCGTCGTAGCATTTCCATTGGATTGAGGTCTTGAAAGCCCGGAGATGTATAACCGTTGAGTTAATGTTCTGCTCAAAGTGGTCAGAATATGGAAATTTTGAGTGGCCTCTTTAATCAGAGGATTTGCCTCTTCTCCACTTTTTGTTCTGGGCTGAGTTAGCTATGGGCAAAGCTAGAATTGTGGGTGAGTGCAAGCTTAAATACTAAGTGCAGCAGGACACCGGCCCTCTTTCTAGATTGTGTTTTTGCTATCTCACCATGTCTGATTCATCGAAACCTACAAGCGGAAAGGAACGTGGAAGCAAGAATCTGGTGGGCACTATCCTAACTCCGGCAATCCCTTCATAGACACCACAGGATATGGATCCAGAAGGAGACCAATGCCCACGGTATAGGACTATGTGGTGGTGCTCAGTCACCATACGTAGTGCTCAATAGCAAGATTGTAGATGAAAGTAACGGCACTCACCAACTTAGATGAAGCAAATAAGAACGTCCTTTATTTATAAGGGAGACATGCAGGAAGGGGGGGTGTTTCATGCAAGCCTTGGCGACAGACCGTTTCGCGCTCAACAGCAGTTTCTCAAGCCAAATACAGAAAGGTCCATCCGGCTGAGGTCTCCTCTTCCACAGCTCTTTCCACTTTGATGACGTCTCACTAGCTTCACTAGCCACCTCTCCCCCTCATTACTGATGGCTGTGTTCCCCCAGGCTGCTCCTACCTACCCCTCTAATACTCTCCTGACTCCCTTTGCGCCTTCACCAGTTGTGGTGGAAGTGAAGGTGGCCATCCACGGCATCAGCTGTGACTGGGCCATTACAAAACATCAATGTCATGTAGCAAGACCTATCATTGACCAAGCTTGAGGGGTTAGATGGTCTAAAATTTCACCCTTAAAATGCCTCTATATGCAGAGGAGATAATGGCTGCATAAGTGCAAAATTCCCCCACAATTCCTGGAAAAACCTGAAACCAGACTCCAAAATTCAGACCCCAAACCAGGCCGTATAGTGTAGAAGCTAAATTACATTATTGAAGCCTCCAATCTGATGCCAGACATAGACTACCTATAGGTTCCAAAGACTAAAGCTTCATGGACGTTATACTGTATGTCTTGAGTTGAGTTGGTACCGTCCAGTGGGAACGTAGCTATACAACACCTATATATGTCATGATATTCTGTCGATGCTATGGGTTGGTTGGTTCTGAGTTTTGTGTTGATTAGATACTGAAAAATGACTTGTTACCAGTTTATTTCTTGTACTTTTTCACACTGGATAAATGACAAAAGCGACCAGAGCTGATCCAGTACCAAGCGCTGGAAGGAGCCAAAACTCCATAATGCAATTGAGCCCCTTAGGGTCCAAACACCTAGCAAATGACACACAGGTTTCGCTATCACAGTCCAGTAGGCACGTCATCTCCTGCCATATGGTATCACAGTGCGGCACCATATTTTTCCCTGGGAGCGATATATTTAGGTGAGAATACATCAGTAATAAAGTACATGTGAGAAGATATCATGATTTTTTTGTATCACACATTCTGCATAATTCCATGAGAGAATATTTCTATATATAATTCTCGGCACATAGAGGTGCGGTATGATGCTTTGTATTGGAGCTGGGGCCATGTACACGGCCCTACAAGGGATAGATCAGAAAACGGGGTCGGTTGAGCAGGACGTGGCTTATAGTTCTGCGTCGGGATAAGAAGACATATCTTAACTAGAGATGAGCGAACATGCTCGTCCGAGCTTGATGCTCGTTCGAGCATTAGCGTACTCGAAACTGCTCGTTGCTCGGACGAATACTTCGCCCGCTCGAGAAAATGGCAGCTCCCGCCGTTTTGCTTTTTGGCGGCCAGAAACAGAGCCAATCACAAGCCAGGAGACTCTGCACTCCACCCAGCATGACGTGGTACCCTTACACGTCGATAGCAGTGGTTGGCTGGCCAGATCAGGTGACCCTGGGATAGACTAGCCGCTGCCCGCGCTGCTCGGATCATTCTGTGTCTGGATGCCGCTAGGGAGAGAGCTGCTGCTGGTCAGGGAAAGCGTTAGGGTGTTCTATTAGCTTACTGTTAGGCAGGAGTGATTCTCCAAGAACCCAACAGCCCTTCTTAGGGCTACAATAACGTTCTACTTTTTTTTTTTTTTATTTGCATCTAGTACCATTTTGTGAGGAATTAGCAGGGGGACTTGCTACCGTTGTGTTTAGCTCTTAGTGGCACACATATCCACCTCAAACACCAAAGTGGGAAAATTTAGTAGGGGTTGGATTTCAATTAGGCACAGTCTGCCATTTGTCCTTTTTTATTTTACGTTTATTTTGTTTAATAACTCAGCGTCATCTCATCTGGCATAGTAGTGTGCTTTCATACTTGGCTAGAAAATAGCCATAGGAGAATCCAAACGGCTTACGCCTACAGTAGCGTTCTATATATTTGATTTCTGGTTGATCTGCTGGTGGCTGTACTTGCTGCAGTGCATCTACTAGCCAATTGTGAGCAATTTGTAGTGAGACTTGCGACCGCTGTGTTTTGCGCTTAGTGACGCACATATCCATTGCAAAGACCGAAGTGGGAAAATTTAGTAGGGGTTGGATTTCAATTAGGCACAGTCTGCCATTTGTCCTTTTTTATTTTACATTTATTTTGTTTAATAACTCGGTGTCATCTCATCTGGCATAGTAGTGTGCTTTCATACTTGGCTAGAAAATAGCCATAGCAATAGGATAGCATTGTTTGGTTTTAAAAACTCAAAAACACAAAAAAAAAAAAAAAAACACAAAAAAAAGTAAAAAAAAAATTAAAGCTATAACTCTCATTTTAAAAATGTTTAACCCGAGGGCTAGGGGTAGAGGACGAGGGCGGGGACGTGGGCGTCCAACTACTGCAGGGGTCAGAGGCCGTGGTCCTGGCCGGGGTGAGACACCACCTGCTTATGAGGGAGCAGGGGAACGCCGCAGAGCTACACTCCCTAGGTTCATGTCTGAAGTTACTGGGACTCGTGGTAGAGCACTGTTGAGGCCAGAACAGTGCGAACAGGTGATGTCGTGGATTGCTGACAATGCTTCGAGCAATTTGTCCACCAGTCAGTCTTCCACGCAGTCCACCCATGTCACCGAAATCGCCACTCCTCCAGCTCCTGCACCTCAGCCTCCTCCCCCCCAGTCTGCCCCCTCCCAGGAAAATTTGGCATTTGAACCGGCATACTCTGAGGAACTGTTTTCTGGACCCTTCCCACAGTCACAAACCACTTGTCCGGTTGCTGCTGAGCAATTTTCCGATGCCCAGGTTTTCCACCAGTCACAGTCTGTGGGTGATGATGACCTTCTTGACGTAGTGGAAGTGTGTAAAGAGGTGTCCGACGATGAGGAGACACGGTTGTCAGACAGTGGGGAAGTTGTTGTCAGGGCAGGAAGTCCGAGGGGGGAGCAGACTGAGGGATCGGAGGATGATGAGGTGACAGACCCAAGCTGGGTTGAGAGGCCGGGTGAACACAGTGCTTCTGAGACGGAGGAGAGTCCTCGACCAGAACAGGTTGGAAGAGGCAGTGGTGGGGCCAGACGGAGAGGCAGGGCCAGAGCTGGTGCATCAGCGCCAAATGTGTCAACTAGTGAAGCTCCCGTGGCGAGGGCTCTTGCGGCGAGGGCTAGATCTTCAGAAGTCTGGAGGTTCTTTAAGGAAACACCGGATGACCGACGGACTGTGGTGTGCAACATTTGCCAAACCAGGCTCAGCAGGGGTTCCACCACTACTAGCTTAACTACCACCAGTATGCGCAGGCATATGAATGCTAAACACCCCACTCAGTGGCAACAAGCCCGTTCACCTCCGGCCGTGCACACCACTGCTCCTTCCCCTGTGTCAGCTGATAGTCAGCCCCCTGCCCTCCACGATCCTCCACAGCATCCACCAGCGTTCAGCTCTCCATACCCCAGACGCTGGAGCGGAAACGCAAATATAGTGCAACCCACCCGCACGCCCAAGCCCTTAATGTGCACATCTCCAGATTGCTTAGCCTGGAGATGCTGCCCTATAGGCTAGTAGAGACCGAGGCCTTTCGCAACCTCATGGCGGCGGCCGCCCCTCGGTATTCGGTCCCCAGCCGCCACTACTTTTCCCGATGTGCCGTCCCAGCCCTGCACCAGCACGTGTCAGACAACATCACCCGTGCCCTGACCAACGCCGTTTCTGACAAGGTCCACCTGACCACGGACACGTGGACGAGTGCTGCCGGGCAGGGCCACTATATATCGCTGACGGCACATTGGGTTAACTTGGTGGAGGCTGGGACCGAGTCTGACCCTGGGGCTGGTCATATACTGCCGACGCCGAGGATTGCGGGGCCTACCTCGGTCCAGGTGTTTCAGGCCTACTATGCCTCCTCCTCCTCCCACCCCTCCTCCACCTCCTCCTCCGAACTACCATCCGTGGGCACGGCGCCATCAGTCGGTAGCTCTAGGCACAGCAGCAGTGCCGTTGCTAAGCGACAGCAGGCGGTGCTCAAACTGCTGAGCCTAGGCGATAAAAGGCACACCGCCCAAGAGCTATAACAGGGCATCACGGCGCAGACTGATCTGTGGCTGGCACCGCTGAACCTGAAGCCAGGCATGGTTGTGTGTGACAACGGCCGTAACCTGGTGGCGGCTCTGCAACTCGGCAGACTGACACATGTGCCATGCCTGGCCCATGTGTTAAATCTGATAGTTCAGCGTTTCCTCAAGACATACCCCAATCTGTCTGATTTGCTCACGAAGGTGCGCCGCATCTGTGCGCATTTCAGGAAGTCCAGCACAGATGCTGCCACTCTCAGGGCAGCGCAGCGCCGCCTCCAACTGCCCGCTCACCGACTGTTGTGCGACGTGCCCACGAGGTGGAATTCAACACTGACCATGTTATCCAGAGTTTACCAGCAGCGCCGAGCCATTGTAGACTGCCAGATGTCAACTTCCACCAGAACTGGTAGTCAGGTCAGTCAGCTTCCTCAAGTCTACAATGAGGAGTGGACGTGGATGTCTGATATCTGTCAGGTGCTGAGTAACTTTGAGGAGTCAACACAGATGGTCAGTGGCGATGCCGCCATCATCAGCCTCACCATCCCGCTGCTTGGCCTGTTGAAAAACTCTCTGATCAGCATGAAGTCGGAAGCTTTGCGCTCGTCACAAGAGACGGGGGAAGAAGATTCCCTTGTTGATAGCCAAAGCACCCTCAGGTCTGTTTCTCAGCGCATATCGGAGGAGGTGGAGGTGGAGGAGGATGAGGAGGAAGAGGAGGAGAATGTTGGCGAGACACAAGAGGGGACCATTGTTGAGTCCTTTACTGTTCAGCGTGTATGGGCAGAAGAAGAGGAGTTGGAGGAGTTGGAGGAGGAGGAAATGGACAGTCAGGCCAGTGAGGGGAGTGAATTCTTACGCGTTGGTACTCTGGCGCATATGGCAGATTTCATGCTAGGCTGCCTATCCCGTGACCCTCGCGTTCAAAGAATTTATTCCAGCACCGATTACTGGGTGTTCACTCTCCTGGACCCACGGTACAAGCAAAATCTTTCCACTCTCATCCCTGCAGAGGAAAGGAGTGTGAGAATGCATGAATACCAGCAGGCCCTGGTGCACAAGCTGAAACAGTATTTCCCTTCTGACAGCGCTAGCGGCAGAGTGCGTAGTTCTGCGGGACAAGTAGCGAGGGAGAGTAGGCGAGCAGGCAGCTTGTCCAGCACTGGCAAGGGTACGCTTTACAAGGCTTTTGCCAGCTTTATGTCACCCCAGCAAGACACTGTCACCTGTCCCCAGTCTCGGCAGAGTAGGGCTGATCTTTACAGAAAGATGGTGAGGGAGTACGTAGCTGACCATACCATCGTCCTAAATGATCACACAGCTCCCTACAACTACTGGGTTTCAAAGCTGGACATGTGGCACGAACTGGCGCTGTACGCCTTGGAGGTTCTTGCCTGCCCTGCCGCTAGCGTCTTGTCCGAGCGGGTTTTCAGTGCAGCTGGTGGCATCATCACCGATAAGCGTACACGCCTGTCGACTGACAGCGCTGACAGGCTGACGCTTATTAAGATGAATAAAGCCTGGATTTCTCATAATTTCCAATCTCCACCAGGTGAAGGAAGCTCAACCTGAATAATTGATCCACTCCTCCTCCTCCTCATTTTCCTCCTTCTCCTCCTCTTTGTACAGTAAAGCAGAGGAAACTGGCTATTTTTTGACAGGGCCCACTGGCTCTTGCTATAGTACTTTATGCATTTAATTTTTCTGGAGGGCCACCGACCCGGTCCTCTGTTTTAAACAATTTTTGGGAGTGCCACATACAGGCACTCAATCTATTCAATTTTTCTGGAGGGCCACCGACCCGTTCCTCTGTTTTAAACAATTTTTGGGAGTGCCACATACAGGCACTCAATCTATTCTATTTTTCTGGAGGGCCACCTACCTGCTCCTCTGGTTTGAAAACTTTTTGGGACTGCCACATACAGGCACTCAATCGATTCCATTTTTCTGGAGGGCCACCTACCTGCTCCTCTGGTTTGAAAACTTTTTGGGACTGCCACATACAGGCACTCAATCTATTCTATTTTTCTGGAGGGCCACCTACCTGCTCCTCTGGTTTGAAAACTTTTTGGGACTGCCACATACAGGCACTCAATCTATTCAATTTTTCTGGAGGGCCACCTACCTGCTCCTCTGGTTTGAAAACTTTTTGGGACTGCCACATACAGGCACTCAATCTATTCAATTTTTCTGGAGGGCCACCTACCTGCTCCTCTGGTTTGAAAACTTTTTGGGACTGCCACATACAGGCACTCAATCTATTCTATTTTTCTGGAGGGCCACCTACCTGCTCCTCTGGTTTGAAAAATTTTTGGGACTGCCACATACAGGCACTATCCAAATTAAATTGTCTCCATAGCAGCCTCCACACGTTGTCTCCATTGCTACCTCCAAAAGTCATCCATATAGCTGCCTCCATACATCGTCCCTTTATCAATCGAGGTGTGTCAGGCAGAAATTTGGGTTGTTTTCATGGATTCCACATCAAAGTTGTTAACTTTGTCGCCACCCAGCTGTGTTATCCACAAAATATACTAATAAACTTTTATCATTTACCAATATTATTTCAGCGCTTCTTGCGCATCTGTTTACATTCCCCTCACCCGCCATATCCTAAACTTATAAGAACGCTACTACACTTGATCTTATACAAAAGGTTCTTAGAAGTGCTGTTTGGGGAGTAGCCTAGAGACAGGGGCTTGGATTGGCGAAAGCTCGCCTGGCAGCGGAGCGCCAACTCCATGCCAAGATCCAACTAACATAGTTTTAACTGCAGAACCTTTAATCTACTACTAGTTCACTGCCTCCATACATGGTCCCCTTATCAAACGAGCTGTGTCAGGCAGAATTTTGGGTTGTTTTCATGGCTTCCATGTTAACTTTGTCGCCACCCTGCTGTGTAATCCACAAAATATACTGGCAAACTTTTATCATGTACCGATATTATTTGAGCGCTTCTTGCTCACCTCCTTTGGTTCCTCTCTGCCACCCATTGGTTTGAAGCCTGAGTCCATTTAGGGTATGTCGCCATGCCACTCTCTAGCCTGCTGCCGCTGCCTCTGCATGCCGTCCCCTATAGTGTCAGGGTCAATTATTGCATGTTTTAGATGCTATCTAGCTTCATTCTGTCACTCTGTCATGGCCATGCTGTTGCCCATAATTTTGGCATAATGGTGCGATTAAGCAGCCTCAGAGGCATCCATGCATGCTGCCCCTGCTGTTTCCTGTCCATTTCCGTGGTGTTTCCATCCTTTTCTGAGGTTCCCAGGTGTTTGGTTATTTCATGTCTGTCCCAGCAGTTGTTCGATTTTCTATTCATTAGTGAAAACTCGGAGCTGTAATAGGATTAGTGGCCTTTAGCATATGGGAGGGAAAGGATGACCTGGCGTCTGGTAATTAATATTTGCTGATTAAAGTTAATTATTTTGTGAGGTTTGAAGTTCATCCGCTGGAATGATGGGGCGTCTGTGATGATACGAGAGGCCATTGAGGTCTAGTACACATATATGGTGGACAAACATAAACTCGGGATCCACTTAATTCAGGAAAAAGACTGTAAAAATATTTTCCCTATGAGATCTGTCTACAAAATGTAATGGAAATGATGACAGCGGCGGATGAGTGTACTGATTTTGAAGGGGCAGTGACCGCCCACATCATTTCCGTAAAAAGGGAACATGTGAAGGTTGCATAAAGTAGGTATGTAAAAAAAGTCATCTTTGAAAAGTCAAAGAATGTGAACGAGCAGAGCAGCAGAATATGAGTCGACTGATTCGGTAAAAAAATGGCCTTTCCACAGACCTAACTATATCTAAAAACGGTTTGGTGTAAGCAGATTAACCCCTTCATGACTGCTATACAGCTATATACGTCCTATTTGCACACGCTCCGTGCAGAAAGGACGTTGATAAACATCATGACAGTCAACTTTAAACGTCTATATATCTCCTGAACCCTGGCACCTAGAAACACAATCCTTGTGTCATATTGAACAGAATTTCCTCCATTTAGCCTCCAGTTTTTCAAGATAAAATAATTTTTTTCATTTGTGTCACCAAATCCTCTTGTGTAGGAATCTGGGGGTCAAGCCACCGTTGCAACAGACATCTTTTTGGCACTATGCTCACTGTATGAAACAGTTTGGGCAGGCCCATCTCATGTGTGTTAGTCTTCTCCCCCTCCTGTCCTTGATCATAGTGTAATAGATAAACTACCGACACCCTCATGTCTTTCCTCCCCCAAATCTCCACCCCTAGTTTCTGGATATCTTCCCAGAAAAGCTGTGTATTAGACCACTCCCATAAACCATGGTAGAGATCCGTTGCGGGGGCCTGACACTTGGTGCATGTTGTCATGCGGTCAGGAAGGTGTGAAGATAGCTGTAGATTGAATCCAAATATTGCCCTATGAATGATGTGAAATTGGGTATCTCTCCACACAGGATCTTTGTTTTAGAGTTTTTTAAAGCATATCCAATAAACTTTTGTATTATTACTTTTTGGCATAGATTTTTGCTAGTTGTTTTACACACTTTCTTGATGGTTGAAATATGTACTGATTCAGGTGTGGGGCTATTATGGCCAATATGTAAGCTACCATTCATGGAATATTTGCTTTACAGAAACAGTGATATCCACTCTTAAAGTTGTAGTAAAAAATTACATACAGCTTTTTATTTCTGAGACTTCCGACTGTAACTTTAAGAGTGTATATCTCTGCTTCTGTGTAGCAACCATACACATTTCTTATATTATATTAAAGGTATTCTCATGTTTAATATGACACAAGAATTGTTTTTCTAGGTGCCAGGATTACAGAGTTATAGGTGTTTGAAATTTGCCATTTTCCAAACTTAGCTCCAAATGTAGAGGGTGCATGTACTTCTGCAATTCTGCAAACTGTAAGTTGGATTTGGGTAAAAGATGATGGAATGATGCTTTATATATTTATAACATATTTTCATGAAAAATGTATTCCGTTTTACTATTTATTAAAAAATATTCAAAATGACAGCTTATTTTTTCACATTTGTCATTTATTGGCTAATTTTATAGAGAAAATAATAAATTAATAAAACTGTCCAATCAACTTACAAGTCTCACATGTCTTGAAAAAACAATTTCCAATTTGACGATAAATTTCCAAATATATCATCATTTAAAGAAGCGCAGAACAGAACTGCAGAAATTGACCTGGATGTTCAGGCACCAATGACCCTCAGTCACGAAGGGGTTAAAGATGACTGGTAAAGAACAGCTTGAGACTAGTCAGTATGTGAATGATGAAAGCAGCGGAATAGGAGAGTGTTTACCTAGCAAGGAAAAGTGACCTTTTTACTATCCTAATATAAATAGGCCTGGATGTGGGAGAATGTGACGATTGACATGAGCAGGTAATGATCAAGTTATAACAAGTCTGTTTGTAAATGATGTAAACATTGATATAAGAGTATGTTGATTTTGCAGGAGAAAGTGACTTGATGTGAATATGTTAGGAAAATAGGGACTTAATATATTTGGAGCAGGAGGATTAAATTAAGAAGATAAATCTGTGGATGATAAAAACAGTAACATAAAAGTATGTTGATTTTGCAGGAGAAAGTGACTTGATGTGAATATATTAGGAAAAATAGGGACATAATATACAGTATATGGAGCAAGAGGATTAAATTACGAAGATAAACCTTTGGGTAAGTGAATGATAAAAACAGTAACATAAAAGTATGTTGATCTAGCAGAAGAAAGCGACATCATCATTTGTTTGACTATGATAAAAAGTGAGGATGGAAATCTGTCAGGATGTTAATAAGGAAAAGTTACATAGGAGTATGTTGATCTAGCTGGAGAAAGTGACCTGATCACTTGTTAAGAAGAATAGGTAAGTAGAAGGACAATAAAAATGAATAGGTAAAGCTGTTATTATTGAAATGATGCAAACAGTAGCATAAGAGTATGTTGATCTAGCAGGAGAAAGTGACCTGATCACTTATTGGAAAGAATAGGTTTGTATGTAGAAGGACAATCAAAATGAACAGGTAAAGCTCTTATTATGAGAATGATGAAAACAGTAACATAAGACTATGTTGATCTAGCAGGAGAAAGTGACCGGATCACTTGTTTGCACTTGTTAAGTAGAATGGAGATACACAGTATGTAGTAGTGATAAGAATTCTGGCTCTTCTTAGTGAGCTGGCTCATTAGGCTCCGCTCACTAAGAAGAGCCGGCTCTTCTGGCTCCTGAACGTCTCCCTATTAAATATATAATAGGGAGCCACAGGCCAATCAGTCACCCCACACCACACCACTCCACTTTTAACCTGATTTTATCGGGTTAAAGGGGGTGTGGTGAGCCTTATAGGGCGGGGTTTAGTGAGCCATCGGTAACTGGCTCACGTCGTTCACGCGAATGAGCCGGCTCTTTGTGCCGGCTCGTTTGCGAACGACCCATCACTAATATGTAGCAGGATAATCAAAGCGAACAGGTAGAGCTGGCAGCAGCAGAACCTAAATGTGTTGGTCTTGCAGCAATCAGTGACTTCTTTGGAAAGTATATATGGATATTTAGTGGGGACCTGGATGTCTATAATAGGGATTGATCTATGCAGCACCTCTTATTGATGATCACAGCATAAGGAGAGGAGTGTCCTGAGTAAATGCTCACTTATTCCGTCCGGTTCATGAGGACAGGGGTGAACGTTAAAGGGTTTTGTCCTAAAGTGGAATGCAACCTGTAACTTGTAACTTTTCTGTGGAATTCCAGTAATTTTGTCTCTTATCTTATCTGTGTGTCTGTTCCCGGACATAATCCCATGAGTCCTGTAGCCACATCTGCACATACATACAGATCATATCATGTCATTCCTTACACATATGTTACATAATATATTAATATATAGAGATGGAGAAGTGATTAATAAGGCCAGGATGTGATTTCCGCGGCTCATGTGATTTGGCTGGGGATCTATTGTTGGAACGTTCCCCCGGCAGCACGTTCCCAGCTCTCGTCCAGACAATGAGGAATGTGCTGACTGACAGCTGGTTTGTTGTGGTTGCTTAATAACTGGGTTCGTGATCCATGTCGCATTAAGAGTTTCTGAATGCAAATCATTTATATGCAGATACGGATAGAATAAAAAAAAAATATTAAAGGGAATCTCTCCCATGGGTGCAGTGCTTCTTAACCAAGTACACTTACATGCTGGTGTGCCTCCTGACACAGGATCCGTTCTGTTTGCTTAGTTTTTGGGGAAAAAAAAACATATTTCAAATGTATTCAAATGAGCCTCAGGGGCTCCTGACTATGTCACAGAAACCTCTTCTGGCTCCGTCATCTCCTAATTATTCTCCCCTCCCTTCTCTCTGGGTGCAGAGGAAGGAGTCAGACAGAAATGCTGAATAAGAGACATGAATTATTAACAGACGACGGAGCCAGACAAGGCTTATGTAATCTATTCAAGAGCCCCTGATGCTCATTTGCATAATTTTAAAAGATGGTTTTCTCAAAAACTAAGCCATTAGAAGCAAAAAGAAGAACTGTTTTGTTTCAGGAGGACCAACCCAGCATGTAAGTGTACTTGGCTTAGAAACACTGCATCCCATGTGGTAGATTGCCTGTAAATTTCTTGGTCTCCTATACGTACAAGATAGGTTCTGTAGGTTTGTTCTTAAGTTGAGTTTGTATGTAAGTCGGAACCGTATACTTTTTTATTGTAACCCCAGTCAAAATTTTTTTGGTCTCTGTGACAATTGGATTTTAAAAATGTTGGGTTGTCAGAAGAACCAGGAATAACAATAAATCTTTATTACAGACGCCTGTGATAACTGTTACAGCTGATCATTGTAGCCTGGGGCTAAAGTACAGTAAATTACCAACATCCAGAGGTACGTTTGTAACTAGCGGTCGTATGTAAGTCAGGTGTTCTTAAGTAGGGGACCGCCTGTACTGTACTATACTATGCTCTGCTTAGAAGCTGCTCAATCATCTCATCACCCTGAAAGTGTTACTGTTGTGTAATTCTAGGGTAATTTAGATGAACCAGGATGCTCAGGATGACCTTATTTATTTGTATCCCCCTACAGACACGTTAGAAAATTAAAAAAAATAGGATTCAATCCAATCGTGTGCAACACAATCCCCTGTTAAATATCTGTCACCGCCACGCAAAACCTGAAAACGTCGGAAAATCTTTCATGGATAGGTGACTAGAGAAGAGCGGACCTGATGTTTCCGTTATTGTTTGGCCTGGTCTGACGCCCATAGCTAATACCCATGGCTATGATTAGGCAGGGGACCCCATGGTTAGTTGCTAGGGACATCAATTTGTTGCATGTAATCCGGTGATAAGTACGGGTTGCATGGGACGAACCCGAACAGGAACATCAGGTCCGCTCATGTCTATAGGTGACCCAATTAACCTATGGAAAGTATTTGACTCCATGATAATAAACGGATAAATAAATCAAATGGATTGACTCTTGGCGGAGAATAAGTATTTGTGTGAATACACCCAAAGAATATTTATACATATATATCGGTAATATATGTGTGTATAATCACCTTTAGGTTAGATTCACACGAACGTATGGGGAACGTACTGTATATATGCATCGCAATGGCATCACGGCACCGTACAGGAGCGGTAAGGTGCAGCACACATGTGGCACCGTACCGTTCCGTAGCCCGTAGAAGGATAGGTCATGCCCTATCTTTCGACAGAATATGGCGCCGGGCCCTATGTTACTCTATGGAGAGGAGCAGGTAGCGGCGCTCTTCCCCTCCTCCTCTCCCCGACGCTGATGTATGTAGTACGGGGGGCATACAACGTGAGAATGTAGCCTTAGAGCTTTGTGTTTATATCACTTTTCTATTCTTCGAGGTGTTTTTATATGTATGTTTTATCAACCCAATTTGTCGGGCGTTGTACCATGTAATCCAATTACAGTTATATCCCAGTTTACAAGCAATAGGGAACAATTGCTCCTATTAGTAATTAAAACATGTTCACGCTTTCTGCTCCTACATTACGTCTGCACCTCAGGTTGACAATGCAGGAGATACATGTATAGATTTACATCATGACCTCAATGTCTGAATAGTCAGATGTGATCCAGTATTATGGCCCATAAGACCGCGCTCACCTGGAACCCCCCGTGGCTCCGCTCTCAATTTCCCCACTTGTTTCCCATCTGAATTAACCTGGACGGAAAGAAATAATTGATTTTAACCATCTTTTCAGGTTCAGTTTCTTAATTCAGCCAAGGTCAATTGAATAGTGAAGTAAGAAGGAAGAGGGAAGGAAGAGGGAATGGAGGAATCGATATGAGGAATGAGCGATGTAGTCGGAGATGTTGAGTTATGAGGAAACATTAAATCTGTATTATGGCTTTGAAGGAGACATAATCCATGGTGATCTGTAGGTAAAGTTCATAATTGACAATATACAATGATTTGCTGCTGGGCACCTGTTACCCTCTGCACCCATAATCTCTATCGGTGCTAAAGACCACCTTCCCCCACTTAAAGTTGGCTTCGCGTTTCGGGACTGTTGACTCTCCTTTACGACCCAGCATGACCTTTGGATTCTTGCTGCTTGTCCCTAAACCTTGGTTTTTCACTCCCTGTGCCACTCACCAAAAGAAGGCACCATATTACTATTGTTCTACTCCCATTCATGTGTATCTACACATATTTTCTTATTGGGGGCATTGGTGTTTGAAAAAGGTCTTTAGTGGGCCGAAACGTTACACCATATAAGCCACCAAAAAAGAATTGTCTACTTTTGCAACTTAAAATCCTATGAGTTCTTGGATATCCGCCTTTCCTGACCTTGGCCTTTCCCCAGCCTGAACCCATGGTTCTTTGCTCTGATATTATCTCCTTTCTCAGTATCTTGTTCCTTGTATGGGAATGAGAAGAACAATAACACGGTCACTTAGATAACACTACTCAGATTAGTCCCAAGGCGAACCTAGTCTGGTGGCACAGCGAGTAACAACCTACTGACCATTATACAATACGGGAATGTTGTTGAGATGGAGCCGACTGTAGATGATGAGTGATAATGGTCGATAGTGTTCACGTTTTGTCACCAACTCTTACCCCACTAAACTACCAACCCCCCTCAGGTAAGTTATGATATATCCTTTCCAGCATTCCCTCTTATGGTAAATCTTGCTCATTTACCAATAAAAATTCCCCACAAGTCATATGGAAATGAGATGATTGTCTTCGATGAATCATTTTGGTTGATGTCAATTCATAGGCCTATATCTTGGGTTCTGTAACCGCTAGAATCATGGTTCTGGTATCATATTAAAGATAAATCATATTAAAGGACATCTACCATCAGGATTATGGATTATAAACCAAGTATACTTACATGCTGATGTGTGGCCCCTTTGTCAGGATCCGCTCTACTTTTAGCTTTTTATGCCTTTTTTTTTAACAAAAAAAGGCTTAAAAAATTATGCAAATGAGCCTGAAGCACTCTGTTCCCCGTAGAATGGAGACTGGAGCCCCTCAGGCTCATTTAAATAGTTTTTAAAGCATTTTTCTTTAAGAATAAAGGGCATAAGAACTTGAAAGAAGAGCAGATCCTGATAAAGGGGGCACATTCTAGCATGTAAGTGTATTTGGTTTATAATCCATAATCCTGATGGTAGATACCCTTTAAAGATTAGAATTGGAGATGAGCAGACCAGAAGTCTCAGTTCGTGTGCGTTCCACATGACCCAGACATATTGGGGCTCATTTACTAAGGGTCCGAACGCTGCACTTTCATCTGGGTTTCCCAAATTTTTCGTTTTGCGTCGAATTGCCCCGGGATTTTGGCGCTCGCGATTGCATTGTGGCGCGTCGGTGCCGGCTTGCACGCGACAGAAATGGGGGTGTGTGGCCCTCGGACAACCCGATGGATTCGGAAAAAACGTGGTATTTAAAAAACGAATTGTGTTGCAAGATCAAGCACTCAAATGCACCGGGAAGAAGAAGGTGAACTCTGGCGGACCTCGGCGCAGCAGCGACACCTGCCGGAACTCGGGCGCACGATGTTAGGGAATCCCGGGAGACTCGAATCTTATTCGGATGTGCCCCATTGTCGTATTGGGGTCTCATTTACTAAGGGTCTGAACGCCACACTTTCCTCGGGTTTCCCGAATATTTTTGTTTTGCACGGAATTGCCCCAGGATTTTGGCACACACGATTTGATTTTGGCGCCGGCATGCACGCAACAGAAATGGGGGGGGGGCAGCCCGTCGGACACCCCGACGGATTCGGACAAACCGCAGAATTTAAAAAAGGAATTGTGTCGCAAGATCAAGCACTCACATGCACCAGGAATAAGCAGGTGAACTCCGTCGGACCTCGGCGCGAAAGCAACGGATTCAGGAAATTGGACGCACGATCTTAGTGAATCGCGGCAGCTCCGAATCCTCGATAGACAACGCACGGCGGGGATCGCGACGGGACGGGTAAGTAAATGTGCCCCAATGTGACTGCCCCTGATCCCCGAGTCTGTATCTCTATTAGCAGCTTACAAGGGGTTTCCACCTAGGTGCAGCCGCGGTGTTTATCCCCCTACTTGTTAGCATTATATTGTATGCAGAGTGAAAGTCTCCCCACTTGAGCTGACGCAGCTAATTGGCCGCACGTTTCTGTATACACAAGTGGATTTAGAAATGTTTGCACTGTGTGGGATTTCAATGAATGTTCGGCTTTGCCGGTCCTTGTGTCTAGCGAAACAAAGGCCGTCACACATTAATTACCCTGCAAAACACCATGGAAACTTTCCTTGTTTCACTCCCACCGATTCAACAAAATGTCCTCGAAGAGCTTAAGTCATTTTATAGCCAATTAACATGGAAACATTTGGGGAAATGCAACAATGGTGAAATAATTGGAGTTTGTTCTAGTAAAAACAATGGATTAGTAATACTGGTGATATGTTTCCCTCTCCAGCTCTTGTGACAATAACGGGCTCTATGTGGCCTGAACCTAGTTGGTTCCATGCTAATGGTCCTTTTTTTGGCAATATTAGTATCTATTTTAGGGTATATTCACATTACATTTTAGGATATGTTCAGCATAATGCCTGAAAAGCATCCTTTTTGACTCCCTCATGCTGAGCAATGTATACACTCAGCTGAGGCCATATTTGTCTGTGGGGGATGGATGCAAAGTATTGCATCCATCCCCAGCCTCCGATGAGCATACGCTCAGGGAGGTCTCCAATGATCTCATTGTCCATATGAGGACAGTGACATCACTCAGGAAATACTCAGAGGTCAGAGGTCACAACATTTTTCATGCTGAGCCATATGGACTGTGCCTGCCCTTCTCAGCTACATATGTCATACAGCAGCCAATCATAGGCCATTATTTCCAAACAGTTTAATTTTAGCTCCTATCACTAAAAGTGTAATATTCCAAAGTGTGAGCGGGGACTCTCTAAGCAGACACTTCATGATTCCTCTGTGCTGTGAGATTCTGTGTCCTGACAATGTGCTTAGATTATCAGGGTACAAGGTTTATCTACACTTTTATTTAGGTTCTGAATATTCACTAGTATCTGACACATAGAAAAAGAGACAGATCGGAGTCATGAGATGGATATAAAACACATTGGGGGTCATTTACTAAGGGCCCGATTCACGTTTTCCCAACGTGTTACCCAAATATTTCCACGACGGAAATCGGAGGGCGTGGCCGAACGAAAACCTGACGGATTCGGAAAAAACCGCCGCATTTAAAAAAAAAAAAGTGTCGCTCGGCACGCGCTTACCTTCACTCAGCACGGCTCGGTGTACTCCAGTGCGTTCCGATACTCTTCAGCGCAGCAACGACATCTGGTGGACGTCGGAGGAACTGAGGTAGTGAATCGCCGGAAGGATCGCGAATGGACCGGGTAAGTAAATCTGCCCCAATGACACACTCCAGCTCAAATATCTCACCTACACAGTCAGCTCTGCTATGCTTCCATCCCCTTGAATAAATTGACCTTATCTTGTCTGTAACTTGTAGAGGAAGTCTTTGCACACTGCTTCTTGCCAGCAGGAAATGCCTGTGTCTGAGCTAGTCTGGTAATGCAGGGGGGAGGGGCAGGAGGCAGAGAGCACTTTATCGTGCAGACAAGAGAAGCTATTCATGAGAAGAATCTGACCATAGTCAAAAAATGTATGGTTAGACCCAGGGACAACCAAAATTGTAAACACCAGGACAGATAGAGACAGTTTGGAATTATATCTGTGAATTACTGTATTCTTGTTAATACCAGCGAATTGTAGAATGTGTTATTTTGTTATCCTGAGTATATTTAAGAATCTTGTCTTTGTGGGAATACAGCTTTAATCTTAGATTGGAGCATCGGAAATGCACAGCTGCCTCCTATAGTTTTAGGTTCTGTTAGGGCACGTGGATGTCATGGAGGGTGATCCCCGTAGGAGACTCAGTACAGACAGAGGACTGTGACTGTGGCGTTGCGTGCAGTTTCTTAGCTGTGGACAGATCATTAGTTCAGAGTCTGGGATGATCTGTAATGTTTTTTTTGGGCTTCTTTTCCATTTTTAACAGTGGAATCTACATGTAATTTAGTTCATGTGTCACTGTACTAAATATAACAGATGGACAAAATCTGGTCTTACCCCCCCCCCCCCCCCCCACTGTCTGTATGAACGTAACCATAGGGCTCAAAATCCAGAAAAAAGTGCAGCTCAGAATGTGTTAAACAGGACAGAACTTTAAGAACCTGTCTAATTCAGGTGTTAAAGTGAACAGATACCTATGAACCATATGGAGGGAAGTCAGGAAGCATGTTTTATAGCAGAATGTGCTCTATAACATGCTGCCTGCAGATAGGACACTATGTACAATGTGCTCAGCTCCTCCTGCTCTATAACATGCAGCCTGCAGATAGTACACTATGTACAATGTGCTCAGCTCCTCCTGCTCTATAACATGCTGTCTGCAGATAGGACACTATGTACAATGTGCTCAGCTCCTCCTGCTCTATAACATGCTGCCTGCAGATAGGACACTATATACAATGTGCTCAGCTCCTCCTGCTCTATAACATGCTGCCTGCAGATAGGACACTATGTACAATGTGCTCAGCTCCTCCTGCTCTATAACATGCTGCCTGCAGATAGGACACTATGTACAATGTGCTCAGCTCCTCCTGCTCTATAACATGCTGCCCGCAGATAGGACACTGTATACACTCTGCTCAGCTCCTCCTGCTCTATAACATGCTGCCTGCAGATAGAATACAATGTACAACCTGTTGAGCTGTCCCTGCTCTATAATATGCTGCCTGCAGATAGGACTCTATGTACAATCTGCTCAGCTCCTCCTGCTCTATAACATGCTGCCTGCAGATAGGACACTATGTACAATCTGCTCAGCTCCTCCTGCTCTATAACATACTGCCTGCAGATTGTACGCAGCATCCTATCTGCTCAGCTCCTCTTGCTCTATAAAATGCTGTCTGCAAATAAGACACTATATACAATCTGTTCAGCCCCTCCTGCTCTATAACATGCTGCCTGCAGATAGGACACTATATACACTGCTCAGCTCTGACATTACAATTTTTCATGAACTAGAAAAGCCATGAAGTCTCCATATTTTTCATGTGTTTACATTCCTATTAATAGGATCTGGATATATTCTGGGACCACGTTCTTTTTTCTTAATTTTTTTTTCTCGGGCTGAGTAAATGGAATTTCCTGTCCTCATTTCTCTACCGAATACCACACATGTTTGTGATTAGATGGTAAAAAATGGGAACATGGAGAAGATTTAGGCTCCAGGACCAGAACTTCAGATGTAAATCTCCCAGAAATGGAACTTTAATGAACTGGACGTCAGTATTTTTAGAAAAATTTTTAAAAACATTCTTTGTCAACTTTTATGCGATTATCCGGAAATAAACAAGTCTCTGAAACATTTCAATTATCAAACTGATCTGGGAGTGTAGGAGCTGTGCAAACAGAGGAAATTAATCAGAAATCAGACTAATTCCTAAAGTCCATAATAAAATGTGATGTGGTTGTGAATGGGTCACATGAAGTTTCCCAATCTGTATAGAAAGTCTTAATTGAAATCCTCCTCAAACCTCAGATTTTATAGAAGAGAAGCATTAACCAGCACAGAAATTTATTTTATACTATAATTGGAAAGACAGGCGGTCCCCTACTTAAGAACACCCGACTTACAGACGACCCCTAGTTACAGACAGATCTCTGGATGTTGCTAATTTATTGTACTTTAGCCTTAGGCTACAATGATCAGCTATAACAGTTATCACAGGCGTCTGTAATGAAGCTTTAGTGTTAATCCTGGTTCTTATGACAACCCAACATTTTTAAAATCCAATTGTCACAGAGACCAAAAAATATTTTGGCTGGAGGTTACAATTATAAAATATACAGTTCCGACTTACATACAAATTCAACTTAAGAACAAACCTACAGAACCTGTCCTGTACGTAACCCGGGGACTGCCTTTATTCTGCCTGTGGAGCAAAAAAAAATAAAATTTAAAGGGTGTTTGATGGTTCCCAAACCACCGCACAAATAAAATCAGCACTACATAAAGCACATTGTGAGCTTTCCAGACATATCTTTGCAGTTTCCCAATAATCTGTAATTTTAGAGAAAATTCTGTTTTTATATTTATGTAAATGAGCTCTCCAGTGCACCAGGGGCGGAGTCCTTTCTGCTGAAGCACCTGTTTCCTCAATTTATCCTTCTTTCTATGAGATTTTTTCAAGAATTATAAGAAGGGCCAGTACTGGGTTGTTGTGCTCAGTGAAAAAAGTGACACTTAAAGGAATAGCCCCGCCCCTAGTGCACTGAGAAGCTCATTTGCTTAAAAAAAACATTTTCTGTAAGAAGACAGATCCACTGGGAAATGGGAAAGGTATTTCTGAAAAGCTTATCATGTGTACTACACTATGCTTCCCTAGGAAATGGATCAATATATGGAGAATACAATATTACAGGGGTTTTCTGCCTACTATGAAAATGGGAAATTCCCCACAGATGAATCCGGATGGTTAAACAGATGCCATAACCAGATTTAGGGTCCTAAACCCCAGCAGGATACGCTGCTCATTTGGTTGTCCCAAATCTACCATCCAAATTTATCATGATAAACCAGGGGCACTTACTCATAGATCCAGGCTAATCTTCTTATATTTATTATCCATGGTCTTCTTCCTTCTAAAATCAACTTTTATATATATTCTAATAAGCCTGAAAGGGTCTGAGGGCACAACCAAAGCTCCTCAGTGCTGTAGCTTCACAGGCTGTTACACTGTGCACAAGCATTTCCTCCCCTCCCACTGTGTGTGCAAGCAGAGAGAGGGAGGGAAGAGCTGATGGAGCCGAAGGGAGGGTGAGTCATTGTAACTGCCTGCAGAGCTACAGCACGGAGGGGCTCTGGTAACGCCATTCCAAAGCCATTCCGGCGAATTTGCATAATTTTAAAAGGAAGGAAGCCATGGATAACAAATATAATAAGTTTTCCACTGTCATGGAGTAAGTGTCCCTGATTTATCATACTGGATTTTGATTCTAGATTTCGTTTAAAGGGTCTTTCCTATCTTGTATATTTTTGACATGTGTGATATATGCGTCTCATAACTCAATGCAATTATTATTGTGAAATATTTAGCGTCCATAGGATTATTAGGAGAAGTCAAATAGAGCGTCCCTTCGATTGGGGTTCTTTGGACCAGTTACCACTTTAACTAGTAAGGGGGGTTCCAACCATAGACCCCCAAGTGATACCTATCCTGAGCTTTTGTGATGAGATGTGAGTCTAGGACGACCCCCTTTAACAACTGACATCTGGCCTGCTATGATCACAGCTTTCTGCAGTCTATTAGTTATAGAGATTGTATGAACCTAGAAAAACATGGCTTCTATCGTCTACATGCAGCGCCACCCGCTGCTTCTCACACTGTCTGGGGACCATTGAATTCTAGTTATGCTCCTTATTACATGTGTTTCACATCTTTGCAGAGGTCACAACCTTCTTCATGCTGAGCCATGTGGCCTGCACTTCTTACATATGTCATACAAAAGACCAAATGTAATGTATATTTGGGGATTATTCTTGCATTTGTATTTCTCCAGATTCTTAGACTTCATCATCATCACATACAGTATAGCCAGGAAGTCTTGTTGTTCCTCTTCTGGCCACTAGCTGGCAGTGGAGTGCTGCACTAAAATTCTACGGGATGAAAAAGAAACAAAAGACAAAATAGAATAAAACAATAAAAACAAAAATGACAGAATGAAATGAATAGAATATTGAAAAACGACTTCATTTTGAGGATAAGATTTTGGATTATCATGTCATTATGTGACTCTTCCATTAGGAGGAGAACATAGTAAGTTGTTGATGTGGATGAGATGCAGCGCTGGATCAGTAGGCACCGATATAACATAACATACATAACATTGTATAAATCTGCCATTTTAATACCAGTATCAAACACTAAGCATATGTCAGAATATTACCTCTTCACATTGACCTCAGTATAGATGTCACCATTAACCCATCATTACATCACTACTGACAATAGATGATGTCACAGCTTATCTCCTCCTCCTCCCTGTACAATGACCTCTATATAGATAACACTGACCCATCATTACATCACTACTGACAATAGTTGATGTCACAGCTTATCTCCTCCCCCTCCCTGTACAATGACCTCTATATAGATAACACTGACCCATCATAACATCACTACTGACAATAGATGATGTCACAGCTTATCTCCTCCTCCTCCCTGTACAATGACCTCTATATAGATAACACTGACCCATCATTACATCACTACTGACAATAGATGATGTCACAGCTTATCTCCTCCCCCTCCCTGTACAAAAACTTCTATATAGATAACACTGACCCATCATTACATCACTACTGACAATAGATGATGTCACAGCTTATCTCCTCCCCCTCCCTGTACAATGACCTCTATATAGATAACACTGACCCATCATTACATCACTACTGACAATAGATGATGTCACAGCTTATCTCCTCCCCCTCCCTGTACAAAAACTTCTATATAGATAACACTGACCCATCATTACATCACTACTGACAATAGATGATGTCACAGCTTATCTCCTCCCCCTCCCTGTACAATGACCTCTATATAGATAACACTGACCCATCATTACATCACTACTGACAATAGATGATGTCACAGCTTATCTACTCCCCGTCCCTGTACAATGCCTTCTATATAGATAACACTGACCCATCATTACATCACTACTGACAATAGATGATGTTACAGCTTATCTACTCCCCGTCCCTGTACAATGCCTTCTATATTGATAACACTGACCCATCATTACATCACTACTGACAATAGATGATGTTACAGCTTATCTACTCCCCGTCCCTGTACAATGACCTCTATATAGATAACACTGACCCATCATTACATCACTACTGACAATAGATTATGTCATAGCTTATCTCCTCCCCCTCCCTGTACAATAACCTCTATATAGATAACACTGACCCATCATTACATCACTACTGACAATAGATGATGTCACAGCTTATCTCCTCCTCCTCCCTGTACAATGACCTCTATATAGATAACACTGACCCATCATTACATCACTACTGACAATAGATGATGTCACAGCTTATCTCCTCCCCCTCCCTGTACAATGACCTCTATATAGATAACACTGACCCATCATTACATCACTAATGACAATAGATGATGTCACAGCTTATCTCCTCCTCCTCCCTGTACAATGACCTCTATATACATAACACTGACCCATCATTACATCACTACTGACAATAGATGATGTCACAGCTTATCTCCTCTCCCTCCCTGTACAATGACCTCTATATAGAAAACACTGACCCATCATTACATCACTACTGACAATAGATGATGTCACAGCTTATCTCCTCTCCCTCCCTGTACAATGACCTCTATATAGATAACACTGACCCATCATTACATCACTACTGACAATAGATGATGTCACAGCTTATCTCCTCCCCCTCCCTGTACAATGACCTCTATATAGATAACACTGACCCATCATTACATCACTACTGACAAAAGATGATGTCACAGCTTATCTCCTCCCCGTACAATGACCTCTATATAGATAACACTGACCCATCATTACATCACTACTGACAATAGATTATGTCATAGCTTACCTCCTCCCTCTCCTGTACAATGACCTCTATATAGATAACACTGACCCATCATTACATCACTACTGACAATAGATGATGTCACAGCTTATCTCCTCCCCCTCCCTGTACAATGACCTCTATATAGATAACACTGACCCATCATTACATCACTACTGACAATAGATGATGTCACAGCTTATCTCCTCCTCCTCCCCCTCCCTGTACTATGTACTACGTATAAATGCTGGACAATATAATATTATATGATTCATTCACACAACACTACAATGGGGATTTCTGTAAAGTACAGCCTTGACTGATTTCTATTACACCCATTTGTCTCCTATGAACTCTGCTCTGGTTCACTAACTGTTAATTCATTGTGATGGACAGAATCTCTCCCCACTTGCATTACGACCCTGTCTGATGTCAGAGAACTGATCCAATCATCTTCTGGACCGGATCTCAGTTATCTTAGAAAAGGTTTATAAGACTTGCTATAGTCTTGTACTGAGCTAGTGTTCATATCCATTTACCTCTTGGTTATGATGCAGATTTGGTGACTATTTCTTTCTGTTTGTATTGTCTTTGTTTCCATGTTTGCTGTTGTTTCCTGTTGGAACTGGAAGGGAATGTTGACCAGTTGTTACCTTTCGCTTAGGGTAAGCAGGGCAATTAGGCAGGGACATCTGATAAAGGGTTTAGTCTCATAGCTCACTGTCTTTGTTCCATTCCCTGATCCTGCATAACGTACCTTTCCTGTGGGGTGGGGAGCTCTCCAAAAGTTTGGCTTTAAATGGGGAGGTGTTTGTGGAGTTCAGATACTGTGTACTGTGTTGTATACAGCTACAGATCTTGTGGACTATTGATATGGGCTTACCATAGTCTTGTATTTTAGTGTTAATTCTTCCTCCTGTTTTTTTTGGTATCTATGACCTTTTAGCTATATACTTGACTTTTCATTTGCCTCTTGATTGTGACCCAAATTTGGGTCATAATTCCTTTTTTGTTTGTGTTGTCTTTGTTTTCGTGTTTGCACTTATTTCCTGTTGGCACAGGAAGGGAACGTTGACCAGTTGACACTTACCACTTAGGGTAGACTAATCCCCTACTCAGCTGTCCCTGCCTAATTGCCTTTGTTAACGTGTCTGCACTTGTTTCTTGTTGGCACAGGAAGGGAACGTTGACACCCACCACTTAGGGTCGCCTAAATCCCTTCTCAGCTGTCCCTGCCTAATTGCCTTTGTTTCCGTGTTTGCACTTGTTTCTTGTTGGCACAGGAAGGGAACGTTGACCAGTTGACACCTTCCAGTTAGGGTAGACTAATCCCCTTTTCAGCTGTCCCTGCCTAATTGCCATTGCTTCCATGTTTGCACTTGTTTCTTGTTGGCACAGGAAGGGAACGTTGACCAGTTGACACCTACCACTTAGGGAACACTAATCCCCTTCTCAGCTGTCCCTGCCTAATTGCAATTAGGCAGGGACAGCTGTGAAGGGGTTTAGTCTCAGGGCCCAGTGTTTTGTGGTCTGATTCCTGACCCTACATAACACATCTTTCCTGTGAGGTAGAGGTGAAAAGGTTCTTGAAGAACAAGATAGTTTGGCTTTATATGGGGAGGTGGTTGTGGAGTTCAGGTGCTGTGATGCATACAGCTACAGATTACTGTTCAATATGATATTTTATATGTAAAGAGATAGACAGGGGAGGCTCAGAGCATGTCCATCCTGCACCTCCTACTACTCAGGGGTCGGTCGCGAAATGTATCTTCTTTATCAATATCGGTCAAAATCGGTCAATACACAGTCACATATCACATACGACAAGTCACATATTTTCTTTCAATTCTACTATCACATTTTTCATAGTAAAGTGTTTCCTTTCTTCCATAAACCTGATTTACGCGCATTGTTGCTTTAAGATCACTGAGCTGTGATTTTAGTTGCTGTATGCAAAGTTTTCAAAGTCACAACATCTGCTGTGCATTTTAGGTCTTTATATTTAGATTTAATTATTCTTCTTATTATTACTTTATTCTTATACAGCACTGATGGCTTACAATTAAAGCGCGGCGGATGGTGCATACTAATGCGCTTTGCGAGTAACGCCGTGTTATTTGTTATAGCACAGTTCATTCTTTCAGAACGTCTTACTGCATGGGAAGTAATGTGCCGCCGATGAAATGGGAAACTTTGTGAAGGGCGTTCTGGTGGCTATAAATGGATCACTATATAGGTGGGGGCACCATCCCAACTGTCACACACGGTGGGGGCACCATCCCAACTGTCACACATGGTGAGGGCACCATCCCAACTGTCACACATGGTGGGGGCATCATCCCCACTGTCACACATGGTGGGGGCACCATCCCCACTGTCACACATGGTGGGGGCACCATCCCCACTGTCACACATGGTGGTGGCACCATCCCAACTGTCACACATGGTGGTGGCACCATCCCAACTGTCACACATGGTGGGGGCACCATCCCCACTGTCACACATGGTGGGGGCACCATCCCCACTGTCACACATGGTGGGGGCACCATCCCAACTGTCACACATGGTGGTGGCTTCATCCCCACAGTCACACGGCGGGGGCACCATCCCTACAGTCACACATGGTGGTATCTAATAAATGACTTTATAACTCGCTGTTATCACTGTGTCTATGCCGTGTATCACCTGGCTTGTCGCATGTCTCACCCTATTGTAATGCTCCCTATTATTTGCTGTATCTATATCTCATGTGCTTGTTTCCATGGGAACATTTTGTTGTCTCCTTCGACTATACTGTGTATTAAATGAAGGTGACGTGGATATTCACAAGGATTGGTAATAGCGCTGTACAGCGCAGGATGGCGTTATCCACTCATGTCTTGTCATCCATCATCCGCTCCTTGGCTCCTGCCCCCCCATTGTCGTACGGATGACAGAAGTTGAATTATCTGCCTCACCTTTGCCGATGTCTTGATGGATGCAGCTGTATACGGCTGAGATGATGTATGATGGACACTTCAGGGTGTGTTCTTGTGGTGGATGCTGGAATCAGATATATTAATGGCTCAGGATGTTATACAGTATGAGGCAGGAGCATGTCTCGCTAACCCTATCCACTAAGAGCAACACCCCAAACCTCAGGGTGACCCACACTGGCCAATTCCACCACAGCACCCCTTCCTCTTCATGTCTTCTCTGCGCTGCTACCTCTCTAGGATCTTTCTCTAATTCTCAGTTGTACTTGAGCTATTCCTTCAAGGAATTCTCTCTTCCTCATGCTCCTCCCCTATAGACTTCCATGGGAAGCATGTAACCCAACCCCTCTGGAAACCAAGAGTAATGTGTCTCTCTATATAGTCTTGTCTGTGTCATGTCTACTGTTGGCTACACTTGGCTGAGAGGAAGGCAAGGTTTTGAACCCTGAGTGGGCATTAGCCAGGCATAAAGCTTACTCGAGACTGCGATTCACTACCAGTTAGTTGGTGTTATGCTGCATGATCTGGATTCTAGTTACCGACCTTCTGCTTAGTTTTCTAACCATCCCTTGCCTTCTAATTCTGTACAACACTGCCATCTAGCTGTGACCTCAGATTGTGTTATGACTGTTCTCTGGAGGCATCAAAGTGCTGTTGGGCTTCTAAAGACTAGAAACAGGATGTCATGAAACTTTAGTCCATGACTACCTATTAATAGCTTTAGTTTATAGTATACTAAGGAAACTGAATTTTATGTATTTTTTAATACACAATAGGGTTTAAGGTGCACGGTGGCTTAGTGGGTAGCACTGGGGTCCTGGGTTCAAATCTGGTCAACATCTGGTGACATGGTCATGAGTTAATAGGTCAAAACCTGATACATTTATAGAATTTATCGGTTAAACGGACACCTCCCTTTAAGACAGCCACACCCCTTAGGCAACACAAATTTTATACAATTGACCAAGCTCAATGCAAGGTATATGCTTTGCAGAAATTTTTATCATAAGCTATTTTAATAATAATAATTCCTTTATTTATATAGTGCACACAGATTACGCAGCGCTGCACAGAGCTTACCGAATCGGTCCCTGTACCCATGGGGCGCACAATCTAATCAACCTACCAGCATGTTTTGGAGTGTGGGAGGAAACAGGAGGACCTGGAGGAAACCCACCCAACCACGGAGACAATATACAAAATCTTTGCAGATGTTGATCTGGATGGGACTGGAACCAGGACCCCAGCACTGAAAGGCTGTAGTGCTAGCCACTGAGCCACCATGCTACAAGCCTCATGGAAATGGAAAGGGCGGCATGGTTGCTGAGCGGGTAGCACTTCTGCCTTGCAGCGCTGGGGTCCTGGGTTCAAATCCCACACAGATCAACATCTGCAAAGAGTTTGTATGTTCTCTCTGTGTTTGCATGGATTTCCTCTGGGTCTTCCGGTTTTCTCCCACACTCCAAAACATACTGGTAGGTTGATTAGAGCCCCATGGGGACAGGGAACAATTTGACATGCTTTGTGCAGCGCTGCATAATCTGTAGGCGCTATATAAATAAAGAATTATTTTTATTAATCTGTCCATGGTTATAATTGAAGTATAATACAGCAGGAATGTATATTGTGAAGAAGGAGAACATTCCCAAACTGTTTAGAGGTGTAAAGCTGCACCGAGCGGCAGGACCTGGTGCCCTCTCTTCCCTCATTCGGTCATTGTAAAATTTATAAGAGTCTAAATTATTGACAGCCCACAATTTTTGTATATAAAAATAAATGCAGGAAAGCTTCACTTTGCAACAGTAAAATAAAGCAGCGAGTGCGACTTTCCTGCTCGAGCTTCATGACTTTATGTATGTGGAAGTAATGACACCCTTTGGTATTATATATTACGGCTTTCAGGCCATTAATGGTGAGGCATTAGCTGCGTTAATATTTATGCATATGGCTGTTTCTGATGTCGGGATGTCTGGGGCATTTCATTATCGTGTCTCTTCCTTTTCCATTACAAAGAACTGATAAACGGGTTTTTTTTTGTAAATGGATTTCCCCTCCCCCTCCCGTTCCTGTTTACATAAAATCGCGCTCTCCAGCAGAGCCATAAAATTATTCCCTTGAATTTCTGTATCTGAAATACATTCTGAGTTTCTATAGAGAAATCTTGGTGAGAAAATGTGATTTCCCTTTAAATGCTATAGGCATATAATTACATGGGAATTATATGCATCCTCGTAGATGTAGAGGAGATAGTCAACGTTCTATACACACGGAATTTGCTTTTATACACAGAATTTGATGTTGGCTTCCTGGATGAATATATTGTTCATTAACAATAAAAATCAAAGATATCCTTTGCCCTAAATTGTATGGCATGAAATTAGCAGCTATAGTCATTTTGTCTGAGCAGCAAACCTGTAATAAGACAGACTGAGAAAACTGCCTCAGGCGGGAAGATCCGGGGCGGCAAAAGATAAGAGGCTGGAAAAGTGCTGTGTAAAAGATCCTTTTTTATATGATATCCCTTTCTTGGAAAGTTGGGTAACAACCAACCGTTTTGCCGTTCTCATACCTAATCTCAAATTACTGCTGTCCCAGGTGGAAAGAGTTATGCCCTGATTTTAAAAAAAATATCAAAATCCCAGGGGCCCTTACTCATAGATCCAGGCACCGTGACTGTGGTAATCTTCTTATATTTGTTTTATTTTCCTTCTTAAATCAACTTTTAAAATTATACTAAGTCAGAAAGACTCCAGGGGTGTTTCCAGAGTACCACTGTTTTGTTGCTTCACAGGCTGTAACACTGTGCAGGAGCACCACTACCCCGGCTACCTTGGAACTTTTCCCCTCTGTCTGCTGTAATCTCACGGTAGCAGCACACAGCGGGAGGGGGGAATTGCTCCTGCACAGTGCATCAGCCTGTGAAGTTTAGGCACAGAGGGGCTATGGTAACACCCTATCGCACTTCTAGCTCATTTGCATAATTGTAAAATTGATTATAAAAGGAAGGAGGCCATGAATAACAACCATAAGAAGATTATCATCGTCACATTGCCATTGAGTATTATACAGTGCATTGTGAAAGTATTCGGCCCCCTTGAACTTTTCTACCTTTTGCCACATGTCAGGCTTCAAACATAAAGATATAACATTATATATACAGATTTTAAATCTGTTTATGTCACAGAGGTGCACGGCTCATTATATCCCTGGTCATGTGATGTCACACAGGTGCACGGCTCATTATATCACTGGTCATGTGATGTCACACAGGTGCACGGCTCATTATATCACTGGTCATGTGATGTCACACAGGTGCACGGCTCATTATATCACTGGTCATGTGATGTCACACAGGTGCACGGCTCATTATATCACTGGTCATGTGATGTCACACAGGTGCATGGCTCGTTATATCCCTGGTCATGTGATGTCACAAAGGTGCACTGCTCGTTATATATCCCTGGTCATGTGATGTCACAAAGGTGCACGGCTCGTTATATCCCTGGTCATGTGATGTCACACAGGTGCATGGCTCTTTGTATCCCTGGTCATGTGATGTCACAAAGGTGCACTGCTCGTTATATCCCTGGTCATGTGATGTCACAAAGGTGCACGGCTCGTTATATCCCTGGTCATGTGATGTCACACAGGTGCACGGCTCGTTATATCCCTGGTCATGTGATGTCACACAGGTGCATGGCTCGTTATATCCCTGGTCATGTGATGTCACAAAGGTGCACGGCTCGTTATATCCCTGGTCATGTGATATCACACAGGTGCACATAAGAATCCCATTACACAAATCAGAACTGTGTGACATAATGAACCGTGCACTGGACTGTTTATCCACAGGAAGTTAATAGAAGCTTCCTGTAGAATGACAGCAAGCAGAGATATAGAAAACTTAGAGAAATCAATACATAAAGTATATTGGAAAATTATACAACTTTTCATTACACAAACAATAGCAATTATTTGCTGAAAGGAACAACGTCTTTAAGATTAAGACATGGTGGGAAAGTTGAAATTCACGTCTTTCCTTGTCCTGTTGGAAATCTAGTTTTACTTGTAAGCTATATCTACGGAGCTTTCTATTTGAGATAATGAACATTAATTAACATTCTGTAATAATAATGTTTGGTTAATGAAGCATTGAACAATAAAAATGTGAACAATATTACAAATTACCAGGATCGGTAATGGATTAAACCTACAATATTAAATGGGGTTTTTTTTGTATTTTCCAGACAATTAAAATTCAAGGAGGATGTTTTCAGCGAATCCTGATAACTGGGTAACTTTTGATGATGAAAATCCATTTCAGTCTCCACAAAAGTCCCCGATGTTTCCTCACGAGAATGTACATAGTCCTAAACCAAGCCAACTGAGACTAAGCCTTTCTCATGAACGGAACACGAGTATTTCTTCCGCCAACTCCACCACCCCTCACACATCTCCGATAATTGACTTCTTCTTGAGTCCTGGTCCTCCAAGCAATTCTCCTCTTTGTACCCCTATAAAGGATAGTCCACCGACACCATGTACTCCTAAGCAAGGGCTTTCTAACTTGTCCCCTATAGCTGAGAGGCCTCCGAATTACCATCATTCATCAACTTCTACTTCATCATCTCGAGACACAAATCAGACTCCTTCTCCGTACAAGACTCATAATAGTTCTGGCCATTTTTCGGGTTTCCAAGTAGATCACTTTCAAAATGATTGTGCCTTCTCGAGCCCATTTTGGAGCAACGATACCACAAGTTTTTCCAAGGATCCAGGCACCACAGCCGAATCTTACGCTAAGGAAAAAAAGCCGGAACACAACATATCGGAAAATGAAACCTCTAATAACCAGAAGAGTCTCAACCAGTGCTCCTTCAGTTATGTGTGTGAAAGGCTCGAGCATTTAAAGATTGACAACTCGAAGCATCAGCCCGCCTGCTCAGAAAGTGAAAGCCCATCATTTATTCCACAAAGCCTCTTTAGAAGTCAGAGGAAAGATGGGTGGCCTTTCATGTTGAGAATACCAGAAAAAAAGAATATGATGTCTTCCAGGCAGTGGGGACCTATTTACCTGAAAGTTGTATCTGGTGGAATTCTGCAAATGTATTATGAAAAGGGCCTTGAAAAACCATTCAAAGAATTTCAGCTTCATCAATTCTGCAGACTTTCAGAACCAAAACTTGAAAACTTGGCGGTTTCAGATAAAATACACACTGTGAAGATCGAAAATGTAACTTATGTGGAAAAAAGGAAATACCATCCGAAACCTGAAGTGGTTCACGAAGCAGAAATCGAACAAATGTTAAAACTGGGAACCACTGAATATTCCGATTTGATGGACTTCATCGTAACGATGGAGGAGGAACTCTTGTTACTCTCGCCCGTTTCGAAGCAGACCAAAACTTACGAAGAACCTGAAATGTTGGTGGAGATAGTGGATAATTTTTGGGGTCGGGTTACAAAGGATGGGAGGTTAAAGGACAAGTCGTTGGTGTGCCAGTTGTATTGTCTAAGCTTTATTAATAGCGGGATGGAGTGTTTTTTAACATTGAACGACATAGAACTAAAAAAGTTAAATTATTTCGAGAAGAAAAACGAGAAAAACCTGATCAGTATTTTGGACTATCATTTCCACAGATGTGTTAAGGACGTTGAATTTGAGAAGAACCGGATAGTAAAATTTACCCCGTTGGATGCGTGCCGCTTTGAGCTCATGCGGTTTAAAGTTCCTTGTGATGTGACAGAACTTCCGTTTTCACTAAAGAGCTTGGCTGTGGTACAAGGAGCCTACGTGGAGCTCCAGGCTTTCCTAAACATGTCCAGTAATATGGCGGGGCCTTCACCAGGAAAATATTGTGAAAATATTACCATACACTTCCCAGTTCCTGCACAATGGGTAAAAGCACTTTGGACTGTAAGTCTTCAGAGGCAGAGGTCCTTGAAGACCAAGATGAACAGGAGAGCTTGTCTCAGTACTGGATATGAAATTGAATCGGAGCCAGTAATACAAGTGACTATCGGGACTGCAAAATACGAGAACGCATACAAGGCCGTTGTGTGGAAGATTGATCGACTCCCCGATAAAAATTCTAGTAAATATTTTATTTTTCAATGTATATAATGACCTAAAATGGTTCTTTAGCTTCTGTTCTTGTAGTGTGATCTAACATTATATTGTTATTAATGAATTTTTTTTTTAAAGAAACACCATAATGTTAGTCATTCAGGCTTGGCAAGAATGTGGAAACGTTGTCACTTGTATAACCCAGAGCTTATTTCCCTATAATGTAAGTTTCAACTACATCTCTAGATTATTGGTTAGGGCTCCCATACACATGAGATTGCTTGTAACTTCCAACTTGTGCCACTACCAGCACCTCTCTACATGCAGCTTAAAGGGGATGGCCACTTTACCTTATATTTTTTGTAAAGTGTGGGGGGCAGGATATTAGATAATTTACCAATATACATCTATTAAAATGTCTTATTCGCTTTATTGATACTTAAAGGGAAGCCTCTTGTCTTTTACCTCACGAGTCAGACATTCCTGTCCATAAAATGGCTGCAGATGGAGGGTCATATGATCTCTGACTGTCCATGAACAATGACCCTGCCAGGACCTTGTGATATTATTCATGAAAATAAGATCAAGGTCCTGGCAGGGTGATTGCTCATGGACAGATAGAGATCACATGACCCTCCATCTGTGGCCATTTTATGGTCAGGAATGTCCGGCTGATGAGGTAAAAGACAGGAGACTTCACTTTACATATCAAGAAAGCGGAGCAGAGTTATTACTAGATGTATATTGGTAAATTACCTAATATCCTTTCTCCCCACACACACATTACAAAAATATGAGTTAAAGTGGTTAATCCCTTTAATTTACCATAATTAAAGGATAAGGCTGTTGAAGTGTGGAATACTTGTATTCTGTACTCTGTCGAACTCTATCCAATCTGCAGAGGAGATTATTTTATCTAATGTCTATGGGGGTCTTAGATCATTTATAACCATTAAAGGGCATTTCCAGAATTCCTAGAAAACCAACAGGGGCCAGGGAAGGGGGCAAAATTAAAAAAAAAGTACTTTCAATCCAGTCTTTAGCAATTAACCAGAAGTGCCAAATGTCACACGACCACCTGTTGTCACTTATGTGTAGAGATGAGCGGGATTCTTTGTAAGTTCGGGTGCATCAGGTGACCCAGACATATTGCCGGATTAGTTGCCATGGAGCCAATCCGGCAAATTGATGCCTCTGCCTCCTAGCTATGGCTGTGATTGGCCAGGGCTGACAACTTTGGCCAATCATAGCCATGGCTAGTAGGTGTGGGTGTCAATTTGCCAGATTGGCTGCACGGCTGCCAATCTGGAAATACGCTTGGATTGCTAGGGACGCACTCAAATCCTGGACCCTAACTTAAAATCGCGGTCCACTCATCTCTACCCATGTGGTAAGAGAAAGGGATGACCTCTAGTCGGAATTAATTTCTTATTGGGCAAAGTACGTACCATGATCCCTGATACTTCTGGTCGCAGACAGGATTGATAAATGAACTGGAAGCTGGAGCAAAATAACTTCACTTTTTGTTTTTTCCCCCGCCCCCTCCCCTCAGGGAGTTTCCCAGGATTCCTTTCCTCCCAAAAGGTCAATGAATAAGACATATTCTAAGTATAAATTCAATGGGGCACATTTCCTAAGGGTCTGCAGACCGCATTTCCATTGGGTTTCCCAACTATTTTCATTTAACACCACATTTAACACAAATCGGGGGCGTGGCTATCGGACAACTCGACTGATTCGGACTGAGCGCGGGATTTAAAATTCAAATTGTGTCGCAAGACATGCACTCACATACATCGGGAAGAAGAAGGTAAACTCCGTCGGACCTCAGCGGGAAAGCGCCGCATGCAGGATATTGGGTGCACGATCTTAGTGAATTTCGGCTGACTTCATCCTCGCCGGACAACGCACGGATCGTGCAGGGACCGGGTAAGTAAATGTGCCCCAATGTATCTATGCAGGGAATATGTATAGATCATACTTTAGGAACTACTTCACACTTGAGTTGGTATTTCTCCAACATTTATGGGTCTCCTATACCCAGGTTGTAATCCATTTTTCTCTTTTGTAAGGTCCTCATCAGCCACACAGTTTATCCTGTAAGCTGGAGCTGGGCTCTGACCAGGAGATACCTCGCAACTGGAATCCAACGGCCAATGTGCAGTTTATTATGCCGTTTACATGTGTCTCTGGTGCAGAGGTGAAATCAATGGGCGTCGAGAATGATCTCCAACCCCATAAACACATCACCCAGAAGACTTCCTACAACATCCAGGTATTATTGATTTCCACATTTGGGTTGAATGGTTTACATTAGATATAAATTGTTATCGGAGGACATAAGAAGACCTGATGGAACTTTCCACATTCTGATTAGATTCGGAGAGGCAGGACTTTATAGCTTGTGCGGATTTTACATCCATCTGGGATTCAATGACAGCAACATCTAAACGAGTCCATCAGACATGAGCATGTAGGCTCCTCAAACACGAGCCATCTACTTTATGTCGTGCATAAATAGATGCATTTTATCATCTGTTTGAAATGGTTGTGTCAGCCTTCTTTGTGCTCAAAACATGAGGAAAACCTATAGTTCAGCAAATCCGTAAAAACCTCACCAGGCTGTCATCCATAATGTGCTCATAAGCCTAATGTATGCAGGAATACTCCGACCACCGTTCTCCTGACATTAGAACATTGTTTGACATCAATTGCGACCTTCAATCTAACAAACATACTGGGAATCAATTGATCACAGCGTTTGTCATTTAAATAGTTCAATCAATGTGTAATGAACACGTAAGGGGTTTACCAGGAGCTCTGGGGGAGGGGTCAAGAGATCGGTGGTAAAAAATTTAAAAAAAGAGTACTGACCCTGCTCTGGCTTCCGGTCCCACGTCTCTCCAGCTCTTCGTTTTTTTTTTTGGCTGCTGTTCCTGACATGAAGTTGCACGTTATCATGGGACCTACCCCAACCGATGAGTAGCCACATCCAAGGTCCGAGGAGGCCACTCTTGGTTGGGTGTAACAGATGAAAAATGGGAGTAACAGAGCCACACGGAAGCAGTGGCAGGCAAAAAGTAAACACTTTTTTTTCCATCCCTATCACAGGCTCCTCTGGGTTTCCCAAAATTCCTAGTAAACGCCCTAAATTGTAGTATTGCATTGTTAGTATAGTATGGAAGTATTTTTGTATGACCGTATGTCAGTATGACCATTCCAAGTGCGTAAAGAGCTTTCTAAGTCATTTATCACAGTCAAGTATTTCATAATCTGGTAAATTTGACGATTCCTCCAGTGCTGCCCTCATCATAACAGAAGCCCTGCCCTTTTTTTGGATTGGACCAAGCAGAAATTAGTGGGTTTGTCTCTATAAATGTAAAGCCCTGTTGTCCACCATAGAGTTCAGTCCCGTAGACTCAGGATTTCCCGGACCAAACCTAGAACTCAGCATTTACGTGGTTCTATGCCCAGTCCAAGAAATCCCACGAGAACACAGAGCAAGTTTTTCGGACCGAACACGATTGTGGGAAATGGGCTTAAAGGAATTGTCCACTTTAAGTACATTCCAACAAATAATTGATATGTTTTGATCATTGAAAAGTTTTCCAATACATTTTTCTATCAATTTTTCACAGTTTCCTAGATCTCTGCTTGTTGTCATTCAACAGGAAGCTTCATCGTTTACTTCCTGTAGATATATGGCTCATTAGTATCACAAAGCTTTGATTACATGGCGTGTTATAACGAGCTGTGCACCAATGTGACATCACATGACTATGGACCGGTGTTTATCTACAGGAAGTAAACAATAAAGCTTCCTGTAGAAAAAAAAAACACCATTCCATGGTCATGTGATGTCACACAGGTGCACAGCTCATAATAACACGTGGTGTAATCACAGCTTTGTGATGCTAATGAGTCGTAAAACTGTGTGACATCACATGACCATGGACCGGTGTTTATCTACAGGAAGTAAACATAGGAAGTTTCCTATAGGATTACAGCAATAAGCGATCTAGAAAAAAATGCGGAATTGATACAGAAAGTATATTGGAAAATTTTATAACTTTTCATTTCACAAACAATATCAATTATTTGCTGTAATGTGCTTAAAGGGAACCTGTCACCAGGAACCTCATTTTCACTAAAGAGGGGTTGCAGAAGCTTGTTACACCTGCAGTGCAAATCTGCCTTTCTGCCTTTTCTAAGCATTTGCATTACAATATAATTGTGTGTTATAACTTACCTTGCATCCTGACAAAATCCTGTGGTAGTCACAGAGGCTGGACTTTGGTTTGGATGCATTTCAAAAAAACAACAACATGTGACTTGTCTGTGTTACTCCCTCCTCAGAGCTTAGCCCCCACCTTTGTGTTCCTGTACAGCTCCACCTCCTGCTTCTTCTCAGAGGTCACCACCTGGTGAGAGGACATCAGTGGGGGAGGGACAGAGCTGTACAGGAGCACAAAGATGGAGGCAGCCTGCAGTCACATGTTGTTTTTTGCAATGCATCCAAACCAAAGCCCAACCCCTGTGACTACCCCAGGATTTTGTCAGGGTGCAAGAGTAAGTTATAACACACAATTATATTGTAATGCAAATGCTTAGAAAAGGCAGAGAGGCATGTTTGCTCTGCAGGCGTCATGGGCTTCTACAATCTGTCTTTAGTAAAAATGATGTCCCTGGTCACAGGTTCCCTTTAAAGTGGACAATTAGAGACATTCTTAATGGAAGCTCTTGTGCCAACATGTTTCCATAGTGACAGACTACTAATAAACCAAGTGTAGTCTGATCCCGCAATTCTTCACTTACATTTCCATACAAGATACAGTCTCCTCTGTTGTTCCAGTACCTGTTGCCTTTGATCTAGATATCACCTACTTTTTCTAAGGATAGGATTCATTAGGAGGTCTATATAAGAGTCATGTAAGGTAAACGTAAGACATTTTATTAATAGAAGCTCCCGTGACTGGTAGCTGAGCAAACGACCGGCCAGACAGAATGTAACAGTGGGAGAGTAAGGAAACGCGGCTCACCTAATGAAACGCTCACCGGAAACTTGCTGGAATCATCAGTTTTTGAAAGATGATATCATTCAGCAAAACTGCTGGCGTTGGGAGTATTCAGCCCAAGCTGCTTAATGATGACCTAAAATGTGATGAAATGTTAATGCTTAACCCTCGGTGGCTAACCAAAAGGAAAGTAGAACCTCCAATAAAACTTTGGATTTTTTTTTTACGATTTGTAGTATCAGATCCATATCTTATGACCATTCTTTATCAATGGGGATAAAAGATGACAAACAGTATAGAAATGAATTATTTATTATGCACTGCATGCCGTAACTGCATGAATAGTGGAGAATATTAGGGCACCGGTGATTAAAGTTCCTTGGCGGAAACTTCCAGATGTCCTTGGGATTGTATATTGACACAGTGTGATTGATAATACAGATATATAGATGGACGGGTAGATATTAGGCAGATATATGGGATCTAGGAAGATATGAGATAGATAGAAAACAAAAAAGAAAGGAGCAGCACAGTCCAAATCAGTAAGTAAAGGCTGCTATCCTTAGTCCTATTGCCCAAGCGTAGGCGAAGGGTGGTGAGCCGACAGTTGCCTAGGACCATATCATCTTAGGCCTTCATTATGTGCTGGGCCAGGGTGCTGAGAAGGAGGCAAGACCTGCAGTGGCGTAACTTGGAGAGGCTGGGCCCCATAGCAGATTTCTACATGGGCCCCCCCCCCCAAAAAAAATATATACATATTTAGGCTGCATTCACATAAAAGTGTACCCGCCCGGCTATAGCGTGGCAGGCACATGTCGGGCGCGCTGGAGAGGAGGAGAGGTAATAGCGGCTCACCCCTCCCCTCTCCACAGAGAATGGAGCCGCATTGTCGTTCTTACGGCCATACATATTTCAGGCTCTATCTCTTTTGCGGCCACGGCTCGAAACAGTGAGTACTCGCTGTGCTCACTGTACCGAGCCCAGGCGCTATAGACGCATATGGGGGAAGTATATCCGGCAGCAAATTTGCAGACAGATATACATCCCTCACACGTTATTGTGAATGTACTCTTATACAGACATGTTTATACAATTAGACACATTTCTACACTCTTATATACATACATTTATATACTTATATACACACACATAAATTTCTACACTCATATACTCGCACCTATATACATACAAGTATACACTTATACACACATTTATGCACTCTGTTACACTGTATATACAAACTCATAAAGTATATACACACATACTGTATATAAACATCACACATACTGCTTACACATTATATACTATATATATTAAACTCACATACAGTATACACTGACCATATAAACACATACATGCAGTATAAAAACGCCATGTACACACATGCTGCATATACATACAGAATATACACACATACAGCAAATACACGCACATTCAGTATATACAGCATATATACACACATATGGGAAATACACACACACAATCAGCATATACATATATACAGAGCATATACATACATACCATATACACAGCATATGCAAAAACACACATACATCATATATGTGCATATATTTAAATGTGCACATATATATGCTTATATAAATATGTGCGTGTATAAATACAGTAGATGCATATATACACAGTATATACAGATATACAAAGTATATACTCAAGGAAAATACAAACAGCACACACAATATATAATCACGTATACAAACAGCACTCCATGACGTCCAGCATTAGGTGAAAAAAATGTTCTTCTTTATTCCATGTTTGAAAAAGGCTCCTAACGAGCCGAAATGTCGCTGTACTTTGTTGTACTTTTTAAACATGGAATAAAGAAGAACATTTTTTTCACCAATGCTGGACGTCTTGGGGTGCTGCCTATTTTTGTGATTATACACAGTATACACACATATACATAGTATATACACACATATACACAGCATATACACACATATACACAGTATATACACATATACACACATATACACAGTATATACACATATACACAGTATATACACATATACACAGTTTATACACATATACACAGTATATACACATACACACAGTATATACACATACACAGTATATACACACATACACAGTATATACACACATATACACAGTATATACACATATACACACACATATACACAGTATATACACATATACACGTATATACACATATACACACATATACACAGTATATACACATATACACAGTATATACACATATACACAGTTTATACACATATACACAGTATATACACATACACACAGTATATATACATACACACAATATATACACATACACAGTATATACACATATACACAGTTTATACATATATACAATAATACACAATATATACATATATACACATATACACAGTATATACACATATACACAGTTTATACATATATACAATAATACACAATATATACATATATACACAGGAGATGCATTTATACAATAATACACAATATATACACAGATAAATACATGTATATACTTACCTTTTCAGAGGCTGCAGGTGGGTGTTCTGGCGGGTAGGTGGGTGATCGGATGGGTGCCTGTGGGGGGTCCGTACACTCTGGGGGAGTCGGGCGGGTGCTTGTTCTGCTCCCCGGGGGGCCTTTGCATTTTTAGCCGCGGGGGGGGGGGGGGGGGGTTTGTCGCTATGTGAGGCGCCACACTCTGGGGGAGGTCGGGCGGTTGTCTGTTCTGCTGCCCGGGGGGCTTTTGTACTTTCGGCCGCGGGGGAGGAGGTGGGGGGGGGGGTTAGCGCTTGTATTGGGAGAGTTGGCCAGCTTCTTGTTAGGCAGCGCGGAGTGTAGTTCGCCCAAGGGGGGGGGGGGTTGGTGTAATCTGGTGGAGTGGGTCAGGTGCCGTTCTGCCTCCTGCTCTGCCGCCTGACAGGGCCTTTGCTTGTTCGACCGCGGAGGGGGGGAAGCCGCAGAGTATTGGGGGAGCCGGGCAGCTGCTTGTTCGGCAGCGCGGGGTGTTGTTTGGGCGGGTCCTAGTTCGGCCGCCGGGGCGGGGGGGGGGGGAGGGAAGTTGCTTAGGCGCCAGCATACAGGGGGATGGGCGAGTGTTCACCTGTGCCGGGGGGGGGGGGGGGGTTGGCGGTGATAGCGTGAGCATTCTCCTGTGCAGGGGCGGGCGGCTCACGGAGGGGACGGGCAGCTCACGGAAGGTGAGTGGACACAGAGGTAGGGGCCCGGTGCACGATCCGGCAGGTACTGAAAGTATGGGGACACACGGAGTCCGTGCATCCCCGGGCCCTTAACCTCACAGGCCCCGTAGCAACCGCTACGGCTGCTATGGCGGTTGTTACGCCACTGAGGACCTGCTATCTCACATGCTGTGCCAGGGGTTAAAAGTGAAGTGGTGCCACATAAGACAGCAGGATGGACCCTAGAGAATAATACTGCGCTGCAGAGTCTGTAAACTTTGGACCACATGTATCACTCGTTTTTTCTGTTGTTTTTGCGCCTTTTCATTCAGGCGCACCGTTTTTGCGCCATTTTTGCGATTAAACGCCAAACTAGCCGCACAGCAAAAATAACCACCTTTCCCTCATCTATCTTACCAATCCAGATGTTTTGCTGAGCCTAATGATATTCATCACTTGCAACATTTGCATTTAGGCGCAAAAACACTCCAGCCCGAAGGTGGCATTATCTGAAAAGAAAGAACTGAGCCCCTTTGCAGAACAGCTCATTTCTAGCAGCAGAGCTCAGCCAGACACTAGAACATATAACACAGTGGTGGCGAACCTATGGCACTGGTGCCGGAGGTGGCACTCAGAGCCCTTTCTGTGGGCACTCAGGCCATCACCAGAGAGGACTCCAGGTATCTTTCTACAGTCCCAGACACCCCAGTACTTGCTGTGCATAGAGCTATTTAAAAGTGACAGCGCTACATGGGACTACTCGAGGAGTGGGAAGGTGTTGTGACTGAGCAGGGAGTATAAATCACAAATAAAATTTCTGTGTTGGCACTTTGCGATAAATAAGTGGGTCTTGGTTGTAGTTTGGGCACTCAGTCTCTAAAAGGTTCGCCATCACTGATATAACAGATACATTAGATACACTGCAGACACTAGAAAATATAATACAGACATTACATACACTGCAGACAGGAGCTGCAGACTCTATTTACAGTTCATCACCTTCTATTTACAAAATATTCTGCAAAACGCTGAGCTCACAGCAAGAGAGAGGAGAACTTTGCACAAGTTTGCAGTAGTTTGCAGAATGTTGCAGATACTACAAACAAGTGTCCCCCATGTAATTCTGCACAGTGTCTGAGGGGGATACTGTGCAGAATTACAGGGGTGCAGCAGGAGACCAGCACTGGGGGATCCCCTCCAAGAGAAGCCACTGCTGAGGAGGTCACTGGGTGCAGGGTGTCACACACCTGGGTGCTGCTGTGAGTGTTATCTTCATTCTGGGCTGTGGGAGAAGCAGAGAGGAGCTTGTAGCAGGATCACATGTCAGTGCCCGAATCTAACATTGCGCCAAAACTGTTTTAAAGTAAAGTGATTAATAAGAGGCAGGAAATATACTTATCACAGATGGTTGTAGCTTGTGATAATTCTGCCAAAACAGTGCGCCAGAATTTAGGTGCAACTACTACACTTAGGCGCACAAAAGTGATAAATGTGGCCCTTTGAGTTGAGTGTCACTGCACCCCTTCCATTAAGCAGCCGCCTGGCTCTGGTCACTAAACTTAAGTTTACCATCCACCAATACCCCCTTTTCAGACTTTTTTCAGCCGCAGTTTTACCAAGTAATTGACTCTTTAGAACATAATTGTACTTTTTGTTTCCATGGCCCAGGTGCATAACCTTACATTTACCTACATTAAACCTCATCAACCATTTCTCTGCCAATTCCTCAAGCTTCCACAAATCCCTCCGTAGATTTCCTTTAAAAAAAAAAATAGATACAAATATGAGTAATATATTTGTGATAGAGACAGATTTGAAACAGTGATAAATATAGACATATTTCCTATCATCATAAATTATAGATGGAAAAGGGATAGATAGATAAATAAATAGAAAGATATGAGAGATAAGAAGAAATTAAAGTTTAATGATGTGATAAAGATGGACGTGAAATATGGATATTCACTTCTTTTTGAATGTATATTAAAAGAAAACTCCTTTATGAAGTAGAAAACCAATGGTGAAGGTATTGCCATTGACATGAAAGCTTGTAAAATGTACTCCACTGCTATGCTGGGGTAGACTGGAAAGAGGCCTGCGCCAGGTCATGAATAAAGTGAACGCTGTCCCAGGGGAAGGGAGTGTCATGACAAGTGTAAACAATAGCGTTCTTCAAACATTCCTCCCAGAATGTTATAAGATTATTGGATTATTATCTATGATTTATTTATAGAGCAGCAGTAATTCTATGATGCTGTACAATCAGTAAGGGGTTCACAAACATTACACCGAGGCAAGAACAAATGCAAGTACAAAACTACAGAGATCAGGAACAAGTGGAAGGAGGACCCTGCCCGTGTGCGCTCACAACTAGAGATGAGCGGATCGACGTTCAAGTTTGCTTTTCGGCCATCTACCCCGACATTCGGCCGACCCCAATCTTGAATGTGGGGTTTGCTCATCTCTACTCACAATCTATATGTGAGGCTAGAAGGAGACACGAGGTGAGGGAGCAGAGAAGTGCAGTTATTGAGTGTTGTAGGTGATCCTGAACAGGTGGGTTTTCAGGTTACGTTTGATGGTTTAGAATGTGGGGTACAGTCTGATACATTTTAGTAGAGAGTTCCGTCCTGTGAGGAATGGAGAATATGTGTCAGTCGTTATTCAGAGTTCAGAGATACCTATATGGGTTAGGATAGGTTTTGAACGGCTTTGTATCTCATCTATCTATCTATCTATCTATCTATCTATCTATCTATCTATCTATCTCCTATCTATCTATCTATCTATCTATCTATCTATCTATCATCTCATATCTATCTATCTATCATCTATCTATCTATCTATCTATCTATCTATCTATCTATCTATCTATCTATCTATCTACCATCTATCTATCTATCTCATATCTATCTATCATCTCATATCTATCTATCTATCTACTTCAGGAAATGCAAAAAACAGCACACTTCAAGTAAAGTCCACTAGGGGCAGTGGGTGCACGCTCACAGGGACCAGGCCCCAGGTCCTTCAATAGCAAACTCCAGAAAAGTAAGCAGCACTCCAAAACAGCAATGGTTAAGTGATGAAAAAAGTGTTTCTTTTATTCCATGCTTCAAAGTACAGTGAAGTACAGCGACGTTTCGGCTCCTTTGAAAAAGGCTCCTTGGAGCCGAAACGTCGCTGTACTTCACTGTACTTTGAAGCATGGAATAAAAGAAACACTTTTTTCATCACTTAACCATTGCTGTTTTGGAGTGCTGCTTACTTTTCTGGAGTTATCTATCTATCTATCAATCTATCTATCTATCTATCTATCTATCTATCTATCTATCTATCTATAAACAAACAAAAATTGCAAAGCAGCACAGCCTTCAGGAAAAAAAGGTTCAGACGGGTGCTATCCCAATACTCTTACCCAAAGAGTGTAGATATAGAAGCAAAAAAGTGGCAGCACTCCAAGGAATCGTGGAAAAAAGTGTGAGGTTTATTCCATCTCTAGCAACGTTTCAGCTGTTAATCAGGCTTGACAAAGGCTGATTAACAGCTGAAACGTTGCTAGAGATGGAATAAACCTCACACTTTTTTCCACGATTCCTTGGAGTGCTGCCACTTTTTTGCTTCTATATCTATCTATCTATCATATCATATCTATCTATCTATCATCTCATATCTATCTATCTCTCTATCTATCTATCTATCTCTCTATCTATCTATCTATCTATCTATCTATCTATCTATCAATCATATCTATCTATCTATCTATCTATCTATCATCTCATATCTATCTATCTCTCTATCTATCTATCTATCTATCTATCTATCTATCTATCTATCAATCAATCATATCTATCTATCTATCTATCTATCATCTCATATCTATCTATCTATCTATCTATCTATCTATCTATCTATCTCATATCTATCTATCTATCTATCTATCTATCTATCTATCTATCAATCATATCTATCTATCTATCTATCTATCATCTCATATCTATCTATCTATCTATCTATCTATCTATCTATCTATCTATCTCATATCTATCTATCTATCTATCTATCTATCTATCTATCTATATCATATCTATCTATCTATCTATCTATCTATCTATCTATCTATCTATCTATCATCTCATATCTATCTATCTATCTATCTATCTATCATCATATATCTATCTATCTATCTATCTATCTATCTATCTATCTATCTATCCATATATCTACTTATCTATCTCTTTTTCTCTTTGACTGGAGGACAATCTTCCTAATTCACGTCGGGCCATATAAGAAATGCTCATGTACTGCTGTATACTGACTCCTTATATGTTCCTTGTCCGTACAGGTGGAGATTGATAGAAAATTGATCCCCGCTAATGGAGAAGATATGGACAAGAGCAAAGAGTGCCGGACACAGTAAAAACATGTATGGAAATATAACCCACATCTCAACAAGTAACAAACCGAGGTGCTCCGTGCAATGAACTATAACTCCCACCATGCACAACCTACACAGAAAATACAGGAAACATTCAACATCTGTGTCTTCCTTGTACAGTGAAGAATCAGAGTAGATGTATATTATTATTTGTAACTAGATGACATTCATTCTACTTAAAGCAATAATATGATTTACATGTATTTTTACGTAATCACACAAATACGCAGCAATAATTCCTATTGTTTGGTGATTTATTTGCATAATCTTCTCTTTGCCTATAAATCTTTTAAAAATGTTAAAAATACTAAAACATCATTTGTCTCCGATTCCTTCTTTTTCGTAATAGTAAATAGTTTGGTTGAGAAATTGTAAAGTTGATATTTCTAAATCGCCCCTATCCTAGAGATACCTCGGGCCTTCCCAACCTGATGTATAGAAGTGGCAACAGCAGCGAAAAGACCATAAGATACTATAATGAAGCACATGGGAAAATGTAGTTGTGGGTTGAGTTTCTCTTTAAAATAATGGGGTACATTTACTTTCCTGTCCACGTTGCGATCCCCGATCCGGAATGTCCGACGATCATGGATTGTGCGCAATTCACTACCAGCGTGCGCCCGAAATTCTGCATGTGTCGCTTCCCCGATCAGGTCCACCGGAGTTCACCTTCCTGGTGCATGTAAGTGCTTGGAATACCTCACGATAGTGCGGTCCGTGGACCCTTAGTAAATGAGCCCCAATGTGGTTTTTTTTGCACTCAAACGTTAAGGCTTTCCGAAGTTTTAAGTTGTCCCTTATCCACAGCATAAGGGGATAACAAACTGACTGTTGAGGGACTCCCAACGATCTGGATAATGGGGGTCTCTTTCTTACTAATTGTTGGAGCAGCAGGACCAGAATGTGTCAAACTCGATATTTGGATATCCCTGGCATTCCCATTCCTTGTCTAAGGCTTTGTAAACAAACTGCAGCCTGGTCATGGCCCAATAAGGCTTATGGTGCACTGTGATCGTGGCATGGGACAGCGCCTCAAAAAGATACAGCAGGTTCTATTCCTGCCGTTTTTGCGTTATTCCTGCTGCTCAGCTCCCTATGGAGAGGGAAGGACTTCCTCTTACCCCAGAGATGTTTGTGTCTGTTAGGCCTAAATAAGTCCCATTGACAGACAAGTGCGGACACTCCTATAATATTGAACGGAGCAGCACGACACATGCTTGTCCTGCTAATCCATCCATGAATGAGAACAAGACCCCATTCTCATAATTGGTGAAGGTCCCAGCAGTCGAACCCTCATCAATCAGTCGACCCCTATACAGTTTACTAGTGGATTACGTGAAAATTTAGGACAACCCCTATAGGGGGTTTCTAACAATAGACAAGTATCCCTTATCTAGGAGTTCTGTCAGTCTGACTTCCCACCTTCAGGCTATTACCTACTGAGTTATAGATGTCTATTAAGGGAAAAGCCAAGGATATTGCAGTCAAGATAAATTATTCCTTCTCCACAGTATGGGGGGTTCAAATGGTTGACCCACCACCATCTCTAAGATAGGCGGTTGTGTTGTGCCCCTAAATCAACCATAAGCTCACTTCGAATTGAATGTCTATGGGAGTAGCCTAGTACCATGCTTATCAATCTCAATGTGGGGGTCCGTTTGGATAGGCGATTATTTAATGAGACTGAAGTACTCCTTTAATGTAATTATGTAACAAGAAAAATATTCTGGGCCCACAGAAAAAATTGACCTGGTTGGATTACCATTTAGAGACTTTAATTGCCTTCAAATTGGGTTGTCTACAGCTCGGCCTCCACTACTGGTCCTTGACCCATTGGAGGACCCTATGGTACTGTAGTGGGTCAGACCACTAGGAATCTTAACAACGCCAGCATTTTATACTCTCTTGAACCGGTCTGTTGTTTATGAACCTATATAATGTATACGTGTGTGTACATTCCCGTGTGCAGCAGCGTAGAATCATTGGCTTCCGCTAATTTTACAGAAATTCTAAAAATGTCCTTCCCTGTTCTTGAAGCAATTAGTAACAGCAGGTGCGAGTCATTAGCGGAGAAGAGACCGTATTGTGACAGCTAGATAAAACCATCAAACGCCCCGGTGCTGCTCCTCACAGGTGCATGTAACCTCTGGGCGGAAGTCAAACGCAACAAATAAGACCACGAGAATGTCACCGACAGTCCGCTCTGACAGCTTAGCAGAAATAAAAAATTGTGCCCACTCTTAAGGAGAAAATCGCATCACGTGCAGATCTGCCTTCCCCGAGGGTAAAGTCTATTTTAATTTACTGTCATTTAGTATAAGAAAATGTCCTTATTGTATAGGCAGAGGGAACTATGAGGAGATAAATACATTGTAAAAGTTCAAGACCTCATATATCATGTAATGTGGGTTAAAATGACCAGGGGATGAGTCAACTGCGGCCATGGCTGAGGATGTAAAATTACTAATGGACCTATAGGACAACCTAGGACCTATAGGTCTTTAGCAGTGATGGCGAACCTTTTAGAGACCAAGTGCCCAAACTATAACCAAAATCCACTCATTTACCACAAAGTGCCAACATTGCATTTTAAGCAGTAACTTATTGCTACTTGCTCTTCAACATCTATCAATCCTATCGGCCCCCTGAGGCCACAAATACAGTTGAAAGAAGGAGGGCACATTCAGACTCTCATTGTAGCTTCACACCAGGGTCCCTTTGTGCAGTAAGAATATAGGGTGACCTACAAAGACAATGCAGCTCTATCAGCACCTTCACACTTTTCCCGCAGTTCCAAACAGCCAATGAAGTGTCACTTTAAAATAGCGCTGATTGTAGCATCTCCTGGGACTGCAGGAAGATTCGGTGGATTTGGTCCTGTTTGGTGAGCTCTATTTTGGGGTCAATGGCCTGAGTCCCCACAGAAAGGGCTCAGTGCCACCTCTGGCACCCGTGCCATATGTTCGCCACCACTGGTCTATAGTATTCTTACGAGCAGGGCTGGAGTAGACTTTGGGTTTCATCCACATGACAAACTACAGAAAGATTTGTAACGGAGAGATCTGCTCTTCTTTGGTTTCGACCCGTTTATCATTTTAGATTAAAAAATCCCAACCAAAATACTGTGGTGAGAGATTACACGTTTGTTAGATGCCGTTTCCACATCTGGGTAAATATCTTAAAGGGAGTCTACCGCCTACCAAATTACCACACAAGTAAAACCAGCGTTGTGTAGGGCACTTTATAAGCTTTCCAGACATACTGTACCTATGTATGTCTGTGTTTGCTGGTCTCATTTCCTTTTATTAAATGTTCTTATGGTCTATTTTTTGTCTGGGTTTTTCTGTTCAAAAAGTCCCAAAAAAAGTCTGAAAATGAGACTTTATGAGACTTTTTGCGAAAGTCCCAAGTCATGATTCATAGTATCATAGTATATAAGGCTGGAAAAAGACGCAAGTCCATCAAGTCCAACCTTTAAGAATTAAATAAATGTTTTATCCCCATAACCCGTGATATTTTTTCTCTCCAGAAAGTCATCCAGGCCTCTCTTGAACATGTACATAGAGTCCGCCATAACAACCTCCTGCGGCAGAGAGTTCCATAGTCTCACTGCTCTTACAGTAAAGAACCTTTGTCTATGGTGATGGTAGAATCGCCTCTTCTCTAGGCGTAGAGGATGCCCCCTGTCTATGGTGATGGTAGAATCGCCTCTCCTCTAGGTGTAGAGGATGCCCCCTGTCTATGGTGATGGTAGAACAGCCTCTCCTCTAGGTGTAGAGGATGCCCCCTGTCTACGGTGATGGTAGAATCGCCTCTCCTCTAGGTGTAGAGGATGCCCCCTGTCTATGGTGATGGTAGAACGCCTCTCCTCTAGGTGTAGAGGATGCCCCCTTGTCCTGGTCACAGGCCTAGGTATAAAAAGATCTTTGGAGAGATCCTTGTACTGTCCGTTCAGGTATTTGTACATTGTAATGAGGTCTCCCCTCAGTCGTCTTTTTTTCTAAACTGAATAATCCCAAATGTTGTAATCTGTCAGTGTATTCTAATCCCCCCATTCCCCTAATAATCCTGGTTGCACCCGTTCCAGCTCTACTATATTCTTTTTATACACTGGTGCCCAAAACTGTACACAATATTCCATGTGTGGTCTGACCAGGGATTTGTATAAGGGCAAAACTATGTCTTTATCATGAGAATCTATTCCTCTCTTGATACATCCCATAATTTTATTTGCTTTAGCAGCAGCCGCCTGGCTCTGGTCACTAAAATTCTGGCTTTGCACGGGGGGTTGCACTGGCAGTAGTTCTATCTTTAGGCCAGATTAATGAAGAGGTGGACAGGCAAGTTGAATTTGAATGTAAGTCAGAGCTGTATATTTTATCATTGTAACCCCAGTCAAAATTTTTTTGGTCTCTATGACGATTGGATTTTAAAAATATTGGATTGTCATAAGAACCAGGAATAACAATAAAGCTTCATTACAGACACCTCTGATAACTGTTACAGCTGTTTATTGTAGCCTAAGGCTAAAGTACAGTAAGTTACCAACATCCAGAGTTCTGTTTGTAACCAGGGGTCGTCTGTAAGTCGGATGTTCTTAAGTAGGAGACTTTTTAGAGGGGAAATTCTCAAAAAGATTGATTTTGAGACTTTTTTACGGCGAAAAAAGCCCAGGAAAAGCAATGATAAATAACCCCCATGGTCTTTAGAAAGGGAACTGGGCAAAATAGAATTAATAAAGGGAAGTATTGCTTCCTTTTTTTAACTCATTGTTAGCCACATTGACCCACATGCTAATTATTACTAATTTGTCCTTACATAGACAGACACCTCCAACCTTTCCTGCAAGAATAGATGGAAATTGCACTTTGTCTTCCATAAAAAAAAGTGTGACAACTTTCTTGTGCTGTGTAGCTGAAGGAGATACCCTCCCGGATGTTGCATATGCTTTGTGCAATTGGAACTAATTCAGCAGAATCCCATTCCCATTCTCTCTGCCGCCTTGTAATTTCACTGGAAGACGGATGATGATTTTTTTTCTTTATTTGAGTAAGTGCATAGGTTCGGAAGAAGAAAGTCAGCTAAAATCTGTCAATTTGGAAATATTGTTTGGAGCTGGCTACAGACACTTCATTAAAGACCCAGAGACATTTGCTTTAGGGAAATAGAGAATAAATCCTTTTTGTTTGTTCCCAGCCGCGGACAGAATGTTTCTGTGCCCTCGGGATACGAGTCTATTAGTCAAATATTGGTGCCATCCCATTCTTCGATGGGAAGTTGTGATGTTCTGTGTGCATATCTGCAGGATAGCACATAAATTGAGGTTCACTATTGACTCGCTGGATTTTAGGGATTCTCCAGAGGTTAGCACAGTCTATACATTGGTCTACTGAGAGGGTGGCTGTATAGCTTTTTTATGGAGACCACTAACAATTCCTCTGTATTGCATGGCAGGAAAGAGGAGGGAGAACAAAGATGTCATACACATGACCTGCTGTCAGAACCAAGGTGCATTCTTGGACTCGATATTTGGGTAAAGGTGTGGAAAATATACATAAACTTATCATTGAATACCCTGATTGTGGTGCAATGCCCCATCACATTTATCCATAAGTCCCTCCGTATGGACATTTGTATTACGAATACCATCCTACCATGATGAAATCTAAGGCAAGCAGTGACGAAGCTTCAAATGTATTTGCTTTTTTTCTTTCAGCGTCATTATAAGGCCAGTTGATGCAGCAAAAGCAGTGAGGTTCAGGTGCCATTGTCTAAAAAAAAGGCAGCCTGTATATCATAAATCTCAGTGCAGAGAGCAAGGGAAAGGATTTACGTGTCACGGTTACACCCGTGATCCCTGGTACGGATCGCGGGTGCACCCATGCCTGCTGCCGCGGTCCCCGCTCCCCTTGCCCTCACTTACCTCTCCTGGCGTGTAGGCCGCATGCTTCTTCCCTGCAGTTGCGTGCTCCTGCCACTAGAGGGGGCGTGCGCGGACTTCTCCCAGCCTTAAAGGGCCAGCGTCCTCCTTATTGGCTCTGGCATTCCCAGGTCCTGCCTTCCCGTGGTCCTGCCTTCCCGTGGTCCTGCCTGCCCCATGTCCCTACCTTGGCTGCCACCGCGGGCCTAGTCGCACCCGTGGAGCGACCTGGTGGCTCCCCGCCGCAGCAAATCCATCCCGCTTTGCGGCGGGCTCTGGCGAAGACCAGGAGTTCACTTAGACTCTGCTCCCGGGTTGCGGCTGTCATCTTTATCTCCCGCGGTGGTCCAGGAAGTCCACAGACTTTAGTCCTAATGGACTATTCCCATAGACCAGTGGTGGCGAACCTATGGCACGGGTGCCAGAGGTGGCACTCAGAGCCCTTCCTGTGAGCACCCGGGCCATCCCCCCAGCACACCAGACAGGATTTAAAGAATCTTCCTGCAGTTCCAAGCAACTTAAAAGATGTTGCTTTCAGTCATATATTAAAGTGATACTTACTTTGCTACTTGGGTATGTATGAAGAGGGAGAATGAGTAGACAGGGCCGAATTATCTTTGGAAGACCTTCTGCTGGCCCCAAAATTCTGTGTACACTGGAAAGAAGCTAAATGATGCAAATTTTCCATCTTGTCCACAGGAGGTCAATATGATCAAACGTTGTTGAAGAACAGGGAGCAATAAGTTACTGCTTTAATATTTGGTTGGCACCTCACAATAAATAAGGGGGGTTTTGGGTTGCAGTTTGGGCACTCGGCCACTAAAAGGTTCGCCATCACTGCCATAGACTGTGATATTACGTTACATAGACTACCAGACATAAAAGAAGATTTAGAGTTAAGTTATGTGTTTGGTCGTAACTACAACTGCTGTCATTAACATCAATTTTAATGAGTAAAAAAAATAACATTTGTGATTTTTATGACCTTTCTATTGTCCATTGTGTCTCTTCATTGGACTCATTGACCATTAGGTAATTCAGTGCTAAATTTCTTTAACTGAACCCACTTTCCTCTCTTTATTTCATCATCAATTTAAATCACTAACCTCAGACTCTTTCTAATGTGTATTAGAGATCCCTGAGCCTACTGGTCCCATTATAGCTGGTATGCCTTGTGCCTCAGTGGCCATAATTATTTCACAATTACACTTCGGCGTGAAAGAATAGTCCCAGGACTCCCTTTTATTTCAGAAATGAGCAGGAAAATGAGAGGTCTGAATACCCCAGAAAGTAATAGGGGAGGGCCTATATTTTAGGCTATGTCCTGGCTGCCATCTTGAAAACCCCCATATTGGTTGAAGGCCAAGGCAAAGAAGACCAGAATTGTCTCAGAAATTGATTGCCACAATCGATCAGCTTTTAATCTTTTGTATTCAACACATATAGTTGCAACAACAACCAGAAATGGGGGGAAATGAGTGGAACATAATAAAAGGGGTCACAATGAGAGGGGCAAATTAGCGGGGCATAATAAGAGGGGGCAAAATCAGAGAGGGCAAGGACATAATGAGCAGGGACAAAATGAGAGGGGGTATTATGGGGCAGATTTACTTACCCGGTCCATTCGCGATCCAGTGGCGCGTTCTGTGTGGAGGATTCGGGTTCTGCCGGGATTCACTAACGCAGTTCCCCCGATGTCCACCAGGTGTCGCTGCTTCGTTGAATTCCCTCGGAGTGCACTGAACTTCACCAAGCCTGGCCGGGTGCAGGTAAGCGCGTGTACAGCGACACATTTTTAAAAAAAAATACGGCAGTTTCTCCGAATCCGACGAGTTTTCCGACGGCCACAATCCGATCGCGTGCGCAAAAATCCTGGGGCAATTCAGGGAAAAACGGCGCAAATTGGTCAAATTCTTGTAAAACAACGTAAACACGCAATTCGGACCCTTAGTAAATGAACCCCTATGAATTGGAACATGGGGAAAAAGAAAGGGCATTAATAAAGTAGGGGGGGCGAAAGAGGGTGCATTAAATAAGAGTAGTGACAAAATTGGGATTAGGGATTTTTTTTAACCCCTTAACAACTTGTGAGATTTTAATACAAGTCAGTTAACCCCTTAAGGACGCAGCCATTTTGTAGCTTAAGGCTCAGCCCGATTTTTTGGATTCGGACTTGCTTCGCTTTATATGGTTATAACTTTTGAACACTGTTACTTATCAAAATGATTCTGAGATTGTTTTTTCCCCACATGTTGTGCTTCATTTTAGTGGTAAATTTTGGCAGATAAGTTTTGCGTTTATTTACAAAAAAAAAGAAAATATGATACATTTTTTGAAAAATTTGCCGTTTTCGAAATTCTAAATCATTGCGTTTTCAGGCAGATAGATTTACCACCTAAATAAGTTGCAGAATAACATTTCCCATTTGTCTACTTTACATTTTCATAATTTCTGAAATGTCTGGATAATTTATTTTGATGTCACGCGGCTTACAAATAGAATATCGCTTTTCCGGATTTTCAGAATTGACTATTTTGGGGATAAATACAGTTTTGAATGAAATTTTACATATTTAGCATCAAAACCCCCCATATAACCAACCCATTTTCAAATCTGCACCCCTCAAGCTATCAGAAACAGCTTTTACGAAGATTGTTAACCCCTTGAGATCTTCATAGTAATTGAATCAAAATGGAGGTGAAATTTAGAATGGTCATATTGTTCCCTTATACGTTCATTTAGCACTAAAATTTACACATTTCCAAAATATAAAAAGAGAAAACCCACCATACAATTTGTTCTGCAATTTCTCCTGAGTGCAGCGACCCCCCACATGTGGCCGTTACTTGTTTTATGGGCGCACAGCGAGGTGCAGAAGGGAAGGAGGGCGCTGCAGCTGCCAGGATTTTAGTTTCCTCATTGGCCCCTTTTGAAGGCTATAAAATTTTCGCTTTTTCGTTATTGGGGCCATGTGACGGCATTTTTTTTGCGGGATGAGATGCTTTTTCCATTGTTACCATTTTGGGGTTGGTATCACCTATTGTTGAAAATTTAGGAACTTTTTTTGAGGGCAGGAGTAGAAAAGCATCAATTCTGTACTGGATTTTTTACTCTTTTTTTTTTTGGTGTTCACCGTATAGACTAATAATCATGTTATCTTTATTCTATGGGTCGATACGATTACGGGGATACCAGACATGAATATATTTTCTTACGTTTTACTAAATTTGTCAAACAAAACCCTAATGTGGGGAAAAATCTATCATTTATGTATTGCCATCTTCCAAGTGGCATAACATTGTTACTTTTTTGGCTACGGAGCTGGTTGATGGCTTATTTTTTGCGGGACATGTTGTAATTTGCACCAGTATCATGTCGGAGTACATATGGTTTTTTGATCGCATTTTATAGCATTTTTTGTGGGATTGAAAAGGTAAAAATCATAATTTTTGGAGGGTTTATAACAGTTTTTTTTTACGGCGTTTATCGTGGGGGTTCAATAATGATTTACTTTTATTCTATGGGTTGTTACGGACGCGGTGATACTATATATGTGGGGTTTGTGTTATGATGTTATGATTTAGACTTTTTTTGAGTTATATGTCTCTTTATATGTTTTGGGAGTTTGGGGCATTTTTAGTGATTTATGACTTTATTTTTTTATTGAATAACTTTTTTTTTTTTACTTTTTCACTTTTATACCATGGGACATGAATAAGCAATCTTCTGATTGCTTCTTCATGATAATATTCTGCAATACTGATGTATTGCAGAGTATTATCAGTGTCAGCCTATACACTTGCATAGGCTGGCACTGTGCCAGTAAGATGACGTCACAGACGCCATCTTACTGGCAATTCTTGCAAGTAACTCTGGGGTCCAGATCGGACCCCAGAGTTGCTATAGCAACGATCGGCGCCCCCCGAAAACGGTTCGGGGGGGCCGATCGTGGGGGGAAGACCCCCCAGATGCATGTTAGATGCCGCGGTCGCGCTGACCGCGGCATTTAACGGGTTAAGCACCCGCGAACGGAGACAACTCCGATCGCGGGTGTTACACTGGGGTGCCGGCTATTAGTTACAGCCGGCACCCTCTGATCCAGAGCCGAGCCGGCATAAGCGCCGTGGGGGATATATCCGCCACTGAGCGCTAAGTCACTGCTCTCCGTGGCGGATATATCCGCCACGGAGCGTGAAGGGGTTAAGGGAGTATGAAGAGGGTGCACGGGATGAGTTCTCTTCACACAAGTCGGGTGTTTTGCTGCATAATGTAGCAAACACCCACTGGTAAAATCCACGTTTTTTTCACTAGTTTCACCGCTTTCAATTTTTTTTTCCCGGGGCCCAAAAGACTGTAGTGACCCCACTGCGTGTTATGCGTTATTTTATAGCTGATTTTACCAGTCAATGTCAACGTATCACCTGTGAAGCCATGTAGCGTCTATGTATGTGCTGTGAGGTAATGGCATGTCTAATGTTGTCCGATATTCAGACACACGCACAAAGCCGGTGTATTTTCCTGCCGCAGGTTCGGAAAGACGAGTAAGCTACTACAGTAAGAGGCGCTTGACAAACCGATAGAGGGAAATTGGAATCTGAAGGACATACTTCCCTGTCAGCTTCATTTTGCTTGGAGACCAATGTGCCTGGGGAATGCTCTCGACGTATTTAGTATTCACTCTCTCGCCTTATCGAGTGCATGTTCGATAGTTAGTGAAAAAAGCCATCAAAGTAAGAACAGGCACTTTATCAAGCAAACAATAAGTGATTGGCATGAACAATGTGGTAATAACCAGGCTTTGTTACATAGAAATTAGCCTGGCGCTCGGATAAGTGAGGGGGCGTGAGGCGCTTTCATAAGTCGCATATTATTTCCCTCATTAACAGGAGATATGGGTGTTAACCAGCGTTCAATTTCCGCACAGGATAAATGTGAAATGGTGTAAAACAAGAAATCATACAAGGTTGAATGGCCTGCATTAGGTAAGGGAATCCGTTCTGGAAGTAATGGCTGTTGCCTGATATAATTCCTAAATTACACACATCCGACGTGTGCCAAGTCACATAATTGCCTCGCTCTTACTTGCATATAGTCGGGATGTAGATCTTTCCTTTTGTGCATCGCAAATACTCTGGTCCAGTGCTAAAGAAGCAGTTTTGGACAAGTGCAATTCCGCACATGACCTCAAAGAAAAAAAGCAGCCATGTGCAACACCCTCGCCGATGCAAGGCAGAGGGGTTGTTGTGAATACGTCCCACCATGTAGCTTGCAGCCTGTGAAGGGTCTGATCAACCCCACAGCATGTCACTACATAACACAGATGAACACTGCAGCGGTAGAGTCTGCCTGGTAAGGCAGGAGTTAAGTATTTTATGTGATGCAATTCCAGCAACCAATCACATGTGTTATATGGCAAGCTATCTCCCAGCCTGCCATTGCATCCAGGCTGATGATCTACTCCGGTGGCTCCCTCCAACTGCATCTCCAGCGTTCTACCATTTGTCAAGGCACGTTGCTACTGTTCCTGTCGGTTCCAATAAAGAACTGTAAGTTATTTTTGTTCAACCTCTGCCTCCGTCTGGTCCCTGCTACTACGGCTGCCATCATCACAGGCACCCTATCCACCACACTGGGACTCATATTCCAGACCCCAAAGGGTTGCCCCACGGAGAACCGCCATAGCAGCCTCTCCCTCATCATTTCTTGCCAACACCACCCTGCTGGAGGCCTGCCAGGCTGTAGGACAGCCCTCCGGTCCCCATACCAAGTACCGTGACACTAGCGTGCCTAGGCCGCAACCGCCAGCCGCTCAGGTACTGCGGGCCCCGGCTGTCTCCAGGCTCCAAGAAAAGGCTATGCCCCGGTGGGGGATGTTGCACATGTTTTTCTAATGCCGTACAAGAACTTTTAGAGGGAGATGCCAGGGTGTTTGGGACACTAAAACCCCTTATGGACTGGTGGCTTAGTTTTCAACATAGCAATTTAACCCTTTAAAAACCGTGACAACTTCCCATTTTTTAATGTTTTTTATTTTCCCCTTCCAGTTATTAAATCAGCAAGGAAAAAAATGTTGGAAACAGGCAAAAGTCACAATAACCAGAAATAGTAAGCAGAGTATCAAGAGGAACGAGGAGAATTCATATGATCTAGAAAAATCAATTCACAATTCTGCTAACTATGCAAACCTCTTGCATCTCCCTCTCCCATGCTGGTAGAAGGAGGTGCCATCACATAAAAGGCATGAATTCACGCCTCCTGCGTGATAGATGCCTCCCTCTCCCATGTTGGAGAGGGAGGTGACAACATGCATGAGGCGTGCATAATTAGCAGCTTGGAGTCTCGGACATCTTGTCCCTGCTCTCTGGCCTGCTTTTTATAAGTCTCTTTTCTAAGTGATCCCTGCGTGAAGACCTGTGCTGGGATCAAGATTAATAGGAGGACAGGTGAGTGGGTGTTTGGTACTTTGATGAAGTAGTAGATTTGCTTTAAAGATCATCAAAATAGTATGAACATTTTATGCATATAAATTTCCTATGTAGAGATGAGAGACTCTAGAATACAGGGCATCTCAGTGGCTTAGTGGTGATCACTACAGTCTTGCAGCGCTGGGATGCTTGGTTTCAATCCCAGGGTCAACATCAGCAAAGAGTCTGTATGTTCTCTCCGTGTTTATGTGGGTTTCCTCCGGGTTCTCCCATTTCCTCACACTCTCCAAAACATACTGGTAGGCTAATTGGATTGTGAGCCCCATTGGGGACAGGGATTGATGTGGCAAGCTCTGCACAGCGCTGCATAATCTGTGTGCGCTATATAAATAAAGGAATTATTACAATACAATAATTGATAATAAAGCTTTTATTCATCCCTGTGGTGTTCAACTGCGGAGAACTTAGCTCCGGTATGTAGCAAACAAAAAAGAAAATCAAAAACATAGACAGGAACACAGATGTAACAAGTGCAGTAAGAGTCCAATATGCCTTAGGGGGGTGGGGGCGGGTCAGGAATCTAAGTGTTGGCTCATAGATTAGATGAGCCAGTTTAAGGATACTGAATTGAATCCAGGTCTTTTGTGATCAGTTTTGAATTAATCTTTCAAAATGCTGGCTACCGATAATACTGACATTCATCCCAGAGTTTAGGGAGTTAGGAGAGGTGATTGATAATTTAAAAAATTGTAAAGAAAGTATCAAATGAGATATGAGAGGTAATTTGTATGAAAAAAATGTTTCATGGGACAAAAGTAGTTTTTTGCCACGACAGGGATGAAAAATTTGTCCCTGCCCACTTGCCAACCCTAACTGGACGGTGTTTTCTACACTGGTAAGTCCACAGCGTCAGAAGTGAGAACAAAGGCAATGTCAAACTAGCCAGGTTAGAACAAAAATAGTGGCGAAGTAAAACATCAGCAAAAAATTGTCTGGAAAAAGGCAAAAGTCAGGGTAACCAGAAATAAGAGCCAAGAGAATTCAACTGATCCAGAATAATCAATTCAAAGAATTGATATAATTAATATAATTGGGGGACACTTGGTTCGGGATAATTGGGAGACCCTTGGTTTAGGATAATTGGGAGACCCTTGGTTCAGGATGATTGGGAGACCCTTGGTTCAGGATGATTGGGGGGACCCTTGGTTCAGGATGATTGGGGGGACCCTTGGTTCAGAATGATTGGGAGGATCCTTGGTTCAGAATGATTGGGGGGATCCTTGGTTTAGGATAATTGGGAGACCCTTGGTTCAGGTTGATTGGGGGGACCCTTGGTTCAAGATGATTGGGGGGACCCTTGGTTCAGGATAATTGGGGGGACCCTTGGTTTAGGATAATTGGGGGAACCTTGGTTCGTACTTACTCAATTAGGACCTGAACCAAATATTTAGAAAAATTTGAAGATGATTCTACAAATCAAATCTTAGACGATTTGTTTAATCTCTATATTTTCAAAATGGAGGGGAGATGTGTTTTGCTGATTGGTTGAGGTTCAAGTGTTTGACATTGAGGACCTATCCTATGGATAAGATCGAAAACCTCTTTGAATAGGACATTTCACCTATAAAAACGACACTAGGAGTTCTAAAACAGTTGCAGCAGTGTTACAATGATAGTGTTATCGGAAACCTCCGTTAACACTAGAAAACACTGCTGCGATGTATACTAGAAATGTCGGACCGTGCTGGAAGCGGTCCGGCGTATTCATAAGGGGGTGGTCCGAGGCACTGCCTCTTCCCCGGAACACCCCACCCACTCCATAGGCATCAAGTGGCAGTCACCGCCCCTAAACCCACCCCCCGGCATTTCTGTTGTACTCCGCAGCAGTCTTTGTTAGCGGTAGCAGAGGGTCCCGATAATGCTAGCAGTGTAACACTGCTGCATCCGTTTTAGCAATAGGAGCTGCTCACTTTAGTGCTGTTTTTATAGGTGACAGGTCCTCTTTAAACTAAACGTCAGCTACATGTTTTCAAATGCCAAAGCAAATAATTCACTCATAGCGGAATTTGGAACCTTGTTAAACGCATCTGCTGTGTGTTGTAAAATTCAGTACTTTTTGTATATTTTATTTAGCAAAACTGCTAAAAAACAAACAAAAAGTCTAAACTTTGAAATTTGGATGATCTATTCCTTATAATAAACAACTGCAGTTCTAGGTAATTTCCCATAATCCCACAGCATAAAAGAGTAGAGAGCAGCTGAAAGCACAGATAATAAGCGCTAAGTTCTGCAGCATTAGTACTGCCCTAACGCCTCTGTGCTCTGAGCTGCTGCAGTCTTATTTCTGCCTCTCGACAAGCAGAGATCTCGGCTCGAGGAATTATTTTCAGACCTATGCACCAAACATGATATAATGGAAATCAACATGCGGTGTAAGGCGGCCAATTGAGGTAACCTGCAAAGACAATTTTTCATGATTAGTGTGACCAGAATTCTCCCTGCTATAATGAGAAAACAATAAAATGCTATAGATTTCATCTGTGCAAATCCTGCTATAACCCTAAAGGCATAAATGATCACAAAGCATGTTATTTAGAAAAAGCTCCAAGACTGCAAATGGAATTAAGATTACATACAGAGTAGAAACACAAAGTGAGATAGAGAAGTGAAATTCCAATAATCCGCCGTTCCTCGGACAACTGAGGCGCCAATGATGAGGAAAAATGGAGTTCATACTAATTAAAACATCCCTTGAGTTTTTAGTTGTATGATGTATACAGGAGTCACAATCAGACAAAACTTTTGTACTAGTGTCCACAACCATTTGGCCACAGCTGTCACAGTCTATGGGAAATAGTCCCTTGGGACCAAAGTCAGTGGACTCCCTGGACCACCGCGGGAGATAACGATGCTAGCCGCAAGTGGAGTCTAAGTGGACTTCAGGTCCTCGCCAGAGCCCGCCGCAAAGTGGGATGGTCTTGATGCGGCGGGGAGCCACCAGGTCGCTCCACGAGTGCGGTGGCAGCCAAGGTAGGGACACAAGGCAGGCGGGACCACGGGAAGGCAGGACCATGGGATGGACGGCTGGCAGGACTTCGGATGGACGTCTGGCAGGACCTTGGATGGACGTCTGGCAGGACTTCGGATGGACGGCAGGCAGGACCTCAGATGGATGGCTGGCAGGACCTTGGATGGACAGCTGGTAGGACCTTGGAAGACCACTAGGATACCGGACCGCCACAGGATAACCAGACCGCCACAGGATTACAGGATCGCCACAGGATTACAGGATCGCCACAGGAATACAGGACCACCACAGGATTACAGGACCGCCAGAGGATTGGAACACGGGAACACCACAGGAACATGGGAACACCACAGGAACACGGAAACACCAAAGGAACACGGAGGCGTCTGGAAATGCTCAGGAAATTCGGAGGCGTCAGGAAACGCTCAGGAATCACTTAGGCATCTGGAAACACTCAGGGAGTCTTTCTGTTCAGTAGAATGAGCTGAAGATCCGTCAGGGGATGCTGGGAGTCGCCAGGCTATATAGCAGAGACGGGAATGCCAGCGCCAATAAGGAGAACGCTGGCCCTTTAAATTCTTAGAGAGTAGGCGCGCTCGCGCCCTAGCGACGAGAGCGTGCGGCCTGGACAGGAGACAGACCTGCGGCCTGGAAGGGACCGCAATGGAGCCATCAGGAGCCGGGACAGGCAAGTAAAACGGGGTCACCCGTGACAACAGCGAGACAGTCCTGGATTTTCGTTGTTGAACCCAGTCAGTCGGAGGTATGTCTTCTTCATTGATCATGGCCAACTAGAGCATGATAAACTGAAGAGGTGGGGGGCTAGGTGGCCCACAAAACTGGTAAAATCGGATCATGGTAAAGAAGGATTCTGAAAAGTATATTAATTAATAAAAAGGGATGATGAATGCTATATTAGTTGTGAATGTGACTCCCATAGATTCTCGAGTGCTGTGCTCAGCAATTACTGACATTTTCATACTGGATACAGTGGCAGGGCACATGCCTGACCTTCTCCTTCCCCCATTATTGAGAACAGGATCCGTTCTCCTGATTGCTGGAGGTCCCACTAGCTGGACTCTCACCGATCAGCTTGTTATTCCTCTATCCTGTGGTAAAGGATAACGTAAAGGAAACCTGTCATCAGAAATTGGCCTAATAAACCACTACCACTATGTTGTCAAGCAGTTGAACACCTTCCAGATCATGTTTATTTCATGGCCCAGCTTGGTGGCATCATCCAAAAACATTAACTTTAAGGTCAGATGCAAGTTGGATGTATAAAGTCAGGGAGGGGAGAGTTTAAAACAGAAGTCAAGCTCTCCCCGCCTCTGAGCACCTACTCCCATGTAATTGACATCATGTGCTGGACTTTAGGAGATCAAATCAATGATGTCCCTGGATGCAGGACCATCAATTACAGTGCAGGGGGCACTTTAAGACAGGGAAAGCTTGACTTCAGTGTTAAACTCTCTGCCTCCTTGACTTCTTAAAACCAATTTACATCTGACTTTAAAGTTAATTTTCTGGATGATGCCACCACACTGGGTCATGAAAGAAACTGGTAGCGGTTTATTAGGCCAATTTCTCATGACAGTTTCTCTTTGACAAGGGGTATTGGTCTATAACCCAAATATAAAGTAAATCTAAATTAACAAGGGGGCTGCTGAACTCTATATTACTAAGGGGGAAGTTGCTGAACTTATTATTTATTATTAATAAATGGGTTTACTGTAAACTATATTAATTAAAGGGGCTGTATTTAAATAATTTGTATTCAAGGGGTATTATGTTGTAAGTGACTGTGGTATCTTTTGTGCATAGTCTTAAGATGTGCTGCAAGGAGTTAAAGACATCTGGCCAGGAGTAGGACCCACCTCTATCATCTATTTATGAAATATCCTGAGGATATGTTATGAATCTTTAAGATGGGAATACCCCTTTAAGGTACATGCTTTAACACATAGTTATACTAAAGATATTACTCTCCATAAAGTTGATTTGCATAGGGTTAGGGTGATTGAATAAGCTTTAGCTTTTAACTGTGCTCAGTCGCTTTCACTCATCCCTAAAGTTGGGGTAACAAGGTTTAGGATGTTTGATGATGCATTAGTTATACTAAAGATATTACTCTTCATAAAGTTGATTTAAAAAGTTTTAGGATGATTTAATAAGCTTTGCCATATAACAAATGAGCTAAGCAGCTTTCACTCTTACCTAAAGTTGGAGTAACAAGGTTTGCATTAGCGCAAAACTGTACTGAGGACATATCACTCATCCAAAATGTTAGGGTGTGGAGGTTAAGGATGTTTTAATTTTCTTGATCATGACTTGATAGTAGTTATGTTATATCTGGGGGAGGTAGGGGGGTGGAAAGTTTTTTTTTTCCTCAAAAAACTTTATGGGTGGGATGAGCACCCTACTGGTCCCTGGAAACTTCCATGAAGTTGAAGTAAATAGGCTTAGGATAACTGCACATGCTATAGCACATAGCTATGCTAATAAACTGACACTTATCAATAGCATCGAGGTAAGTTTTAGGACGACTGAAATTTTTTAACCACATAGCTGTGCCAAAAAAATGTTATTCATCCAAAAGGTTAAAACATGCTTTATCCTCGAGCCCTATAAATGATCATTCACTTATATGTCATATCTTTCCATAGACCCCGGATGATATCAAATTTTCAGTCCCCCCCCCGCCATTACATCTTGTAAGACTGGGTGGTCCGGGGAAGAGGCAGCACCTCGGACCACCCCTTCATGAATACGCCGGACTGCTTTAAGAGCGGTCTGGCATTTCTAGTATACAGCGCGGCATTGTCTGCTAGCGTTATCGGAGGTTCCCGATAACGTTAGCCGTGTAACACTGCTGGGACTGTTGTAGCACTAGCAGCTGCTTACATTAGTACGCAGCTCCTAGTGCCGTTTTAAGGGTGACAGGTCCTCTTTAAATATGAACATGTTTCAACTAAATTTCACTTGGGAAAGGTTCTGGTCTAAAACTGATATGTAGAGCATGGCATAAATGCACTAATATCTTTACATTTTTGTAGTCTACTGTTAGACAGATAGATACATATTAGATAGATACTTATAGATGATACATAAATGATAGATACATGATAGATAAATGATAGATAAATAGATAGATAGATAGATAGATATGAGATAGATAGATAGATAAATGATAGATAGATAGATAGATAGATAGATAGATAGATAAAAGATAGATAGATAAATGATAGATAGCTTTGAATTGATTCTATCTTACAGAATGGCTGAAGACTGATACACAGCTAAAAATAACCAGTAGGGTTTTTAGTATTTATTCTACTTCCATTGCTGTCCCGCAGTCATTTACTCACACGGGATTGATGGCTTGGGCTTCACAGAGTTCCTTGATCTGCAATTTTCAGGAATTACAGACAATAGTTAGAAGATGGGTAAGGAGGTGATTCATGGTGGTGCCCTTTCCTGTTATCCCGCAAGCCATAAATGCTGCTAAATGGCCATGCACATTTAATAAAATATTCATTTGTACTAAAACCTCTATTTAGACTTTCAAATCTATCTGCTTTTATATCAATTTGACATTCATTTATCAGAGAAGTGTTTGGAATATGTGGTAAGTGTCCACGTTAGTGTTTGCCCGCTTAACGGCGGTATTAATCAGTGGCTCATTCATTGTGAGCAGCGGTGGATGGGATTTATCCTCCGCTTTCTCACTCACATGCTGACCTTTTTCTGTCTACTAAAGCAGATTACAAAAAAATAGATTTATATGCTCAAAGTGCCATTATGGCAAACTGCAAAGTGGACGGATTTTTTTTCCCGGGCCTAAATGTATGGTAATGTAAACAGCTCACTGTATATATATATTTTCCACATGGTTAAGGATATGAAAAATAGAATAGTTCATTCCACTCTGCTTTCTACCACCATACAATAACTATAGTAACCATCACAAAGCAAAGAAAAGCTTCAACGGGGTCCCTGTCCCTCTATCCCCTACTAACCCACCCACATCGGTTTTATATCGGAGGTTAGAACTCTTAGTTATTCAAATATTTTTACTTTTAGCTTCTTCTTTTTTTACTATTATTGTAATTTTTGTTATGTTATTGTCATGACAGCGAAGAAGTGTGGGCCTCTCTGAGTTTCACACTACCTCTGTCCCTTCCTACTTGCCGGAATTGTGCTAAGCCACAAAAAACAAATGGGTGGCGGTCCCTAATCTAAGTAAGTGCACAGTACAGATAAGACAAACAAACAGACACAAGACAACAAGGCAAAATCTAAAAGATGGCGGCACAGTACAAAATTGTGGTGCAAAAAGAGTCATTAATGTACAGACGAAATTCAGAATCACAGCAGAATATCTCAGAAGTATCACTAAGTGTCAGTATTATGCGGTGCACCCACTGGAGAAGATAGAACTGAGTAAGAATTTTTCTGGATTGCTATACATTTGCTTTAATAAAAGATAATCATTTAGAAATCTATCATCTAGGAGTGGCAAGTTATCTTGTTATATTGGAATGGTTTGGTTACCCACTTGTGCACTCTCCTCCAATCGATGTTGAGTGACGTGTATCATACTTACCTTAAGTATAAACATTAAGGGCACAGGTACAAAAGGAATGACTAAAAACTGCCCCAGAAACCGATTGGTGCAGCCTTCCAACGCTTCCCTGTCCTGTCACTCAAATAGACTTCTGCAGAACATCATACCCGGGTGTAGCCCCAGCCAAGAGAACAAAGAAATCCTCAGAATTTGCTCCTGCAGAAACTCTAAAATCCCAACACTTTGACGCACATTATTGACCCCATTTATGAATATAGGGAGAATTTTCTGTGCAATACCTAATTTAAAAAAATCTGCAAGTAAAGTACCAGGCTGATAAGTTCCCCTTAGTAACGACTTTATTTCTTCGTTGTCAGGACTGATCTGCCCAGCGTCGGCTCAGCATGAGGCACACCGCCATCCCCCCGTAGCCACACTGTCCCTCCATAAGCCACACTGTCTCCCTATCAGCCACACTGTCCCCCCATAAGCCACATTGTCCTCCCATAAGCCAAACTGTTCCTTCCATGTAGCCACACTGTCCCCGCCTGAGCCACATTGTCCCCTTATAAGCCACACTGTCCTCCCCCATAGCCACAGTGTCCCCACTGTAGTCACACTTTCCCACCTGTAGGCCCACTGTCCCCTCATAAGCCACAATGTCCTCCCCCATAGCCACACTGTCACCACCGTAGCCACACTGCCCTGCCCATAGCCACATTGTCCCCCCATAAGCCACAATGTCCTCCCCCATAGCCACACTGTCCCCACCGTAGCCACACTGCCCCGTTCGTAGCCACACTGTCCCGCCATAAGCCACATTGTCCTCCCATAAGCCACACTGCCCCCCCCTGTAGCCACATTGTCCCCAATAAGCCACACTGCCCCCCAGTGCAGCCTTCATGATTAAATATGTAGATTAAAATACACATAAAGCATCTTCTGGCCAGTATAAAAATTAATAAACGCTAACTTACCAGAGCTCTGTCCCGCTCTCCTCTTTATTTCTCTGCTTCCACAATCTTCAGCACAGCATCCAGCGCTGACGCATGCGCCATGAAGTCATCAACCCGAGCCAACAAGTGTCCTGAAAAGTGAGACATGCTGATGCCGCCAATGGAATTATGCTGTCCTACGATCTGCTTGCGGTGCAGCCCCTGTCACCTGTGGATGCCATAAGATGCTATGTATCTTTCAATTACATCGGTGACACCCAAGGAGCGGTCATTTTCTGTGGATACGTCATTAAACCCCTACACGAGAATACCACTCCATTTTAATAATAATAATAATATTTATTTATAAAGCGCCATCAAATTCCGTAGCGCTTTACAGATCATTTTTCCAATCTTTGGTCTTGCCCCACTTACCATACACATGTTTTCAATTTTTCCCCGCTGGTTGTGTAAATGTTCAGTTTTAAAGAAAACCTACCACCACAGATCTACCTATTAAAGGACACCTGTCATCAGGTCTGTGTCACTAGTCCTGTCACCACTACCTGTTGGAGCAGCTCACAAGGATCCATCCCAGCCTTTATCTAGTCAATTCATACATTAATCATGATAAAATCATCTATTCTTTATTATGTAAATGAGGCTGGTCACATGGTCAGAGGCAGTGATGTCACCCCTGTTACCCCTCCCCTCTCCTCCCCCTGCTCATGTCTGTGGGTAATGTATAGTAAAGCATTGCTAGTGTGTGTGCTGCATCCTCCTAATACACAGAGACACAGACACCAGCTACACAAGTATCTGACATGTTCTGCTATAACATGGCTGCAGCCTGGAGCTGTTGTATCTCTCCTATACACACACAGGCTGCAGGGGGCGCCAGCACCAGGAAGCACATCATTATACAGCCTCACACCATACTCATGAATAAGCCGGACAGCTTGAATATGCTAATGACTCATTGGACATTTCACAGGTCATTTGCATACAGCTTTAGGACCTCATTGCTTAGGTTTACAGGCATGTAGAGGGACAATGAAGGGATAGAGGCAATGCTCTCTAATGGAAGTTTATGAAAATATATTTAGATAAGGGGGGTTATTTTGCCTGACGGGTTCTCTTTAAGGTAGTTGAGGTGGTAGGTTCCTCTACTGTACGCGAGGATAGCCTTTTTAAGGGCTAATCCTCACGTCTTTTGTATCTTTTTAAAACTTTAATCATGGTAATATTCAAATTATCTAAAAGTGGCTACAGGGGCGTGGAGTAGCAAATGTAACAGAAAAAAGAGATAAAATAAAGAGAACTGGCCCCTTATGGCCAAATAAGATGCAACTAAATAAACTTTCATAATATACAATGCTTTTAACGATAACATTAAAAAAAGAAAGAAAAAACCATATTATTTTTTGAATACTTTTACTTAGTCAAAAAAGAATTCAAAAGAAATCACTTTTAAAGAGAAACTATTGTTTGAGAATATTTTTAATATTTTGTCAGAGAGTGGTGTCAACATTTTTCTTACATTTTTAATACATTTGATAAAATTCTGCTTAGTTTATAAATAAATGGGCTGCAAAGCTCCTCTTGTTCAAGAAGATCCATCATCCATGCAGCCAGACTACAGGGTTATTGTTGTTCTCCTCTGTGTTTGTTTAGACAGTTTAGACGAGTGAGTTTTAACCCTTTCTGCTCTCTGTCTGGCTACAGTATTCTATTAGCAGCCTGAGTGGAACTTTGCAGCCTGATTTTTTTTTAAACTGAGCAGAATTCCTTAAAATACATTGCAAAAAATGTTTACAACACCCTCCGTACACACAATATTAAAAATAATCTTGCTTTAGTTTGTAATCTTTTCTTTATCGTTTCTTGCTGTAGAAGCCTTCTACTATTTTAAGTTGGGGGTTCTCTTTTGGTGAGATTACTGTAGTCATTTATTTTGGTGTTAGCCTCCAGATTAGAAGTTTGTCATACATGAACTACAATGCTCGTCCTTTAGGAAATAAGTCCATATAAGTCTCAGCAAAAGGTCAACTTCAAGTCTTTGAGGGTTGAACTTTGCTGGATGGATCTCCAGATTAAATCTTCCTAAATTAGAATCTAAAAGGGGTTGACCACTTTTCAATAAATCGCTTCCATTAAACTTTTCTATGCATGCCTTTTCCTCCTTTGATAGTTTCAGCCTTTTCCTGTTCTCAGACAAATGTAAGGGGGGGAGTGGGATGAGTCATAACTCTCCAGCTGCAGCCCCTACTTTTAATCAGTGCTCGCACATGTAAAGAAAGAATCACAGAGAGTCTGCACACAGCACTAAAGTAAGTAGCAGGAATGCTGAATGACTTGATGAACATTCAGGGATTATTATTAAGCCAGTAATGGCATATAAGCAAGAGTAGCAAACCCTTTTAATAAATACTATACATTTTACATGTACAGTGACGAAATAATAATTTGTATTTAAGGGGCATCTCAGTCTCTTTATGTAAATGCCTTAGGACATGTTTTTACCATCTCCCTACAGCATTACATTGCCGTCACAATGAGTGGCTTATAAATAACAATGAATCATTGTCATCTTTACAGAGATGGTGATATTATCTACTGTCAATGCAGCGTTACGACAAGGTGCGCTGTAAATTGAATATTGATTTTTAATAATTAAATTTATGTTGCAAATTCCCCCCCATCGGCCAATTTTTTTTTTTCCAGTTCACTGTTCTCCGGCTGCTTTAACTAGATTCTGAGTATATGTCATTGAATTAAAATGCACAATTGACTTGTTTTTCTTGATATGTAGATATTATCCCGAGCCATTAGAATAACTCCACAAAATGAGGCCCTGAATTATCCATTATGACAATAATGCTATAGCAGTCCCATTTATCAATTAGAATATGCATTCTCAATGACAGCTTTCCATTAACATGAATATTAAACTAGAGCCACTAGCTGAACTGCTGCTGTGCCCGTCAATCAGCGGCATCACTGAAGCGGATGTTTCCTGCTGACAAATATGCATGATAAAAAAAATAATAATAAAGAACAGAAATACCGGCTACACAGATTTCTGCTCCCGGAGAATGGCTATTTGCAAGAAATATTTCGCTTTTTATCCCAACTTTGAGTCTGCTGTCAAAAAAAAAATTGTTTGCTTGAATCTGTTGTTGAAACAGAAATATTTAAAGGAAGTCTACCATCAAAATCAAGCGTGGATAAACCAGGCACCATGACATTGGTCATCTTCTTGCATTTGTTATCCATCTTCTTCTTTCCTTCTAAAATCATCAATTTTTAAAATTATTTTAATTAGTCTGACAGGTTCTGGGATGTTTTACCAGAGACCCTCTGTGTTGTAGTTTCAAAGGCTGTTACACTGTGTAGGAGCATGTATCCCCCTCCCACTGTGTGAGATTACAGCAGAGGGAGTAGGGGAAGACTTTGGTAACACCCCCCAGAGCACGTTAAAAGATGTATAACATATAAAAGAAGATTATCAGGTGCTTGGATCTAATTGTCTGAGCCGCTAATGTGTCGCATGCAACCCTTTAGTGGAGCGGCTGCGCTGACACAAATCAGGGGTCCCGTCAGCGGTCGGTCCGACTGATTCGGACCGATCGCTGTATTTAGCATGTAAATGTGTCGCACTATGTATAATTGAGATATGTAACTCTATGGCTGTGATGAAGATAAGTGGATTCATTTCAACAGGGGGAGCTGGGTCCCTAATTTAGGACTGTAATGGACCTTTAGAACCCAACGGGGCACATTTACTAAGGGTCCGTCAGACGCATTTCCGCCGGTTTCCCGAATATTCCCGATTTGCCCTGAATTGCCCCGGGTTTATGGTGCACGCGATCGGATTGTGGCGCATCGGCGCCGGCTTTCATGCAACACAAATCGGGGAGCGTGGCCGTCGGACAACCAACTGATTCGGGAAGAAGAAGGTGAACCTCGGCGGTCCTCAGCGGGGAAGCAACATATTGAAGAAATCGGGCGCACGCTCTAAGTGAATCCCAGCAGCTCCGAATCCTCGTCAGAAATTCCGGATCGGCGGATGCAACAGGACGGGTCTACCACTTCTTCACATGTGGTTGTTCTGCAGGATAATTAAACATTTACTTCTGAGGTTCTCCATCGATAACAGCTCATCGAGACACCCTACAATAATATATAGTCAAGTAGCCATCAAGCAAAAGGTTTATTTCGAAAGCAGAGGACCCTTTGAAATGTAAATTTGTGGTATAAAGCCATGGAGGCGGAGCATTTAGCATTGAAGTCCAGCTCTCCCCACCTCATCATGTACCAGAATTTGGTGGAGCCGGTTATTTATATCCCTGGAAGCAGGAGCAACAATCATGATGAGAAGTGAATTCGGAGGTGGGGAGAGCTTGACTTCAGTCCTGAACTGAACTTAACATCCTCATCATTTTATACAATCAATTTAAATCACACTTCAAAATTGAAATTTTGGATGATGCCACCACACTGAGTCAAGACAACATGATGTGGAAGGTGTTAAAGATGCTCGGCAAAATACTACCGGTAGTAGTTGTTTATTAGGTCAAATTCTTATGATAGGATCCCTTTAAGCTGATTCATTGATGCAGGACATTGGTGCAGTGCCTGATGGGAGGAGCAGGGCTCATGTTAGAATCTAGAGTCATAATCCTCCCTTCTGACCCTGCAAAAGGTATAATTCAATGAATCAGCTTCGATTGGAGTGTTCCTTTAAGCTTTTTTCCAAAGATGAAATGTCCAGTCAGGAAAGTAATTTAATGGGACAGATTTACTTACCCGGTCCAGTCGCGATTCAGCGTCGCGTTCTCAGAGGAGGATTTGGGTTCTGCCGGGATTCACTAAGGTAGTGCGCCCGATGTCCACCAGGTGTCGCTGCTGCACTGAAGTCCGTCAGAGTTCACTGAAGTTCACGATCCTCTTCCTGGTGCATGTAAGTGCGCGTCGAGCGACACATTTTTTTTAAAAAAAAATACGGTGGTTTTTCAGAATCCGTCGGGTTTTCCGATGGCCACGGCCCCGATTTCCGTCGCGTGCATGCCGGCCCGATGCCAAAAACCCGGGGCAATTCGGCGCAAATCGAAGAAATTTGGGTAACCTGACGAAAATGTGCGATTCAGGCACTTAGTAAATGACCCCCATTGACTCTACGGTTTGGCACATTCCCTTATATGTACCATGATAATGGCTGCTAGTCTGAAAAATTTGCCCAATACATATTGCTTTATTTTGGGGACATGGTTATCAAACAGAGCTATTCAAATATCACCAGTATTGTTTCCACTATGTAGATTCTATATCACAATGGGGCAGATTTACTTACCGCGATCCAATGGCGCGTTCTCTGCGCTGGATTCAGATCCGGCCGGGATTCATTAAGGTAGTCCCTCCGTCGTCCACCAGGTGGCGCTGCTGCGCTGAAAAGCATCTGAAAGCACTGGAATTCACCGAGCCAGACCAAGTGAAGGTAAGAGCGTCCCAAGCGACACTTTTTTTGTTTTAAATGCGGCGGTTTTTCCGAATCCGTCGGGTTTTCGCTCCGCCACGCCCCCCCCCCATTTCTGTCGCGTGCATGCCGGCGCCGATGCGCCACAATCCGATTGCGTGCGCCAAAATCCTGGGGCAATTCAGGGGAAATCATCGCAAAATATAATATTCGGGTAACACGTCGGGAAAACGCGAATCAGGCCCTTAGTAAATGACCCCCAATAATGTATATATTTGTGGTGAAAAACTTACATTCCTATAGTTTTAATAGCAATGAGAAGGTTTGGCTCTAAACCAATTTTTTTTTTTTATATATATTCCATTGTGTAATTTGCTATGTTTTACTTTATATTAATAAAATTCATATTGTGTGATTAATTTCACGGTGACTGGTTGTGTACTGTTTGGTACATTCTTGTAGTTAAGAATTGTGAATATCTAATTAAGTATACATATTAAATTCTTTTCTATACTCATATGAATAAATTATTATAAACTCTCCATATAAATACAAAAAATGATGCATATTTCAGATGGTTTTGAGTAAAAACACTGCACAGTTTTTGGTCTAAAACTTCTATTCACTCCTACATGTCTCCGTGGTACCAGACTACAGAAAAGCCTGTGTGTAGTCAGATCCTGAAGTCAAAATTGGAAGTTGCAGGAAGATGATTTTGAAGAAAAATGTTTTGAAGGGGAGCTTTATGCTGCACATAATTAATGTACCGTATATACTCGGGTATAAGCCGACCCAAGTATAAGCCGAGGCCCCTAATTTTACCACAAAAACCTGATAAAACCTAAATTTTTTTTTACTCGAGTATAAGCCGAGTTTGGGGTTTCAGCACATTTTTTTGTGCTGAAAAACTAGGCTTATACTCGAGTAATTTGTTAATTTATATGTATTAAAGGAAATCTACTGCCAAAATCTATCTTACTTATAGATCCAGGCACCATAATTGTGGTAAGCTTCTTATTTTTGTGTTCCATGGCCTCCTTCCTTAAACTTATGCTATTGAGCCAGAAGTGCTACACTAGCCCCTCTGTTTTCTGACTTTGCAGGCTGTTAGATTGCCCCCCCCCTGCTCCCTCAGCACATTCCCCTTTCTCTTCCTGCTGAAATTTCACAGCAGAGGACAGTGCTCCTTCAGTGTAGCTATTGTGCTCATTAGCATAATTTTTAGAAGGAAGGAGGCCATGGATAACAAATATAAGTAGATTACCACAGTCACGGTGCCTGGATCTATGAGTAAGTGTCCCTGGTTTATCATGATGGATTTTGATGGTAGATTTCCAACTATATAAATTAGTTGCTGGAGTGCAAAAGGCTTTTCTGCCAGTCGATAGATATGGTCAATTTCAGACAAGTACAACCTTTCTACCTCTGCAAATAATAGACATGGATTGGCATCATTTTCTTTGACTCCATTAATAAATTTGCCTTAAAGGATATCTACCACCAGGATGACGGACTGTAAACCAGTCACACTGACATGCTGATGTGTGCCCCTTCTGGCAGTATCCACTATGCTTTTAGCTTCTTATTCCCTGATTTAAAAAAAATATAAAATTATGCAAATTTGCCTAAGGGGCTCCGGGCTCCATAGATTTTAATGAAGCATGGAGCCCCTCATTTGTATAATATTTCTTTAATTATATAAATTCTATAATTTATTTCTTTATATTCTATAATTTGCCTTTTATTCTTAAAAAAGAAGGGCATAAGAAGCTTAAAGAAGAGCGGATCCTACCAGAGGGGGAACACACCAGTATGTCATTGTGCTTGGTTTACAATACTGCATCCTGGTGGTCCTTTAACTTGGTGAACACACCCACTCACAAATTAATTAGAAAAATCACCCTAAATTGCACAAAAACTGACCTGAATTGGAAAAGATCATTAATAAACGGGTCGACAAAGGAATTTTTTTTTTACGAAACATAATATCTAAAAAAGCAATGTTATCTAGAAGTTACACTAAAAAAACTAACAATAGTTCCTACACTGCCCTGAGGACTGGACAGTCAGGGAGCGGAGAAGTAAATTTAACGATATTATAAAATCTTAAATGACCAATTTGTTGACCTCTTGATGTTGGTGTTCGCAGGAGACAGAAATAATAAGACTTGTTAAAGATTATGTAATGTATTTGTGACAATATGGCTGGCGTTGCGCCGCTCTGACAGGAACATCAATCACATCAATTACATTCCTGCTGTTGGAAACACATTTTGGTTTTAGAAGACAATAAAACCCATTATGTCTGTACATTTTGTTCAGCTGTGTGGTGCCGGGGTTTTTCAAGTTCTGTCACTTGTCTTCCCACTTTTGACTTTTGTATACGTGCTCCTGTGTACCTGTATGACTTAAAGGGGTTGGCCACTTTACCTCATGTGTTTTGTAATGGGTGTGTAAGTGTGTGGGGGGCAGGATATTAGTAATTTACCAATATACATTTATTAATAGCTCTGCTCTGCTTTCTTCATATGTAAAGTGAAGTCTCCTGTCTTTTACCTCATCAGCCAGAGATTCCTGTCCATAAAATGGCCGCAGATGGAGGGTCATGTGATCTCTATCTGTCCATGAAAAAACACCTTCCCAGGACTTTATGATAGTATTCATGAACACTAAGATTAGGGTCCTGGCATGGTGTTTGCTTATGGACAGTTAGAGATCACATGACCCTCCATCTGCGGCCATTTTATGGTCAGGAATGTCTGGCTGATGAGGTAAAAGACAGGAGGTTTCACTTTACATATCAAGAAAGCGGAGCAGAGTTATTAATAGATGGATATTGGTAAATTACCTCACATCTTGCCCCCACACACTTACACACAAATGACAAAACACATGAGGTAAAGTCAACTCCTTTAATGAGTTTGCGAACAGCAGTGTTACTGTACAGCGTTATGCCCGGATGAGGTGACCCCTCCATAGAAATGCAAATCTTTTCCCTGTGTACGTTGTGGATTGGTGCCACACATGGCACCATTGCCGTCTATGGGGACGCATATGTGGGAGCAATTTCGCAGCCGCATATACATCCCCACAGACTTCCGTCTGAATGAGGCCTTAGGATGTACTATGAACAGTACCTGAAGCTAAAAACATCAACTTTTTTTTTTTTTTTTTAATAGATAGCAAGACCTTCCCCGATTTATGAAAACCAATCACTTTTCATCTGGTAACAGAAATTGGTCCAACTACTTACCATAGTAGTTCAGTGAATTGTTTAGTCATAGATTACTGATGAAAAGATGCGTTATGTAGCCCTGAAGACGCTGTAATCCACTGGTTTATTGATATAAAATACATTTATGCTGGAATATCCAGCTGTGTAAGGGTTACAAAGATCTGCTTCATCTACAATCTGAACACAACTACTATAGGGACCAAGATCCCTACATGAAAACATGAAGTGTGTTTGTGCATATTATAAAAGCCACTTACCATGTATCTCTGAAAATAAGGCAGGTGCTCCCTGAAATCTATTGTGAATTTGAAGGCCTCAACTTCTCATGTCTAGCAATTGCACTTTCCTGACATGAGCCCCTCCTTTCCATGTAGCTGCTTATTACATATTGGGGCACATTTACTTACCCAGTCCCTGCGCGATCCCCGAACCGGACTGTCCGATGAGGATGAACTCTGCCGCGATTCATGAAGATCGTGCCCCCGATATCCTGCATGTGTCGCTTCCCCAATCAGGTCCGCCGGAGTTCACCATTTTCCTCCCGGTGTATGTGCAGTGCATCCATGTAAGTGCATTGGATGCGACACAAATTTAAATGTTAAATCCCGCACGTAGTCCGAATCCGCTGGATCGTGGCACAATCCGTGCGATACAATCCCCGGCGCGATCACTGAAAAGTCGGGAAACCTGACAAAAATGCGGCAGCGGGCCCCTTAGTGAATAAGCCCCATTGTATCTGTCAGCTCTCACTTCCCTGCAGCTCCCTCCTCCTCTTTAACCTTCTCTATTCTGCCTTTAGCCTAGAGACTGGGGGGGGGGGGGGAATACACTTTAAAAAGTGAAATCTTGTAAATTGTGGCACCTAAAACCACAGTGTCCTTGTGTCCTTTTAAAGAGGAGACAATCCCATTTACTATGCTGTTTCTAGGTGCTACAGATATATAGAGATACCCACAGTTAAATTTACAGTCAGCAGTGGCAGCTGTATATGAAAATTCCACTCCTGACTGTAACTTTAACAGGTTCTGCAGAAACACAATCCTTGTGTCAGTTGTGTGATATTAAATATATATTATGTAAATATAATTTTTTTTAAATGACACCAGAACTGTGTTTGTGCCTATGTGCCAGATGATATAGCGGTTTGTAACAAGGGCTTATTTTTGGGGCTGGTCTTATTTTCAGAGAAAGACAGTAGCATTCTGTCTTCTGTTTTAAAGGTGTTGTCCAGGTTTTTGCCATGGGCCCCAGGTGGTATCAAAATAATAAAGAACTTATACTCATCTTACTCAATCTCTCCTATCCAGTGTGGCTCCTCCATGTATGAGACATGTCAGAGTTGCCCTGTGTCTGCTCACATGATGAATTAAGTCATGTAATAGGGCATGAGAAAGGAAGGAAATGAAACTTCCAAGGCTGCCTACCATCAGTGTGCAAAGATGTAGCAGTGGTGGTAGATATACAAACAGTAGGTTAGGAGGGTTTACTGGTGCAGTGATGTGCTGTATTAATGTGACAGGCCACTATTTTACATTAGTTGCCCATAGGCCTTTAAAGCCTAAATTATAATCCCTGAATGTTCATCAAATAATTCAGCAGTTCTACTTACTCAAATGCTTCTTTGTTTACATGTCTGAGCACTGATGAATAGGAGGGGCTGTAGCAGGAGAGTTATGACTCATCCTGTCCCCCCCTCATGTCTCTGTCAGAGAGAGACATGGTGACAGCATTAGGGGTCAGAAACAGGCAGTTGTGTATGTAAGAGAGGGCAGCATGGTAAGAACAGGTAAAGGCTGAAGCTCTTAAAGGAGGTACAAAGACACAGGTACATATACACGCAGAGACATGACTACTGGAAGAGACTTATAGAGAAGTGGTCAACCCCTTTAAAACTGTACTGACAGTCAGGGGGAAAACGCACTGGAGATGAGAGTGATATAGGGAGAAAAGTAATGAATTAAACTCAGACTGGATGTGATGGATTGTCATTAATGACTCGGCTGCAGAGGGGGGAGAAGCTCACTGCAGATAGCTTGCTGTGCAAGTCTTAATTGGAAGTGTAGTCTCTGCATGTCAATAAACACGGCAGGAAATATACAGTGTCTGCTGAGATCATAAGAACAGGTAAAGACTAGAGATGAGCGAGCATACCCGTCCGAGCTTGATGTTCGTTCGAGTATTAGTGTACTCAAAACGGCTCGTTGCTCGGACGAGTATTTTGCCTGCTTGAGATCAAGCTTTTACTTAAGAAAACACAGTGAAGAACAGTGACACCTTTCTGCACTAATGTCTTCTGATAAGTTAGCAGATGTATGGAAACAGCTGCAATGTGTTCTTCACTGAAGAACACATTGCAGATGTTTCCGTACATCTGCTAACTTATCAGAAGACACGAGTGCAGAATGGTGTTCTTCATAATAGTTTGTGAAGAACAATATGTGTGAAGAACACATTGCAGATGTTTCCATACATCTTCTTCTGATAAGTTAGCAGATGTATGGAAACATCTGCAATGTGTTCTTCACACATATTGGGGCAGATTTACTTACCCGGGCCATTCGCGATCCAGCGGCGCGTTCTCTGCGCTGGATTCGGGTCTGGCCGGGATTTATTAAGGTAGTTCCTCCGCCATCCACCAGCTGGCGCTGCTGCGCTGAAGAGCATCGGAACGCACTGGAATAAACCAAGCCGGGCTGAGTGAAGGTAAGTGCAATTTTCGCGACGGTTTTTCCGAATCCGTCGGGTTTTCGTTCGGCCACGCCCCCCGATTTCCGTTGCGTGCATGCCGGCGCCGATGTGTGCGCCAAAATCCCGGGGCAATTCATGGAAAATCGGCACAAATCGGAAATATTCGGGTAACACGTCGGGAAAACGCGAATCGGGCCCTTAGTAAATGACCCCCACTGTTCTTCACATAGTATTGTATCAGTTTAACTGTTCTGTTTAACACGGGTCATTCTCCTTTTTGAAGTTCCACGAATATTCCATTGAATAAAAAAACGAACAAACAGGACTGACTTCCTTATTTCTCAATAAAATGACACATTTTATTGCAGAGCCTTGGTCCCCTTGAAAAATGCTCGAGTCTCCCATTGACTTCAATGGGGTTCGTTATTCGATACGAGCACTCGAGCATCGGGAATAGTTTGATTCGAGTAACGAGCACTCGAGCATTTTAGTGCTCGCTCATCTCTAGTAAAGACCATATAATTTATTTACTTATAGAAATGGTCAGAACATGTGAACTAGTGACTAAGGGTTTAATTTTCAACCTTCAGCATTGAAAAAGATTGTCTTTCAGCTCCTCACAAAAATGTTGACAACTGCTCACTGCTCACTATGTGTTTTGTCAGAAACTGAAGATTAATGTGTGTATTTTTCAGCTTCAGATACACAGAAATACATATAGATATGTTTCCATATATAATCATGCAGTGAAAAAAATAAAATAACTGAATGTTGTTCACCTGCACATTGATTTCTCGTGCTACGCTGAGACATCCTGCTGGGGTAGATGGAAAAATAAATGCTTCATTTACAATATACATATAAAAATGCTGCAAAGACTAAGGCCACATACAGCGACATATTTCACAACTAAATATGATAAGCTTTGGTCTCTGTCATATCTAAAGATCTATTACATGTGTTTTACACTGTAGGCTTGAGTTTTCCAGATTAAAATCATGCGTAGGGAAAAGCAGGAAACGTAATTTTTTCAAATATTAGACATTAATGTAGTTTGACAATCACAATGGCAGCACACAATAGGGGGGACTTACATGAAAAGAGGATAGTAAGTCATCCATAAAGGTAACGGGACACAAGTGATCAGCTATCCATGACATATTAGTCATATCATGTGCTACGTTCATGAGGTTTCATGCTAAGTAGGGCGTAACCTTCATTTTAATGGTATTTTTTGTAAACTACATCATCAAATAAACGACAGAATTGAGACAAATCACATAGGGATTCGCTCCGCCGTAGCCGCAATGGTTCACAGGACATAATCTCCAGCTACAAATGACATGACTCGGAGCTTGCACTCTATGGAGGTTATCTTAAGCACGCAGATGGTTCCTCAAGGCCAAGCTCAAATAGACATTTTTCATATAGAATTTTCTTAGAGTCCCAATTTTTCATCTCGTACTACAGAGTCTATCTATAGTTCTATTAGTAGCTACATTGAGGCTCTGATCTGCACTGCCGAGAAGCATGTAGTACAAATTATGATACCAAGTTTTAGAAACCTAGAAGATTTTTTTTAAAAGGGTGGTTCCGTTTATTAGAAATGTTTCAAGTTGAGATTGATGGGTGGTCCCACCCCCAACATTCCTGGTGATTGGCCGATTGAAGAAGTTTGCTGAGATCTGGTGGTTACTGTTTGCACAATACAGGTCAGTGACATCGGTCTTCTGGCCAATGCTATTCATCAACTCAATGAAATTTAGCTGCCACAAAACATTGGGGCACATTTACTAAGGGTCCGCACACAGCATTTCCGTCGGGTTTCCTGAATTTTTCCGTTTTGCGACGCATTTAACCGGGGTTTTTGGCGCACGCACAGGAGATCCGACGGATTCGGACAGAGCGCGGGATTTAACATCTCAAATTGTGCCGCAAGCCAAGCACTCACATGCACCAGGAAGAAGAAGGTGAACTTCAGCGGACCTCAGCGGAGAAGTGACACATGCAGGATCTTGGGCGCATGATCTTGGTGAATTGTGCCAGACTTCATCTTCGTTGGACCGTCCGGATTGGTGATCGCGACAGGACTGGGTAAGTAAATGTGCCCCATTGAGTAACTGAAAAATGTGCATTAGACTACTGCTGTAAAATTTAGATACCAGACCAACGTGATACGAGAGCTACACGCCCTTGTCCGCAAGGCGGCATTCTACGCATGTGCAGAACAATGGCTTTGCATACGAGGGCGCGCAGCTACAAGTAGCTGAAGATGTCTGGGTAGGAGGATCAAGGAGGATACTGGGGCGTGGAGTAGCCGCTCCGTGTAGCCTCAGCTCCGACTACTTCACGCCCCAGTATCCTCTTTGATAAATTAGCATATTACCACAATTGAAGATTAAAAAAGATAAAGGGGACTATAGGATTAGCCCTTAAAAGGGCTATTGTTACATACATTAGAGGCATTTACCACCGGATCTTCCTTAACAGGTAGATCTGTGGTGGTAGGTTTCCTTTAAGAAATTGGGGGAGAAAATCATTAATGTGTCTCAAGCTCCGACAGTGCAGAGCTGGTCACCAGTAGTCTTGTGCTGCACCAGATTCATCATTGTGATGATAAATCTGTCGCAGTGTAAGGGCTCATTCCTACAAACATAGTGGGAACCGATATGTGGCAGCGCCATTTGCAGCACCATTCCAGTCCATTGACGTCTATGGGGCCTAGTAATGGTATGAAGAGCACGCATTGTCTCACCGCACTGTGACCTTGCACAGCGATATATAGGACATATCTTATATTCTCCTGTGTTACTGCGCTTGCGCCAATGGTCTAAAAGCCTTTATAAATGTGTCAGAATGTTTTTTTTTACCTTTATGGCTTAAATCCATCATTTTCAGGCGCAGGACCAATAATGAAATCACCCAATGATTTGTAAAGATACAAATAGAGATAAAAGGACCCTGTGGGGCACATTTACTAAGGGTATGTCGGACACATTTCCGTCGGGTTTCAAGAATTTTTCCGCTTTTGCGCTGAATTGCCCCGGGATTTTGACGCATGTGATTGTGGCGCATCGGCGCCGGCTTTCATGTAACACAAATCGGGGGCATGGACGTCGGACAACCCGCCGGACAAACCGCGGAATTTAAAAATCAAATTGTGTCGCAAGATCAGCACTCACATGCACCGGGAAGAAGAAGGTGAACTCCGGCGGACCTCGGCAGGGAAGCGACACATGAAGGAAATTGGACGCATGATCTTAGTGAATTGCGGCAGACCTGAATCTTTGTCAGACATTCCGGATCGGCAGCGTCAACGGGACAGGTAAGTAAATGTGCCCCTATGTTTCTCTGTTCGGTTCCCCCCTGGCCAACCATTACATCCCCCATTTCAACTAATACTCGATTTAATCTTACTCTCGTCTCTAATTTCCGGTAACACTTCTACGGCTACACTGTTTCCTGATAGGGTCCGGCCCATAATGATGTATTTTCTTATGTGACCTGCCTGACCTTCTGATGTCAGAATCCGACTCGTTCGTTCCGGAATGTTACAATGTTTCGGTGACTCAGTCATACATATAAATTTCTTTAATTCATGTTCATTGACATCTTGGGGGTCATTTACTAAGGGCCCGATTCGCTTTTTCCCGACGTGTTACCCGAATATTTCCGATTTGTGACGATTTCCCCTGAATTGCCCCGAGATTTTGGCGCATGCGATCGGATTGTGGTGCATCAGCACTGGCATGCACGCGACGGAAATCGGGGGGCGTGGCCGAATTGGGGCAGATTTACTTACCCGGTCATTTCGCGATCCAGCGGCGCGTTCTCTGTGCTGGATTCGGGTCCGGGCGGGATTTATTAAGGTAGTTCCTCCGCCGTCCACCAGGTGGCGCTGCTGTGCTGAAAAGCATCGGAACGCACTGGAGTTCACTGAGCCGGGCTGAGTGAAGGTAAGTGCAAGTGCATTTTTTTAAATGCGGCGGTTCTTCCAAATACGTCGGGTTTTCCTTCGGCCACGCCCCCCGATTTCCGTCGCGTGCATGCCAGCGCCGATGCGCCACAATCCGATCGCGTGCGCCAAAATCCCGGGGCAATTCAGGGAAAATCTGCGCAAATCGGAAATATTCGGGTAACACGCCGGGAAAACGCAAATCGGGCCCTACTAATGACCCCCATTGTAACTATTTTCCTGACCCTATCTTGTGCTCTGGGCTGATTTTTCTTTGCTTCTAGTATACAGATGATGACTTTTATGTTTCACTGTCACAACATTTTTACTTTCCGGCAGTAGAGGGCACTAAACCCTTGTATATAAGTCCCACCATAAACAATAGGTTCTTTCTTGCGAACGGCTGAAAACATTGTTGGAAATAAATTCAAAGAAAAACGTAGCAAAATGTTACCATCGGCTGCTGCGAGGAGGTATAATTACATATAATTAGACCTTGTCCCTGTTTTTGTAACTAGAAGTGTATATAATTCAGTTATTTCTGTAATTGTCTATAATATTGAAAGAGTAAAAATTGCAGCAGGTTGTTCGGTAATACTCTAAAAGGAACATACAAAAGATCTGTCATTAGCCGCAGTATCGTATTGTCCTGTACATGTCTGGCAGATCGCGGGAAAAATGCAAATAAAATACACCATGAACCCGCCAGAGAATTCACACCCTGAGGGGATCTGAGCGAAGGATTGTGCGCCATCCGATAACAAACATCTCCTGCTCCGCAGGGTACAGCCAGGAGGATTTCAATGTAATAATTGACTATTTTATGTTGTGTTCTTTACATACAGTAGTTTTAAAGATACATTTAAAGAGACATCACAGGAAGAACATCTATACATGCGCTGGGTGTAATATTCGGAGGGGGGAAAATGTCATTATGATATTCACCAGTGGGAGTAATAAGGCACATGTGCCAATATACAACAATGATCACAAGTGTATATGTCCTCTTTGGGGACAGGGGGTATAAAGGGGATTAGTATGCAGATATTTTTTAGCAGAATTTGAAATTTAATGGAATGACATGTATAAAATATACATAGACTGAATGGGGCACATATACTTATCCGTCCAGTCGCGATCCCCGAGGATTCGGAGCTGCCGCGATTCACAAAGATCGTGCTTCCAACTTCCTGCATGTGTCACTTCCCCCGCTGAGGTCCGCCGGAGTTCACCTTCTTCTTCCCAGTGCATGTCAGTGCGACACAATTTGCTTTTTAAATTCCGCTGTTTGTCCGAATCAGTCGGGTTTTCCGACGTCCACTCCCCCCCGATTTGTGTCGCATACAAGCCGGCGCCGATGTGCCACACTCCGATCGCGTTCGCCACAAACCCGGGGCAATTCAGGCAAAACAGAAAAAAATGGCGAAACCCGACAAAAATGCGGCGTTCAGACTCTTAGTAAATGTGCCCCAATATGTATCAAGTCACACAGAAATAATACAGATAGGGGTCAAATATATCGTGCAGCAGCTAAGTATTTGCATGATGACTTTAACAATATAAAAAAAATGGAGGGGGATGATTTTATTTAAATAAAATATGCAACATACATGTATATATAGAGGCTATGAGCAGGGGCGTAACTACAGTGGTAGCAGCCATGGCATCTGTTATGGGGCCTGCAGTGTCAGGGGGCCCTGGCATCAGACCTTACAGAATCAGAATGAAGGATGTGCATTTGTGTATATACATAATATGCTGCACATTGTACAGAATAATATGTGTATAACATATACATGTGATGTATATATGCGGCATCTGTGATGTGTATATTCTGTATGTATATACGGTGTATGATGTGTGTATATACTGTGTGCATATATGCTGTATGTTTGTATATGGCACTGCATGCATGTGTATATACTCTATGGGGCTCATTTACACTTGGCCCCACGGACCGCACTTTCATGGGATATCCCGACGATTTCTGTTTTGCCTGGCTGGGCAGGATCGGACACAAATGGGGGGACGGGCCGTCGGATGATCCAAAGGAATTCAGACAAACCGCGGGATTTAACTTAGAAATTGTGTCTCAAGCCATGCACTTACATGCACTGGGAAAAAGAAGGTGAACTCCGGTGGACCTGATCGACACATGCAGGATATCGGGCGCACGATCTTCATGAATCGCGACACACTTCATCCTCGTCGGACAGTCCGGATCGGAGATTGCGCAGGGACTGGGTAAGTAAATGTGCCCCAATATGTGTGCAAATGATTGTATAAATGTGCGATTGTAACTCGCATGTATGGGAGTGGAAGGGGAGCCCCCTTCAGAAGCCTGATATGGGGTCCTTCCTCTTAGTGGATAGTAGTGGATTATAGTATAGGCATTTTGGGTGGTAGCCTGGGGCACAAGTATTCTTAAGGGCTCATGGCCACCAAAACCACCTACCAAATGTTATGCTAAGAAGGACCTTCACCCATGAACTCCTTTTACATCTGTTCCTGCTTTCAACACATGTGTACACAAGAGCCATTTCAGGTCCTTCAACGGTCCTAAAACCACAGATTGAAAGCAGTCAGAAAGGATCCATCCTTTATTCCCCAAGAAGTTTTATTCTAGTAAGATATGTATGAAGTGAATTCCATGGATATATTATTCAATGGGGGATGGATGCAAAGTATTGCATCCCTTCCCGGCCTCCACTGCGCATACACTCTGAGAGGCCACCAGTGATGTTGCTCTCCATATAAGAAGGTTATAGTTACATTCTTCTATATTGCACAAGCAGGGGAACCAACTACATAAAAGATTTTTTTTTGTAAAATATAAAGATGCCCCTTCTTATGGGGCGATAGTAAAAGTGGTGGCCCTTACAATAATCCTAAGCATATGGCTTGTTCCATCAATATTCCTGTTTAGATTAAAGTGTTATTCTTGTCTGGGCAGCACTGACATTCAATTTAATTTATCTTCAATATACAAACATTTCTTCAATTGGATGTTATTAAAAAATGTACCTGTGTGAAGATAATTATACATAAATGTAGTCATATGGTCCCTTAAAAACAAGATAGTCGTCCTTGGATACGACCACCACTGCAGAAGTGATTGGGAAAAGAAATACATTTTTTCCATATGAAATGCCCGGCAGTTACTGCACAGCCGCCCTGTGGTAATGAGCGCTGAATCTTGGTGGTCAGGCAGATTCAATAACACAGGTTTGGCCACCGCTGCCAGTGTGTGTGGGTGGTAGTATCCATCTAATTTCTAAGGGACAACAATTTCTATACTAATGGGAATTTATCTTCACTTTTTTATACCATCCAATTATTGAAATGTTTATATCTGGCAGATGAATTAAATTATATGTGAATGCCCAGATGAGAAAAGCCCTTAAAGATCAATGTGAACAAACTCACATTTCAGAGGGTCCTTTAATCTGCCTCTTCTTTACATATTGGGGCAGATTTACTTACCTGGTCCTGTCGCGATCCAGCGGCGCCTTCTCTGTGGAGGATTCGGGTCTTCCGGCGATTCACTAAGGCAGTTCCTCCGACGTCCACCAGGTGTCGCTGCTGCGCTGAAGTCCGTTGGAGTTCACTGGAGTTCACAATCCGTTGCTGGGTGCAGGTAAGTGCGTGTCAAGCGACACTTTTTAAAAAAAAAATACGGTGGTTTTTCCGAATCCGTCAGGTCTTCTGACGGCCACGCCCCCTGATTTCCGTCACGTGCATGCCAGCGCTGATGCGCCACAATCCGATCGCGTGCGCCAAAAACCCGGGGCAATTCAGGGAAAATCGTCGCAAAGCGTTAATATTCGGGTAACCCAACGGAAAAATGCGATTCGGGCCCTTAGTAAATGACCCCCATTATTTCAAATGTCATGTGCATATGTAAAGGGGAACACTGTTTGTCCGGTGGACGTCGGTCAATCAGAAACATGGTACTCCTGTAAGTTCGGTGTGCAGACCTTTATTCTTTGGGTTTCCGCACCCCAGCAATAAGACGCTTATCACCTATGTATAATGCCATGTATCTTGTCCCCCAGTGACCCTAAAATAGCTGCTGCTAACTTGCGAACATCCGTAGAATACAATAAAATACATTTTCAGACAAATGTACGTCTGTCTAAAATGTCGCAGAATAGATGCCTGAAACGTGTGCAATCATTGCTGCAGGTGATTTACATCAAATGTCTAGGATGGAGAGGCGAGAAAACAAGCCCCAGCGTCCCGGGATCACTAATGCATCCATAATGTACCTGAGCGTCTAGCAGCCACTTTCCCTCAAGTGATCAGGATCCTCACATCCCACAGCACAAGCGCTATAAAGTGATTACGTCCATTCCAGCCGCCTCTATTTATGAATAGTAATAGTATAGGAAATCCGGAATATTATTTCAGGAATTCAGGAGATTGAGCGGCTTTTTCTTACAACTAAAGGGTCAGCGGTTGTGAAGTAAATATTCCGACTTAATATGCGCTCAGTGTCCCCAGATACAGGGACAAATGACATTAAAACAACGGGATAGAAAATAATACTCCGCAATATTGATCTAGATTTGTTGTCTTGCGTAGATCAATAATGTCCAACAGGGAACCCTCCGGATAAAATACAAAATGTGCCAGGCCTGGTTTTACGAATTATTTAAGGGGTTTAGCATCAAACACATCTTATAGATAGTTGATAAATGACTGATCAGTGTTACCCATTTTGTCAATGGGTCCTGGAGGTTTGGTCCCCAGCTATCAGATATTAACCCTCTAAATAAGACCCTATACACCAAATATACAATCAACGTATATACTTGAGTATAAGCCGACCTTAATTTAACCCGAGGAACCTAATCCCCCCCCCCAAAACTGGAAAAAAGCTTGTTTGACTCGAATATAAGCCGATGGTGGGAAATGCATTGGTCACAGCCTCCCCAGGATATAGCCAGCAAGCCCTCAGTAGTGTACAGCCAGCCCTCTGTAGTATATAGCCAGCCCCCGGTAGTATATAACCAGGAAGCCACAATAGTATATAGCCAGAAGACAGCCCACTGTAGTATACAGTCTGATAACCCCTGTAGTATATAGCTAGCCCCCTGTAGTATAAAGCTAGCCCCCTGTTGTATATAGCCAGCCCTTTGTAGTATATAACCAGCCCCCAGTAATATATAGCCAGATAGCCAGACCCCTGTAGTATATATCCAGCCAGTCCACTGTAGTATATAGCCTACCAGCCCCCAGTAGTATATAGCCAGATAGCCAGCCCCCAGTAGTATATAGTCAGCCAGCACCCTGTAGTATATAGCTATCCCCCTGTAGTATATAGCTAGTTCCCTATAGTATATTGCCAGCCACCCCCTGTAATATATAGCCACCCATCCCCCTGTAGTATATAACATGCTCCCTGTAGTATATTGCCTGCCAGCCCCCTGTAGTATATAGAAAGCCAGCCCCCTGTAGTATATAGCTAGCCCCGACAGTGTATAGCTAGCCCCCTGTAGCATACAGACAGCCCCCAGTAGTATATAGTCAGACAGCCCCCTGTAATATATAGCCAGCCCCCTGTAGTATATAACCAGCCACCCCCTGTAGTATATAGCTAGCCTCTTGTAGTATATGGTCAGACCCCTGTAATATATGGCCAGCCCCCTGTAATATATAGCCAGCCACACCCTGTAGTATATAGATAGCCTCCTGTAGTATATAGCCAGCCCCCTGTAGTATACTGCCAGCCAGCCCCCTGTAGCATATAGCCAGCCACCCCCTGTAGTATATAGCCAGCCCCCTGTCGTATATAGCCAGCCCCCGTAGTATATAGCTAGTCCCCTAAAAGTATATAGCCAGCCCCCTTTAGTTATATAGCCAGCCAGCCCCTTTTAGTATATAGCCAGCCCCCTGTAATATATAGCCAGCCACCCCCTGTAGTATATAGATAGCCTCCTGTAGTATATAGCCAGCCCCCTGTAATATACTGCCAGCCAGCCCCCTGTAGCATATAGCCAGCCACTCCCCTGTAATATATAGTGAGCCACCCCCCTGTAGTATATAGCCAGCCCCCTGTAGTATATAGCCAGCCCCCGTAGTATATAGCTAGTCCTCTAAAAGTATATAGCCAGCCCCCTTTAGTTATATAGCCAGCCAGCCCCTTTTAGTATATAGCCAGCAAGCCCCTTTAGTATATAGCCAGCGCCATTTATGTTATTTGCAATACATTCAGAGAAGACGTAACTGGGGCTTCCTTATTTCATAGCACTGAACCTCTGTATCTTAGTTAACATTATTAAGGCTGAGATGCTATAAATAAGCTGCACAGTGAAAAGCGATATTACTGACATGTTGTTTCCATAATAAATATATATATATATTAAGTCTTTAGTTACTCCCCTGATACTGGGTAGAATAAATCAATGTGGGGGGCACTTACTGATCAGAAATTGATGCTCAATGGTAGGAATCTCAACAGCGATACCTCAATGTGACTGCAGAGGCTTTGACCCTTTCCCAACAAGCAGGGCAAGAAGCTCTGCAACCATCGGAGGACAACTATGTAGAAACGTGACTAAAGGAAGCTACAAGAGGACAACAAGAATATGTGACCAGTGGACTGAGTGGCAGTGGAACTAGCTTAAAGCCTAGGTTGACTTTCTAATGGTATTTAAAGGGAAAATGTCATCAATGTCATCAAGTACAGACACAATAAACCCCCCCCCCTTCCAAATAAGCTTTGTTGAAACATGCAGTGCAAGCGTACCAGCTTAAATCTGCCGACTCCCACCAGTAAAATAATTTGCCAAACCTTTTCTTCCTTTGTCTATGTTGGCTCCACCCACTGGTGCTTGGCTCCACCCCATCACGTAGAAGGGTAAATGGCGATAAGATCTGCAGTTTTTCACACATCGTTTATGGCTCAATTCACCATTTAGTTTGAGGGTCAGCATTCCAATAAGGACAGGAACTGGACAGGGAAAGGACTTCCTGTCTGGAAGAGACACTGAGCTGTCAGTCAAAAGAGGGAGGCGGAGTTCTGGGGGGTCTGCATAAAACTTGACTCTTCTGTTAAGAATATGACTCATCTATGCTCATTTGCTTATCAGAAAAACAGCTGTAATTAAGGTACAGTGGCTGGTCATTTTAGATGATATGGGGAGAACTTTTAACTACGGTGACAGGTCACGTTTAAAGGAAATTTGAGGGACTAAACTATTGATGACCTTCTTATGTTTAGTGTGGGACATCAGATCAAGAAACCCAGCCCCCATAGCAATCGGTTATTTTAGGAGACTGCTAAATTTGTCAATTTTTAAACAAAATCTTTGACTGGTTGGGTAGAATATAGCAGAAGCAGGGCATGAAAGGATATACAGTATACCGTGTAGAAAAATAATTGAAAACTGCAGAAAGACAAGCAAAGAGGAGGGGGTCATCCCTGCAAAGATGTAGTCATTATCATCACAAAGCCAGGGGGAAAAGCAAAGTATCTTTACCAACTTAACTGATCATGTCAATAAATGTTCAAGGTTAGAATGAACTTTTCAGAGCTGTCACCTCCCAGTCATGGGACCCCCTATAACAGTGATGGCGAACCTTTTAGAGACCGAGTGCCCAAAATGCAAACCAGACCCACTTATTTATTTAAAACACAACAATTCTAGTATTGAAATTAAAATCTTCATGCTATTCCACAGCTTTCAACGGTCACCGATATCATTGACAGAAGGTGGGAAAATTCAGATTGCCATTGGATCTTCCCTTAACAGAAAGAATTGTGGGGCCAAGAGCAGGAGCTTCAATGGCTCCAATGATAATCTGACCATGTCCACACCTTCTCTTCCTGCAGTCTCAGGTAGACCCAAATGCCTCACGTCCTGCGCTACCTGGGCCTGCAGGAGGATCCCTAAAGTCCTGTCTGGTGAATTTTGTGCTGGGGCAACAGCCTGAGTGCCCACTGAGAGGGCTCAGAGTGCCACCTCTGGCACCCGTGCCATAGGTTTGCCACCACTGCCCTATAACATCAGGGATTCTGATATAGATTCCATCAAATGTAAAGATTACTTCAGCAAAGAATAAGGCACAAAGAAAAATGACAAACCTCTGGACGGAACATGATGGAATATACAATGTATTAGTCAGGTTCCTTCTGTGTCCATCACTTAATACATCTATCAGAGCTTGATTTCCATAATTTTCCTTGCATTATGAGAAGAAGAATTCACAAAGCTGCTGGGCCCCAATAAGTATGTAAAGACCATGGAATTATAATGTATATGCAACATCCCCCACCGGGGCCTAGCCTTTTCTCGGGGCCTGGAGTCAGCCGGGGCCCGCAGTACCTGAGTGGCTGGCGGTTGCGGCCTAGGCACGCTAGTGTCACGGTGCTTGGTACGGGGGGAACCGGAGGGCTGTCCTACAGCCTGGCAGGTCTCCAGCAGGGTGGTGTTAGCAAGAAATGATGAGGGAGAGGCTGCTATAGCGGTTCTCCCTGGGGCAACCCTTTGGTGTCTAGAGTATGAGTCTCTGTGTGGTGGACAGGGTGCCGTGCTGATGACAGCCGTAGTAGCAGGGACCAGACGGAGGCAGACGTTGAACAAAAAACAACTTACAGTTCTTTATTGGAACCGACAGGAACCGTAGCAGCGTGCCTTAACAGAATGGTGGAGTGCTGGAGATGTAGTTGGAGGGAGCCACAGGATGTAGATCATGAGCCTGGATGCAAATGGCAGGCTGGGAGGTAGCTGTGTCCTAGTAGGATGCTTCAGCTTGTCCTGGAGTGCTTCAGGTATCCCCCTTAAAGGTAGGATGATACCCCTTTCCTCACTACTAGCTATTAGCTCCACTCTTCAGGCAGGGGCTAGGCTCACCTGCTCTTGGTCTGGTGTGCTAGCTGCACAGACTCCTCTGAGTCTCTACTGGATTAACTCCAGTCTGCTTCTGAGCTACTGCTCAGCTAACTGCTCTCTTCTTCAGACTCCTGGGTCTGACTCTCTTCTAGAACTGTTCTCTAGAACTTTCCTGTCCAGGGGTTTTGTTACTCCCACTGGTCAGGTGGTGGCTACTCCTCCATTTACCTCTCAGCTCACAGACATTAGGATAACACATGTGATTGGATGACACATCTTACATCACATCAAAGAATTAACTCCTGCCTTACCAGGCAGGATCTACCACTGCAATGCCCACCTATGTGAGGTATTTGTTGTGTGGTGACCTGTTGTGGGGTTGATCAGACCCTTCACAGGCTGCAAGCTACATGGTGGGACGTATTCGCAACCACTCCTCTGCCTTGCATCGGCGAGGGTGTTGCATATATAAAATGGACCACAGTTATCTGACACCATCCTGTGACCTGATGGTGTGGCAGGGATTGTCCACTTTTCCATTGGGATCTTGATACTCACATCTCTGGTGTCCTCCATGTGGACCTGTGTATCTTGCTTTGCCAAATCAGTGCTCTACTGTGCACTGGTCAAAATTTGGGAGATCTTGTTTGGTAAGGTATTTTTTCTCAATGACCAAACCTGTTTTTAAAAGAAACCTACCATTTGATTTGATGCATTATGAAGCAAACATACCATGAGAATGCTGTAACTTCTCTGATGCAGGATCATATCTTGGTTACCGTATATTCCGGCGTATAAGACGACCTGGTGTATAAGACGACCCCCCTACTTTCCTTTTTAAAATATAGAGTTTAAGATATATTCGCCGTATAAGACTACCCCTTTTCCAACGCATACAAAACACCGGTAAAAATTTTAAAAAAAACTGATTTGAATTTAACATGGTCCTTTTTTTAATTTAAATTCTTATGACATGCAGGTATATAGCAGGAAAACTGTCACTCATAAACATAAGGCATACAACATTACCATTACAGCACAGCCCCCAGTAGTATACAGCACAGCCCCCAGTAGTATACAGCACTGCCCCCAGTAGTATACAGCACAGCCCCCAGTAGTATACAGCACAGCCCCCAGTAGTATACAGCACAGCCCCCAGTAGTATACAGCACTGCCCCCAGTAGTATACAGCACAGCCCCCAGTAGTATACAGCACAGCCCCCAGTAGTATACAGCACAGCCCCCAGTAGTATACAGCACTGCCCCCAGTAGTATACAGCACAGCCCCCAGTAGTATACAGCACTGCCCCCAGTAGTATACAGCACTGCCCCCAGTAGTATACAGCACAGCCCCCAGTAGTATACAGCACTGCCCCCAGTAGTATACAGCACAGCCCCCAGTAGTATACAGCACTGCCCCCAGTAGTATACAGCACAGCCCCCAGTAGTATACAGCACAGCCCCCAGTAGTATACAGCACTGCCCCCAGTAGTATACAGCACAGCCCCCAGTAGTATACAGCACTGCCCCCAGTAGTATACAGCACAGCCCCCAGTAGTATACAGCACAGCCCCCAGTAGTATACAGCACTGCCCCCAGTAGTATACAGCACAGCCCCCAGTAGTATACAGCACAGCCCCCAGTAGTATACAGCACAGCATTAAAAAAAAAATAAACTTATATACTCACCCTCCGGTGGCCCCGATGTGCTGCGCTGCTCCCCCGATGTCCGCGCCGTCTTCTTTCTTCTGCTGGGCGCCGCCATTGATCTTCCCCGGCAGGCGCCTATTATGACGCGCCACTGCTGACGTCATACTAGGCGCCGCCCGGGGAAAGACATAGCGGCGTCCAGCAGAAGAAAGAAGACGGCGCGGAAGACTGAAGACGAGCCGCGCAGACATCGGGGCCAGAATCGAGGGTGAGTAGACATCGAGGGTGAGTATGCGCCGCTATCGCTGTGAAAACACCCGCGATCGGTGCTAGCACCGATCACGGGTGTTACCGGTAAGCCTTTGCTGCAATATGCAGCAAAGACTTACCGGCTATGGAGAGGGCTCAGCCCGTGAGCCCTCTCCATGCATCCCGATGAATACACGGCGGGCGGTCGGGATTACCGGCGTATAAGATGCCCCCAGACTAGACAGAAGATTTTTCTGTCTTCAAAAGTCGTCTTATACGCCGTTATATATGGTAATCCCTGAGCTGAGCGGTTTTGCTGATAAAACAGACATAACATTATGATAATGAAATTGTGTCACTTCTTTGGCTCTATCAGCTTCCGCACTTCTCGTAGCAGGAAAGTTTTTCTCTGCAAGGGAGGATGATGCAATCATTGTTGTCCCTGCCAGACAGAACAATCAATTGCTGCACTATCCCCCAGCTGCTGTGTATGAGTGATCCAGCTCAGGTTGATTAGTCATGTCTTTACTAACCTCCATTTTTAATTACAAGCTCCTGTGTGTAATGTGTTTATGCCAGCCAGCCTGATCCAGCTTGAATGTTAGAATTGTTTTTCAGCAAAACCACTCAGCTCAGGGATTAACCAAGATATGATCCTGCATCAGTGTAGCTACAGCATTCTCAAAGTATGCATCAAATCAAATGGTAGATTTCCTTTACCTATAATATATACAGTAAATAGTAAATATTTCTTTTACATGACTATTAGTGGTGGGTGCAATTGATAAATGGACCTCTAAAGGAAAATACCACCAGGATGAAGGATTATAAACCAAGCACACTTACATGCTCTTGTGCCCCCTCTAGCAGGATCCACTCTTCTTTTAGCTTCTTATAACCATTTTTTTTATTATGCAAATTAACCTGAGGGGTTCTGGGCTCAGCTATTGAGTCTGGAGCCCCTAAGGTTCATTTGCATAATTATAAAGCTTTATTTTTTGTAAAACCCAGGGCATAAAAGGCTGAAAGAAGAGAAAAATCTGCCAGAGGAGGCACACACCAGTATGTCAGTGTGCTTGGTTTACAATCCTTCATCCTGGTGGTAGATTTCCTTTAACCCCTTAAGGACCAGGCCCTTTTTCGTTTTTGCGTTTTTATTTTTCACTCCCCACCTTCAAAAATCCATAACTTTTTTATTTTTCCGTGTACAGAGCTACGTGATGGCTTATTTTCTGCGTAACAAATTGCACTTCGTAGTGATGGTATTAAATATTCCATGCCGTGTACTGGGAAGCGGGAAAAAAATTCTAAATGCAGTGAAAATGATGAAAAAACACATTTGCGCCATTTCTTGTGGGCTTGGATTTTACAGCTTACACTGTGCAAATGACATGTCTACTTTATTCATTAGGTCAATACGATCACGAGGATACTAAATTTGGATAGGTTTTATAATGTTTTCATACATTTACAAAAATTAAAACCTCCTGTACAGAAAAAAAATTCTTCATTTTGCCGTGTTCTTGCGCTAATAACTTTTTCATACTTCGGTATATGGAGCTGTGAGTGGTGTCATTTTTCGCGACTTCTGATGACGTTTTCAATGCTTCTATTTTTAGGACTGTGCGACCTTTTGATCACTTTTTATAGAATTTTTTCTATTTTTCAAAATGGCAAAAAAATGCCATTTGCGACTTCGGGCGCTATTTTCCACTACGGGGTTAAACGCAGTGAAAAACGGTTATCATATTTTGATAGATCGGGCATTTTCGGATGCGGCGATACCTAATGTGTTTATGATTTTTACGGTTTATTTATATTTATATAAGTTCTAGGGAAAGGGGGGTGATTTGAATTTTTATGTTTTTTTAATATAATTTTTTTTTTTTTACTTTTTTTTATTTTTTTTTTTTACTATTTTTCAGACTCCCTAGGGTACTTTAACCCTAGGTTGTCTGATTGATCCTACCATATACTGCCATACTACAGTATGGCAGTATATGGGGATTTTGCATACCATCTATTACAATGTGCCGATCGCACATTGTAATAGATAGCCTCGATCATGACAGCCTCGGATCTTTGTGTGATCCCAGGCTGTCATGGCAACGGATCGCCGCTCCCCGGTGACGTCACGGGAAGTGACGATCGGAGCCAAGATGGCGGCGCCCACGCGCCGCCGGCTCTTTAATGCAGCCGGCAGCTTTGCCGGCGGCGATCAAAGGGTTAACACCCGCGATCGGTGCAAGCACCGATCGCGGGTGTTAGCGACGGGCATTTGCTTCATTATGAAGCAAATGCCCGGTGAGTATGAAGAGGGCTCAGCCCGTGAGCCCTCTTCATACTCGCCCATGCGCAGTAAGACGTAAGGGTACGTCTTATTGCGCTATGGGGTTAATAGAGTCAATAGGGGGAATTTATAATATGCTGGAGCATCATCAACCTGGACCACCGCCATGTGCTGGATATATTTATAGGTTTTGGCATCCTAATATATCTGAGAGGCACCTGTGCTGGCGATCAGATCTACACCAGGTCCTGCCTAGAGTAGAACTGCCCTATAACCTGTGCTTGAACCAATAGAGGCTATAGCTAGTGCGCTCACGTGGGACAGCAACACCAACGTAGCGGCCCACTCTGCCACGCAACGTGGAGGTAGTGTGAGGGGGAATATAATCACAATTCTTGGCCGTTTGTAAGGGATTGTGATTATTTGGGGGTTTGTATGACAGGAAAATGGCCGCATAAATCCCCCAATGACTTCATCTTAAACACCCACAATATTTAGATTTGACCATCAGTGATATTAAAATTGAAGCCTTAAAGGGCACCTACCACCACAAATCTACCTATAAAGGTAGATTGGGTGGTAGGTGGATTAATGGGACGTGAGGATAGCCCTTTTAAGGGCTAATCCTCACGTCCCTGCACTTTTTTAATAACTTTAATTTGGTATTTATTCAAATTTACTTATGCGGCTACCGGGGCGTGGAGTAGCCGCATATGAGATTACACGAGGCGGCTACTCCACGCCCCGGTAGCCATTTTACCCCTCCTACTCACCCATCTTCGGCGCGCAGCATGCGCAGAAGAGCAGGCCCGCGCCTGCGCGGTCACAACTCCGAAACAGGCGCGGGCCTGCTCTTCTGCGCATGCGCAGACGGCAGGATCGCCGGACGAGGGCGCGCAGCTACGCGGAGCTGCGCGCCGAAGATGGGTGAGTAGGAGGGGTAAAATGGCTACCGGGGCGTGGAGTAGCCGCCTCGTGTAATCTCATATGCGGCTACTCCACGCCCCGGTAGCCGCATAAGTAAATTTGAATAAATACCAAATTAAAGTTATTAAAAAAGTGCAGGGACGTGAGGATTAGCCCTTAAAAGGGCTATCCTCACGTCCCATTGATCCACCTACCACCCAATCTACCTTTATAGGTAGATTTGTGGTGGTAGGTTCCCTTTAACTACTGCTTAGCTTTAAGCTCCTGTGCCCAATGCAAAATATGCAATAGGATCCCCTCTTGTCATGTATTTATAATACTGAAATTTCTGAAAGGTAGGGAGATTGCTCGAGGGCCTGTGCGGGACTTTTAATCTCTGCACCCAGTGGTAGATGAAGGCTGCTATGGACCACGGGCTATTATGACACTTGGGGACCAACACCAATCTAAACTTTATTAATGGAGCGACATTGACTGTCTACAGATAAAAGATAAGATAACAGAACCAAGTATTTTAGTCAACGAAATCAGGTTCTTTCTGTTGACTTTCAGTTATGCGGTTTAAGGTCCTTCACAGGTCCTGGAAAGGCTCTTGTATACATGTGTGGCAAGAGGGGACTCACATGTATCAGAATTTCAGGGCTGGAGGTCGCTCTCTCTATCATACTGTGAGAACTATAAATCTGTGGAATAGCCGAGCTCAGGCGCTGGTCATAGCAGGGACAGCAGAGAGCTTCAAGAAGGGTCTAAATGCCTTTTTACACCTAAATAACATTGAAGTTTATGATATATAGAATTGTTTTCCCCAAAATCCCTTCCTCATCCAGTCCCTTCCCTTCCTTGGTTGAATTTGATGGACATTTTTCAACTGTACAAACTATGATACTATGCTCTAATACATGGTGGGTGGCTTCTTCAGCCTTGGGCCTCCTCAAAGCCTAATGCCTCGGGCTACTGCCCAAAGTGCCATATTATAATCCACTACTGTCTGCACCCCCTGCCCAGGACAGTCAGGTAGGTAATATCCGTGTGTGTGCAGCACTAGCAGTCATTACTATGATGTCTAGAATTTCTTCATGTCGATGTATGACCTCTCACAGTACGTATGACTAGAAATCCAATTACAGGAGAAGCGCTCATCTATCGGGATCATCAGAGATTGTAAATCGCCTCCAACCCCACACTGCCCCATGACAAGGGTTTTCAACCTAAGATCAAGAGCGCCTTACGATATCGCCTGGAGAACATGACGCCTTTTTATTTATTTTTTTGTAGTTTTGGAGAAGTGTAACATAAATGGAGTGGGAATTTTTTGTACGAGCCTCAATGAATATGTTTGGAGCGCTGCTGTGAGAAGTGACATCCAATGCAGCCTGGAACGGTCCTAACCCCGCCTAATGAATTACCCTGCCAGGCTTCTATCTCATACATCTTTGAAGTGTATCCGCATGATGATGAAGAGATCAAATCCAATTCAAAGGGAAGCGCACAATGAATGCTCCCTGTACAGTAGATAAGGATTTAACCCATTTGTGTAGATTAATATTTAACATTCATCTCTCTAATCAGATTTTTCTCATTTTTTTACATCTTTATTGGCCATAGAGACCTTTATTTCAACAGTTATGTTATAGTATAAATTCTAATATATGATATGTACTGTACTATATTTATTATATGATATTATATGTGATACTATGGGGCACATTTACTTACCCGGTCCTGTCGTGATCCCGTGATGCGTTGTCCAACGAGGATTTAGGTCTGCCGCGATTCACGCAGCTTGTGCGCCCGAGTTCATGCATCCGTTGCTTCCGCACTGAGGTCCGCCAGAGTTCACCTGCTTCTTCTTGGTGCATGTGAGTTCTTGATCTTGCGACACAAATCCTTTTTTAAACATCAGTCATGTGACTGTGGCTGCCAATCAATGAGCTCAGTAGTAGAGGCGTAACTACAGCGGTAGCAGCAATAGCATCAGCTATTGCTGACCCACAGTGTCATGAGGCCTCGTAATCCAACCTGAGACTCTAAAGAATGGAGGATGTGCACTATGTGTACTATCATATACAGTGTCGGTCTGGCCCACCAGAGTACCAGAGGATCTTCCGGTGGGTCCCAATACTGAACCCCAGAGTTCCATCACAATTTGGAGTCTGCTAGAGTATATTTCCTGGGGGATAATGAAGAGTGGGCCCCCGGATTGATTTTCTCTGGTGGGCCAAAGGAAACCCAGCCCGACATTGATTATATATGATGTATGTATGTGCAACATTAAATATAAATGATGTATATATGTGCAACATCCCCCACCAGAGCTGAGCGTATTCTTGGCGCCTGGAGGCAGGCGGGGCCCAGAATACCGGAGTGGCTGGCGGTTGCGGCCCCGGGCTCGCTAGTGTCACGGTGCTTGGTATGGGGACTGGAGGGCTGACCTACAGCCTGGAAGGTCTCCAGCAGGTGCTATGTGAGAGGCTGATGTACTGAATCTCCCTGGGGCAACCCCTTAGTGTCCGTAGTATATGTCCCTATGTCATATGTCCGTAGGTCCATATGTCCGTAGGTAATGGATGGTGAAGCCTGTGGTGGTGATACTGCCATATCCAGGGAACAGAAGGAGGCAACGTTGTGCAAAATAACTCACGTTTCTTTATTAGAACAAGTGCAGGCAACTGGCCAAACGAGAGTCTGGCTAAGACAGACTCTCTGCTCTATAGAAGGGCCTGGGGCCTAAGAGATCACCTCTCTGGCAAGAGGTGGCTGGAAAAGAGCTTGTGCTCTAAGAGGTTTCTGGAACACAAGAGCTTAGCCCATCCCTGTCCAGAGGTTTTATTAAACCCTGGTCAGGTGGTGGCTCACTCTCCAATCACACTCCAGTTCACACAAAGGAATATCATTGGATGAAAATCTTACAATACTTAACCCTTGCCTGTTCAGGCAGTATCTACAGCTGCTGGTGCCTAACAATGACTGTATTCTCCTTGAGGTGAGTTGCGCAGGCTCACCTCCTGGGGAGATACAGATCGCGGGCCTCATTTGCAATACCCCTCTGCCTGTACGTTGGCAGTGGTGTTGCATATGCTGTATATGTGTTTATGCTATATGTGTATATGCTGGGTGTATATATTCTGTGTGTTTGTAAAGGGCACTGTGTGTGCATAGGCTGTACCTAAGCTTGCGTGTTCTGGTGGGCGTTCGTCTCGCACCCTCAGCCATTTACACCTGTGATTGGTGCTGGCACCGATCGTAAGCACTAACTTTTTGAATCATGCTCGTAAAGTCACCAGTGGAATTTAAAGGGCTAAAATGCACACACCTAGGGGCGGAGCCTGCACTGGGCATACCTGAGCAAGTGTCAGGGCACTGATCTGCTTGAGGGGCCCCCATTAGGCTGTGCATAAAGAATCCATTGGGGTGAGGAGGCTATATCTAATGAATCCATAGGGGGAGAGGGGGCCTTCATAATCCATTCATTTGTAACTCAGCCTAAAACACCAGGAAACAAAGATATAATGGATCAACACATTTTGGCCAGAACCTGATCAGGCTCAGGCTAAAACATGTTGATCAACTTTGTGTTTTCTTACTATTTAAAGGAAATCTACCATTTGATTTGATGCATTATGAACCAAACAAACCTTGAGAATGCTGTAGCTACACTGATGCAGAAACATATCTTGGCTAATCCCTGAGTTGAGTGGTTTTGCTGACATTTCTAACATTCAGGACCTTGGCAAAGCTGGGTGAGGCTGGCTACCTACATTACACATGGAGATTGTCATTACACATGGAGGTTAGTCAGGACAGGACTAATCAACCGGTGCTGGATCACTCATACACAGGAGCTGGGGGATGGTGCAGCAATTGATTATTCTGCCTTCAGGCACAACCCAGGGATTACATCATCCTCTCCTGCAGTGAATAACTAATGTGCAAGGAGAAGCACAGGGCCAGCCACAGAAGTGAGCCAGCTTCATTATCATAATTTTATAATTGTTTTATCAGCAAAACCACTCAGCACAGGGATTAACCAAGATATGATCCTGCATCAGAACCTAATCAGGTTGCTAACAGGGTCTATTTCCATGTGGATGATGAAGGGTGGCCCAATTTACACCAGTCTGATAACAGGGGGTAATAGTAGAGAGGTTTAGCAGGATAGGGGAGGCAAAAGTATTTAGGGTTCCATGGTGGAGTGGTCATTTCTGGTCCACATTGTATAATGCATCCTGTTTGGTATTGCTTATAAGTAGATGTATGGACATGCATTGTACTTGGTTATACTATGTATAATGTCCCTGCTGCATGGCCTGTATCTATTTGTGATATTATAATGATATAGTATGTGCCTTATCTTTTGTATGGAGGACCATGATTTATACCACATATATGTTTTGCACCAATTATGTTTTAATAGTGTTTTTAAGTCCTAGTAACTTAAAAACAAGGTGACTTAGTGGTTAGCATTACAGCCTTGCAGCGTTCAAGTCCCAGGGTCAACATTGGCAAACAGTTTGTATGTTCTCTTAGTGTTTGCGTGAGTTTCCTCCAGGTCCTCTGGTTTCCTCCCACACTCCAAAATATACTGGAAGGTTAATTAGATTGTGAGCCCCATTGGGGACAGGGACTGATTTGGCAAGCTCTGTGTGCGCTATATAAATAAAGGAATTATTATTAATTATTATTATTTTTTACCTACATGAATTACTAAAATATATTTGGGATTGAACTGAATTCTTTAATCCTTGTATGCTTCGATACACTTAGGCATAGTCTATTTATAGGTATCTATTCTTCACTGGTTTTAGGCTTTGCATATGTCTATTGATTTCTGGTTTACTGGTATTCACAGCAAAGTATTTGGGAGGTAAACAGGAGGGCCATACAGGGCCGATTCTAGCATATTTGCTGCCTGAGGCGAATATTAAAATGCTGCCCCCCCCCCCCCCCCCCCCGCTCCCTGTTAAGTAAATGCTGAAAACTTTACCAACAAGTAACATCCCTACAGACAGCTCCCTGACACTGTGTGACTGACTACAGGATCTGGGAGGCATCAGTGGCATCTAGTACCTTATAGATGACAATCTCTTTATTCCGGGTTCTCCAATCCATGACGTATCACTGCTGAGTTCACGGGCAGATATCTTCAGCTCCGTGCAGCATCTCCACCCGGCGTCCCTAAAAATATCACAGTCACTTACAGTATGAAGTATATACCCCTCACAACACAACTGACCGCACTCTCCCCACATATAAAACATCCCTTCATTATATATATATATATATTCTACTGGAATTATAGCATACACAGCACCAATCAATATACAACACCCCCAATTTATTAATACAGACCCCTAACATTTAGTTTAAATTATGCAAAGTAATCTATGGTATCCTATAACTAATATATCCCACCCTGTTATTATGTTACATGATTTTACATACAGTGCTCCCCTGACCAATGTGAATATACAGCTCCCCCCAGCTTAGTAATATACTGCATCCCATATACAGCTCCCCAGCTTAGTAATATACTGTATCCCATATACAGCCCCCAGCTTAGTAATATACTGTATCCCATATACAGCCACCCAGCTTAGTAATATACTGTATCCCATATACAGCTCCCCAGCTTAGTAATATACTGTACCCCATATACATCCCCCCAGCTTAGTAATAGACTGTACCCCATATACATCCCCCAGCTTAGTAATAGACTGTATCCCATATACATCCCCCAGCTTAGTAATAGACTGTATCCCATATACAGCTCCCCAGCTTAGTAATATACTGTATCCCATATACAGCCCCCCCAGCTTAGTAATATACTGTATCCCATATACATCCCCCCAGCTTAGTAATATACTATATCCCATATACATCCCCCCAGCTTAGTAATATACTGTATCCCATATACAGCTCCCCAGCTTAGTAATATACTGTACCCCATATACATCCCCCCAGCTTAGTAATAGACTGTACCCCATATACATCCCCCAGCTTAGTAATAGACTGTATCCCATATACATCCCCCAGCTTAGTAATAGACTGTATCCCATATACAGCTCCCCAGCTTAGTAATATACTGTATCCCATATACAGCCCCCCAGCTTAGTAATATACTGTATCCCATATACAGCCCCCCAGCTTAGTAATATACTGTATCCCACATACAGCCCCCCAGCTTAGTAATATACTGTACCCCATATACATCCCCCAGCTTAGTAATAGACTGTATCCCATATACAGCTCCCCAGCTTAGTAATATACTGTATCCCATATACAGTCCCCCAGCTTAGTAATATACTGTATCCCACATACAGCCCCCCAGCTTAGTAATATACTGTATCCCATATACATCCCCCCAGCTTAGTAATATACTGTATCCCATATACATCCCCCCAGCTTAGTAATAGACTGTACCCCATATACAGCCCCCCAGCTTAGTAATATACTGTATCCCATATACAGCCCCCAGCTTAGTAATATACTGTATCCCATATACAGCTCCCCAGCTTAGTAATATACTGTATCCCATATACAGTCCCCCAGCTTAGTAATATACTGTACCCCATATACATCCCCCCAGCTTAGTAATATACTGTACCCCATATACATCCCCCCAGCTTAGTAATATACTGTACCCCATATACAGCCTCCCAGCTTAGTAATATACTGTATCCCATATACAGCCCCCCAGCTTAGTAATATACTGTACCCCATATACAGCCCCCCCAGCTTAGTAATATACTGTACCCCATATACAGCTCCCCAGCTTAGTAATATACTGTACCCCATATACAGCCCCCCCAGCTTAGTAATATACTGTACCCCATATACATCCCCCCAGCTTAGTAATATACTATATCCCATATACAGCTCCCCCAGCTTAGTAATATACTGTATCCCATATACATCCCCCCAGCTTAGTAATATACTGTATCCCATATACAGTCCCCCAGCTTAGTAATATACTGTACCCCATATACATCCCCCCAGCTTAGTAATATACTGTATCCCATACACAGCCCCCAGCTTAGTAATATACTGTATCCCATATACATCCCCCAGCTTAGTAATATACTGTATCCCATATACATCCTCCCAGCTTAGTAATATACTGTATCCCATATACAGCCCCCAGCTTAGTAATATACTGTATCCCATATACAGCCCCCCAGCTTAGTAATATACTGTATCCCATATACAGCCCCCCAGCTTAGTAATATACTGTATCCCATATACAGCTCCCCCCAGCTTAGTACTATACTGTATCCCATATACAGCCCCCCCAGCTTAGTAATATACTGTATCCCATATACAGCCCCCCAGCTTAGTAATATACTGTATCCCATATACAGTCCCCCAGCTTAGTAATATACTGTACCCCATACACATCCCCCCAGCTTAGTAATATACTGTACCCCATATACATCCCCCCAGCTTAGTAATATACTGTACCCCATATACATCCCCCCAGCTTAGTAATATACTGTACCCCATATACAGCCTCCCAGCTTAGTAATATACTGTATCCCATATACAGCCCCCCAGCTTAGTAATATACTGTACCCCATATACAGCCCCCCCAGCTTAGTAATATACTGTACCCCATATACAGCTCCCCAGCTTAGTAATATACTGTACCCCATATACATCCCCCCAGCTTAGTAATATACTGTACCCCATATACATCCCCCCAGCTTAGTAATATACTATATCCCATATACAGCCCCCCAGCTGAAATCTGGACCCATATAAATATATAACCCCACCAGGAAAAGAATAATACAATATATACAGCCCCCCAGTATAAAATTATTCTGGCCCCATATAATATATAGAGCACCCCCCGCCCCAGTTTAAATGTATCTGGCCCCATATAATATACACAATACCCCCCCCCCCCCGACAATTCTGGCCCCAATACAATATATACAGTAACCAATAAACAAACCCCCGCCCCCCCCGCCCCCAGTATAAAACAATTCTGGCCCCATGTAATGTATACCCCCCCCCCCCCCACAGTATACATCAATTGTGGCCACAAATATCACTCCCTCACATAAAATAAATGACAGTACATTAAAAATAATAAAATCATACTCACCTGCAGGCAGCTGCTCCCTCGGCGCGCGGCTCCAGTCTTCATGCGGCTCCGCACAGTGACACAGGCGCCGTAACGTAATGACGCCTGTGTCACTGATTAGAACGGAGCGACGCAGCTGCCGGAAAGGCGCTGCGTCGCTCCGCATATAAATCGCGCCTGTGTCTTAAAGAGACAGGCGCGATTTATTTAGCTGATGGGCGATTCGGGCGTTAATGGACGCCCGAATCGCCCACCGTAGGGCGGCGAATTTCGCCGCCCTTTACAGGGACCCACATTCTGCCGCCTGAGGCGAGATTTTCATCTCGCCTCATGGCAGATGCGGCCCTGGGGCCATAGTATATAGATGAGGACATAAGCATAATAAAAAAAATCATAATGAAAATCATAATAATTGTCTCAATTATTACAATAATAATCTCTGAGAAGATTCCTCTCCATATACCAGTGCATTAAGTCTGTGTCACAGTATAACAGTAAAGCTCTTAGTTACAAAAATCCACTTATAGACAACCACTAAGCCCATACCCTAGTGGATTGAGGCTCTGTGCCTCTATGGCAGGCGGAGAGTGGAGGTTCTGGGTTCAATTTCTGGGCTGGGAATACATTTATTTAATTGATTTAAATAGAGATCTTGTGTCTGGGGAAGCCCTCGGAAATGTAGTGACCATATATGGACCGATGAGGATATCTCCTTGATGACGTGGTCCCTGCTTTGCCTCCAACCTGACTCATCTCTCAAAGGATTCCCTTGCCTGATGCCCGTAGAAGTCATTCAGTACTGCAAGTTCTGGCTTTGAAAGTATATACTATGCGGGACACAGAGCCAGGACAACCCCAGTCAGTGCGGGACCTGGAAGGAATATACGGGACAATCTCCCAGCTGCCTGTGATGGCGGGACAGAGGTGAAAAACCAGGACTGTCCCGCCAAATCTGGGATGGTTGGGAGCTATGCATAAGCATTGATAATATAGAAGCAGAGAACATGAGGAAAGTCTCAGTACATATAGGAGGGCGCAGGGAAATGTAATGGTGTATACACGGGACACACTAGGCAATATAAAAATATATAGGAGGAGGGGATCATCCACCATTTTTCACTAATCAAGAGTTCATTTCATTTTTAAGACTGGCCAAATATCATTTTGAGTGAATTTTTGACCAATACTTGTTGTGTGTCAATCGATCTGTAATGGAGGGGGGATTGAGGCTTATTGTTTATGGCAGCGTGGTCCTTTATACCTTCCTGTATGAGCGCCCATACTTGTAATCATTTACACATCTCACATTTATAACAGATATGTCAATGTTAACCCTACGTTTCCAGCCCCGTCTCCCGCAGACATAACCTGTTTCAGTAAATTGTGACATTCATGGACAAAAAAGGTAATGCGTTTTTATGCAAAAACGGTAAATGCACAATGTCGGTGGCTAGTTTCCAAGGCGCTGGTATTACACTGTAAGTGTCATGATTGCTTCTTAACTCTTTCCCATCTAGGGGCAAGTTATAATTGCATTGCAGCAGGGAATACTTGTCACTTAGAGATATCAGCATATGAGCTCGGGGAATGTAATTTTCCTGTAATCAGCTGAGACAAATTATATTTCTCCTCTTGGCAGATCCTGCAGATTGTAATGATACCCGCGGTTTTGGATTTACTCGGTCACATGTGTGTTTTTTTCTGGTAAGGTATTATTCTAAATGGTATTTTCTTTTATGTTTGCTAAGAAGTCCTTTAAATCATTTATGCCGCCTCTATAGGCAATGTATATGAAAATGTTCTCAATTTCCATAGCCTTCAAGTGATGGAAATGCATTACCCTGAGATTTGCATCCATCTCTGATTACTAAGTATGTGGCATATCACATTAATAGTTGAATGGGAAATGTATGTGCTGACATGGGATATGAGCGATGACACCGGGCAAACAGGGAAACAATGATAAGAGCAATATATAATGTCTGCTTAACAATGCGACATGTCAAAGGTTCCCTGACTAAGTGAGCTCATTACTTATCTTTCCGTCCATTGCCCTTTGCAGCCGCCCAGAGGCTCTAGTACTCCTGTCCTTTCTCGTGACCCCAGGCGGCAGATTCTGACATTGAAGCATGGAGATACATCAGGAGGGCATTACCTCGGAAATTGAGCTTTTAATATTAAGGGAGGATTGCATTAGAAATGATAACATTTTTTGCAGTTCTAAAATATCATTTTATTACTTGGAATCGTCAGGCGAGAAAATCTCGGTAAAATTATATAACTGATTTTTTTTTTCTTTTTACTCCGTGGCCTCGGACTGGAAACAATGGAAGAATAAGACATTAGGAAGCAGGTGAAGCAGAAACTGCCAGTATAATGGTAAATGCTGTTATAGTGAAGGGTGTAAAAAGAACTTTATGAAAAGTCGGGGTTATTGGATTGGATAATCGAAGGTGAAATCCAAAAAGTGATTGGCAGGGCTTGGGGGTCAGTGAACCATGGGAGATGACACTATCCGACACCTGGGCCTGGAACCTAAGTGGCACCCGGTCTTCACCAGAGCCCGCCGCAAAGCAGGATGGTCTTGGTGCGGTCTGGTTCCACAAGGTTGTTCCAGAAATGCAACTAGCCCGCGGTGGCAGCCAAGGTTGAGGTACAGATTTGGAATGCAGGCTCAGAAAGTCAGGGCTAGCGGCAACGGAGCGAAGTCAGAGGTCAGAACAGGAATGGAAACAAGAACAGTCGGAAGGGAAGCTTTCTCTAAGGCTGTGAGCACAAAGATCCGGCGGGGGTTGATGAGAGCAGCCGGCCTTTATGGAAAAACCCGGAAGTGGTGCACTGGCCCTTTAAATCCTTGAGAGCCGGAGCGTGAGCCCTAAGGAGCAGGGAAGTGCACCGCCATGGAGATGGGCACAAGTGTGCCTACGATCCAAGACGTGGATCGCAGGGACACCTGTGACAGTGATCGCCCTCACCGTCTCAGCATTTATGTTTATATTAATCGGGTATGCCAAAAACAGCTTGATAGATACAGGTTCCACCTCAGGGATCCACATCTAACTCGTGAACAGAGGCATTAGGACAAAGCTGAGGGATGTCCTATGGATATAACCATTAATTCTGAGCTGGAAATACACCTTTAACCCCTGTAAGGAGATACATATTTTGCTGCTGGAAGATCCCCGGGGTGTGTTACCCAGAATAGTCAGGAACAGAGTCAAGGCCAGGGTCATCACTAGGAGAATGAGAAGATCATCAGAAGACAAGATGTGAGCTTAGTCAGGAAAAAAGCCAGGGCTCCGAAACTGGAACGGAACAGCACGAACCAGTGAAACAAATCAAAAGGACCAGTCGGGAATGATTTTAAGGCACAAGGTCATGGTCAAGTGTGAGGTCAATCAAAAATCACATGAAGCATCTAAAAGTTTAAAAGAGTTCTCAACTTTTACAGCTACCCCATACCCACATAATAGAAGATAACAATATGATTCATAGATGTCCGACTGCTGGAACCATCACAAACAGAAGTAAATGGAGGTGACTAACTGTGGTCTGAGGAAGGCTAAAGAAGGTCCCCCCTGGAAGTGCTGGCCCACATGGTGCCATATGTGTCACACATTGTATATTTGTGTTGGTGTTGTATCTCCTTCTGTTACTTTCTCCATTTCAGTTAAAGTTTTTTTAGCCAACTCAGCCAAAGCCGGTCATTTATCTCTCTCTCCTTTGCCTTCATCTTCTAGCCCCAAGATGACAGCGGGTTGCAGGTTATTTCTCACCTTATCCATCCATCATTTTTTTGCTGATCTTTCTTTTGGTTTTCTATTATAGATTTTTCACAGGTTTATCTCTTACTTCCATACATGTAATCTGACCATCAAAGTCTGAAAATTTTGATTATTATTATTACCCACTTTATAACCCTTACCTCTTGTAGGCACTCCCCCAGTCCCCACAGAGCATAGTACATACACTGCCAAAGTGTTTTTGTATTAAAGATTGGTTTTACAGAAAAAAAGATATTTTATATTGTATCTTTCATTAGCATCTGCTGTGTGACTAGGCAGTTGCCCACTGGAAGGGGCTGGAAAAGAGCAGTTCCCCCGACCCTTGGGAAACAGCTTCTCCATGTGACCTTTTCAAATATATGAGACTGCCCAAATAAAGTTAAACCATAATCCACCGGGAGCTCAGGCCCCTTTTACCCAAAACCAATATTCGCCGATAAAAAACACACAGAGACTTGTATTAAAGTTGAACATATGTGGGTTGACGTGAGGGTCGGCCACAGCTTTATATATTATTGTAATAAACATTTCTTATTTTTTATATTATTTTTTGTATTATTTAAAACATAATTTGAACAGGTAAACAAATTTAAATACCAACAAACAAAGTGCAACAAAACCCCTCCCACCTGTATGCCTGCCAGCCAATGGGCATGTAGGCCAAATAACCCAACTAACCGCCAGCTGTGACAAAAGCAACGCCGAAAATACCTTAAACAAAGGGAGGGCGGGTGGGAAACGCAATCCAGAAAGAGGGTGAGTGACATCTGCAGCCCCTATTTAAGCTATGCCCACTTCCTGTACCACCCACGACACAAGCCCGCCCCTAGTCACGTAGCCCCCACCTCCCTGGGATACACAGGGAGACAGAAAGGAAAGGAAAAACCACCTCAGTCAAAGAGGGCCTATTCCTGTACTTAGAACCCCGCTAACTAAGACCCCTTTGTGCAGTCATTAGCCCAACGGCTATACGCCTCCGGGCTTGCAAAAACACCCATCACTTGGCTTAGCGATGCCCCCTGCTCCTCTACAGCCCTCCCAATTGGCAACTGCTAGTCACACAGCAGATGCTAATGAAAGGTACAATATAACATATCTTTTTTTCTGTAAAACCTATTTTTTAAACAAAAACACTTTGGCAGTGTATGTACTATGCTCTGTGCGGACTGGGGGAGTGCTAAAAATGGGTCTCCTGGTGACAGGTTCCCTTTAAAGGCAATGTCTACCTGAAGTAGTATAAAGGTTATGTGACTTCTGTTCTGAGTGTCCTGACCACTCATCAGTTATACCTACTACATGTCTCTGTCGCATCTCTTCCCCTGGATACTAATTTTTAACTGGGTAATCCCCATGGTATTGTAGGCTTGATCAAAGTGAGACTTTTGATTATATGAAAACTAGAGATGAGTGAACATACTCGTCCGAGCTTGATGCTCGTTCGAGCATTAGCGTACTCGAAACTGCTCGTTGTTCGGACGAATACTTTGCCCGCTCGAGAAAATGGCATCTCCCGCCGTTTTGCTTTTTGGCGGCCAGAAACAGAGCCAATCACAAGCCAGGAGACTCTGCACTCCACCCAGCATGACGTCGATAGCAGTGGTTGGCTGGCCAGATCAGGTGACCCTGGAATAGACTAGCCCCTGCCTGCGCTGCTCGGATCATTCTGTGTCTGGATGCCGCTAGGGAGAGAGCTGCTGCTGGTCAGGGAAAGCGTTAGGGTGTTCTATTAGCTTACTGTTAGGCAGGAGTGATTCTACAAGAACCCAACAGCCCTTCTTAGGGCTACAATAACGTTATACATTTTTTTTTTTATTTGCAGCTAGTACCATATTGTGAGGAATTTGCAGGGGGACTTGCTACCGTTGTGTTTAGCTCTTAGTGACACACATATCCACCTCAAACACCAAAGTGGGAAAATTTAGTAGGGGTTGGATTTCAATTAGGCACAGTCTGGCAGTTTCTTTTTATTTTACGTTTATTTTTTCATAACTCAGCGTCATCTCATCAGTGTGCTTTCATACTTGGCTAGAAAATAGCCATAGGAGAATCCAAACGGCTTACTTACGCCTACAATAGCGTTATATATATTTGATTTCTGGTTGATCTGCTGGTGGCTGTCCTTGCTGCAGTGCATCTACTAGCCAATTGTCAGGAATTTGTAGTGAGACTTGCGACCGTTGTGTTTAGCGCTTAGTGACACACATATCCATCGCAAAGACCAAAGTGGGACAATTTATTAGGGGTTTGATTTCAATTAGGCACAGTCTGCCATTTACTTTTTATTTTACGTTTATTTTTTTAATAACTCAGTGTCATCTCATCTGGCATAGCAGTGTGCTTTCATACTTGGCTAGAAAATAGCCATAGCAATAGGATAGCATCGTTTGGTTTTAAAAACTAAAAACCACAAAAAAAAAAAAAAACCACAAAAAAAAAGTTAAAAAAAAATTAAAGTTATAACTTTCATTTTCAAAATGTTTAACCCGAGGGCTAGGGGTAGAGGACGAGGGCGGGGACGTGGGTGTCCAACTACTGCAGGGGTCAGAGGCCGTGGTCCTGGGCGGGGTGAGACACCACCTGCTGATGAGGGAGCAGGGGAACGCCGCAGAGCTACACTCCCTAGGTTCATGTCTGAAGTTACTGGGACTCGTGGTAGAGCACTGTTGAGGCCAGAACAGTGCGAACAGGTGATGTCGTGGATTGCCGACAATGCTTCGAGCAATTTGTCCACCAGTCAGTCTTCCACGCAGTCCACCCATGTCACCGAAATCGGCACTCCTCCAGCTCCTGCACCTCAGCCTCCTCCCCCCCAGTCTGCCCCCTCCCAGGAAAATTTGGCATTTGAACCGGCATACTCTGAGGAACTGTTTTCTGGACCCTTCCCACAGTCACAAACCACTTGTCCGGTTGCTGCTGAGCAATTTTCCGATGCCCAGGTTTTCCACCAGTCGCAGTCTGTGGGTGATGATGACCTTCTTGACGTAGTGGAAGAAGTGTGTAAAGAGGTGTCCAACGATGAGGAGACACGGTTGTCAGACATTGGTGAAGTTGTTGTCAGGGCAGGAAGTCCGAGGGTGGAGCAGACTGAGGGATCGGAGGATGATGAGGTGACAGACCCAAGCTGGGTTGAGAGGCCGGGTGAACACAGTGCTTCTGAGACGGAGGAGAGTCCTCGACCAGAACAGGTTGGAAGAGGAAGTGGTGGGGCCAGACGGAGAGGCAGGGCCAGAGCTGGTGCATCAGCGCCAAATGTGTCACGTAGTGAAGCTCCCGTGGCGAGGGCTCCCGCGGCGAGGGCTAGATTTTCAGAAGTCTGGAGGTTCTTTAAGGAAACACCGGATGACCGACGGACTGTGGTGTGCAACCTTTGCCAAACCAGGATCAGCAGGGGTTCCACCACTACTACCTTAACTACCACCAGTATGCGCAGGCATATGAATGCTAAACACCCCACTCAGTGGCACCAAGCCCGTTCACCTCCAGCCGTGCACACCACTGTTCCTTCCCCTGTGTCAGCTGATAGTCAGCCCCCTGCCCAGGACCCTGGCACAAAAACCCTATCGTCGCCTCCACGATCCTCCACAGCATCCACCAGCGTTCAGCTCTCCATACCCCAGATGCTGGAGCGGAAAAGGAAATATAGTGCAACCCACCCGCACGCCCAAGCCCTTAATGTCCACATCTCCAGATTGCTTAGCCTGGAGATGCTGCCCTATAGGCTAGTAGAGACCAAGGCCTTTCGCAACCTCATGGCGGCCGCCCCTCGGTATTCGGTCCCCAGCCGCCACTACTTTTCCCGATGTGCCGTCCCAGCCCTGCACCAGCACGTGTCAGACAACATCATCCGTGCCCTGACCAACGCCGTTTCTGACAAGGTGACGGCACATTGGGTTAACTTGGTGGAGGCTGGGACCGAGTCTGACCCTGCGGCTGGTCATATACTGCCGACGCCGAGGATTGCGGGGCCTACCTCGGTCCAGGTCTTTCAGGCCTACTATGCCTCCTCCTCCTCCCACCCCTCCTCCACCTCCTCCTCCAAACTACCATCCGTGGGCATGGCGCCATCAGTCGCTAGCTCTAGGCACAGCAGCAGTGCCGTCGCTAAGCGACAGCAGGCGGTGCTCAAGCTGCTGAGCCTAGGCGATAAAAGGCACACCGCCCAAGAACTATTACAAGGCATCACGGCGCAGACTGATCTGTGGCTGGCACCGCTGAACCTGAAGCCAGGCATGGTTGTGTGTGACAACGGCCGTAACCTGGTGGCGGCTCTGCAACTCGGCAGACTGACACATGTGCCATGCCTGGCCCATGTGTTAAATCTGATAGTTCAGCGTTTCCTCAAGACATACCCCAATCTGTCTGATTTGCTCACGAAGGTGCTCCGCATCTGTGCGCATTTCAGGAAGTCCAGCACAGATGCTGCCACTCTCAGGGCAGCGCAGCGCCGCCTCCAACTGCCCGCTCACCGACTGTTGTGCGACGTGCCCACGAGGTGGAATTCAACATTAACCATGTTATCCAGAGTTTACCAGCAGCGCAGAGCGATTGTAGACTGCCAGATGTCAACTTCCACCAGAACTGGTAGTCAGGTCAGTCAGCTTCCTCAAGTCTACAATGAGGAGTGGACGTGGATGTCTGATATCTGTCAGGTGCTGAGTAACTTTGAGGAGTCAACACAGATGGTCAGTGGCGATGCCGCCATCATCAGCCTCACCATCCCGCTGCTTGGCCTGTTGAAAAACTCTCTGATCAGCATGAAGTCGGAAGCTTTGCGCTCATCACAAGAGACGGGGGAAGAAGATTCCCTTGTTGATAGCCAAAGCACCCTCAGGTCTGTTTCTCAGCGCATATCGGAGGAGGTGGAGGAGGATGAGGAGGAAGAGGAGGAAGAGGAGGAGAATGTTGGCGAGACACAAGAGGGGACCATTGTTGAGTCCTTCACTGTTCAGCGTGTATGGGCAGAAGAAGAGGAGTTGGAGGAGTTGGAGGAGGAGGAAATGGACAGTCAGGCCAGTGAGGGGAGTGAATTCTTACGCGTTGGTACTCTGGCGCATATGGCAGATTTCATGCTAGGCTGCCTATCCCGTGACCCTCGCGTTCAAAGAATTTATTCCAGCACCGATTACTGGGTATTCACTCTCCTGGACCCACGGTACAAGCAAAATCTTTCCACTCTCATCCCTGGAGAGGAAAGGAGTGTGAGAATGCATGAATACCAGCAGGCCCTGGTGCACAAGCTGAAACAGTATTTCCCTTCTGACAGCGCTAGCGGCAGAGTGCGTAGTTCTGCGGGACAAGTAGCGAGGGAGAGTAGGCGAGCAGGCAGCTTGTCCAGCACTGGCAAGGGTACGCTTTACAAGGCTTTTGCCAGCTTTATGTCACCCCAGCAAGACACTGTCACCTGTCCCCAGTCTCGGCACAGTAGGGCTGATCTTTACAGAAAGATGGTGAGGGAGTACGTAGCTGACCATACCATCGTCTTAAATGATCACACAGCTCCCTACAACTACTGGGTTTCAAAGCTGGACATGTGTACGCCTTGGAGGTTCTTGCCTGCCCTGCCGCTAGCGTGTTGTCCGAGCGGGTTTTCAGTGCAGCTGGTGGCATCATCACCGATAAGCGTACACGCCTGTCGACTGACAGCGCTGACAGGCTGACACTTATTAAGATGAATAAAGCCTGGATTTCTCATAATTTCCAATCTCCACCAGGTGAAGGAAGCTCAACCTGAATAATTTATGCACTCCTCCTCCTCATTTTCCTCCTTCTCCTCCTCTTTGTACACTAAGGCAGAGGAAACTGGCTATTTTTTGACAGGGCCCACTGGCTCTAGCTATAGTACTTTATGCATTTAATTTTTCTGGAGGGCCACCTACCCGGTCCTCTGTTTTAAACAATTTTTGGGACTGCCACATACAGGCACTCAATCTATTCAATTTTTCTGGAGGGCCACCTACCTGCTCCTCTGGTTTGAAAACTTTTTTGGACTGCCACATACAGGCACTCAATCTATTTCATTTTTCTGGAGGGCCACCTACCTGCTCCTCTGGTTTGAAAACTTTTTTGGACTGCCACATACAGGCACTCAATCTATTTCATTTTTCTGGAGGGCCACCTACCTGCTCCTCTGGTTTGAAAACTTTTTTGGACTGCCACATACAGGCACTCAATCTATTCAATTTTTCTGGAGGGCCACCTACCTGCTCCTCTGGTTTGAAAACTTTTTTGGACTGCCACATACAGGCACTCAATCTATTTCATTTTTCTGGAGGGCCACCTACCTGCTCCTCTGGTTTGAAAACTTTTTTGGACTGCCACATACAGGCACTCAATCTATTTCATTTTTCTGGAGGGCCACCTACCTGCTCCTCTGGTTTGAAAACTTTTTTGGACTGCCACATACAGGCACTCAATCTATTCAATTTTTCTGGAGGGCCACCTACCTGCTCCTCTGGTTTGAAAACTTTTTTGGACTGCCACATACAGGCACTCAATCTATTTCATTTTTCTGGAGGGCCACCTACCTGCTCCTCTGGTTTGAAAACTTTTTTGGACTGCCACATACAGGCACTATCCAAATTAAATTGTCTCCATAGCAGCCTCTACACGTTGTCTCCATTGCTACCTCCAAAAGTCGTCCATATAGCTGCCTCCATACATCGTCCCCTTATCAAACGAGGTGTGTCAGGCAGAAATTTGGGTTGTTTTCATGGATTCCACATCAAAGTTGTTAACTTTGTCGCCACCCTGCTGTGTTATCCACAAAATATACTGGCAAACTTTAATGATTAACCGATATTATTTCAGCGCTTCTTGCGCATCTGTTGATTACACTGCTGTGTAATCCACAAAATATACTGCCAAACTTTTACCATTTACGGATATTATTTCAGCGCTTCTTGCGCATCTGTTTACATTCCCCTCACCCGCCATATCCCAAACTTATAAGAACACTACTACGCTTAACTTGGTGGAGGCTGGGACCGAGTCTGACCCTGGTCATATACTGCCGACGCCGAGGATTGCGGGGCCTACCTCGGTCCAGGTCTCAAAGGCCTACTATACCTCCTCCTCCTCCCACCCCTCCTCCACCTCCTCCTCCTCCGAATTACCATCCGTGGGCATGGCGCCATCAGTCGGTAGCTCTAGGCACAGCAGCAGTGCCGTCGCTAAGCGACAGCAGGCGGTGCTCAAACTGCTGAGCCTAGGCGATAAAAGGCACACCGCCCAAGAGCTATTACAGGGCATTCCACATCAAACTTGTTAACTTTGTCGCCACCCTGCTGTGTAATCCACAAAATATACTGGCAAACTTTTATCATTTACCGATATTATTTCAGCGCTTCTTGCGCATCTGTTTACATTCCCCTCACCCGCCATATCCCAAACTTATAAGAACGCTACTACACTTGATCTTATACAAAAGGTTCTTAGAAGTGCTGTTTGGGGAGTAGCCTAGAGACAGGGGCTTGGATTGGCGAAAGCTCGCCTGGCAGCAGAGCGCCAGTTCCATCTCAAGATCCGACTAACATAGTTTTAACTGCAGCACCTTTAATCTACTACTAGTTCACTGCCTCCATACATCGTCCCCTTATCAAACGAGCTGTGCCAGGCAGAATTTTCAGGTGTTTCACCAGATACATAGTGGAACGCGGCCCATCTGTCGCCGCCATGCTGGAGACCTGAAGTTGCAATCATAGCAGCGCAATATGGATGCCCCATACTGTCGCTCTTAATCATGGAACCATTTCCGTAAAAACAATTAAAAATAGAACCACTATGCTATTCCATTATTCCTAGGTGAAATATTCAAACGACCCGGCCTGCTTTGAAAATTATAATTTTTTCAAAGTAAACGCTTCTGGCCCCCAGGCCCATTTTGGGTGGGGAGGAGCCGAGAGACAGGGGCTTGGACAGGCGAAATCTCGCCTGGCAGTGGACCGCCAGCTCCATCCCAAGATTAGGCAGCCTCAGAGGCATCCATGCATGCTGCCCCTGCTGTTTTCTGTCCATTTTGCCTCCACGATCCTCCACAGCGTCCACCAATGTCTCATTTCAACTCTCTATACCCCAGACGCTGGAGCACGAGAGGATATGCAGCACATCATCCCTTTATTAAACGAGCTGTGTCAGGCAGAATTTTCAGGTGTTTCACCAGATACATAGTGGAACTCAGCCCATCTGTCGCCGCCATGCTGGAGACCTGAAGTTGCAATCATAGCAGCGCAATATGAATGCCCCATACTGTCGCTTTTAATCATGGAAGTCGTCTCCATGGCTGCCTCCACATGTTGTCCCCTTATCAAAAAAGCTGTGTCAGGCTCATTTTTAGGGTGTTTCACCAGATACGTTATGGAACTTGGTCACTATGTCGCCACCATGCTGTGTTATCGACTAAATATACCATCAACCTTTTGTTCACATAGGAAATCATTTCACCTCCTTTGGTGAAACCTGAGTCCATTTAGGGTATGTCGCCATGACACTCTCTAGCCTGCCACTGCTGCCGCTGCCTCTGCATGCCGTCCCCTATAGTGTCAGGGTCAATTATTGGATGTTTTACATGCTATCTAGCCTCATTCTGTCACTCTGTCATGGCCATGCTGTTGCCCATAATTTTGGCATAATGGTGCGATTAAGCAGCCTCAGAGGCATCCATGCATGCTGCCCCTGCTGTTTCCTGTCCATTTCCGTGGTGTTTCCATCCTTTTCTGAGGTTTCCAGGTGTTTGGCCAAGCTTCCCTGTGCAGAGCCTTGAAAAATGCTCGAGTCTCCCATTGACTTCAATGGGGCTCGTTATTCGAGACGAGCACTCGAGCATCGGGAAAAGTTCGTCTCGAATAACGAGTACCCGAGCATTTTAGTGCTCGCTCATCTCTAATGAAAACCCATCTGAGCCGAGCACGGTTGACACTGCCACCTACTGACCTGCATTTGTATTTATTTTGCATGTCTGTTAATTAACGTTTTGCATTATGTATGTTCAATGTTTACTTTTTGTAGTCATCTGGTAGCAAGCAGGTAGGTTTTTTGCATTGGCTGGCAGCATGAACCATCTAGAAGGGAGGCTCCTATTTTAATAAAAGGGGTTCCTCCATAGGTCGCATACTGTTGCTGCATTGCTGAGTATTTCAGCCCCAGAATTAAGGAAAAAATATGAGCCCTACAGCAACCAGCCTGAAGTAATCATCCACACTGGAAACATAAACGTATTTAAAGGCAAGCCTATTTCAGCCTTTCCTGCTACCAGTGACATCTACAATCCTACATTATCTGATTCACTCCATGTGTCTCTGGGCTTGCCCTTTAACATCACAGGCCTACTATTTAAAACCATTTTGGGACTTTTACCATCCGGGACTGCCACAGGGGGGATGCTTACATGTGGCCCCCCTTCTTGCTTCATCCTTTTCAGCCCCTATGGGTGAGACCAGGGTGACTCCATGCCCATGTAGCAAGGCCCCAGCACTGACACCACTTACCTCCTTAACTATTATTTCACAAGAGTGGGGGTCACGTTCATATTAGTTGATGGAGCAATGTGCAGTTTCCAACGTATTGAATGGAGTGATAGGAGGACTCAACCTGGTGCTTCATTCAATACTATGGAAGCATTGGAAACTTCAGAACTTGTCTATATCTTGTAGATGTATAGACAATGAATGTGAGTGCTAAAGATACCAAAGTGCTGTGCTCTACGCCTCTGTCTGACCCTTCCTTAGTATTGAACGGAGTGGCAGGATGCACGTTCAATCTTCAGCTCCATCAATGTGTGAGAACTGGACCCCCACTCTTGTGATCGGTGGGGGTCCCATCACTGGGATTGTTAGTTCCTATCCTGTGGATCCTGTCAATCCTGTGCAATCCCTTTAAGGCTCCAGGACCGATTTCTATTGCACCTTCTGCAAGCAAGTAAACCCTTGTATGTATGTGGCTGAGTGAGTATTCTGTATAAAGAGTTTGTATGTTTTCTCCGTGTTTGCGTGGGTTTCCTCTGGGTCCTCCGGTTTCCTCCCACACTCCAAAAACATACTGGTAGGTTGATTAGATTGTGAGCCCCATTGGGGACAGGGACTGATTTGTCATGCTTTGTGCAGCGCTGCGTAATCTGTGTGCGCTATATAAAGGAATTATTATTATTATTATGTAAATATAGGATGCTTACCTTCTAAAACTCATAGGAGAAGAAGATGGAGCTTCCTGCAAGCAGCTCTTTACATTTATTGGGTGATAAATGAACAACTTCATCGCATATTTAATAACGGGGCCGAGAGGCTTTTTGCTTGGAGAGACTATTTCAGCAAAGCAGCAAATCTCCCGAGCACATAAATAAAAAGTCCCTGTGATACAGAAAATACAGTGACAGTGTATTTAAAAGTAAAATTGCCTTGATACAAAGACAGACTGTAAGAAAGGCTCCTCGTGTCTGGAGGACGAATGGCGGCAGTCATTTATCATCGTCTGCCAAACTGGGGCAAATATAATGCACTGAAATGATATAAAAAAAAATCATTATTGATTTCAATGTCAGGATTTCTGTTGATTGATTTAAGGCAGCGCCGTGACCCAGTTCTGTGGCTGCGAAGCTTGGAAGGTGCGAAGAGGATGACAATGGCGCGGAGAAGGCGTCAATGGGCACATGTATCAATAGGGGGGCACTGATGCTGGGGGAAATGGGGACCACGGTGGGGTGTACCTACCACAGGGCCCCTATTATATAATGATGGTCAGAAATGTCCCTGATCCAGTACCATGATTATCTTACTAGAGGGAGACACTGGATATTATACTGCAGTGATGTGGTGCTGGATACATTATACATTCATAAGGTAAAGCTGTGCACAGAAGTATACGGGTTATGATTATGGATGATGCTTCATTCATATGTTGCCCCCAATCCATTTAACCACCTCCAAGAATGTGGTCAGTAACTTCTGGTTTGAAACTACAAATCCCAGCATGCTTTCATAGGGTAAGAGACCTCTTTTCAGGTATGTTATTGGTTCCATATTTGACAAGTTATTTTAATAGTTTGACTTTTTCTTCTATTTGTCATTTTATGATATGTCCCAGTACATGGATAATACACAGAGTGATGTCATGTGTGCTCCCTATTTCATATATGATGGACAGATTATGGAGGCATTGTCATTTTTATGTATTTGTGGTGGGTACTAGGACACCAAAATACCTGACATATGGTTATACTATAATAATGCACACAGTGATGTCACAGTACAGAGATAATACACACAGTGATGTCACAGCACAGGGATAATACACACAGTGATGTCACAGTACAGAGATAATACACACAGTGATGTCACAGTACAGGGATAATATACACAGTGATGTCACAGTACAGGGATAGTACACACAATGATGTCACAGTACAGGGATAATATACACAGTGATGTCACAGTACAGGGATAATACACACAGTGATGTCACAGTACAGAGATAATATACACAGTGATGTCACAGTACATGGATAATACACACAGTGATGTCACAGTACAGAGATAATACACACAGTGATGTCACAGTACAGGGATAATACACACAGTGATGTCACAGTACAGGGATAATACACAGTGATGTCACAGTACATGGATAATACACACAGTGATGTCACAGTACATGGATAATACACACAGTGATGTCACAGTGCAGAGATAATACACACAGTGATGTCACAGTACAGGGATAATACACACAGTGATGTAAAAATACAGGGATAATACACACAGTGATGTCACAGTACATGGATAATACACACAGTGATGTCACAATACAGAGATAATACACACAGTGATGTCACAGTACAGGGATAATACACACAGTGATGTCACAGTACAGGGATAATGCACACAGTGATGTCACAGTACAGAGATAATACACACAGTGATTTCACAGTACAGGGATAATACACACAGTGATGTCACAGTACAGATATAATACACACAGTGATGTCACAGTACAGGGATAATACACACAGTGATGTCACAGTACAGAGATAATACACACAGTGATTTCACAGTACAGGGATAATACACACAGTGATGTCACAGTACAGATATAATACACACAGTGATGTCACAGTACAGATATAATACACACAGTGATGTCACAGTACAGGGATAATACACACAGTGATGTCACAGTACAGGGATAATACACACAGTGACAGGGCCGCCGATAGGGCAGTACAACTGGTACTGCCCTATGGGGCCCGGACTCTAAGACACAAGGGGGGGGGGGGGGGGCCCGGCCGGTGGGCCGCAGACTGTGCGGTCTGTGCTGCACAACACCCGCGATCGGTGCTAGCACCGATCGCGGGTGCTTTCACGGAGATCGCCGCCGGCAATGCTGCCGGAGGCTCCAAAAAGATGGCGCCGCATGGGCGCCGCCATCTTGCCGTGGATCGCCGCTCCCCGATGACGTCACGGGGAGCGGTGATCCGTTGCCATGACAGCTTCGGGTCTCACGAAGGCCCGAAGCAGTCTCGTTTTAACCCATTCATTACAATGTGCTATCAGCACATTGTAATGAATGAGGAGTAAAATCCCCATATACTGCCATATTGCAGTATGGCAGCATATGGTAGGATCGATCAGACAACTTAGGGTTAAAGTACCCTAGGGAGTCTGAAAAATAGTAAAAGTAAAAGTAAAAAAAAGTTTAAAAAAAAAAAATTATAATAAAAAAACCTAAAAATTCAAATCACCCCCCTTTCCCTAGAACTGATATTAATATTAATAAACAGTAAAAATCATAAACACATTAGGTATCGCCGCGTCCGAAAATGTCCGATCTATCAAAATATAATTACGGTTTTTCACTGCGTTTAACCTCGTAACGGAAAATAGCGTCCAAAGTCAAAAATGACATTTTTTTGCCATTTTGGAAAATATAAAAAAATTAATAAAAAGTGATCAAAAGGTTGCACAGTCCTAAAAATGATAGCAATGAAAACGACATCAAAAGTCGCAAAAAATGACACCACCCACAGCTCCGTACACCAAAGTATGAAAAAGTTATTGCCGCCAGAAGTTGGCAAAATCAAAAAAAAAATTTTGTACAGGAGGTTTTAATTTTTTTAAATGTATGAAAACATTATAAAACCTATACAAATTTGGTATCCACGTGATCGTACCGACCCAAAGAATAAATTAGACATGTCATTTGTGGCACACAGTGAAAGCTGTAAAATCCAAGCCCACATGAAAGTGTTGCAAATGTGTTTTTTCACCATTTTCACTGCATTTGTAATTTTTTTCCCGCTTCCCAGTACGCGCCATGGAATATTGAATACCGTCACTGCAAAGTGCAATTTGTTACGCAGAAAATAAGCCATAACACAGCTCTTTATGTGGAAAAATAAAAAAGTTATAGATTTTTGAAGGTGGGGAGTGAAAAATGGAAGTGAAAAAACTAAAAAAGGCCAAGTCGTGAAGGGGTTAAGTGCGCAGTGCGCTGCGTACAGTTCTTTCATGCTTACCCTGCCGCCAGCGTCGCGTCAGTCTCTGCGCGCTTCCTCCTGGGCTGGCTGTGTGATCCCGCGAGATCCAGTGCTGGGTCACAGGTCTCGCGGGATCACACACTGTCTGCAGGAGAAGAAGGCGCGCGCAAGAGAACGAGAAGAAGACCGGAGCAGCCTTTTCCTTTTTGTAAATATATTTTGTGGCTGGGGCCAGAAGAGTGTGCCTTGTCGTAGCAACAGGCCTCAAACCCTGTTTGTGAAAGGTCACTGCGGGGGGCAGGAGGCTTGTTCGGTTTTGGGGTGTGTTGGGGCCCAGACACTTTTGCTGTATGGGGCCCCGAATTTCCTGATGGCTGCCCTGCACAGTGATGTCACAGTACAGAGATAATACACACAGTGATGTCACAGTATAGGGATAATACACACAGTGATGTCACAGTTCAGGGGATAATACACACAGTGATGTCACACTACAGGGATAATACACATAGTGATGTCACAGTACAGAGATAATACACAGTGATGTCACAGTACAGGATAATGCACACAGTGATGTCACAGTACAGGGATAATACACACAGAGATGTCACAGTACAGAGATAATACACAGTGATGTCACAGTACAGGAATAATACACACAGTGATGTCACAGTAAAGAGATAATACACAGTGATGTCACAGTACAGGAATAATACACACAGTGTGATGTCACACTATATTTTTATGTATTTGTGGTGGGTACTAGGACACCAAAATACCTGACATATGGTTATACTATAATAATGCACGCACTATATTTATGCATTTAATAAAATGACGTGAAGCATGTACATAGGTAAGAGATAGAATAACACCCTTGTGTATAGTTTCAGGTCTTATCTATAACACTAGGTACAATCAGTATAACAGTTGCCCATTGCACGTTCAACCCTGCCTGCACTACCCGTTATGACCAGTAGATGGCGCTGAGTGGCGGCAGGTCATGTGACTGCGGTGCTGATCTCAGGCTCCTCGGGAGATTATAACGTCCGAGAGGAGGAGCGGGAGGGCGGTTACGTCTGATAGGAGAGCGGGGGGATGTGCCTGGGCCTACAGCCATGGCTCACTCTGGTAACCCAAACCCCGTGGTAAGTGCTCCTGCAGCCTCTACCCCATCCTCATGTGCTATGGTCAGGGCACATCAGCTCATTTACTGCAGTTTTGTGATTGGGTTTCGTTTCTGTGCAATTTTTACTGGTAAAATATGTAATAAATGTGTAAATAACCAAATATCCAAATACTGACACATTGCAGAAATATGTCAAAAACGCAACTGAAATGAGCAGAAGTGTCTGAATTCTCCCCAATATTGTGGTAATGACTGCGGGTCCGGTGTATTTCCGAGCCGCGCTGCTGTGATCTCGTCGCTTTGGTCTGCGTTCACTTTACAGATGAAGTCAAAATCCAGGAGTGGAGTGAAAAGAGGAGAAGCTTCTCAGTTATTTTGGTAACACCTGCCCTTGGCTTCAAAAAGGGCATCCGAAAAAGTGAAAGTGTGAACGATCCATAAGGCCGTTGGCACATGTGGCGTTTTGAACGTGTTTTTGGGCGCTTTTTAAGCAGTCCGTTAAAAAACGCACGCGTTTTTGACCCGCTTTAATTAAGATAATTGGTAAAACCGGTAAAAAACGCATGCGTTTTTTAACGGACTGCTTAAAAACGGCCGAAAAACGGGTTCAAAACGCCACGTGTGCCGCTAGCCTTAAAGCGCAGTCGCATAGTGCGTTTTTGGTTGTGTTTTCATTGTGTCTGAAACACATTACAACAGTTGAGGAGAGGTGATTTGCCTAATTACGTTACTGTTAACATTTGTGTCAACAAAACGACGTAAACATGTTGTTAACACATTACCCGTATGTTAACATATTGTAAATACATTCTTAACACATGTGGGTTATATTGAATTTTGTAAACACAAATGTTAACAGTAAGGTAATTAGTTAAATCACCTCTCCTCAGCTGTGTTTCAAACGCAATAAAAACACAGGCCAGAACGCCCTGAGCTTCCGTTCACACGTTGCCTTTTGGTTGCGTTTGGTTCAGCTTTGTTGAAACACATTTTAACAGCTGACGAGAGGTAATTTGCCTAATTACATTATCGTTTGCGTTTGTTTACACAGTGTATTAACAAAACAATGCTTTAATGTTTTGTTAACACATGCGTTAACATCGCATTTACAATGCGTTTTGTTAACGGAAATGTTAACTGTGATGTAATTAGGCCTCAGCTGTTGTATATGCGTTTCAAAGGCAATGAAAACGCTGTTCAAAACACAACGTGTGAACGTGCCCTTAGGGTGCGGTCACACGTTGTATTCTCGGGTGTTTACCATGCATTTGCCGGCTTTGGATCACTTTTTGTTCAGGACGCATTCACAGGATGCGTCCCTAAAACGGCCCTAAGGGTGAAGACACACGTGGCGTTTTTGGGCTGTTTTTAGTTAGTGTGTTTTCAGATCGTTAAAAAACGCATCCGTTTTTTGAAAACGCATGTGTTTTTGTTCGTTTTTCAGAATTTGCGCAATTAAAAAACGCATGCGTTTTTGACAGGTTTGACCAATTATCTTCAAACTGGTCAAAAACGCATGCGTTTTTTAACGATGTGAAAACGCACTAACTAAAAACGGCCCAAAAACGGCCTAAAAACGCCACGTGTGTCTTCACCCTAAGGCCGCGGTCACATGTACCGCTAGGCGTCTGTTCATAACGCGACGCTAGCGCACAGGGGGAGGTCCTCGGGCCGAACGCACATGCGTTTCCAGAGAAATGCATGCAATCGGCTTAACAATGCGTTTTCAGTCCGTTTCAAAACTCACGCGTCACGTTTTTGGTGCGTTTTTGACACATTCCAAAGTCTTCAGCCTTGATCACATGCTGAGTTTACATTGCGGTTCAGCAGATGCAGTGGAAACTCAATGGGGGACATTTACATAAAGTGCCGGTGTCTGCATTGGCTTTGTTACCGACCTGCTCTCGGTAAGAAGACACACATTTAATATTGTGTAGCTGTGCAGAGACATTTCTGGCCCCGAGACCATTTTCTGTCCCTGGGACCAAAATCTGTCCTGAGCACCAGAAATGTGTCCTGCAGTCCCTGCTAGACCAGTTTTCTTTTGGTCTACTTTCCGCCAGTTTACAGCGCCCAAAAAGGGCTGCGACACATATTAATTGTGTCTGAGTTTCCACTCCGCCAAAGCCACGCCCCTTTTCAGAGGAGAGTCGGAGCAGACGCCAGCTAATAAATAGGTCTCCGAGCAGAACATGTGATGAGAGCGCCACAAAACTGGCGGAAACGCCATAGTAAATGTCCCCCAATGTGACCTCAGCAGGTGATCAAGGCTGAAGACTTTGGAATGTGTCAAAAACACATTAAAAAAGTGACGCAACACATCGCTGCGTGTTGACCTGCGTTTTCATTGCGCTTGAAAAGCATTACAACAGCCGAGGAGAGGTGATTTGCCTAATTACATTACTGCTTACATTTCCGTTTACACATGCATTAACAATGCATTAACACATGTGTTTTGTTAAGGCATGTGTTAACATTGTGTAAACAAACTTAAACGGTAATGTAATTGGGCAAATTACCTCTCATCAGCTGTTGTACGTGCGTTTCAAGCGCAATGAAAACGCAAACCAAAACGCAACGTGTGAACGCGCCCTCAGTGGTTACTTCAAGGGAAAGAAATCTGCCCATGGTGACGCTCTGATTACTCTCTGATATTATTAACCCGCCGTGCACCTGTGTGACCACGGTCAGATTTCTGTCCACTGGAAGTAAGCACCGACAAATGACAGCAAGCAGAGATCTAGAAAGCAGTGAGGATTTGATACAGAAAGTATATTGGAAAATTGCATTATTTTTCATCATACAAACAATAACAGGATTTTGCCGAAGTTGGAAGACCCCTTTAACCCCTTAAGGACGCAGGGTTTTTCGGCTCATTTCTCGCTCTCCATCTTCAAAATCCATAACTTTTTTTCCATGTACAGACCTGTGCGAGGGCTTATTTTGTGCGTAACAAATTTTACTTTCCCGTGATGTTATTTATTATTCCATGCCATGTAGTGGGAAGCTGGAAAAAAATTCCAAATGTGGAAAAATGTAAAAAAAAACCACGTGAGAGTCACGTTCTTGTGGGCTCAGTTTTTACGACTTTCACTCTTCGCTCCAAATAACACGCCTACTTTATTCTTTGGTTCGGTGCGATCGCGGTGATACCAAATTTATATAGGTTTTATTGTGTTTTAAATACATTTTCAAAAGTTAAACGAATGTGTACAAAAAAGAAAAAAAAAATTTGCCATCTTCTGACGCTAATAACTTTTTCATATTTTGGGGCACGGAGCTGGGGGAGGTGTCATTTTTTGCAAAATGAGCCGACGTTTTCATTGCTACCATTTTGAGGATTGTGCGACATTTTGATAATTTTTGTTTAACATTTTTTATGTTATGTAAAAAGGTGTAAAAGTCGCATATCGGACAATTGGGCGCCATTTCCCGTCTCGGAGGTCACCGCCGGCCGTAACCGCTTTTATATTCTGATAGATCGGGCATTTTGGGACGCGGCGATACCTAATATGTCTGTGATTTTTACAGTTTTTTTTTTAATGTGTCAGTTCTAGGGAGAGGGGGGTGATTTGAACTTTTAATAGTTTATTAATTTTTCACATTTCTTTAAACTTTTTTTTTTTCACTATTTCTTATACCCTCTAGGGTACATTAACCCTAGATGGTCCGATCATTCCTACCATATACTGCCATACAACTGTATTATAGTATATGGCATTTCTGCTCACTATACATTACAATGAGCCACAGGTTCATTGTAATGAATAGGCAGAAACCATGTAGCCTCGGGTCAAACGAAGACCCGAGGCTACCATGGCAACTGATCGCCGCCCCCCGATGACATTTGGGGGAGCCGCGATCGGAGGTAAGATGGCGACGGCTTTGCACCGACCGCAAGTGTTAGCCATGGGTCTTTGCTGCGATATGCAGCTCTCTTCATACACCCTGCACAGCTCCGTGAAGGGGTTAAGCTACTACAAATGAAGAATAATGGAATCAAACTAGCCAAAGGCAAAGTAAAGCTGCAAAAACGCACAAGGAACGTTCTGTGAGACGCACCCTCAGGCACCGTCCACACGGAGCGTTTACGTTGTTTTTTAAAACACAATACAGTAGTTGAGGAGAGGAGATTTGCTTAATTACATTGCCGTTAACATTTGTGTTTACAAAATGTCAACACTGCATTACTGCATACGTTTTGTTGTACAAAAAACGTTATCAGGCAGATTTCATCAGGGTGATGCCACACCATGTTTTTGGACCATTTTAAAGGTGGCGGCACATGCGGCGTTTTGAACCCGTCTTTAGGCCGTTTTTAAGCAGTTTGTTAAAAAACGCATGCGTTTTTTTTGGGAACACATCCGTTTTCCAATTAACTTAAATAAGATAATTAGGAAAGGCGGTCAAAAACTGATGTGTTTTTTTTAACGGACTGCTTAAAAACAGCCTAAAAAATGGGTTCAAAGCGCCACGTGTGCCACCGGCCTAAAGCATCCGTTTTCAGTCTCTTTAAATGTTTACCGTGCGTTTGGCTGCTGTGAACCTGTTTATCTTCATTTCTATAAGTGTAGGCGGCTGTGAAACGGATGAAAATCAGCCAAACGGATGGTAAACATACAAAAACGCATGCGTTCTGCAAAAAGACTGAAAACGCTTGCTTTAAAATGGTCCAAAAACGGGACGTTTGGCATTACCCTCACGCTGGCTGCGTTCGCATGTCTAAAAAAAAGCAAGGCAAACCCCCGTTGGTGACCCTCTGCCCGATCACATATGCATTTTTTTTTTTTTTCTCAGAAATTTCTTTTGGGACTTTTTAGTGTTTTTGCCGTTTTTTTGCTAATTTAGTTGCGTTTCACAATGTTTGTTGTGTTGTTTTTTTAAATCAGTGGAGCGTCTGATTTTTCTTAGGTCTTCAGGTGTGAAAAGTCACAAATATTTTTGGAAGAAATCTCCTGTCCAGAGCAGGCGCAGGCAAGAGGTTGTCGTAGAGGTTGAAAGGGCGGGAAAAAGGCGCAACCCACCCCCTTACCCCCCTACCCCCATACACCTCCCCATCGCCTCTCCTGTTCCCTTAACGTAAAAAGGAACATGGACCAAGAAGCAGATGGCTCCATTCTCTCTGCAGTGGCCAGAAGCTGAAACTACAGCCACATCTCCCTTGCATTTGGGTGTCCAGCTAATAGGCTATTGATTATAATTCCTGACCCCTATGATGTCTGGAACCTCCCTTCTTCTGATTGGCGGGGATCCCATTTATGTATTTCTGGGATCTCTGCCAGTGACCAAGGCCAGTGTGTCATCTCTTCTAAGCACTAACCGTAATCCATAGGAGGACGGTGGCTGTGTGAAGTCATACGTTGGCTATGCCCCATCTTACCGTTTTCCGTGCGGCGGATGTTACATTCGTTCTTCTTTTTGTACCTTTCAGCCAAAGCTCTACAAGTCCATTATTGAAGATGTCATCGAGGGAGTGGCGGAGCTTTTTGCAGAAGAAGGTGTAGACGAGCAAGTCCTCAAAGACCTAAAGCATGTAAGTACACAATCCTATGTTTGCAGGGTTTTTCATTAACTCCTTCAGGACTCCGCCCTTTTTCTTTGTTGCATTTCCGTTTTTTTTTTCCTTTTTTTTTTTTTTTTACGGCACTCATTCCAAAAGCCTTAACTTTTTGATTTTTTTTTCCTTTTACAGAGATGAATGAGGACAAATGATACTTTTTAGTGACGGTCTTTAATACTCCATCCAAAGTACTGGAAGGGTTGTGAAATTGACAAAAAATAATTTTCTTCTGGTCTCTGTTTTTGTGGCTTTTGCTGTGCGCCCCCCAAATGACTCCTGTCCTTTGTTCTTTGGGGTTATACGATCACAGGGATGCTAAATTTGTATAGGCTTTTATTGTGTTTTTGTTGATTAAAAGTATATAAATATTACTTTTACTATTAATTCAGGCCCACTGGGGTCCTCTAACCCTGGAGGGCCTGATCACTCATACAATATACAGGCAGTCCCCGGGTTACGTACAAGATAGGGTCCGGAGGTTTGTTCTTAAGTTGAATTTGTATGTAAGTCGAAACTGTATATTTTATAATTGTAGATCCAGGCAAAAAAATTTTTGGCCCCAGTGACAATTGGAGTTTAAACATTTTCTGCTGTAATGGGACCAAGGATTATCAATAAAGCTTCATTATAGACTCCTTACAGCTGATCATTGCAGCCTGGGACTATAGTAACATCCAGAAAGCTTCACGAGAGGTCAGAGGGGTCTGTCTGCAACTATGGGTTGTCTGTAAGTCAGGTGTCCTTAAGTAGGGGACCGCCTGTACTGCAATACTACTGTATTGCAGTATATTGTTCATTTACTGTTGATCCCTAATAGAAGGGGTTAATATGAAAGAACACATACTCCCGTGCGACACTCGGGTACTTTGGGCCCTGCATCCGACCAGGGGTTCCGTGGGGTCATAGGACCCGCTTCAGCCAATGAGTGGCCTCCTAGGTCCAGGGGACAACACAGGAAAGTCACTCGGAGAACAGAAGTATCTCCTGAAGAAGTCTTCTGTGCTTGGAGGCCACTCATTGGCTAAAGTGGGTCCAATGGAACCCCTGATCGGACGCAGGATCAATAAATTGACCCCCCCCCTGGAACCACCACCAAAACCACTGCTGTCTCATGTGAACCTAGATGATGTGAGAGCTCATGTTCATTATATTATTATTAATTATTATATTATTATTATTATGAGGGCCACACCAAAAACTGAGTGGATTTAGATTTCTCTCTTGTTTGTTCACTTTGCTTTATGTTAATTGATAAAAAAAAAAAAGTATTTATATTTTTACACCTGCCTAAAACTTTTTCACAGACCTTTAGTTATAATATATAATATAATGTATAGGCCTTGGTGTGAAGATGCGGCTTCCAGCTCTATTTGCGATGAATGATGACGTAACTTTGGAGCAAAAAGTCCATCTGTTCCCGATTTCTTCCACCTGATTGGCACGGATTTGGCTGAGTCCTAGGAGTAGGCGGAGCTAAGACGTATTTTGCTCTTTAATCCACCCCAACGTTATATACCTAAAGGAGTACATTGAAAAATCCTGGCGGGCGACCTTCCCATATGTCTTGATAAACAACGAAATACTATTTTCTCAGGTACAATGAGAAATGAAATAGTAATTCACAGTGAAGTCTGTACAAGGCACAACCAGGGCTATAAATCTCCGTCACTCGTGAAGGGTTTGACGGACTAAATAAATGCAAACGTCTTTCTCTGTGTAAGGGCCGGAGCAGACGGGGACTTAGGGTTTTGTCTGGCACCTTGTAGCCCTCCATCTGAATGTACTTCTAAATGTCTGGCGTTTTCTACCTGTACATTTTAACAGTTGTCATTCTTAAAGGACAAGTGTCTTTTTTCAACCGTAGAAACTATGAAAAGGGGTTGTCCATTTCTGGCAGATAATTAATATTGTTTGTGTAAAGTTATACTATACTATAAGTTATAAAGTTATACAATTTCCCAATATACTTTCTGTATCAATTCCTCATGGTTTTCTAGATCTCTGCTTGCTGTCTTTCTATGGGAGGCTTCATTGTTTACTTCCTTTATTTAAAAGAAAACGGTCTCTGGTCATGTGATGTCACACAGGTGCACGGCTCGTTATATCCCTGGTCCTGTGATGTCACACAGGTGCATGGCTCGTTATATCCCTGGTCCTGTGATGTCACACAGGTGCACGGCTCGTTATATCCCTGGTCCTGTGATGTCACACAGGTGCACGGCTCGTTATATCCCTGGTCCTGTGATGTCACACAGGTGCACGGCTCGTTATATCCCTGGTCCTGTGATGTCACACAGGTGCACGGCTCGTTATATCCCTGGTCCTGTGATGTCACACAGGTGCACGGCTCGTTATATCCCTGGTCCTGTGATGTCACACAGGTGCACGGCTCGTTATATCCCTGGTCATGTGATGTCACACAGGTGCACGGCTCGTTATATCCCTGGTCCTGTGATGTCACACAGGTGCACGGCTCGTTATATCCCTGGTCCTGTGATGTCACACAGGTGCACGGCTCATTATATCCCTGGTCCTGTGATGTCACACAGGTGCACGGCTCGTTATATCCCTGGTCATGTGATGTCACACAGGTGCACGGCTCGTTATATCCCTGGTCCTGTGATGTCACACAGGTGCACGGCTCGTTATATTCCTGGTCATGTGATGTCACACAGGTGCACGGCTCGTTATATCCCTGGTCATGTGATGTCACACAGGTGCACGGCTCGTTATATCCCTGGTCCTGTGATGTCACACAGGTGCACGGCTCGTTATATTCCTGGTCATGTGATGTCACACAGGTGCACGGCTCGTTATATCCCTGGTCATGTGATGTCACACAGGTGTACAGCTCGTTATATCCCTGGTCATGTGATGTCACACAGGTGCACAGCTCGTTATATCCCGGGTCATGTGGTGTCACATAGGTGCACGGCTTGTTAAACCATTGGTCATGTGATGTCGCACAGGGGCACAGCTCGTCATATCCCGGGTCATGTGATGTCGCACTGGTGCAAGTGTCGTCATATCATATATCTCTGACTACTCTCTGTGATATAGTGAGCTGTGCACCTGTGTGACATCACATGACCAGGAATATAACGAGTTGTGACATCACCCAGTTAGATAACAAGCAAAATAATGGAAAATTGTAGTCGGAAGGAGCTTTTTCCCATGGCCGATGCACTTAGACCCAATGGGGGACATTTATCATAATCTGGTGTTCAAAGTCCTCACCCCTATGGCACTGCCGGATACACCAAGAGGCTCCCGCCTTTACCTGGTGTAGAAATGTGCAATTATTTAGCTGGAACCATTGTTACCTGTAGCGGGAGCTAACATTTCCTATACCGGCCCACTTTGAGGCTGGGCGTGTCCTCCTTTACTCCTCTCGTGCCCCCTCTACGTGGAAATGGCGTGAAGGCAGAAATAACTGCCTAATTGATGATGCAGCAGGTCGAGAAAGTGTCCTGCTGCCCCATGCTGTGTCTATTGGTGTGCCGGAGGTTGCTTAGCGCAGCGCTTGGGTGTCTCCTGCACTCTCATCGGCTGTGAATTAGAATGTCAGAGATAACAGAGCGCCGTGCTCTTCAATTTTCATCATTACCTTATTATTTAATGGAGCAGTAGGAAGACGCATGCACCAGCCGACACTCCTTACATAAGTGAGAATGGTGTCTCCGTTCTTGTAATCAGTGGTTGGATACTATTATTCACAGTAAAATTCCGTACAGCCCCTTTAAAATGAGGTGCACATTATGTGTCCTGTAAATATTCGCAGTATTGAGTCCATTCATATTTATGTCCATCAAGCTGTTCTGCATCTGTGCGGACAATGAGACATGTAACCACTTCTGATGTTTGCGCCGTTAATCTGAGCAAATTTTTAATTTATAGCTTATAAAATACTGGATTGTGGTTTGTAAAGCTTTATTAAAACCAGATGGTTGTAGGCGTTGTCAGCGTGACATCCAGAGGTCTGTTTTGCCTGCCCTGATTTATGTCGGCGCTTGTCTCCCCTCTGGAAGTATTGGATGCTGGGAGGCTCCGCACTCGGGTGCTGGGGACTCGGGACCTGCGCTCCCTGGCTCTGGAGTAATCGCATGCCAAATGTTCTGTGCCAATCTGCTCTATACAGATGTGTTGTAATATGCAGACTTCGCTGTCTGACCACCATAAGTAAGGGTTAATACAGCCCTGAATCCCGGACCGAGGGTTTCTGAATTTCACGGATTGACCACCGTGCTGAGGAAAGTGATATACGATGCAAGTAGCCCCTTATTTGCTGCAAAACAGCGGCGCAAGACTGTGATTTCTGCGGGACAGAAGTACTGCACTGTAAAGGGGACTCCTTGCATCATAAAACATTATGGGGCAGATTTACTTACCCGGTCCATTCGCGATTCACTAAGGCAGTTCCTCCGACATCCACCAGGTGGCGCTGCTGGGCTGAAGTTCCCCAGAATGCACGGATCTTCACCAAGCCGGACCGAGTGAAGGTAAGCGCGTGTCCCCCAACACTTCTTTTTTTTTTTTTAATGCGGCGGTTTTTCCGAATCCGTCAGGTTTTCGTTTGGCCACACCCCCTGATTTCCGTTGCGTGCATGCCAGCGCCGATGCGCCACAATCCAATCGCGTGCGCCAAAATCCAGGGGCAATTCAGGGAAAATCGTCGCAAATCGGAAATATTCGGGTAACACGTCGGGAAAACCCGAATCGCGCCCTTAATAAATGACCCCCATTGTGTTCCATCCTCGGCTTTGTGGTCAGTCTGTCGGATCCGGCCACAGACGGTCCAGGATTCACGCTTGCCTCCATGCTTCAATACTAGACATAGAAGCTTTCTTGTCCATGAACTATCTATCCTATAGTTGGGCCTCACTGTCACGGTCTCACTGTGTCCTTAAAACGGAGGATAATGATGTGTCCCACTGTATGCTCATACAGATGGATTTGTCCTCCTGAAAGCAAGAGGATGAGTGAAATTTGGCAGAAGGCAGTGATTGGCTGCTACCAATGTTCAGGGTGTCTCTCAAGTGTTGTAACTTTCGTTATATGGACTATTACATCATTGGGGACACCTCAGGGGAGGCTGGGGATAGATGCAATACTTTTACATGCGTCTTAATAGGTCAGGCATGTCAAATTTATTTTCCACTGGGGGTCACATTAGCCTTGTGGTTGCACTAAAAAAGGGCCGACTGTCATTTTATTACTGTATAAATGTATCATAGAAGTTGGTAGAGAGCTCCATAGTCTCACTGCTCTCACAGAAAAGAGTCCCTGTCTATGGTGATGGTAGAGCCACCTCTCCTCTAGGTGTAGAGGATGCCCCCTGTCTATGATGATGGTAGAACCTCCTCTCCTCTAGGTGTAGAGGATGCCCCCTGTCTATGGTGATGGTAGATCTGTCTCTCCTCTAGGTGTAGAGGATGCCCCCTGTCTATGGTGATGGTAGAACCACCTCTCCTCTAGGTGTAGAGGATGCCCCCTGTCTATGGTGATGGTAGAACCTCCTCTCCTCTAGGTGTAGAGGATGCCCCCTGTCTATGGTGATGGTAGAACCTCCTCTCCTCTAGGTATAGAGGATGCCCCCTGTCTATGGTGATGGTAGAACCTCCTCTCCTCTGGGTGTAGAGGATGTCCCCTGTCTATGGTGATGGTAGAACCGCCTCTCCTCTAGGTGTAGAGGATGCCCCCTGTCTATGGTGATGGTAGAACCGCCTCTCTTCTAGGTGTAGAGGATGTCCCCTGTCTATGGTGATGGTAGAACCTCCTCTCCTCTAGGTGTAGAGGATACCCCCTGTCTATGGTGATGGTAGAACCACCTCTCCTCTAGGTGTAGAGGATGTCCCTAGTCTATGGTGATGGTAGAACCACCTCTCCTCTAGGTGTAGAGGATGCCCCCTGTCTAAGGTGATGGTAGAACTGCCTCTCCTCTAGGTGTAGAGGATGCCCCCTGTCTATGGTGATGGTAGAACCTCCTCTCCTCTAGGTGTAGAGGATGCCCCCTGTCTATGGTGATGATAGAACTGCCTCTCCTCTAGGTGTAGAGGATGTCCCCTGTCTATGGTGATGGTAGAACCTCCTCTCCTCTAGGTGTAGAGGATGCCCCCTGTCTATGGTGATGATAGAATCCCCTCTCCTCTAGGTGTAGAGGATGTCCCCTGTCTATGGTGATGGTAGAACCTCCTCTCCTCTAGGTGTAGATGATGCCCCATGTCTGTGTTGATGGTAGAACCTCCTCTCCTCTAGGTGTAGAGGATGCCTCCTGTCTATGGTGATGGTAGAACCTCCTCTCCTCTAGGTGTAGAGGATGCCTCCTGTCTATGGTGATGGTAGAACCTCCTCTCCTCTAGGTGTAGAGGATGCCCCCTGTCTATGGTGATGGTAGAACCTCGTCTCCTCTACGTGTAGAGGATGCCCCCTGTCTATGGTGATGGTAGAACCTCCTCTCCTCTAGGTGTAGAGGATGCCCCCTGTCTATGGTGATGGTAGAACCTCCTCTCCTCTAGGTGTAGAGGATGCCCCCTGTCTATGGTGATGGTAGAACCTCCTCTCCTCTAGGTGTAGATGATGCCCCATGTCTATGGTGATGGTAGAACCACCCCTCCTCTAGGTGTAGAGGATGCCCCATGTCTATGGTGATGGTAGAACCACCCCTCCTCTAGGTGTAGAGGATGCCCCATGTCTATGGTGATGGTAGGACCTCCTCTCCTCTAGGTGTAGAGGATGCCCCCTGTCTATGGTGATGGTAGAACCACCTCTCCTCTAGGTGTAGAGGATGTCCCCTGTCTATGGTGATGGTAGAACCTCCTCTCCTCTAGGTGTAGAGGATGCCCCCTGTCTATGGTGATGGTAGAACCTCCTTTCCTCCAGGTGTAGAGGATGCCACCTGTCTATGGTGATGGTAGAACCTCCTCTCCTCTAGGTGTAGAGGACGCCCCCTGTCTATGGTGATGGTAGAACCTCCTCTCCTCTAGGTGTAGAGGATGTCCCTTGTCTATGGTGATGGTAGAATCTCCTCTCCTCTAGGTGTAGAGGATGCCCCCTGTCTATGGTGATGGTAGAACGACCTCTCCTGTAGGTGTAGAGGATGCCCCCTGTCTATGGTGATGGTAGAACGACCTCTCCTCTAGGTTTAGAGGATGCCCCCTGTCTATGGTGATGGTAGAACGACCTCTCCTCTAGGTTTAGAGGATGCCCCTTGTATTTTTTTTTCTAAGCTGAATAACCCAAAGTTTAGTAATCTGTCATTGTGTCCCCCACCCCCTAATAATATTGGTTGCTCTCCTCTGTACCCGTTCCAGCTACGCCTTAATTATCAGGGTGCAGGGTTTATCTACACTTTCATTAAGCTTCTAAAAAGCTTTACTAGTATCTGCCACACAGAAAAAGAGAGATGAGACAGATCAGAGATGAGAGCTGATGAGATCCATGAGATGTGTATAACACACGATGACACATTCCAGCTCTACCACATCTGAGCTATAACACACACAGAGAGCCTTCCATGGATAAAGACCTTATCTTGTCTGTAGCTTGTAGAGCAGCATGCTGCTGCTTATCTGCAGGAAGTGCCTTTGTCTGAACTGGTCTTGTAATAAGGTGGAGGGACAGGTGGGAGAAAGCACTGCATTGTGCAGACGGGAGAAGCTATTCATGAGAAGAATCTGCCCAACCATAAAAATCAGAAGATTTGCAGTCAGATCCCGGGACAACTGAAATTGTGTAAACCAGCACTGATAGAAACAGGTTGGAACATACTGTTAGGTTGTTTAGATTGTGAGCCCCATGGGGACAGGGACCAATTTGTCATGGTTTGTGCAGCGCTGCGTAATCTGTGTGCGCTATATAAATAAAGAATTAATAATAATAATAATAATAATATTATTACATGAACATAACCGAATTACCATTACTATCAGCCCTTTGAGGGTAACCAAAAACCTCAAGTCACAGCACTTTCCCCCAGTACCCGCGTCAGACAACTGTAGCAGAGAGCGGCAGTGTTTGTGATTACAGGGAGGCTCATATAATATACAGCTTGTAAAGGGTTAAAAACAGCAGTCACAAAAGCTGACCCGCTCAGGGGCTGAGAAGTGCAGTTAGTGTCCACCATGAAAAGACGCAAAAAAATCTAAATATAGCAGTAGTAAGTAAATGTACTTTATTTGTAATAACGCCATAAAAAGAGCATTTGTAGGGAAAAAAAAGCAGGTTGCGCTTCTCTGAGTTCTTTGTAAAATTTAATGCTCTATAACTTTTAACTTTTTAAGTTTAATATCACTTTTTAACTATTTTTTTTTTTACAGCTGTGGGAAACTAAAGTCATTCAATCTAAAGCTACGGAAGGTTTCTTCAGAGATCACAATAATGTGCCTCAGTTTGTTCTCCAGTTACCCCAGCATTTACATCAGTCATTGCATGCATCAACAGGTAGGTCAATGTAGCCGGTATTATCATATCTCTGTTGTTGAGTTGTCATTTGTCAGAGCATTTATGATTAGGAGAAACGAGAAACAGACCCCCATAGGCACAGGAGATAAGTCATGCTGAATGACTATGTAATGTATGTGGAGATCACGTATGTGGACCTGTACTCGCAGCAGCATAGTCTGAATACTCTGTGGGGGACCTGTACTCACAGCAGCATAGTCTGAATACTCTGTGGGGGACCTGTACTCACAGCAGCATAGTCTGAATACTCTGTGGGGGACCTGTACTCACAGCAGCATAGTCTGAATACTCTGTCGGGGACCTGTACTCACAGCAGCATAGTCTGAATACTCTGTCGGGGACCTGTGCTCACAGCAGCATAGTCTGAATACTCTGTGGGGGACCTGTACTCACAGCAGCATAGTCTGAATACTCTGTGGGGGACCTGTACTCGCAGCAGCATAGTCTGAATACTCTGTGGGGGACCTGTACTCGCAGCAGCATAGTCTGAATACTCTGTGGGGGACCTGTACTCACAGCAGCATAGTCTGAATACTCTGTGGGGGACCTGTACTCACAGCAGCATAGTCTGAATACTCTGTCGGGGACCTGTGCTCACAGCAGCATAGTCTGAATACTCTGTGGGAGACCTGTGCTCACAGCAGCATACTCTGAATACTCTGTGGGGGACCTGTACTCACAGCAGCATAGTCTGAATACTCTGTGGGGGACCTGTACTCACAGCAGCATAGTCTGAATACTCTGTGGGGGACCTGTACTCACAGCAGCATAGTCTGAATACTCTGTGGGGGACCTGTACTCACAGCAGCATAGTCTGAATACTCTGTGGGGGACCTGTACTCACAGCAGCATAGTCTGAATACTCTGTGGGGGACCTGTACTCACAGCAGCATAGTCTGAATACTCTGTGGGGGACCTGTACTCACAGCAGCATAGTCTGAATACTATGTGGGGGACCTGTACTCACAGCAGCATAGTCTGAATACTATGTGGGGGACCTGTACTCACAGCAGCATAGTCTGAATACTCTGTGGGGGACCTGTACTCACAGCAGCATAGTCTGAATACTCTGTGGGGGACCTGTGCTCACAGCAGCATAGTCTGAATACTCTGTCGGGGACCTGTGCTCACAGCAGCATAGTCTGAATACTCTGTGGGGGACCTGTACTCACAGCAGCATAGTCTGAATACTCTGTGGGGGACCTGTACTCACAGCAGCATAGTCTGAATACTCTGTGGGGGACCTGTACTCACAGCAGCATAGTCTGAATACTCTGTGGGGGACCTGTACTCACAGCAGCATAGTCTGAATACTCTGTGGGGGACCTGTACTCACAGCAGCATAGTCTGAATACTCTGTGGGGGACCTGTACTCACAGCAGCATAGTCTGAATACTCTGTGGGGGACCTGTACTCACAGCAGCATAGTCTGAATACTCTGTGGGGGACCTGTACTCACAGCAGCATAGTCTGAATACTCTGTGGGGGACCTGTACTCACAGCAGCATAGTCTGAATACTCTGTGGGGGACCTGTACTCACAGCAGCATAGTCTGAATACTATGTGGGGGACCTGTACTCACAGCAGCATAGTCTGAATACTATGTGGGGGACCTGTACTCACAGCAGCATAGTCTGAATACTCTGTGGGGGACCTGGATTGAATAACCTATTCTTTCATCTCTTCCGACAAACAACTTAATGCCCCCTGGTCACATGCCTCAGTTTGTAAAATAATACACTTTTTTTTAAAAAAAAAAGTTGGTCTGAGTTCGCCTCTAGAAGACGTCCTTAGTACTGGAAGCAGCCGACCTCCGCCTCCATCTTTGTAGTAATTTGTTTTCATTAAGTTCAATAATTCATCAAAGTAAAATTTCGCTATTTATGAAGTCAAAACACAGAAAGTGGAGGAAAAGTAATGTGATTATTTATTGGGTTCACACCGAGTGCAGGCAGCAGTTAATATGAACAGCTGCGTTCTTCTAAGATCCGAGCCACTCACGGAATTGGAATAGGAGCTTCCAGGGTAAAAAATTAGTCCGGAGAATGGATTAACCCTCGATTCTTCGCTGATCTCTCTCGTTGGCCATAAAAATTATTTCCCAAATTTTTTTTTTATTAATGTTTTTTAAAAAAATAAAATAAAAGTTTTTTTTACTTTGTTTTGCAGTTTTTCAAGGCGCTAGACATTTATCCAGTTTTACCGGAAGTGACATGGTGGGTAAAATTATTAGTGTGTTCTACCATCAAAATCCACCATGATAAACCAGGGACATTACTCATAGATCCAGGCACCGCGACTGTAGTAATCTTCTTATATGTGTCATCCATCACTTTCTTCCTTCTAAAATCAAATTTTAATGTGTACTAATGAGCCAGAAGTGCCCCGGGGGCTGTTACCAGAGCCCCTCCATGTTGTAGGCTGTTACACTGTCCTGGTTTATCATGATTGATTCTGATGGTAGATTTCCTTTAAATCTATAAACTCTTCAATTATCCTGCAACAAATTGAATTATGGGCATTAATCTGTTCAGTATGACATTGAATTTTATTATTATTTTATTTATTTTTGAGCTGTTTCATACATGGTGAAGGGAGAGGGTAAGTCACAGGCTGGTTCTCTCCCGCTGTTGAAGTGTTTTTTTCCATAACCACCACCTATCCAAACTCCAAGGGGGTCAGAATTGGTTCTCTGTTAGTCCTGGATCCCTATTCAAATCCTTTTCCTGACCACCTTTCCATCAACTTTGGGACTTTACAAAAGCCATATACAACCAAAGTCATAGAAGTGAGTCTTGACCGCCAAATTTCAACATGGGTAGTAAGTGTTTGTAGGAAATCCTCTCTCTGCTACCGTATTTTACCCCATGAAACAAGCAACCCCAGGTTGAGGATGACTTTGGTGTGAAATCTCACCAGTTTACCTATAAAATATTTCCAAATAAATTGTGAAAATGAGCTAAGAAGAGTCATGTTTTGCCTGAGATGAGTCAAGTTTTGAGGTTGCAGGGAGAGGGTCAATATACTACAGAACCAAATATGTGGGTGTGTATCTATAAACTACATAGATATCAAGAGAAGAATTTCATATCTAAGATTAATCATCAGGCCCGTGATTCTGTGATCTACAGAACCAGAGATACAGGCTGCTAAAGAAATAGGTTGGAACTGGATCTTAATCTGCAACTCACATTTCCAACTATGGGGCACATTTACTAATGGTCCGCGGACCGCACTATCGTCGGAATATCCAACGATAGCCGATGTGCAACGCATTTGGAAGGGCTTTTTTGTCGCACATGATTGGATTTTGGCGCTACTGCGCCGGCTTTCACGCGACACATTTTGGGGGGTGGGCCGTCAGACGATCCGACGGATTCAGACAACGCGCAGGATTTAACGTGTCAAATTGTGTCAAGACATGCACTCACATACACCAGGAAGAAGAAGGTGAACTCCGGCGGACCTGAGCGGGGAAGCGACACATGCAGGATATCGGGCACATGAACTTGGTGAATCGCGCCGGACCGCCCGGATCGGGAATTGCGACAGGACTGGGTAAGTAAATGAGCCCCTATGTCTTTAACTGCCTGTATTTCTGGTTCTGCTCTTCGAAAGTTATGGGCGTCTGAAGTGACCGTATTTTAAACCTTCTTGGGCAAAACCTGACTCTTCTCTGCTCATTTACATACAAATGGAGGAGATTTTTTAAATAGGTAAATAGGTGAGATTTCACATACAAGAGGGAATCGTAGAAAGGACATTTCATATCCTACCTGAAGGGGTAATAGCAGGTTAAATCCTGCTCACAGGTTCCCTTTAAAGAGGTACAAGGAACATAATTTGTTGTGACGTAAAGCTCTCAGGATAAGATCCAGTGTTATATGTAGTATTATAAGAGCAGTTACTCCTTTCCTCTACATAAAATACATGAGATTATCCTAAGAAAGCTATACATCCAGTATAATGTGGAACGGCAGGAGTGATGGATCACTATATCTGCAGTTCTGAAGTTCAATAAATCAAAATTTTGGCAAAATGTACTAAATGACGGAGCAGTGGGAAGAAGCTGAGCTAAGTTATCACTGTCCCAGCATATTCTCCGCTGCCCTCGCTGATAACAATGCTGAGCACCCCGGCCCTCTGTGGGGGTCACCGGATATTTTGTGTACATCTCTGGCAATGCAGGAGACTGCTCTCCCTAATGCATTGTTACATATGGATGAGCCATCGCCCATGTGGGAAATAAGAAAGAGTGACGAGGCCTAACGTCCTCTTGGGTCTTGACCTGATGGAGGTTTTGAGGTTATATTTCGTGCACCCGGTGTGGATGACGTGTGACATGACATATACAGGGTGTAACACAAGGGTCGGGATGGTGGAATATCTTGTGAATGACACATCGGATCGAAATGCTGAAAGTAAACGTGTCAAATATTTTTTTAAAAATCTATTCAATGATGCCAAACTTGGCCACCTACCCCCACCCCCTGGGGGTGGGACGGGAGCAGGTTTAAAATCTTAAATGGGGACCCCTATTTTTTTTTAAATTTCAGATTCGGATTCCCCAGAAAAAAATGACATTGCATTACATTTAGGCACATGAGGCGGTGCTCCTGAAAAATTTGGTCGGCTGGTGTAGCCAACCAAACCCTGTAATACTGAAATCTCCTGCTACGTTCTGTTCCGCTGCAGTGTGTTTGGGTCCAGTGAATGCAGACGTAGTTTGTCTGGGACGAACTCTCCTATGTGGACTGCCACCCAAATGTAGGCGTTCTCAGCGTGCTAACAACGAATGGGTGGTCCATTGCTTGTGTCAGGTCCTGAAAGACCGAACCGCAAACATGTGCAGGAATTGGATCTCCTTGCAGGGAACAGTTTTTGTTTTCCATTTTTTTTTCTTTTTTTTAGCAGTATTAAAGGAATCCGTCATCAGCTTTGAACGTTAAAAATGCAGGAAGTGCTATGTTTGGAAGGTGTCGGGAGATCTGTTTAACCATATCTTTATATGGACGGTAAGTAGCAGCAGGAGTGTGAAAAGATAATTTTGTAAATTCAGGTTTTCGGCTATTGCAAGTTCTCTGGGCACGTCCTTCATCCTGAAGAGCTTTCTGCTCTCCGCAGTGAATTGTTCCGTAGCCCCTCCCCTCTGCTATGAGTGGCTGCTGTAAGTTTCCAACCGGAATCCAGATGCTGGTCTGTTAAATAGCAGAGGGAGGGGCTGTGGAGCGTCACCGTGCAGAGAGGAGAAAGCTCTTCAGGCTCAAAGACCCTCCCAGAGCCCTTGCAGGAACTACAGAGCTGATTATAACTTCACTTTTCACAGTCCTGCTGCTACTTACAACACACACAAAGGTGTGACTACAGAGAATTCCAGGGACAATACCCTAAACTGTCTGCAGGTTTATGTGGCCAAAGCTGCTGACAGATTCCCTTTTAATGTTTTCAGCACACGATTGATCTAATTTGCTCTATAGTTTCTATGTGAAGCAGGATTGTTTCTCTCTGTATAACATAATTTCCTCCAATACACAGAGCAATACTGGATCCACTGGGACATTCACCCTTCCTCCTGGCATCACGTATCCCTTCCACTTACCGGCTGGGATGACGGTGCAGACGGCATCCGGTTAGTAATATTTTATGTCATGTTTGTTGCATTTAGTTTTGAGTACAATGTGTGACTATTGAGGAGGTCAAGACAAATCACATTATTCTTAATGACAGAAAATGGTCTGGAAGTATATCTATTCTCGGCGACTGCATTGACGTATTCGTCTGTTTTTTTTTTGTGTCTTTCAGTTAGTAATTTGTATAATATAACAAAATCAAAGACATTGGAGTTTGAGCAGACGTGTGGCTATTATTGGAGCTCTGTGCCCTCATGTTCCTCTGTTGTTCCTCCTGGACGTATATAACTAAACTACTGGGTGTTGCTATTCTCCCGCTATGAACAGTGTGCCGACCCAACAGCACTGATCGATGGGGGGCGGTCTGTGCAGGTAAACGCCCAGTTGTCAGTTTAGTAATTTTGTTTCAGGTGGAATAATAGAGGTAACTTGTAACAAAATGAACCTACACCAAAAATATTTCATAGAGAATGCAAAGTCGGCCACGGCAGCAGGTGTTTTGTCTTTTTGGCTTTAAAGGGACCCAGTCATCCTGTCTACAGGACCGGAGATGCAGACAAAGACTTAGCTGTATCCAGCTATGTCTATAATCCCTTGTATCCCCAAGCCTTATGCCATCTGAAAGTAGAGATTCTATAATTTTATAATATATATTGGTTCCAGTTACTTCCGAACCGAAAATAGACTCTTTGGGGGATATTTATCTGAGCTTCTGTGCCACGTCAGTGCGGGGAGAGGCGTTCCTGACCCCGCGCCTGTGCATTCGTTGTGCCCGGAGAATTTTCGTATGTGAAAAAGATAAACTCTGCACAGGACCCCGCCGGATACATCAAAAGGCCCGGAGCCTCTTCAAGTATCCGTCTGCGCTCAAGCACCGGCATATGATAAATTAATCCCCTTCTTCTCCATCCTCTAAAAGTGACTCATCTCAGACAGAAAAAGTGACTGTTCTTGGCTCATTTGCATATAAATTTTTAGTTGTCCCACACAGTTAAGATAAAAAGGATTGGGACCATTTGCTATAAGACACATTATTTCATATTGGCCAGTTGGTGACCCTAAACCTACTGACAGGTTCCCTATCATGAATGTGAATGTGAGCAGTAACAGATCCAGATTACCGTGACTGTGGTAATCTTCTTATATTGGTTGTCCATGGCCGTTTTCCTTCTAAAATGAACTTTAAAAATTATGCTAATGAACCTGAGTGAATACCCTGGGGTATTGCTTCACAGACTATTACACTGCTCCCTAAACCAGGTAAACTCACATAACTTCTCCGAGGGCTGCTCCTCCCTCTTGACTCTATATAGAGATGGGAGTATAGAATTGAAACGACCTTGTGTATAAGTAGAAGGATGTGGTTTGATATCTGCTACCTGTTTGTGGCTGATTTGTCTATACAGGAAGTACATTTTTGGAGTCTTAAGATATGAGATGCATAACTTCTATACAGGTTCATTATGTGTCACCCTTTTATGTCTTGTTTCATAGGACAACTTTACAAAGTGACTGTGCCAGTGATGGTGACCCAAGCTCCCGGAGCGGCCAGGATTGTCCAGCAGCCGGTGCAACAGTACTTCCAGCATGTAGCGCAACCTCCCCGGCCGACCCTTAGTACTCAGTATGGGGCAAGTGTGCAAGTAGGGCAGAAATGGCCACAGCCACCGCAGCAGCAGCAGCAGGTGCCCCCAGTCACCCGGTCTAATGAAGCCGTGAACGGAAACGAGGCAGAGAGGCCGCCGGATAGTAATTTTGGGAATGCTAATGGCGAGTCATTTATTCCGCAGGCTGTTGATATGCAGAACCAGCAACTTGCGAGTAATGTGCTTAATCAGCCATCGAATGGCTTAAAACAAAATAATTTTAATGATATGCCAGCACCGCTGTTTAGTCCCAAGCAGACTGAATTAACCTTGGCTGATAACTGCGAGTCTCTGAATAGCTTAAACACGGCTCAGACAGTTCAAGGACACGCGGACTGTACGGACCTATTGAAATCGCCGGATGCTGATAGCGTGTTGGACCTGATACTGCTGAACGACAGTGACGAAGATGAGAATAAAAATACCCTGCTGAACGACAACAACCTGAATGTCCTCGATAAGGTGGGTCACAAATTACAAGATGGATCATTTGTATCCAAGACTTTATTAGCGGAGTGCCTATATTGGCCAGGGATCGTTTACCTGTGCACCTCCACGTTGGGGACTGCATCAGTCTGAATATTCTATAGGGAACACACAAAGACTTAAGGGAGTGTATAAAAAGTCATACAACCTCCTTTATCAGTCTCACTCTCGTGCTCACTATGTGTCTAATGTAGGAAAACTGACCTGTAAACTTATAGGGAACCTGTCATCCGAAATTGGCATAATAAACCACTAGCAGTTTGTTGTCAAGCAGCTGAACAGCTGGTAGATGATGTTTCTTTCATGACCCAGTGTGGTGGCATCATCCAGGAAATCAACTTTTGAAGTTAGATGTAAGTTGGATGCATAAAGTCAGGGAGGCGGAGAGTTTAACACAGAAGTCAAGCTCTCCCCGCCTCTGAACACCTCCTCACCTGTGATTGACATCATGCACAGGACTTCAGGAGATCTGGATGCAGGACCATCAATTACAGTGAAGGCGGTTTTCTAAGGCAGGGAGAGCTTGACTTCAATGTTAAACTCTCCACCTCCTTGACTTCATAAAACCAATTTTCATCTCACGTCAAAGTTGATTTTCTGGATGATGCCACCACACTGGACCAAGAAAGAAACATTATCTAGAAGCTGCTCAGCTGCTTGCCAACATACTGGTGATGGTTTATTAGGCCAATTTCTGATGACAGGTTCCCTTTTAAAGAGGTTGTACCCATCTGGTGGACGTCTGATTACCGGAAATCCTACTCATCACTAAAACGGGGGTTTTGGTATGTATTTTTTTATGAAACTGTAGCTAGAGGACGCGCCTTGCTGTTCTATTCACTGTCTATGGGACTACCGGAGATACCAGAGCTCTAAGATCGGCAATTTCCAGCGCTCCAAATGGGGCAGCATTAATTATGCTTGAGAACAGGACCCCCTACTGATCATCTGTCACTAACATGTGACAGGATCACAATGATGTTGTTCTGTATTCTGGGACATTCAGCTTTATCCAGAAAATGGACTTTAACCCATTCCCCCCAATGCACTTTTTATTTTTTGCATTTTCATTTTTTTTTTTTTAATTTTCCACTCGGCTCAGAGATTAAACAAGATATGTTTCTGCATCAGTGTAGCATAATGCATAAAAACAAATGGTAGATTTTCTTTAACAGGTTAAGGATGCTTTCATATGCACGACCGTATGCTACCCGTACCGTACCAATATTTTTATGGGCTACATACGGCCCCATTCATTTCAATGGACAATACTTCCATCCATTTATATTGCCGTTGTTAACACCGGATACTGGTCCTATAAAAATATAGAGCACGTCCTATTTTCTCCCGTATTTCAGTTCCGTATGTCCTTAGAAGTCTATGGGTACCTATAAATACGGGTTAAATACGTGCTTTATACGGATGAAAAACATCACGTACAGTATATACGGTCTCATACGGCACCGAAATACTGGACTGGAGAAATTCTACGTTCGTTTGAATGCATTGTGTTGTGTTAGGCTGCATGCACATGGTACCCTATACGGTTGTGTGAATGCAGGCTAAGGCGACATTCACACGACGATGTGCCCGCTGCATCGTACGTAGCACTCGGGCACACGTCGGCGCCCAGGAGAGGAGGACGAAGTAAGTGCCGCTCACCCCTGCCCCTCGCCACAGCAATGTATGGCGCAAGGCGCTGTATTATGGGGAAAGATAGAACACCTCCTATCTATCTCCCGGCTCGGAACGGGGGCGCTCGTGTGCTGCACCGTTCCAATACCGTAAGGCGCCATGCGCCTATTGCCGTCTATGGGGGCCCGATATATGCCGTATATACATTGCTCGTGTATACTTCCCCCATACGGCCGTGTGAATGTAGCCTTAGTGGTGGTTGTTAGTTGCAATACTTCCCCTGTGCATCAACGTACTACTACGGTAGTTTGCTGCAAGGGGTTAAAGACTTTGGGTTAGATGACCAAAGGAGTCATGTGGGTGGAGAAGAGTCCCTCTTAGATGTCCCTTCCTGGCCTCACTAATGTCCAATAGCACAAGTACATCATTGTACTCTACCTTCACAGATGTATCAGCAACTTGTGATGATGTACCCGGGTTATGATGAATTAATAAAGACGAGAGAGATTGTCCAAGGCATGACTTGTCTCCGCCCCTGTGACTCTTTTGTATAAAAAGATGTTGTTTTCTGTACACTGGGAGAGTCTTCATTATAGAGGGACATCACTTATCCGGACACTGCAAGGCTTGTTGGACCTAAATCCTCATGATGGGTTCCCTTTAAGGAACCTTGAAGTAATATGATGTTGAGGTGATCACATAGACCCCTTCCCCGTGCCCACTTGTACGCTAGCCGGACCCCCTGTGACTATCTGGATTGGAGTAAATCCTGATTTGGATGAGATGTGGTTAGGGGTGGTGGGGGAGGGGGTAGTATTTAGGGTGAGACAATGATACCTCCAGGGGACCTGATAAAGGTCCTTAGGGCTGTGGCTAGCACCAGTCTCTTAGGCCAGAACATATATTTTATATTGATCCTAAGACCCAATTTTCCCCTTTTGTAGAACAGAAATGACTTTGTAGAATTTCCTCACATTCTCTGACTGTAGAAAGAAAAGTCTTTATCCGCTAAAACCGCGATCCGGGGTCTTTCTAAACCGGCGGAGATTGTGTTTTCCTCTTCAGCAGTTCCTGTGACCGGGGCAGTTTTTGTAGAAAGTGAAAATCTCCTGTAATAAATATGTATCAGGCGTCTCCGGTCCTCCTGCCGCTCCTCTGAGATGGGGTCAGGGGTCGCCCGTTCTGTGCCCGCTCTTGTTAACCTTCCTTCTCACTGTGCGCTCCTGTACACATTGCCGAGACGCCACATTACTTTGTAATATCTGTTGCACAGTGTTTGTGGCATAATTCTTCTTTGTTACTTTTGGACTAAGTTTTGAGGCTGCATTTACTTTGTGCAGGTCGCAAGTTCTGCAGCTTTGTCTCCTGTAAACCAGGGACACTTACTCATAGATCCAGGCACCGTGACTGTGGTAATCTTCTTATATTTGTTATCCTTGGCCTCCTTCCTTCTAAAATCAACTTTTAAAATTATGCTAATGAGCCAGAATTGCTCCTTGGGGTATTACCAGAGCCCCTCTGTGCAGCAGCTTTACAGACTGTTACACTGTTGCCTCCTCTGCTCCCTCAGCACTTCACCCCTGATGTAATCTCCCTGCAGCAGAGCATGTGTTAGCACAAAGGGAGGAGGAAGTGGTTATGCACAGTGTAACAGCTTGTGAAGCCTCATCACATAAATAACAAAAATAAGATCACCACAGTCACAGTGCCCGGATCTATGAGTAAATGCCCCTGATTAATCAAGAGGTTATCCGATCACTAGAAGTTTTTTCTTATGCACAGGACAGGGGATAACTTTCTGTTCAGGGGGGCGTTACAGTGATGGCTCCCACATGGATTACTAGTAAGGGGTCAGTTGTACCAAAAATGGAGTGACAGGTCAGACATGCACTGTACACCGTCTATAGCACTGACAGAAGTAGTAGCAGAGTACTGCACTCAGCTCCCTACATTGAGATCAATAGATGGGGATCTACAGCAGATGGATCTATGGTTCTGGTAACATTTTAAAGATGAGGAGTGAACTACAGATCCAGAGATGCAGAGTGTGCGCTATATTTTTTTTTTCTGGCGATGGCGCCTAAGGGTGACACCGTACCGTGCTATGCATAACGCACTCCAATGGTGGCCAAATACTACCTGCTGTTCATACAGCTAGCGTACAGCCGCCATAAACTGTTGTCCGAAAGAGGCCTTCTCTGATACGTGTACATGTTTCTAGGTGCTTTAGAACCAAAGAAAGAGCCATCTGAAATGACACTCCCGTTGCAGCCTCTAAAAGTGACTCATCTCGGGCAAAGATGTGTCAGGCCGTGAGATAGGGGAAAATCTATGTAGACACTTATGCTGTCGCTTCTATATTACCTGTCCATTTGGAAAGGACATTTTATACCCTACCTTAGGGGGCTTTTCTAGCCCCAAACTGTAAATGACTTTTCCACAGGACAGGTCACTAGTAGCTGACGAGGGGGGACACCCCACATTGCAGAGATGTAATAATAAGAAGTAATAAACTCCCCTGTATAATATGGGTAGAAGGTTCTCCAGGATATTCAACACTTCATCCTTTTCCTTTGATTTTATTTTTTGAAATCGCATTACAAGTAAAATGTTGTTGTGTTTTTTTTTTTTTTTTTTTAGCCGAAAACTTTTAGTGACCCATCTCCTGGTTAAGGTCCACGGGGGCAGTCAATAGAGAGGCAGCATCCGGAGCTTTCCGACCAGAGAAAACCCCTTTAACTGTAATATGATACAAAGTAGAATCGTGGAGATGAAGTGTTGGGATATGTTTTGGGTTTTTTTTAGTTTGTTTTTATGCCTTTTTAGCATTTCCTTTATATTTATTAAAACCTGGAGCTGACATTGAGGGTAGCAGAAGCGCAAAAGGTTTTCCTACTTTCTTGCGAAGTTCTCGTCTCCATCCATATTCTACAAGGTGAGTTTTTATTATTTACAGGTTTTTACATCTCTCTGATACAATATTTAAGCCGCAGTATTCCTCGGCCCCCGTCCCCCCGCGCAGTTTGCTGAGCTCCGTGTATTCACCGGCGCAGACAGAAACCCGAGCCGACAACCCTCCATGTAAATTGGTTTTTAGAAGCTTTTGAGAAATGAGTCTGTGAGAAAATGTATCGATTTTTATTCCGTTTTTGCCTTTTTTTGTGGATCTGCCGGTGTCCTCGTGGACTCTTTTATTCTCCCCGTTCTCAGTTTGTTGGTTTGAGAAATTGGAATACGACGTCCCAGTGGCCGTAAAAGGCCCATTAAAGGGGCGCATGGTTAAAATCTATCAGGATCGCTGTCTAAGAGGCTGACGCGTTCTCAGATCTTTCTCCGAATATTTCATAAGAGACGATGTATTGTTTCTCTATAGACTATGAGGTTTTTATGATGCCTGAAAGTCTTAAAGGGGTTGTGTGTGGGGAGAATATAAATAAGTGTTTGGGTTATGTCAAAAATTTAACATTAGAAGTTCTCTCCTCGGTGGTCCCCCAACTCCTCTGTTCTGATACAACTCAAGAAGCAATGGTCTCTCTCGACAAATAGGAAATACTAACTCAGCCAATCACTGGCCAGTGTGGAGTGTGATTGGCTAAAATCCACTTCCTGCTACTTCCTGTGGAGACAGGAAGTAGAAATGTACTGCATCAACTCACATTGCACGACCATGGCAAGCAGTTATGGTATCACGTAAAGGGGCCATGATCAGCTGGTATGGTCATGTGACTTGTATGGCATCACCTGGCGCTAAAGAAGAGGAAGTAAAAGCTGACGGTGGGGGATACAGTATTAGGGCTCATTCATATGAACGTACTGGGGACTGATATGCGGCTGCACCATTTACAGGCGGATATCGGTTTCCCATTGATGTCTATGACACTCGATCTCATGTTATCTCACCGCACGGCAAAATATAGGACGTGTCCAGGAGGACATACGGCATGTGAATGAACCCTGATGATGTGTTCAGTAAACCCTACCGGTATCACAATCCACTGTTCTTGTGTCCTAGGTTTTGTCCGGAGAGAAACCGATCATTCCGAACGACGGCGACATCATCCAAGTTGACGGAACCGGAGATACGTCGTCCGATGAAGATCTGACAGCAGTGAGAGACGTTGATGAAAATGAATTTCTGGGCATCATTGACACTGAAGACCTGAAGGCGCTGGAAGAGGAGGATTCTGGGTCAAATGACTCCACCAGCAACAGCAGTGACGACGAGGACCCCGACATCGATGTGATCGAGGAGGTACTGTATACCGTGTAGGACGTGATCCGTGCGCTATATTTGAGGGTTTTAGACCTGACATGGAATTCGGCATGGATTAAGCCTCCCATTTCGCACTCCTTATCGGGTTGCGAGAAATTTTTGGGCTAAGCCAAGGAAGTAAAATCTGCTACACCAAAAGCGGTATGGTAATAATTTCCCACCGAAATGTCAAGGATAAGCCCAGAAGGAACCTCTTAATGTGCTCCGCCCAATGCTTAATGGGTCATCCGTAGGCACGATGCATGTTGGGGGTTTTTAGGGACCCTGTGATGCACTGGCATTGGGTGGGTTAAGATGTCTTAGGTGGGGGCAGACGATGAAATGAGGAGGAGGGTGTTACGGAGAGAGGCGCTCCGACCCCAGTGCCTGAAAGTGTCTACATACCAATTCCGGCTCCTTTTCCTGAACTCAATGGGGGAGATTTATCAAAAGTGTCTGAGAGCAAAACTGCTCTAGTTGCTCTTAGTAACCAATAAGAGCTCAGCTTTCATTTTCCCACAGCTGTTTATAAAATTTGAACTGAAAGCTGATTGGTTGAGAGCAGAACTGTTCTAGTTGCTCATGGCAGACAGTTGCGATACACGGCCCAATGTTTCCAGGACAGAAAGATATACAATAGCTACAAAGTACACAATAGTTGTAAGGCGCTACACTCCCTTTAAGTGAAAACGGGAGGACACCAAACGACACATGGTAAGTGAATGCTACATGTCCAGGAAAGAAAATCGGGAATTCCTCTTTAACGTGAATCCGATGGTATCGCAGCCATCATCCTCCCGGGAGCCTTGGGATATTTCGGAGCACTGAGCTCGGATCGTGTCCCGTTTAGTCATCGTTTCTGTTCGACCTCTGAACTTCATGTGAGAAAATGTGCCTTGGCCTGTACTAAGCAGAACCTTCACTATGAGGCCCATGAGACTTCCGAGCTTCCTCTAAATGGTGAGTTTTGGATTGTATGTGACAGTGGTTTTCGAGCAGTGACCTGGAACATCTGCTTTACTGACGTCTGGTTGGGATGCGGGACCTCGTGTAGGACCTTCTAGACAACCCCTTACCATTTCTGATGGCCTTCTTCTAGTAGTGTGACTTTTTTTCTTCTCTTGCTATAGGATCCCTTGAATTCTGGAGATGATGTGAGCGAACAAGAAGTTCCAGACCTTTTTGACACGGATAACGTTATAGTCTGTCAGTACGACAAGGTATTAACCCCTAACACTACTTCAGGCTACTTGAAAGGCCACCCGGCCTCCATCAGTGTGTCCACGTATGATGCAGGGTTGTTGTCCCCTAACCACAGAATACTGAGTAACAATCTGATTGGTTGAGGTCCAAACACGTGGGTCATGTGCCCACTGATGAATGGAGAAGCGAGTTGATCATGCGTCCTGCCACTCTGCCCAGGACTGAGAGTGTGGGTGATAGTGGGGTCACAGCAACCCCCCAAGATCAGATTATAACCCACTATCCTGTGATCATTCAATCCTTCAACCCCTCCCCCCCCCCCACAAAAAAAAAGTCATGAAAGAGTTAATTCTGTTTTCCTTCATGTACTTTGCAAAATTGTCACCCCCCCCCCCCATCCGTGGTTTCTTTGGTGGCTTCCTATACTGTTACGGTGTTTCCCGAAAAATAAGCCCTAACATGATTTTTCAGAGTAGGGTTGGAATTTGTTGCCCTTATTCTGGAAATAAGCCTTAGTTGTAGCAAGGCAAACTTTAAATGGCTATATCTCCTGATCCATGACGCCTAGAAATTCTGGTGTTATTTTAAAGAGGAGAGTCTCCCCTTTAATATCACCCAAGGATTGTGTTTCTAGGTGCCACAGATACCACATTTCCCTCAAAAAAGGGCCTATTTACAAACCATATCTTCAGCACTGGGGCATATAGAAACTTAGTTCTGGTGTCATTTTAAAGAGGGTGTTTTCCCATTTAATGTCACAAAGGTTTTGTTTCTAGGTGCCACAGATCTGGAGATATCCACTGTTAAATATACACATGGGTTTTGGATTATAATATTCAGCTTCCAATCGCGTTAAGTCCAATAATTTAAAACTTTTAAGTATTGATATCTATCTATCACCATAATACTTTATGCATTTTTAAATGGAAGTTTCATCTCTTTAAATTATCACCAGAACTCTGTTTCTAGGTGCCACATTTCAGATCTAGCCATTTGAAATGTACCCCTGTCAGTTAAAGGCAGCATAGAGGAGGAGGGAGCTGCAGGGAAGAGGGAGCTGTCCGGTGCAGTGCACTATACATCTGGACAATAGGAGTTTCGCAAAGGAATTCAGAGTTGGAGATTTATAATGATGCGTCTGAAGTGACTCCTTCTGCAGCCTTTAAACTTGCCTCATCTCAAGCAAATATGACTCTTCTCTGCTCAATGTCACATGATGTTGGAGGAGATATATATTTTTTAAATTGGTAAACGGGTGAGATTTGAAATAACAGAGGGAATTCTAGAAAGGAAATTCCATCTCCTACCTGAGGGGGCTGCTAGTTTAATGGGGTAAACTCGCCTGTCACCCCCCTCAGACTTCTTGCATGAGTCGGGTTACCTGTCTGTCTGTACACGGCCTCTCCATCGTCCGCTCTCCCCGCGCTGCAGATGCTTTTCCTTTTGGGAACCTCCGTATTTCTCCAGCAAAACAAAACCTAAATATGTGATTCAGCGGCCAAATTATCCAGAGAGTCTAAGGATGTTTGCTCGATACTACAAAGCGATAAGCCGCACGTCTTTGGAGAATGTTTTTTTTTCAGCAATGCCTGCCATAAAGCGAGATGACTCACAGTGCGAATGTTCTGCTATAACTCTCCTTTTATTTGTTTCTCCAGATCCACAGAAGCAAAAATAAGTGGAAGTTCTACTTAAAGGACGGGGTCATGTGCTTCGGAGGAAAGGATTATATTTTTTCGAAAGCCATCGGAGAGGCAGAATGGTGACGGGCGGATGAAGAGCCAATCACAAGATTTGTTTATGTAAATGATCAGTCTTTAGTCTCTTGTCTTGTCAATGTGTAGTTATAGGGAATCCGTCAGCAGTTCTGACCATACAGAGCTGCAGACAGTGTTGGGTATTGGCCCTGGAGATCTGTGTACTCATACCTCTGTGTATATTGTTAGTAGCAGCAAGACCGTACAGACTAGTTTAATTTTCTGGGATTGTAAGGGCACTACAGGAGTGCCCTCACACTGCTTTACTCTGTGCTTTCTGCATTGAAGCGCTCCTAGTATTCAAACAAAATCCTGCATTGGCGCAGTGGAGCTTGATGCAAGATCACAGCCTTGTGAGGACTCCCCCACAGTGCTCCGAGTCCAGTTACAATCCTGGAATATAAATCTATATTTCACAGTCCCGCTGCTACTAACAACGCACATAAAGGTATGGCTACACAGATCTTTAGTAGCAATGACTAATACTGGCTGCAGTCATGGGATTGAAGATGCATGACCACAGCTCCATCTCCACCACTTCTCTATTTACTCGAAGGAATCTATACTACAGTTTTTTGAGGCTCCCAGTGATATCATACACTTATCACAAATCCTATGGAAACACTGTTTGTAGCAGTAGAGCATCCTGGATACAGTCTACATTGAATTTCTCCCCCTAGTGGTGGCTGCAGGTAACCAAAATGTAACAATTACATTCTAGAGGATTTCCACAGAAAACAAGCTACAATTACTGTCTGTATATAGGTACATTGTGATGTCACAGAAGGCTGGGCCTAGAAAAGACACAGTGTTAAAGATTTACTTTCATTTATTTGTGCTAATGTTTAGTGAGATCTAGGATCTAGTGCATCCTTTCAAATATCTGAATTTGTTTTTCTTTTTTTTTTTTTTTGTAGTATTTTCAGGCGGAGCTTCTGATCAGAAGATGTTAATATATAAAATATATATGAAATATATTTATGTGCTTGAGTTTTCTTCTTTTAAGTTATTAAAAATTCTATTGAGCATTTATTTGTGTCATGTGGTTATCTTCCTTGGTATCTACGAGGGACTCGGTGCTGTCCTAACAAATTTAACAAGTTCGTAAATATTTCTAGTCTCAACATATCACAAGATGAAAACCTTAGGAAAAAATAAAAACCTCCTTTTCTGATACTATGTCACAAGATCTATACCCTATATGTGTTTGTGTAGCTAGAAGGATAAGCTGAGTGTGCGCAGAAGTCTCCTTGGAAGAATTGTGAGATAGAAGTGCTCCCCTATGACCCATCAGTCCCCTGAAGCCAGCCTGTGATTGTGCAGAACTTTCTTTGTCTCTCTATGCAACTCAAGCAGTACAGTAACATAGACACCTCACCCCTCTGCAGCCCCCTCCCCACCCGTTTCCCTGGAACACCATCTTCACAGCAGGGAAGCTGTTAACGTTTTGTGTTCAGACTGCACGGACTATACATTTCATGTAACTGTTTCACTACTGGTTTCTATTACTTATTACATGCTCCACTGTGTGACGAAAGCTGCAAAGCTATTTACTATATAGTCCCATATGTACACAATGGTTGAGGTGTATCCTTCTGTTCATGCCAGAATATTGTAGTAGTTTGCACTTTGAAATTCTGTTGCAGCAAACTAGGCCAACTGATAGGAGGTGCAATGTACGACTCCACAGTCTTTTATATAACACTAGATGAATCATTCAGATTAGACACAATGATAATTATGGTGCAACTTGGTGGATTTACTTATTTACCTGTAGGAATCTCACTGGATTTGCTTATTAAATTATTTCATAAGGGCACAGAAAGCATCATAGAAATGTAAAAAGAAAACCTCACCAGGAATGTCATGGTGACAGGTCCCTAATAGTCTGTGCTACGGTTATTGAAAAAATGCCTTTGCCAGCTTTCTGAATCACTTCAGTACTTTATAAAACTTTATTTCATGTTACCTGGCTCCCTGCCAGCAGCATGTGGTGAGTTGGGGGAAGAGGGGTTGCCAGCTGCAACCTATGTGTGCCTGTGTATCATCATGCATTCTTCCCAGTGAGGGAGCTGCATGAGAGTGGACTGCATGATGATACACAGGCACACATAGGTTGCAGCTGGCAACCCCTCTTCCCCCAACTCACCACATGCTGCTGGCAGGGAGACAGGCAATGTGAAATAAAGCTTTATAAAGTAGTGAAATGATTCAGAATGCTGACAAAGGCATTTTTAGACATCGCTATGTTGATTTTGAATATGACAATTTGGCAAAAATTTTATTCTGAAATCGGAGATATACTTGAGGCGAGTCTTCTCCAAACATCATCATTTTATTAACACTTTCTTTGTCATGGCACACAATATCTACCGGCACTTGTTGCTTGTTCTTTTAGAACATTTCATACAAAAATACATGTTTACCACAACCAAAATAGCAACCGTCTGGTCGAACCTCGTATATACATAAATAGATGTACATATTTACAGAGAGATTCCCCTTTAAGGAATGGTTTGTGCAGCTTAAATAAGTACCACGGGTTGTGCGGGAGACTTAGGTATCGAGACATGCCGGCTTGTCATTCACGCTCAAGTACTGGCCATCGAAGGTGGTGAGGTGCAGATCCCCGCGGGAGGTCTTTTTTGGCCCACTGTATAAGCTGTCGGTCTTGCAGTTGGAGGTATAGGCAGTGAAATTGTTGACTCTGTAAAGTTCTGCTTGAGTCTTGCAACACCCAAACTTGCTCATGAGCAGAAAGAAATCCCTTCGAAACGCCTTGGTGAAGATTGCATATAGGAACGGGTTGGCACAGGAATTTACCGGGTAGAAGAGGACCAGCAATATTTTGGAATTGGTCACAGTAATGAGCGGAACTTTGAAGGCCGCGGAAATGGCAAAGAAAGATATTGGCGCCATGCATGTGAAGTCCGTGAAGATGAGCACCGCCATTTTCTTGGCTATTTTGGTATCTTTGTTGGTTGGCGTGAGCTCGGGGTTTTGGACGGCGATGTAGATTTTGATGTAACAGGCGCATATGATGATGAAGGCAAGGACGTTGAGCACCAGTATGATGATGATATACGCCTGCGAGAGGGGGGTTTCTATGTCCATCGGGAGGCATATACTGACTTTTATGTAATTGCTTACACCGACGAGAGGCAGAAGAGCGATGAGTAGAGAAAATATCCATCCTCCAAGCATGATCAGGATTGCATGTCTAAGTCGGAGCTTACGGTCCAGTTGCATTGCATAGGTTATCGTGTGCCACCTCTCCAGGGTTATCACAGTCAGAGTGTATACCGAGAGCTCACTGGCAAATACAGTGAAGAAACCGGCGGCACTGCAGCCGCTCCCTGTCTGCCAGTCGATAGCGTGGTTATAGTACTGACTTTTAGTCTTGGAGTCCACCGAAGCTATAAGCAATAGATAAATACCCATGCAAAAATCTGCAAACGACAGGTTACACATGAGGAAGCGAGGGACCGTCAACTTGTAGTGACTGGTCAATAGGACGAAGAGAACCACAGCATTTCCTAGGATAGCAAGAACACTGATAAACCAGATAAGGACCCGAAGGAAGTTGTAGCCCATGATGTCCTCACATGGGTTAAAGGCATCAGGCTCTGGGTTGCATCTGAGGGTCCTTGGCTGACATAAATATTCATAGTCTACAGTCAGTTCCAAACTGGAGGAAACAAAAAATGTAAATGCAGATCAGTAATTGCATATAATGTCATGATTCGCTTACAAATATTGTGATGCTGAGCCATTCCAGGGTCTAAACTATACAAATATGGTGGAAACTAAGGTGCAGGGTGAAGGGGAGAACCAACATGTCCAATCACATGTGTAAAAGCCTTCACGGGATGTATAGGCCACCCAAATACATAACATTATCAGTGCTCCTCTGACAGGGGGGAGGTCTGGACAACCTTTATTTGTAGGTAATGTTAAACTTTAGGTAAGCAACTTAAGGTGAAACTTAACTCTAGCAACCAGTCTCTATGGGGAATGTGAGACTGACATTCACATTAACAACGCTCAACTGTTGGGTTTCATCATGGGTGACTCTTTGTTTCCAAACACTTTGGCTCGTAGTTATAATTGGGGGGATCTCTAGTTCTCAGGCTACTTTTGACACTGATGACCTGTGCTCGGGATACCTAAGGGACAGGTCAGGTCGGGTCGATCCTTTTCTGGCAGTGGAACTGGAATTAGAAACAGTGGATCCAAGAAATTACAGCTCTGGTCCCATCTGCAGGACTCTGGACAGAGTATTTTACTTTTGGCTTCAGAGGATCCCCAAAACAGTCAATCTGTGCAGGGTATAAGTGTTTGACCCAAATTAAGGACAGTGAAGTTCCACCAGGATTGAAGACTGTATGCAAATGAACCTGAGGGGCTCCATTAACACCTATGGAGCCCCTAAGGCTCATATGCCTACAGCCCTTCATCCCGGTGGTAGATGCCCTTTAATGTCAAGAATCGTAAAACCCCTTTAAGCATTGCGGCCTGTCCATAACATGGGTTGTGTCTATAGATCATGAGGCATGTTATGAAGGAAAGAGATATAAAATATCATACAACCAGTATTGTTTTACCATAAATAAGCTTCGTGTGCTGAAACCAAATCCCCCTTTTATTTCCTCTAAAGACTTAGACTTCTCCTAAGTGATATATAGGTCGCTTGTACTTACTTTGAGTCATTTGTTTGCTTCCTTGGCAGAATATCACACTGACTTGTTAAGTTTCCAAAGTATGCAAGCGGGGAGTTAAGCCTGGGGGGGGAGCAGAGCATAGCGGAGCGTCACATAATGAACATATCCTTTATTTACCTATCTTTATGCTTGTGACATCAATTTGTATTGATTTTAAGTAATAAAGAGCAACACAACAAAAAACAGCAAGTACAAAGCACTGGCATAGGAACAAAAACAGCAGGATATGTCTTCCAAAGGTGCCGTATACTCCTTGTAGAGAACCAGGTACAGAGCCAGGAAAGATACGACACACTAAGGAATCAATGTATAAAGGAGTGAAGAACGTATAAAGGGCGAGGGAGAAGAGGGGAGAAGTGGGAACATTCACTCTGTACATAGGGACTAGGTTTACCTAGAGGCACAGTAGTCACATGTCTATAGAAGACCCTAAAGTAACAATGCACTGTGGTTAAAACATTTACATATGTAAATGAAGGCTTAAAGCTTCTTGTAACCTTTAAAGGAAATCTGCCAGCAAAATCCATCATGATAAACCAGGGACATTACTCATAGTTCCAGGCACCGTGACTGTGGTAATCTGCTTATATTTGTTATCTATGGCCTCCTTCCTTCCAAAATCAATGTTTAAAGTTATGCTAATGAGCTTGACAGGCTCTACCTCTGCTCGGTCTTCACAGACTATTAAACTTGCCCACCCTGCCCCAACCTTCCGTTGCAATGCATGCTTCTGCCATGAGAATACATATGGGAGAGGATGAGAAACAGGGCCGTATTGTATGACGGGCTCCCGGGGTGCACATCCCGGGGTCCCCACCACGTGTGGGCAATTTGGGAGGTCGCATGGCTGTCCGAATCACCCATAATATGTGCTGGTCTGGCTGCTGCTTCAACCTGGCGGTACTCGACAGACTCCAGTGTATGTAGAGTGAGGGAACAATAAGTTCCCTGCTCTGTCATAGACCCGGGTGCACACACACCCGACGTCGGCACCCTGACTCAGGAGGAGAAATGAGAGAAGAGGAGGTCAGCGTGCATCGGAGAACATGGGAAGGTGAGTACAATTTTATTGTTTTCCAAGGGGCTGTATATATATGTGCTACAGGGGGGTGGGGGCCGTGTATATATATATATAAGTGTGTGTGTGTTACTGGGAGGGGCTGTATTTATTTATTACTGAGGGGGCTAGATATATTTCTTATAAGGGGAGTCCCCCAACAGTTTGCACCTAGGGGCCTCCACCAACCTTAATCGGCCCTGGTGAGACAGTATAATAGCCTGTGAAGAGAGATATTTTGTGCTCTCTCTTCACAGACTGTTACACTGTCTCTAGCAACGCCTCAAAAGCCCTTCAGACTCATTAGCATAATTGTAAAAGTTGATTTTAGAAGGAAGGAGGCCATGGATAACAAATATAAGAAGATTACCACAATCACGGTACCTGGACATATGAGGAAGTTTCCTTGGTTTATCATGGTGGATTTTGATGGTGGATTTCCTTTAAGTTAACATTGCAATAGTGATTAGTGAATGTGTGTACATGAAGAATAACACTATTACCCCATCATATGACTTGTATTCTTTATTCCCAGCTTTATTTTGCACCCCTCCTCTCTCCTGCACCCGGCTGGATGCTTGCCTGAGCTATGGTCTGGTCCAGCATTTATTTGTGCAGATAAGGCCTTAGTGTGTATTTTATTAAACCAGACAAAGTTGTGGATGTGAGCTGCTCATTCTGTTAACTGCCTGTATCTTTGGTTCTGTAGATCACAGAATCACAAGCCTTATACAATTTAAAAGAAGCGATTCTTGTCTTTAATAAGAGACCAATTTGGCAAGCTCTTTTTAATGCTGCATAATCTGTGTGTGCTATATAAATAAATTATTATTTTTATTATTAGATCTGATTCTAGGTGTTATACGTATATCCCAAGATATGGCATCTGAAAATGTTGCATCCCCCTCCAGCCTCAGGAAAAAAGTGACAATTCTCTGCTCATTTCCATATTACAGATTTAGGCTACATTCAGACGCCCGTTGCCCGCCAGGCACATGGCGGTGCGCCGGGAGAGGAACAGTAGGTGAGCGCTGCTCACCCCTGCCCCTCTCCATAAGGATATATGTCGCACGGCGCTGTATGCCGTGGAAAGATAGGACATGTCCTATCTTTTCACGGGGTACTGAGCGGTATGGTGCCGCACGTGTGCTGCACCATACCGCTCTTGTAGGTTGCTGTGCGCCCATTGCTGTCTATGGGGGATGTATATCAGCCGTATATATGTCCCCCATACGGCCGTCTAAATGTAGCCCTACCATAAAATGTTTTACTTAGGCTACATTCATACTGTCATTGCCTGCCGTACTGTAGCACGGTGGCACACGGCAGTGCCGTGGGAAAGGAGGAGGGCGAGAGCGCCGCTCACCCCCGCCCCTTTCCATAGGAATATATGGCGTACGGCGCTGTATCCCGTAGAAAGATACCGTACGGCTCCCATTGCACCGTAGCGCTCGCGTTGGGCGCCGTGAGTCCATAGCGATGTATGGGGGACGTATATCGGCCGTATATACGTCCCCCATATGTTCGTGTGATTATAGCCTTAAAAGAAGGAATTCTAGAAAGGGCATTTTATGCCCTACCTGAGGGGGAGTGATGGTTTAGTGGGGTAAAAAGCTAGTGACAGTGTCCCTTTATATCTGATGGTGTCTGCCCATCCTTATACCAACACAGGACAGAACATACAAGATAATGAGGGAGATTTATCTCAAGTGTCTGAGGTAAAACTGACTTAGTTGCCCATGGAAACCAATCAGAGCTCAGATATTATTTTATAAACAGCTGTAGGAAAATGAAAGCTGAGCTCTGATTGGTTGCCATGGGCAACTAGAACTGATCTGTGGAAGGAAAACAAATCTAGGCCCGAGCCAAAGCTACCGGCTCCGGAAATCTATAGAAATGAATGGCCGCCCACTGATTTCTAGGAACAGCATGTAAAACCTCAGCAGTGGCGCCGCTGTCATGTCACACAGGAGTTAAATAAATATGTAAAACAATTTCCATTTAATACGTTTGTCGCTTCCAGCCAACTGGTGAGAGCGCTATTTGTTTTATCATTGTAATTATCAATGCGGTAATCACGTCTTGTTTTTATGTATTTGGGCAGCCAAACCGTCGGCATATTATTTGACTTAATTGTCTGCCAGGTTTAATCCCTTATTTATGTAATTATGGATTGCAATTATACATCATTAAAACTGGAAAAGCTGTTCCCCAGGATCGGCATGGATGGAAATGAAGCGCGCTGGTTATATGACAGTATTATTTTACAAGTGAGGACATCATGGAGGCAACCGTATTGTGGGGAACGATTAGACTTGTCAATCAACAATCCCAGAATTCGGACATTTATACCGATCATGGTCCCCAATACCTCACTAATGCCTTGCGCCTCATTGTCTAAGCAGTTTAGAATAAGAATTAAGATCAGTTTTTGAGGCTTTTACAAACTACGAAAGTGGACGTGCAAAAATATGGGCCTAAGTTGGGCTGCATTGCTCAAAATTATGTAAAACAAAGCCAAGTAATAGGAGATTGTTAGATCATACCAAAGGGTGTAACTAGGAGAGGCAGGGCCTCATAGCAGACTTCTGAATGTGGCCCCTTAAAAAGTATACATATTTGTGTACTCACACATGTGAGTTACAATAACTTACATTTATACACTCATATATACACACATTTATATACTTATATACATACAGTATCATATACACCCATGCACCCACACACATAAAGAATATACATACCCAATATAAAACTAATACCCCAGATGATAGGCAGCCCCCTCCTGGTTATTTTATATACAGCCCCCTCACCCCCTATGGATTCATTATATACAGAAGCCCTTAACCCTACGGATTCATTATGTACTGCCTTATGTGGCCCCCCCTAGCAGCTCGGGGCCCTGACACTTGCTCAGTTATGCCCAGTGCTGGTGCAGGACCTGCCTTGGACCACACAGTCTTACATTAATTGCAGGATTTCTCAGAAGTGTTCTAGTTGCTCATGGCAACAAATCAGAGCTCAGCTTTCATTTTCCCACAGGTTTATAAAATGAAAGTTGAGCGCTGATTGGTTGCTAACTAAAACAGTTTTCCTCTCAGACACTTCTGATAATTCACCCCCAATTGACAATGTGATATATCTGCTTCAGTACAACCTGGGGCAAATTATCATGAAAATTATGGACCCCCACAAGTCTAATTTTTGTTAACATTTTGATGCATATTGTCTTCATTCAAAACCAGATCCAAGCCTCCTGTCTTCTATCTACTTTAAGTTTTGAAGTTCAAGGAACATTAGAGTACCTTTAAAGGTACAAGAGACTTTCCAGGACCTGTAAAGTTCCTCTAATGGTCCTTAAACTGCAAAACTATGCAATGTGTATGTATATTGAGAACCAGCAGCACAAATGTATGTAGATTTTAGGGCTGAAGGTCCATCTCTTTATTATCTCTTTATGGAAGTATAAAACGTGGTGGGTGGTTTGGGTGGCCATTGGCCTCCTAGAAGCCATGGGCTAAGAGCTACCGCCCATATTATAACCTCCTACTATGTACAAAACTGCCTAAGGTCCAATACAACTAAAGGTCTCAAATAGAGATGAGCGAGCACTAAAATGCTCGGGTACTCGTTATTCGAGACGAACTTTTCCCGATGCTCGAGTGCTCGTCTCGAATAACGAACCCCATTGAAGTCAATGGGAGACTCGAGCATTTTTCAAGGGGACCAAGGCTCTGCACAGGGAAGCTTGGCCAAACACCTGGGAACCTCAGAAAAGGATGGAAACACCACGGAAATGGACAGGAAACAGCAGGGGCAGCATGCATGGATGCCTCTGAGGCTGCTTAATCGCACCATTATGCCAAAATTATGGGCAACAGCATGGCCATGACAGAGTGACAGAATGAAGCTAGATAGCATCTAAAACATCCAATAATTGACCCTGACACTATAGGGGACGGCATGCAGAGGCAGCGGCAGCAGGCTAGAGAGTGGCATGGCGACATACCCTAATTGGACTCAGGCTTCAAACCAATGGGTGTCAGAGAGGAACCAAAGGAGGTGAGCAAGAAGCGCTCAAATAATATCGGTACATGATAAAAGTTTGCCAGTATATTTTGTGGATTACACAGCAGGGTGGCGACAAAGTTAACATGGAAGCCATGAAAACAACCCAAAATTCTGCCTGACACAGCTCGTTTGATAAGGGGACCATGTATGCTTACAGTTCATGCCAGTCGCTGCACTGGCTGCCAGTCTCCTTTCGAATACAGTTTAAAATAATAATAACCCTCATCCATAAAGCTCTGTATAATGCTGCACCCCCCTACCTCTCCTCTCTTATCTCAGTCTATCGCCCAACCCGTGCTCTTAGATCCGCCAGTGATCTTAGATTAACCTCTACCCTAGTGCGGACCTCCCACTCGCGTCTCCAAGACTTCTCTAGAGCTGCACCAATTCTATGGAATGCTCTGCCCCGGACTATCAGACTAATACCTAACCTCCAAAGTTTCAAACGTGCTCTTAAAACCCATTTCTTTAGGCAAGCCTATAACACTCATTAACTGCATGAAGTTTTAACTCTTCTACTAACCCGTCCTGTGTCGTCCTCCCATCTGTTATCCAGCAACCAACAGGCACCAGACTTCTCTGCAGTCCCATTCACCCTGGACCTGGTATATAAGATGACGGCTGAGTGGTTCAAGCGACAGCAATTCCATTTATTATATTTTTTTCTATTCCCTAAGAAGAATGGCTTGACCATTAAATATTCTTTTACCTCGTGTTACCCCATCATCTTCATAAACCGTAAGCTCTGGCGAGCAGGGACCTCACTCCTGTTGTTCCATACAAATGTTGTGCTCTGTTACATTACATTTGTATTTGTTTCCTATGATTTGTAAAGCGCTACAGAATATGATGACGCTATATAAATAAAGATTATTATTATTATTATTATTATGGAGGCAGTGAACTAGTAGTAGATTAAAGGTGCTGCAACTATGTTAGTTGGATCTTGGGATGGAGCTGGCGCTCTGCAGCCAGGCGAGCTTTCGCCAATCCAAGCCCCTGTCTCTAGGCTACTCCCCAAACAGCACTTCTAAGAACCTTTTGTATAAGATCAAGTGTAGTAGCGTTCTTATAAGTTTAGGATATGGCGGGTGAGGGGAATGTAAACAGATGCGCAAGAAGCGCTGAAATAATATCCCTAAATGGTAAAAGTTTGCAAGTATATTTTGTGGATTACACAGCAGGGTGGCGACAAAGTTAACAACTTTGATGTGGAATGCCCTGTAATAGCTCTTGGGCGGTGTGCCTTTTATCGCCTAGGCTCAGCAGTTTCAGCACCGCCTGCTGTCGCTTAGCGACGGCACTGCTGCTGTGCCTAGAGCTACCGACTGATGGCGCCATGCCCACGGATGGTAATTCGGAGGAGGAGGAGGTGGAGGAGGGGTGGGAGGAGGTATAGTAGGCCTTTGAGACCTGGACCGAGGTAGGCCCCGCAATTCTCTGCGTCGGCAGTATATGACCAGCCCCAGGGTCAGACTCGGTCCCAGCCTGCACCAAGTTAAGTGTAGTAGCGTTCTTATAAGTTTGGGATATGGCGGGTGAGGGGAATGTAAACAGATGCGCAAGAAGCGCATGATGCGCATGGAGCTGGCGCTCCGCTGCCAGGCGAGCTTTCGCCAATCCAAGCCCCTGTCTCTAGGCTACTCCCCAAACAGCACTTCTAAGAACCTTTTGTATAAGATCAAGTGTAGTAGCGTTCTTATAAGTTTAGGATATGGCGGGTGAGGGGAATGTAAACAGATGCGCAAGAAGCGCTGAAATAATATCCCTAAATGGTAAAAGTTTGCAAGTATATTTTGTGGATTACACAGCAGGGTGGCGACAAAGTTAACAACTTTGATGTGGAATGCCCTGTAATAGCTCTTGGGCGGTGTGCCTTTTATCGCCTAGGCTCAGCAGTTTCAGCACCGCCTGCTGTCGCTTAGCGACGGCACTGCTGCTGTGCCTAGAGCTACCGACTGATGGCGCCATGCCCACGGATGGTAATTCGGAGGAGGAGGAGGTGGAGGAGGGGTGGGAGGAGGTATAGTAGGCCTTTGAGACCTGGACCGAGGTAGGCCCCGCAATTCTCTGCGTCGGCAGTATATGACCAGCCCCAGGGTCAGACTCGGTCCCAGCCTGCACCAAGTTAAGTGTAGTAGCGTTCTTATAAGTTTGGGATATGGCGGGTGAGGGGAATGTAAACAGATGCGCAAGAAGCGCATGATGCGCATGGAGCTGGCGCTCCGCTGCCAGGCGAGCTTTCGCCAATCCAAGCCCCTGTCTCTAGGCTACTCCCCAAACAGCACTTCTAAGAACCTTTTGTATAAGATCAAGTGTAGTAGCGTTCTTATAAGTTTAGGATATGCCGGGTGAGGGGAATGTAAACAGATGCGCAAGAAGCGCTGAAATAATATCCCTAAATGGTAAAAGTTTGCCAGTATATTTTGTGGATAACACAGCAGGGTGGCGACAAAGTTAACAACTTTGATGTGGAATCCATGAAAACAACCCAAATTTCTGCCTGACACACCTCGTTTGATAAAGGGACGATGTATGGAGGCAGCTATATGGACGACTTTTGGAGGTAGCAATGGAGACAACGTGTGGAGGCTGCTATGGAGACAATTTAATTTGGATAGTGCCTGTATGTGGCAGTCCCAAACATTTTTCAAACCAGAGGAGCAGGTAGGTGGCCCTCCAGTAAAATGGAATAGATTGAGTGCCTGTATGTGGCAGTCCCAAAAATTTTTCAAACCAGAGGAGCAGGTAGGTGGCCCTCCAGTAAAATGGAATAGATTGAGTGCCTGTATGTGGCAGTCCCAAAAATGTTTCAAACCAGAGGAGCAGGTAGGTGGCCCTGCAGTAAAATGGAATAGATTGAGTGCCTGTATGTGGCAGTCCCAAAAATGTTTCAAACCAGAGGAGCAGGTAGGTGGCCCTGCAGTAAAATGGAATAGATTGAGTGCCTGTATGTGGCAGTCCCAAAAATTTTTCAAACCAGAGGAGCAGGTAGGTGGCCCTCCAGTAAAATGGAATAGATTGAGTGCCTGTATGTGGCAGTCCCAAAAATGTTTCAAACCAGAGGAGCAGGTAGGTGGCCCTGCAGTAAAATGGAATAGATTGAGTGCCTGTATGTGGCAGTCCCAAAAATGTTTCAAACCAGAGGAGCAGGTAGGTGGCCCTCCAGTAAAATGGAATAGATTGAGTGCCTGTATGTGGCAGTCCCAAAAATGTTTCAAACCAGAGGAGCAGGTAGGTGGCCCTGCAGTAAAATGGAATAGATTGAGTGCCTGTATGTGGCAGTCCCAAAAATTTTTCAAACCAGAGGAGCAGGTAGGTGGCCCTCCAGTAAAATGGAATAGATTGAGTGCCTGTATGTGGCAGTCCCAAAAATGTTTCAAACCAGAGGAGCAGGTAGGTGGCCCTGCAGTAAAATGGAATAGATTGAGTGCCTGTATGTGGCACTCACAAAAATTGTTTCAAACAGAGGACCGGGTAGGTGGCCCTCCAGAAAAATTAAATGCATGAAGTACTATAGCAAGAGCCAGTGGGCCCTGTCAAAAAATAGCCATTTTCCTCTGCTTTACTGTACAAAGAGGAGGAGAAGGAGGAAAATGAGGAGGAGGAGGAGTGGATCAATTATTCAGGTTGAGCTTCCTTCACCTGGTGGAGATTGGAAATTCTGAGAAATCCAGCCTTTATTCATTTTAATAAGCGTCAGCCTGTCAGCGCTGTCAGTCGACAGGCGTGTACGCTTATCGGTGATGATGCCACCAGCTGCACTAAAAACCCGCTCGGACAAGACGCTAGCGGCAGGGCAGGCAAGAACCTCCAAGGCGTACAGCGCCAGTTCGTGCCACATGTCCAGCTTTGAAACCCAGTAGTTGTAGGGAGCTGTGTGATCATTTAGGACGATGGTATGGTCAGCTACGTACTCCCTCACCATCTTTCTGTAAAGATCAGCCCTACTCTGCCGAGACTGGGGACAGGTGACAGTGTCTTGCTGGGGTGACATAAAGCTGGCAAAAGCCTTGTAAAGCGTACCCTTGCCAGTGCTGGACAAGCTGCCTGCTCGCCTACTCTCCCTCGCTACTTGTCCCGCAGAACTACGCACTCTGCCGCTAGCGCTGTCAGAAGGGAAATACTGTTTCAGCTTGTGCACCAGGGCCTGCTGGTATTCATGCATTCTCACACTCCTTTCCTCTGCAGGGATGAGAGTGGAAAGATTTTGCTTGTACCGTGGGTCCAGGAGAGTGAACACCCAGTAATCGGTGCTGGAATAAATTCTTTGAACGCGAGGGTCACGGGATAGGCAGCCTAGCATGAAATCTGCCATATGCGCCAGAGTACCAACGCGTAAGAATTCACTCCCCTCACTGGCCTGACTGTCCATTTCCTCCTCCTCCAACTCCTCCAACTCCTCTTCTTCTGCCCATACACGCTGAACAGTAAAGGACTCAACAATGGTCCCCTCTTGTGTCTCGCCAACATTCTCCTCCTCTTCCTCCTCATCCTCCTCCACCTCCACCTCCTCCGATATGCGCTGAGAAACAGACCTGAGGGTGCTTTGGCTATCAACAAGGGAATATTCTTCCCCTGTCTCTTGTGACGAGCGCAAAGCTTCCGACTTCATGCTGACCAGAGAGTTTTTCAACAGGCCAAGCAGCGGGATGGTGAGGCTGATGATGGCGGCATCGCCACTGACCATCTGTGTTGACTCCTCAAAGTTACTCAGCACCTGACAGATATCAGACATCCACGTCCACTCCTCATTGTAGACTTGAGGAAGCTGACTGACCTGACTACCAGTTCTGGTGGAAGTTGACATCTGGCAGTCTACAATCGCTCTGCGCTGCTGGTAAACTCTGGATAACATGGTCAGTGTTGAATTCCACCTCGTGGGCACGTCGCACAACAGTCGGTGAGCGGGCAGTTGGAGGCGGCGCTGCGCTGCCCTGAGAGTGGCAGCATCTGGGCTGGACTTCCTGAAATGCGCACAGATGCGGCGCACCTTCGTGAGCAAATCAGACAGATTGGGGTATGTCTTGAGGAAACGCTGAACTATCAGATTTAACACATGGGCCAGGCATGGCACATGTGTCAGTCTGCCGAGTTGCAGAGCCGCCACCAGGTTACGGCCGTTGTCACACACAACCATTCCCGGCTTGAGGTTCAGCGGTGCCAGCCACAGATCAGTCTGCACCGTGATGCCCTGTAATAGCTCTTGGGCGGTGTGCCTTTTGTCGCCTAGGCTCAGCAGTTTGAGCACCGCCTGCTGTCGCTTAGCGACGGCACTGCTGCTGTGCCTAGAGCTACCGACTGATGGCGCCGTGCCCACGGATGGTAGTTCGGAGGAGGAGGTGGAGGAGGGGTGGGAGGAGGAGGAGGCATAGTAGGCCTAAAACACCTGGACCGAGGTAGGCCCCGCAATCCTCGGCGTCGGCAGTATATGAGCAGCCCCAGGGTCAGACTCGGTCCCAGCCTCCACCAAGTTAACCCAATGTGCCGTTAACCCAGTGGCCCTGCCCGGCAGCACTCGTCCACGTGTCCGTGGTCAGGTGGACCTTGTCAGAAACGGCGTTGGTCAGGGCACGGATGATGTTGTCTGACACGTGCTGGTGCAGGGCTGGGACGGCACATCGGGAAAAGTAGTGGCGGCTGGGGACCGAATACCGAGGGGCGGCCGCCGCCATGAGGTTGCGAAAGGCCTCGGTCTCTACTAGCCTATAGGGCAGCATCTCCAGGCTAAGCAATCTGGAGATGTGCACATTAAGGGCTTGGGCGTGCGGGTGGGTTGCACTATATTTGCGTTTCCGCTCCAGCGTCTGGGGTATGGAGAGCTGAACGCTGGTGGATGCTGTGGAGGATCGTGGAGGCGACGATGGGGTTTTTGTGGCAGGGTCCTGGGCAGGGGGCTGACTAGCAGCTGACACAGGGGAAGGAGCAGTGGTGTGCACGGCCGGAGGTGAACGGGCTTGTTGCCACTGAGTGGGGTGTTTAGCATTCATATGCCTGCGCATACTGGTGGTAGTTAAGCTAGTAGTGGTGGAACCCCTGCTGAGCCTGGTTTGGCAAATGTTGCACACCACAGTCCGTCGGTCATCCGGTGTTTCCTTAAAGAACCTCCAGACTTCTGAAGATCTAGCCCTCGCCGCCAGAGCCCTCGCCACGGGAGCTTCACTAGTTGACACATTTGGCGCTGATGCACCAGCTCTGGCCCTGCCTCTCCGTCTGGCCCCACCACTGCCTCTTCCAACCTGTTCTGGTCGAGGACTCTCCTCCGTCTCAGAAGCACTGTGTTCACCCGGCCTCTCAACCCAGCTTGGGTCTGTCACCTCATCATCCTCCGATCCCTCAGTCTGCTCCCCCCTCGGACTTCCTGCCCTGACAACAACTTCCCCACTGTCTGACAACCGTGTCTCCTCATCGTCGGACACCTCTTTACACACTTCCACTACGTCAAGAAGGTCATCATCACCCACAGACTGTGACTGGTGGAAAACCTGGGCATCGGAAAATTGCTCAGCAGCAACCGGACAAGTGGTTTGTGACTGTGGGAAGGGTCCAGAAAACAGTTCCTCAGAGTATGCCGGTTCAAATGCCAAATTTTCCTGGGAGGGGGCAGACTGGGGGGGAGGAGGCTGAGGTGCAGGAGCTGGAGGAGTGGCGATTTCGGTGACATGGGTGGACTGCGTGGAAGACTGACTGGTGGTGGACAAATTGCTCGAAGCATTGTCAGCAATCCACGACATCACCTGTTCGCACTGTTCTGGCCTCAACAGTGCTCTACCACGAGTCCCAGTAACTTCAGACATGAACCTAGGGAGTGTAGCTCTGCGGCGTTCCCCTGCTCCCTCATCAGCAGGTGGTGTCTCACCCCGCCCAGGACCACGGCCTCTGACCCCTGCAGTAGTTGGACGCCCACGTCCCCGCCCTCGTCCTCTACCCCTAGCCCTCGGGTTAAACATTTTTAAAATGAGAGTTATAACTTTATTTTTTTTTTAACTTTTTTTTGGTTTTTTTTGTGTTTTTTGTTTTTTTTTGTGTTTTTTGGTTTTTTTTGAGTTTTTAAAACCAAACAATGCTATCCTATTGCTATGGCTATTTTCTAGCCAAGTATCAAAGCACACTACTATGCCAGATGAGATGACACTGAGTTAGTGCCTAATTGAAATCCAACCCCTACTAAATTTTCCCACTTCGGTCTTTGCTATGGATATGTGCGTCACTAAGCGCAGAACACAGCGGTCGCAAGTCTCACTAAGAATTGCTCAGAATTGGCTAGTACATGCACTGCAGAAAGTACAGCCACCAGCAGATCAACCAGAAATCAAATATATAGAACGCTACTGTAGGCGTAAGTAAGCTCTTTGTATTCTCCTATGGCTATTTTCTAGCCAAGTATCAAAGCACACTACTATGCCAGATGAGATGACACTGAGTTAGTGCCTAATTGAAATCCAACCCCTACTAAATTTTCCCACTTCGGTCTTTGCTATGGATATGTGCGTCACTAAGCGCAGAACACAGCGGTCGCAAGTCTCACTACAAATTGCTCAGAATTGGCTAGTACATGCACTGCAGAAAGTACAGCCACCAGCAGATCAACCAGAAATCAAATATATAGAACGCTACTGTAGGCGTAAGTAAGCTCTTTGTATTCTCCTATGGCTATTTTCTAGCCAAGTATCAAAGCACACTACTATGCCAGATGAGATGACACTGAGTTAGTGCCTAATTGAAATCCAACCCCTACTAAATTTTCCCACTTCGGTCTTTGCTATGGATATGTGCGTCACTAAGCGCAGAACACAGCGGTCGCAAGTCTCACTACAAATTGCTCAGAATTGGCTAGTACATGCACTGCAGAAAGTACAGCCACCAGCAGATCAACCAGAAATCAAATATATAGAACGCTACTGTAGGCGTAAGTAAGCTCTTTGTATTCTCCTATGGCTATTTTCTAGCCAAGTATCAAAGCACACTACTATGCCAGATGAGATGACACTGAGTTAGTGCCTAATTGAAATCCAACCCCTACTAAATTTTCCCACTTCGGTCTTTGCTATGGATATGTGCGTCACTAAGCGCAGAACACAGCGGTCGCAAGTCTCACTACAAATTGCTCAGAATTGGCTAGTACATGCACTGCAGAAAGTACAGCCACCAGCAGATCAACCAGAAATCAAATATATAGAACGCTACTGTAGGCGTAAGTAAGCTCTTTGTATTCTCCTATGGCTATTTTCTAGCCAAGTATCAAAGCACACTACTATGCCAGATGAGATGACACTGAGTTAGTGCCTAATTGAAATCCAACCCCTACTAAATTTTCCCACTTCGGTCTTTGCTATGGATATGTGCGTCACTAAGCGCAGAACACAGCGGTCGCAAGTCTCACTACAAATTGCTCAGAATTGGCTAGTACATGCACTGCAGAAAGTACAGCCACCAGCAGATCAACCAGAAATCAAATATATAGAACGCTACTGTAGGCGTAAGTAAGCTCTTTGTATTCTCCTATGGCTATTTTCTAGCCAAGTATCAAAGCACACTACTATGCCAGATGAGATGACACTGAGTTAGTGCCTAATTGAAATCCAACCCCTACTAAATTTTCCCACTTCGGTCTTTGCTATGGATATGTGTGCCACTAAGAGCTAAACACAACGGTAGCAAGTCCCCCTGCTAATTCCTCACAAAATGGTACTAGATGCAAATTAAAATAAAAAAAGTAGAACGTTATTGTAGCCCTAAGAAGGGCTGTTGGGTTCTTTGAGAATCACTCCTGCCTAACAGTAAGCTAATAGAACAGCCTAACGCTTTCCCTGACCAGCAGCAGCTCTCTCCCTAGCGGCATCCAGACACAGAATGATCCGAGCAGCGCGGGCAGCGGCTAGTCTATCCCAGGGTCACCTGATCTGGCCAGCCAACCACTGCTATCGACGTGTAAGGGTACCACGTCATGCTGGGTGGAGTGCAGAGTCTCCTGGCTTGTGATTGGCTCTGTTTCTGGCCGCCAAAAAGCAAAACGGCGGGAGCTGCCATTTTCTCGAGCGGGCGAAGTATTCGTCCGAGCAACGAGCAGTTTCGAGTACCCTAATGCTCGACCGAGCATCAAGCTCGGACGAGCATGTTCGCTCATCTCTAGTCTCAAACAACTGAAATCTGCTCATATGACAAAAGACCTCAATAAACACTCCCCATGATGTATACAGCGCAGGCATAGGACCCAAGGCAGTGGAAACCACAGGTGTGTATAAGCTTATAGAAATCAATTTGTCCATGTCGAATCAGCAGATAGCACAAAGTAAAATAACAATGTTTGTGTGCATCGTGTTTCCACATTGGGGCCCATTTACTAAGGGTCCACAGACCGCCTTAACGTTGTATATTCCAATGATTTCCCATGTGCTCCGCATTTAACTGGGAATTTTGGTGCACGCGATCGGATTTTGGCGCATCGGCGTCGGCTTTCATGTAGTGACGGGCCGTCGGACGATCTGACTGATTCGGACTGAGCGCGGGATTTAACATTTAAATTGTGTCGCAAGCCAGGCACTTACATACACCAGGAAGAAGATGGTGAACTCCCGCAGACCTGAGCCGGGAAGCGAGACATGCAGGACATCGAGTGCACACTAGTATTCTCGTCAGGAAACGCACCTCAGGGATTGTGCAGGGATGGGTAAGTAAATCCGCCCCATTGTTTTGGTACCTTTGGTTTTCAGTCCAGTATATTGATGGATGTTTTGAGGGTTCACGGGACCCATTTAGCCAACAAGTGCCATCCCCAAAACTTACGGCTTGGTTCCAGCCCTGTAAACTAGAATTATTCCTTGGGTAAGCTACGGAGTAGGCTGGGGACCTCCTGACTGGTGCATTCCTCGATCACTAGCCACCACTAAAGCCACTGCCCCAGTACATTGTAATCTTGTCTTTTTATTCCTCCCAGAGGCTGAAGGCCATGAGCCACATCATTGTTGGACTATACAGAGACTGGGATGGGGCCTAGGACACAGTCGGAAGTGCTAATACAGTGCGTGTGGCTCTGAGCAAAGGTATTGCTCATCATGGAGGAGATTTCCCTCCCTACAGCTGATGTGCATTGCCAGGGGGAGTAGCATTTCATTTTCCATACTGTGGGGTGGTTGTTTTTGCACTTTATCACTTCTCATTTCACTTTTGCAGAATAATATTAATGAAATATTTTCCTTAAGAAGGAATCGCTTCATTACCGAAACCTGTAAGAAAATGTTATACTTCTCCGCACTAAATATTGATTATAAATTTGTGGCCACATTTTGTCAAGACCTTAACAAAGACAGTTCCTGGCGAAACGCGTTGGTCCTGTGCTGTGTGTGGAGCTTTGTATCATTGCCCTGTTTTAACCCCTTCCCGACATTTGACGTAATAGTACTGCATCGCGGGAGGTGCGTTCCCGCAAAATGCAGTACTATTACGTCAAGCTTCTGGCGCCGGCTCCTGAACGGAGCCGGCGCCAGAAGCTGCGGGTGTCGGCTATATGTTATAGCTGACACCCGCCTCTAACACCCGCGATCGGAGATTTCTCCGATCGCGGGTGTTAACCCTTAACACGCCGCGGTCGCGCTGACCGCGGTGTGTTAGAGGCATTTAAAGTTATTTAAATGTGAATCGGACCCCCCCGCGGCGCTTACCGGGGGGGGTCCGCTCCTCTGATCGCAGCCCCGAGACTGCCGGTGCCCGGGGCTGCGCGATCCTCCTCTCGGTGCCGGGTCCGTGCCTCCTGGCAGGACCCGGCTGTAAGACACTGGGCAGTGTATTGCACTGTGTAACCTGTAAAAAAGCTTGAACAAGTGATCAGAAGATCACTTGTTCAAGCTTAGATGTCAGTAACTGTAAAAAAAGGAAAAATAAATAAATAAAGTTTTTTTACAGTAAAAATAAATAATAAAAGAAAGTGAAAGTCCCCCCAAACACCACATTTCCCTTTACACAAGTAATAAAGTATAAAAAACACTAAATCACGAAAAACCCCCACTTATTTGTAATCGCCGCGTCCGTAACAATCTGTACAATAAATCCTAATCATAATTGGACCCGCTCGGTGAACGTGGTAAAAAAAACAACCCAAAAACGTGCCAAAAATTAAAACTTTTTATCAAATTGCTTTACAAAAAATGTTCTAAAAAGTGATTTGAAAAAGTTACAAGCACCAAAATGATACCAATAAAAAGAGCAACTTGTCACGCAAAAAATAAGTTTACAACCAGCTCCGTAAACCAAAAAATACTATAATTATGCCACTATAAAAATGGCAATACTAAAACAAATGCAATTTTTTCTATTCTAGTTTTCCTTCAATAAAATTGGACAAATAAAAATAAAACTATATAAATGAGGTATCACCGTAATCGTAGTGATCCGTAGAATAAAGATAATATATTATTGTTATGCTACAGTGAACATCCCCCCAAAAAAATGCTAAAAATCCAAAACAAGAATTGATGATTTTATTTTCCTCCACACGTAAAAAGTTAATAAAATTTCTTCAATAAGCTAAAAACCCACTAAAATTAAGGTTTTTTTACAGTGCATCTCGTCTCGCAAAAAATAAGCCCTTATTTGTCTAAATTGCTTAAAAAATAAATAAAGATTGTATAGCCTATTCCCAACGAGCGTTGTTATAGAACGGTGCGGCGGGTAGTGACTTTCCAACACCGGTCAGGGTAAGACGGCGGCTGTTCACTGATCGGGGTAAGACGGCGGCTGTTCACTGATCGGGGTAAGACGGCGGCTGTTCCTGACAGCCATCCATCCTGCCCCATGGACCAGAAGGGTTACGTCCCCCCCACACACCCCCAGTTTATTATCGCTGCTACTGGCTCATCAATTCAGACGAGCCAATAGCAGCGAATTTACTTATGACGTCAGTAATACCGGTCACCATGTCTGTAGACACGGTGATCGGGGCAGGGTGGCGGCTGTTCCTGACAGCCACCAATTTTGCCTTGCGGTCCAGAGGGGTTTTGTTGCCCCCCTCTGTCCATGTTTGTCGCTATTTGCTGGTCGATTTGGTCCAGCCAAAAGCAGCAATATTCGTCACAATGGGCATCGCTAGGGTGAATAAGAGCAACACTTGGTGATAATTTCCCTACTAAAACGAAGATATGGTACAAAAGCGCTGGCCGTGCACAATGTGCAGGTCCTGCCGTATCATTTCTCTGTTTTCAAGAGGAAGATATTAGGAAACTAATATTGGGACAAGAAGGACGGAGCCCCAGTACCTCTGGTTTAGATGTTCCTGTGTTTTGCCAGGACAGCATTTTCCCGGTGAATTCTGCTGCTTCTAATGGTAGGACTCAATAAAGAGTCTGTTCCAAAAGAGAAGTTAGGATGGACACTACATACTACTAAGAGACCTGCGACACCTCCAGAGTGACAAAAGTTTAGTTGGTCCCCTGGTATATTCTACCTCCTTATACACTAGACATTCACAATTCACGCCCGACCTATTGTGAATTAATTTCGGTAAAATGAATAATTGTAACAACTGTTATGTCCCGTTGCTCCCTATACCCCTCCATTATTTCATAAGGGGCGCCACATAACGGGCACTGAACTTTCCAGAAATAATTGAAATTTCCATCTTGGACTCCATCGCACATCATATTTGGAAACCACCTATATGTTCAAAATGCTCATTTCACCACATGTATTACACTATACCACATATTACACCTTGCTAAATTCCCCAAGGGGTGTACATTCAACAATTAGGGTCACTTTTCGGGTTTTCCTCTGTTTTGGTACCACTACGGCTCTCCAAATGTATCCTGACACATGTGAAGGATTTCTTACAAATTTGGCCTCTAAAAGACAAACATCCCTCTTTTTCTCTACTGTGCGCCCATAAAGTATTTTATATGCACATGTGGGGGACTTCTACACTCGGGAGAAATAGTTTTACACCTTTTTTGGGGTTATTTAATATATTATCCCTTGTGGCTTACAAAAATTAGGAGTAAAGTGACATTTATAGGAAAATTTTCACCTTTTTAATGATTCGGGCCTAATTGGATCATTCACCTGTAGGGGCAAATACATATATTACACATTGCAAAATTCTCTAAGGGGTGTGCATTCAAAAATTAGGGTCACTTTTCGGATTCTTATCTGTTTTATACCACTAGGGTTCTCCAAATGCATGTCAAACATTTCTGTCAAATTTGGCTTCCAAAAGGCAAACATTCCCCTTTCCTTTTACTGTGCGCCCATACAACATTTTATATACACGTGTGGGGTACTTCTACACTCGAGAGAAATAGGTTTACACATTTTGTGGGGTTATTACATTTTTTATCCCTTGTGGCTATATAAAATTAGGAGTAAAATGACCTTTATAGGAAAATGTTCACCTTTTATCTATTTAAGTCCTAATTAAATCAAACACCTTTACGGACAAATACACATATTACACCTTGCTAAATTCTCTAAGGGGTGTGCTTTCCAAAATGGTGATACTTGTTGGGGTTCCCCTCTGTTTTGGTACCACTACGGCTCTCTAAATGCATCCTGACACATGTAAAGGATGTCTGTCAAATTTGGCTTCTAAAAGGCCAACGCCCCTCTTTCCCTTCTGAGCTTCACTGCGTACCCATACAACATTTTATTTGCATGTGTGGGGCAATTTTATACTCGGGAGAAATGCTAGTACACATTTTTTGGGGTTGTTTCATCTTTAATGCCTTATGGGATACAAACATTAGCCGTAAAAGTGACTTTTTTGGGAAAATGTTCACCTTTTTCCTTTTAGGGACCTAATTGAAGCAAACACCTGTAGGGGTAAATACACATATTACAGCTTGCTGAATTCTCCAAAGGGTGCACTTTCCAAAATGGTGACACTTGTTGGGGTTCCATTCTGTTTTGGTACCACTAGGGCTCTCCATATGCATCCTGACACATGTAAAGGATGATTGTCAAATCTGGCTTCTAAAAGGCCAAAGCCCCTCTTTCCCTTCTGAGCCCTACTGTGCACCCATACACTTTATATGCAAAAGTGGTGCAGTTCTGTGCTTAGGAGAAATAGTTTTACACATTTATGGGGTTGTTTCATCTTTTATCCCTTGTGGCTTACAAAAATTTGGGGTAAAAGTGACTTTTTTTTAGAAAATTTTCACCTTTTTTCCCTTTTGGGGCCTAATTAAATCAAACACCTGTTAGGGAAAATACACAAATTACACGTTGCTAAACTCTCCAAGGGGTGTACTTTCCAAAATGGTGTCTCATGTTGGGGCTTTCCTCTGTTTTGGTACCATTAGCACTCTCCAAATGCATCCTGACACATGTAAACTTTTTCAGCCATATTTGCCCTGCAAAAACGAAACAACGCTCTTTCCATTCCAAGTGCCCCCCTGTGCCCGTACAGCAGGGTACAGTGACAAAATGGGTATTGGCATGCTCAGGAGGAATTGCCCTAAACATTGTAAAATGCATTTTCCTTTTTAACCCATTGTGAAGGTGCAAATTTTAGTGTTCAATGAATCTATAGTAAGATAAAATTACATTTCTCTAATTTCACTTTCATTTATCTTTCACGCTCATGAAACGCTCAAAGGGTTAACAAAATTCCCAAAGGTTGTTTTGAATATTTTGAGGGGTGTAGTTTCTAAAATGGTGTCATTTGTGGGGGGTTCCTGTCATGTGGGCCTTATAAAGTCACTTCTAACTAAATTGACCCTCCAAAAGTAGGTTTTGATGATTTTCGTGAAAATCTGAAAAATTGCACCTAAAGTTATAAGCCTCCTAACATCCAAAATAAAGGAAGAGATGTTTGAAAAATGATGCCAAGTTAAAGCAGACATATGGAAAATGTTAGTTATCAAGTTATTTTAGTGATATGACCAACTTTCCAAAAAGTAGAAAATTTTGAATTTGGAAAACATTGTTTTTTTCAAAATTTTTGCCAAATTTCCATTTATTTCATAAATAAATACTAAATATATTTATTAAATTTCTCAACCAGCATGAAGTACAATGTGTCACGAAAAAACAATCTCAAAATCAACTGGATATGTTAAAGCGTTCCAAAGTTATAACCACTTAAATAGACACATGTCAGATTTTAAAAAATGGTCCATGTCAGGAAGGTGAAAAGTGGCTTCAGCGTTAAGGGGTTAATGGATATAATAAAAATATGAAGAATTTTATCCTGATGCTGGAGTGCCGGACCGTTCTTTCCATTTCTACAACACATTTTTATTTGCCCACTTTTTCACTTTTTAAAGAAATTCAATCGATTTATTAAGCTTCGAACGATATTTGACACTTTCAAGCAGTCAGTTTGGCGCAATGTGAAAATGATAGCAGTGTTAATGTAAGATGTAACGGTTATGCTCAATTCCTATAATGAAGTGACTATTACACCGATATCAGGGTGATAAGTTATCCAATATACCCATTCAGGCGTGTTCATGATAATTCATTTTACTGAGCTGTTTGTATTCAATATAGTCTATGGGGCACATTTACTAAGGGTCCGCAGCCGCGAATCCGTCGGGTTTTTCCCGAATATTTCCGCTTTGCGCTGTATTTCACGGGATTGTGGCGCACGCGATCGATTTTTGGCGCAATCGCGCCGACTTTCGCGCGACAGAAATCGGGGGGCGTGGCCACCGGACAACCCGAAGGATTCGGAAAAAACGCAGAATTTAAAAAGCCATTTGTGTCGCAAGATCAAGCACTCACATACACCAGAAAAAAGCAGGTGAACTTCGGCGGACCTCGGCGCAGCAGCGACACCTGGTGAATATCGGCGCACTACCTTAGTGAATCCCGGCAGAACCCGAATCAGCGTCGGAGAACCCGCCGCTGGATCGCGACAGGACCGGGTAAGTAAATGTGCCCCTATGTTGTTGTTGTGACTGCTTTTCTCCGCCACATAGGGGCTTATTTACTAAGTCTCAGCGGATGCACTTTCGTCGGACTTCCCGATGTTTTCAGGTTTTGCATGTCTGTGACAGGAATTTAAGAGGGGATTGTGTCGCACGCGATCATATTGTGGCGCAGCTGCGCCGGCTTTCATACGACAGAGATTTGGGGGGTGGGCTGTCGGACGATCCCACGTATTCGGACTGAGCGCGGTATTTAACTTTCAAATTGTGTCGCAAGACAATGCACTTACATGCACTAGGAAGAAGAAGGTGAACTCCATCGGACCTGAGCGGGGAAGTGACACATGCAGGATATCGGGCGCACAATCTTGGTGAATCGCGGCAGAGTGCATGATCGTTGGACAATGCACTTTCTCTGAACTCCTACGGGTGGGTAAATAAATGTGCCCCATAGTGTGCGATTCGAGCGGCCATGTGACTGCCCGAATTGCCCACACTTGGTCGGGGTCCATTTAAGTGCAAAGTGGTGGGGGCCCCGGGGCAGGTGCCCCATGCCCCCACCGTACAGTAGAAAACCTCCTCTTGAAATCAGGAACATAGACTGTTGTACCATGGCCTTGTATAACATATGTCTATATGAGGGGATAGTGGACGTTTAAAGGTAATACATAAAGATCCGTAGCCATGTGGAGGGGAGGGGTTAATTGGGTTGAGAAGCCTCTGAGCAGGAGATGTGGTGGTTTCTTCTATGATAACTTCTATTGACTGATGATTATTCATCACTTTCTTCCTATCCACAAAGGTTGAATCCGATGTTCTGATATCCTGGTATGGAATGCTAACAATACTTCTATAGAGATATGTCAGGAATGTGAACACCTGCCATGAAGATCTGGCATCAGTGTGACCTAACCCCACAAGGATCCGGCTTTATGGAGCATAGTTAATGAATGAGTAATAGAAATCCTGACTTTATACCAGTTTAAGGGATATTATTATTCTTTAAAGGGCTATTATACCTCCAGCGACCATCAACAATGAGGGGCATCAAAATTACTGGGTTGCTTTGATAATTGTCAGGCAAGAAAGTAGTCCACCAACTTCTAGAAGGTCTGCAGAAGTTCTATACTTTACCCTTTGCGGAGAGATTAACAGAAAGGAAGACACAACTCTCCGACCGACTAGTTGGAGGGGATAACTATCACATGAGATGGTATCTAAAATGTTGCATTTAGTCAAGAAATTAAAAGGGACAGTTCCTATACACTCATAGTAAGCAGAGATCTTGAAAATTCTATGGAAGTACATCATTGAAGGGGTTTTCCAGGAATTTGGAAAAACCCCAGTGGGCCGAGGCCGGGGCGGAGAAAATAGAATCCTTGCCTACTCCGATTCCTCTGTCACTATTTTACTTCCAGTTTTCAGGTCTGCTTATGATTGGTTGATCCAAGGGGCATGGGACCAGCCACAGCCAATGAATGGCCAACCCAAAACTTCATCAATGTGCAAGCTCAAAAACTAGAAGTGCCAGAGAAAAGTGTGAACTGAGAGCCAGAGCGGTTTAATTATGTGTCATTACTTCCTGACTCCGATACTTCTATTTTTTTAGACTGTATCTAGCAGGAGGTTCTAGGATGTCATGGGACCCATTTCAGCCAACTAGTGGCCTCCTCAAAACATCCGATTCCTCTGTCACTATTTACTTCCAGTTTTCAGGCCCATTGAAGCCAACTAGTGGCTATCTCAAAATGCCCAGCTAGGTGCAAGAACAAAGAGAGTACCAGAGAAATTCATGAAACTGGAGCCAAAGTGGGGTATGTATATATTACTTTTTGTCCCAATGCCAGCGCCTGATTTACTCCTGTATGTACATTCTTCAAGCCTGAATTTCGTTGGAAGTTCCCAAGGGTCAGGGGACCCTCTTCAGCCAATGTTTGGCCCTGTTGGACACAATCACAAAACAAGAAGTAAAGTCCCATAGAAAGCAGAAGGGACATTACATTGTCCAAAGTAAAGTGATGCTGGGATACCCTAGAACAGTGGTGGCAAACCTATGGCAGAGGTGGCACTCAGAGCCCTCTCTATGGGCACCCTCGCCATCAGCCCAGTGCAGAGTTCGCCAGACAGGACTCCATGGGGCATATTTATCAGGGCCTCTGCGCACCGCCACTGGCGCAGAGGCCCTGAAATAATCGCAAATGCTAGCTTATTGCTAGCTTTTGCGATTATTTTCCCCAATCCGCCACCTTCACGCCAGTGGGGCGTGAAGGGGCGTGAAGGGGGGGGCGCGGCCGGACGGGAGTGGGCCGGCGCGGGGCGTTACTGTCCCCGCGCCTGCGCACTCATTGCTGCCGGCGACTTTTCATACGTGAAAAGTCGCCGGTTGCGTTTTTTTCTACGCCAGGCCCTGCCTGGCGTAGGATAAACGCTGCGCTACTGGCAGCCCGATACATGAAGAGGCAGAAGCCTCTTCATGTATCGGGCTGCGAATTTGCAGCGTCGGGGCGATCATACGCTGGCGCAGGAGCGCCAGCGTATGATAAATATCCCCCCATGACTCTTTTAGTCCCAGGCAGCCCAGGACCCTAGAAGGAAGCTACACTGATAATCCAAAATTCCTCTCCTTCTTTGTACTGTATTGATGTCCTCAGGTGCCCTTCACAATTTAAACCCATAAAAGAGAAGGGAGTAAAAAGTTTCTGCTTAAATTGTTGTATTGGCACTTTGCAAAAAAGATGTGGGTTTTGGTTGTAGTTTGGGCACTTGTGTGTCTAAAAGGTTGGCCATCACTGCCCTAGAAGTACTGAACAGGAACCATAACCCGGTGAGGGGTGAGTATGCATTTTTTTATGACACCGTAACCCATGGGGTTTTCCATTTTCCTGGCCAACCCCTTTAAGTTTGAGAAGTTTTATAACTTTGACTTGAAGCAGTAAAATCAGTGATTGAAGATATTTCCAACGTACAGAGATAAGTCATAATACTTTTTATGGTCCTTTCCGGAATGAAGACGCGTCGGTCCAGGGCATAGGTAGTAAACGCTCAGACATGAAGTAGCTGAGGTCTCCTCGGCCGGGAAGGCTATTGTTGCTTTACTAGTTTATGCATCAGTGGAGATGATAATTTTATAGGTTGGGCCATGAAAAGTTATCACAACCTCAGACGCGACTTTCTCTTCCTGGAAAGATGACAAATCTCAGAACTCTGAAACCTCAGTAATGGCCGGATCCAGGTTTATACATTGTCACGTTCTCTGCGGATAATAAAGCCATTTATGTAAATTTCCGCAGCTCCTTTCATGCTGGGTAATGGGGAGCTGCTATTTAAGCCAATTTGATGAATGGCACATGGTACTTTGATAAAGTGTTCGGCTCGGTTATGGCGGTGACGTACAGTACGTCGAGGTGACGCTGACCTCGGCACTTTATGGATACCAGTCTACAGCGGGTTACAGGTATTCAACTTGAAGATAAATAAAATGGGGCGTCTAAACTTTTTTTATTCATAAAGAGAAGACACCTGGTAACTTTACAGCATAAAAAGTCATGAATTTTAACAGCTAACAATGTAAGTAATTAAAGGTTTTCTTACTACTTCATTTATAGAAGTGAATAAGAGCTGCCCCTGCAGTGCAGGAGGACCAATCCCCAACAGATAGAGGAGATAGGGGAACAGGTAATTGGTCGCTTTACCAGGTGCCACCTGATCAACTACTAATGGTTTCTTTATGAAATGGCATTAGTAGCACAAAAGCTCAGAAAACCCCCAATGGCATAAGCTGTGACATCATCTAATGTCAGTAGTGATGTAATGATGGGTCAGTGTTATCTATATAGAGGTCATTGTACAGGGAGGGGGAGGAGATAAGATGTGACATCATCTATTGTCAGTAGTGATGTAATGATGGGTCAGTGGTATCTATATAGAGGTCATTGTACCGGGAGGAGGAGGAGATAAGCTGTGACATCATCTATTGTCAGTAGTGATGTAATGATGGGTCACTGTTATCTATATAGAGGTCATTGTACAGGGAAAGGGAGGAGATAAGCTGTGACATCATCTATTGTCAGTAGTAATGTAATGATGGGTCAGTGTTATCTATATAGAGATCATTGTACAGGGAGGGGGAAGAGATAAGCTGTGACATCTATTGTCAGTAGTGATGTAATGATGGGTCAGTGTTATCTATATGGAGGTCATTGTACAGGGAGGAGGAGATAAGCTGTGACATCATCTATTGTCAGTAGTGATGTAATGATGGATCAGTGTTATCTATATAGAGGTCATTGTACAGGGAGCAGGAGGAGATAAGCTGTGACATCATCTATTGTCAGTAGTAATGTAATGATGGGTCAGTGTTATCTATATAGAGATCATTGTACAGAGAGGGGGAGGAGATAAGCTGTGACATCATCTATTGTCAGTAGTGATGTAATGATGGGTCAGTGTTATCTATATATAGGTCATTGTACAGGGGGGAGGAGGAGATAAGCTGTGACATCATCTATTGTCAGTAGTGATGTAATGATGGGTCAGTGTTATCTATATAGAGGTCATTGTACAGGGAGGGGGAGGAGATAAGCTGTGACATCATCTATTGTCAGTAGTGATGTAATGATGGGTCACTGTTATCTATATAGAGGTCATAGTACAGGGAGGCGGAGATAAGCTGTGACATCATCTATTGTCAGTAGTGATGTAATGATGGGTCAGTGTTATCTATATAGAGGTCATTATACAGGGAGGGGGAGGAGATAAGCTGTTACATCATCTATTGTCAGTAGTGATGTAATGATGGGTCAGTGTTATCTATATAGAGGTCATTGTACAGGGAGGGGGAGGGGATAAGCTGTGACATCATCTATTGTCAGTAGTGATGTAATGATGGGTCAGTGTTATCTATATAGAGGTCATTGTACAGGGAGGGGGAGGAGATAAGCTGTGACATCATCTATTGTCAGTAGTGATGTAATGATGGGTCAGTGTTATCTATATAGAGGACATTGTACAGGGAGGAGGAGGAGATAAGCTGTGACATCATCTATTGTCAGTAGTGATGTAATGATGGGTCACTGTTATCTATATAGAGGTCATAGTACAGGGAGGCGGAGATAAGCTGTGACATCATCTATTGTCAGTAGTGATGTAATGATGGGTCAGTGTTATCTATATAGAGGTCATTATACAGGGAGGGGGAGGAGATAAGCTGCGACATCATCTATTGTCAGTAGTGATGTAATGATGGGTCAGTGTTATCTATATAGAGGTCATTGTGCAGGGAGGGGGAGGAGATAAGCTGTGACATCATCTATTGTCAGTAGAGATGTAATGATGGGTCAGTGTTATCTATATAGAGGTCATTGTACAGGGAGGGGGAGGGGATAAGCTGTGACATCATCTATTGTCAGTAGTGATGTAATGATGGGTCACTGTTATCTATATAGAGGTCATTGTACAGGGAGGAGGAGATAAGCTGTGACATCATCTATTGTCAGTAGTGATGTAATGATGGGTCAGTGTTATCTATATAGAGGTCATTATACAGGGATAATTGGCCCGTGCCAATAGAGGTAATTGTGCAGGGAGGGGTGAGGAGATAAGCTGTGACATCATCTATTGTCAGTAGAGATGTAATGATGGGTCAGTGTTATCTATATAGAGGTCATTGTACAGGGAGGGGGAGGGGATAAGCTGTGACATCATCTATTGTCAGTAGTGATGTAATGATGGGTAAGTGTTATCTATATAGAGGTCATTGTACAGGGAGGGGGAGGAGATAAGCTGTGACATCATCTATTGTCAGTAGTGATGTAATGATGGGTCAGTGTTATCTATATAGAGGTCATTGTACAGCGAGGGGGAAGAGATAAGCTGTGACATCATCTATTGTCAGTAGTGATGTAATGATGGGTCAGTGTTATCTATATATAGGTCATTGTACAGGGAGGAGAAGGAGATAAGCTGTGACATCATCTATTGTCAGTAGTGATGTAATGATGGGTCAGTGTTATCTATATAGAGGTCATTGTACAGGGAGGGGGAGGAGATAAGCTGTGACATCATCTATTGTCAGTAGTGATGTAATGATGGGTCAGTGTTATCTATATAGAGGTCATTGTACAGGGAGGGGGAGGGGATAAGCTGTGACATCATCTATTGTCAGTAGTGATGTAATGATGGGTCAGTGTTATCTATATAGAGGTGATTGTACAGGGAGGGGGAGGAGATAAGCTGTGACATCATCTATTGTCAGTAGTGATGTAATGATGGGTCAGTGTTATCTATATAGAAATGTCAAGATAAGAATGGAAAGGCGGCACTCACCGGTATACACAACGTAAAAGTCTTTATTCGGACGGACACAGGACAGGAGTGATGCACGCCACAGCTAGGCGACGGGCCGTTTCGCGCGTACAGCGCTTTCTCAAGCTTGAGAAAGCGCTGTACGCGCGAAACGGCCCGTCGCCTAGCTGTGGCGTGCATCACTCCTGTCCTGTGTCCGTCCGAATAAAGACTTTTACGTTGTGTATACCGGTGAGTGCCGCCTTTCCATTCTTATCTTGACATTTGTATCTACTGCATATTGGCACGGGCACCTCCGGGCAACAACAAAATCTGGTCAGTTCACACTCTGGGACGCTTCTCAGTCTGACAACCGTGTGGAGAAGGTGGTGCCGGTCTTATTATTCCCTTTCCTTATGGTTATCTATATAGAGGTCATTGTACAGGGAGGAGGAGGAGATAAGCTGTGACATCATCTATTGTCAGTAGTGATGTAATGATGGGTCAGTGTTATCTATATAGAGGTCATTGTACAGGGAGGTGGAGGAGATAAGCTGTGACATCATCTATTGTCAGTAGTGATGTACTGATGGGTCAGAATTATCTATATAGAGGCCATTGTACAGGGAGGGGGAGGAGATAAGCTGTGACATCATCTATTGTCAGTAGTGATGTACTGATGGGTCAGAATTATCTATATAGAGGCCATTGTACAGGGAGGGGGAGGAGATGAGCTGTGACATCATCTATTGGCAGTAGTGATGTAATGATGGGTCAGTGTTATCTGTATAGAGGACATTGTATAGGGAGGGGGAGGAGATAAGCTGTGACATCATCTATTGGCAGTAGTGATGTAATGATGGGTCAGTGTTATCTATATAGAGGTCATTGTACAGGGAGTGGGAGATAAGCTATGACATCATCTATTGTTAGTAGTGATGTAATGATGGGTCACTGTTATCTATATAGAGGTCATGGTACAGGGAGGGGGAGGGGATAAGCTGTGACATCATCTATTGTCAGTAGTGATGTAATGATGGGTCACTGTTATCTATATAGAGGTGATTGTACAGGGAGGGGGAGGAGATAAGCTGTGACATCATCTATTGTCAGTAGTGATGTAATGATGGGTCAGTGTTATCTATATAGAGGTCATTGTACAGGGAGGGGGAGGAGATAAGCTGTGACACCATCTATTGTCAGTAGTGATGTAATGATGGGTCAGTGTTATCTATATAGAGGTCATGGTACAGGGAGGGGGAGGGGATAAGCTGTGACATCATCTATTGTCAGTAGTGATGTAATGATTGGTCAGTGTTATCTATATAGAGGTCATTGTACAGGGAGGGGGAGGAGATAAGCTGTGACATCATCTATTGTCAGTAGTGATGTAATGATGGGTCAGTGTTATCTATATAGAGATCATTGCACAGGAGGGGGAGGAGATAAGCTGTGACATCATCTATTGTCAGTAGTGATGTAATGATGGGTCACTGTTATCTATATAGAGGTGATTGTACAGGGAGGGGGAGGAGATAAGCTGTGACATCATCTATTGTCAGTAGTGATGTAATGATGGGTCAGTGTTATCTATATAGAGGTCATTGTACAGGGAGGGGGAGGAGATAAGCTGTGACACCATCTATTGTCAGTAGTGATGTAATGATGGGTCAGTGTTATCTATATAGAGGTCATGGTACAGGGAGGGGGAGGGGATAAGCTGTGACATCATCTATTGTCAGTAGTGATGTAATGATTGGTCAGTGTTATCTATATAGAGGTCATTGTACAGGGAGGGGGAGGAGATAAGCTGTGACATCATCTATTGTCAGTAGTGATGTAATGATGGGTCAGTGTTATCTATATAGAGATCATTGCACAGGAGGGGGAGGAGATAAGCTGTGACATCATCTATTGTCAGTAGTGATGTAATGATGGGTCAGTGTTATCTATATAGAGGTGATTGTACAGGGAGGGGGAGGGGATAAGCTGTGACATCATCTATTGTCAGTAGTGATGTAATGATGGGTCAGTGTTATCTATATAGAGATCATTGCACAGGAGGGGGAGGAGATAAGCTGTGACATCATCTATTGTCAGTAGTGATGTAATGATGGGTCACTGTTATCTATATAGAGGTCATTGTACTGGGAGGGGGAGGAGATAAGCTGTGACATCATCTATTGTCAGTAGTGATGTAATGATGGGTCAGTGTTATCTATATAGAGGTCATTGTACTGGGAGGGGGAGGAGATAAGCTGTGACATCATCCATTGTCAGTAGTGATGTAATGATGGGTCAGTGGTGGTATCTCTATATGTCTCTTTGATGTAAATGAGGTGACAGCTGAATTAGTTTTGCCATGATTATAAAACTCCCATCCCTTTTATGCAAGTTACTGAAACAACTTAGCACAACTTAGCACATTCCAATATTTGGACCACGTCTGTAAACCTAGTTCTGGCGAGATGCTGTTAGGAGACTCGTGATTTTGAGTTAATTATGGATTCCAGATGTGGTTCTTGCATCTATCAGGCATTTTTGGTATATCCCTGTAAGTGCTATGAGGCACCTTAGAGATGGCAGAGCTGTCAATCATTGTTCTGTTGTTATGGTTCTTCTACAATCGCGGCTGCTATTTGTGAGGCTGAGAAATTCTCCTCTCATATAAGTTATATACCCCACAGCTGAGACGCAGCATGACTCAGATGTTGGATCATTGATCGCAACCCCTGATGTTTGACGAGCATTATTAGAGATTACGAGTCAACTCTGAACGCGGTGTTTCTAGTATTAACAATACGGTATCTTTAAATTTAGTTTTTTTATGGTGAGATGTTTATATTAGGACATTGCCTGTCCCTGAGTACAAAATACCGGCGATAGCTGCCGTGCCCCTGATCAACTTCGTAGTTGCTTCTCTGAAATTGGGCCACCCTATTAAAGGTCCCTGGAAGTTTATATGTAAATTATCTGATATTAGACAAGGGGGAAGTGACCTTTAGTTTCTCTCAGGGAGTGTCTGTTGTTATATGAAAGAAAGAGGTTACTGCCCCCTTGTCTCGTCTAAGATAATTGACCTAAAAACTTCTGGAAGACAAATCTTTTTGAAAGGATGATCTTATTGATCATTGTCCTTCGGAATTTTCTACTCTGTGTAAGAGTTTCTCTTTAAGGAGTATCTTGAAATTTTTGTGTATTTTTGCCACCAAGATTCCCCCATAAAATGACTCTACATTTCCGTGACTCACCTCCGGCTGTATCTTCAAAGGAATCTTCCCGCCAAGCAAGGCCTCATCCAAAGGATCAGTGGGGGGGGGGGGGGGCCTGCTCGGCATTCTCCGGCATCTCCATAGAGATGAATGGAGCAGAACCGTCATGTGCGTTCGTCTGCGTAATTAACTCGGGGAGCAACAAGGGATCCGATGGAGGTACTTGGGACCCCATTGGACCCCTCATTCTCATGATCTGTGTGGGTCTCTTTACTGAGACATCCACTGATCAGCAAGTTAGTCCCTATCCTGTGGAAAGGGCCCATCTTGCTTGGTGGGAAAATCCCTTTAGGGCCAGAACACTCACTTATTAATCCATCCAATCTTAACAAGCCTTTGCCCAAAAATATTGCTTACACCCCTGCGCAGAGCAAATGATCAATATAGGCTCAGAGGGGGAGATTTACTGCCAGGCATTGTCATTACTTCCTCCTTTTTGCCACCTCTACACCAAAAGGGGGGGCAGTCATTGGCGGAGTGGCGTAGCCTGGCATATAATTGTATGCCGCTGCAGCCTATCCACCGTATACATCAGATACATCTCGATGGATCCGGCAGTGCCAGAGTGTGCTGGTTCCTGTGCAGGGTTTGCTTCGGCACACTTACCATTCTCCTTGTACCTGACTGCGTATTTGTTACTTGCCTATGTTCTTGTCTTGACCAAGCTTGTGTCTCCCTTATAGGGGTTTTATAGGAATTCTGAAAAACTCTGTTGTGGCCGGGGCAGTGGTACCAAATAAAGTGTACTTGGCCTGCTCCAGCATCACTCTGGTACTTCCGGTATTGGGCACCTCCGCTTGGCCAGAAGTGTCAGGACATCATGTTATCTACTTTGACCAATCAGTTGCCTTCTCAGACTACTTCACTTCCTCATCCTGTGACCCACCACCACCAGCACTTCCAGCCAGGCAGAGGTGCCGAATACCAGAAGTACTGGAACAACCTGGGAGCTGTAGCAGAGTAAGTACACTGCATTTTTTTAAACCCTTCCCCAGCCCCCACAGGGTCCCTTTAAGTACATTTGAGGCCCATTCTGACCCGTATCCAAAGAACAGATTCTTCATGCCAAATCCAACCTCGACTTGTTCATGATGACTCTCCAACCTTCCCTCAATTATATTGCATCTCAGTACTAGACCTGCTGTCACCTTCACCGGGGTAGCGACCGGCTGATCTCCATTTTAAATCCCTATATATGGGTTAATGGGTCAACACCATGGAGATAACATGTCCTTAGGTGTGACCCAAAGCCTTCCAAATAGACTACACAGTGGATCGATGGATAAATGAGTATTTACTAAAACCACCTGCCAATCCACCAATCAGGGGAAACGGGATCGGTAACGGTCATGATCGGTAGGGGTCCCGGTGGTCAGACTCCCACCAATCAGATTATTATCCCCTATGCTGTGGATAAAGAATAACAATTAGCTACTTATGTGCCTTTAAGGGGGTAGGAAATCACAGTTTCATTCCTAAACTGAATCCACATTTACTATAACTTGTAAGTTTCTGTAACTGGGGAATAAAAGGATCATATTTTATTACTCCGTGGCACGCTTTATAATAAATGGTATTTTTGGAGGCAGAGAATGTTACTTGTTACTTACTCCTTTAATCTCATGTCAGTAAAAGCGCAGCAGTGACTGGGATACGTTAGCCGTGCTTCCACCAAGTTGGCAAGTTTGTCCAGGGCCGGTAATTTCTTCAGATAATAGGATTTTTCTGCTACTAAGACTTGGATGTATTCCAGGCCATGGACGGGGAGATGCTCTAATGCTGTGGCTGTTATGTCTCTAGAAAACAAGAATGTGGACGGAACATCCAAAATTCTTCATAAAAACTGAATTTTTTTGTGCTCATTTTCCATATTCTACAATTTGTTTTAAAGGGGTTGTCCTGGATCAGAGTCTTTTGTATAGGGTGTAGAGGGGGTATAGAAATGAACAAGTTATACTCACAGTCTCTCACTTTCCGATTCAGTGTGGCACCACCTGTCACCGCCAACATCTGTTTGTATACAGAGGCTCAGTAGCGGGCACCCAACATCTTATTGTATACAGATGCCCAGTAGCGGGCCCCCAGCTAGTGCACCCGCTACAGCAGCAGTTGGAGACTGCAGCAGGGGCACTGCTGTATTTGTGACTAGTAATGAACAGACCCGAACCACAATGTCCGCGTCGGTGCCAAACATTGTGGGTTGGCGTCCCCGAACCCGAACTTTATCTCAATTCCAACATAGGGTGTCTTTAGATGGCACCGGCGGGGTGCTTAATGTCTCTTACTCTATGATTGTCGCTCCCCAATGTCATCATGGGGAGAGGCGATCTTAGGGAAAATAGCTTTGTCGGTACCATCGAAAGGGTAACACCTGCGAACGGATCATTAGTGTAATGATCGGTGGAGGTGAGCGTCTGGGTCTGGTACCCAAACCTGGACTGAACCGATATTCTACTGATCCCTAGTCGTGATAGGAAAACCAGATAGGGGTGAGTATAATGTGTTTATTTCTATACCCTGGGACCCTCAACATTAAACCCCTGATCCTTGACACCCCCATGAAGGATATAGTTTAATGTATTTAGTAAACTGGTGTCAGGTTAGCAAATAATACATTTTATAGTAATTTTTACAGAAATTTGATATCTTTAAAATAGACAATATCAGATCCCCATTATTAGTAGGGGTTCAAAACCTGTCACTCGAATATGAATTTATTTTAAAGGAACACTTCAGTCAAAGCTAATTCATTGAATACATGGTGCAAGGCCTGAAGGGAGGAGCAAGACTCACTGGGGCAGATTTACTTACCCGGTCCTGTCGCGATCCAGCGGAGCGTTCTCCGATGAGGATTCAGAGCTTGCCGGGATTCACTAAGGTCGTGCGCCCGATGTCCACCAGGTGTCACTGCTGCGCCGAGGTCCGCCGGAGTTCACCATCCTCTTCCTGGTGCATTAAGCGACCCTTTTTTAAAAAAAAAATAGCGCAATTTTTCCGAATCCGTCGGTTTTTCCGGCGGGAACGCCCCCTGGTTTTCGTAGCATGCAAGCCGGCGCAACACAATCCGATCACGTGCGCCAAAAACCCGGGGCAATTTGTTGCAAACTGTAAAATTCGGAAAAACCTGGCGGAAAAACGCAATTTGGACACTTAGTAAATATGCCCCATTGTATTCCTAGAACCTTGCTAGACCCCGGAGTCCTTCTCCTCCCTTCAGACCCTGCACAAGGTAGAATTCAATGAATCGCTGTGGCTGTTTTAATAACCTTTAAATCTACGATAAGAAAAGCTAATAATTGATAGTTTTTATCCCAAACTAATGACAAGAAACTAATAAACTCAGACGCTCTTAGAGGGTATTAATTGTAGAAATTATTTTTTGTAGAATTATTAATAAATGTCTGAAATGAAGAAAACTAAATGACTCTGGTACTTACAAACGATTTGGTCCAGTGGATCCCTTTAAGGCATCATTATGGAAACGTTGTAGATTTTTGTTGTCATTAAGAAACCTGCATGCAACAGATATTAATTACACTACATTTTCTCCATAGAAATTCAATTTTAATAGTCATGAGTTCCTGCATACTAATATTCTGCCTGGAGTGAAATGACTGCTCCCGTTGTTACAGGCAGGATTTATCTAGGTCTGAGGAAAGCTTAACAAAAATACTGATTAAAGCTGGACACGGGGCACTTAAAGTGAACCTGTCATCTGCCGTATCTGGTAGCAGCATATAATAGAGGAAGCTGAACTCTATGATATATTAGGTTACATGTTTTTGGAAAGGACTACTGGAAGAGACAGTGAGAGTCCTGATTACTCCACCCACACACAGTGGTCGGCAGTGAGAGTCCAGATTACCTCGCCCACACACAGTGATTGGCAGAGAGAGTCCTGATTACTCCGCCCACACACAATGATTGGCAGTGAGAGTGCTGATTACCACTCCCACACACAGTGATTGGCAGAGAGAGTCCTGATTACTCCGCCCACACACAGTGATTGGCAGTGAAAGTCCTCATTACTCCACCCACATACAGTGATTGGCAGAGTCCTGATTAGCGCTAATCCCTTCTCCTCTCCAGCGCGCATCCTGTGTAGCCTAATGGGTATTTTCCCCCTTGAATTCTGCTGCTGGGATCTTACATTGATCAGTCCAATTCAAAATGGCCATCTGACACAGTTTTAAGGTGGCTCCACCTAGTGGTGACGAAAGGCAGGGTTTTTTGGGGGGAGGATTGAAGAGTTTGGTATTCACAAAGTTAGTTCAACAAACCTACTGTAGTCCTAATGCTCCAAGGCTTCTGTATGTATAAAATTATTAAAATGATCATATTACTTGTGCTAATCTCTTTTTGGCAAGATTAAGACTCACTTCCTGGTGGCTTAATCTGGTCTAGAAGTTTTGTGAATCTTTCACATTTTGGAACTATTTACTTTATTGCTTGTTTACCAATTAAAATAGTGAATCTTTTTATAAACAATATAATAATAAGACGTTGCATTGATATTTTTTTTGGGGGGGGGAAATCAGCCTTTGCTGCAACATTTTGCACATCTTTGCTGTTGGCTATTATAAATTATAAATTAAAATGTAGCTCAGGTTCGGCTGTGCAAAGGCTAATATATAAGAGTATTGGATTATATGCAATTCTCTCATGTATGAGCAGGAGCAGCCGCGGGGGGATCACATTCCCCATAGCAGTCTCCATGAGAATGTTGATAGGATGAACAAATTGCATATTTTCAGCTAAAGTAAAGCAAATCACAAGTTATAATTCATGGGAATTACCAAATTGAAGACACATGCCTATGGATAAGCAAATATCCTAATTAAATTGCATAGACATCTCAATATTAATACAATACTCTGCAAAAGTAATAGGCAGGTGTGGAGAAAAGGAAGAGAAACAAAAGTGTTAACAATTTATTTTTAATCCGATTAACAAAATGTAAAGTAAATAAACAAAAGGCAAATAAAATATTTTGTGTGACCTCTGCCTTCAAAACAGCATCAGTTCTTCTGGAACTCAGCAGTGAGGTTGTTCCAAACATCTTGGGGAACTAACGGCAGATTTTCTGTGGATCTTGGGTTTCTCAAATCCTTCTTTCTCTTTATGTAATCCCAGACAATTATAATGAGATCAGGGTTCTGTGGGGCTTTGCTTTCAGAATTCCTTGGAAGTGGCATTTATCTTGCCTTGTACACCATGGGCATGATGGGGCATTGAGAAGTGGGCGTGATGGGGCATTGAGAAGTTGGCGTGATGTGGCATTGACAAGTGGGGGTGATGTAGCATTGAGAAGTGGGCGTGATGGCACACGACCAGGAAATTTCAACTTATGCCTCATTCTGCCACCCTCATGCCACTTTTGACAAGTGGGGGTGATGTGGCATTGAGAAATGGGCATGATGGGGCATTGAGAAGTGGGCGTGATGGGGCATTGAGAAGTTGGCTTGATGTGGCATTGACAAGTGGGGGTAATGTAGCATTGAGAAGTGGGCGTGATGTGGCATTGAGAAGTGGGCGTGATGTGGCATTGAGAAGTGGTTGTGATGGGGCATTGAGAAGTGGGCGTGATGGGGCATTGAGAAGTGGTTGTGATGGGGCATTGAGAAGTGGGCGTGATGTGGCATTGAGAAGTGGGCGTAATGGAGCATTGAGAAGTGGGCGTGATGTGGCATTGAGAAGTGGGCGTGATGGGGCATTGAGAAGTGGTTGTGATGGGGCATTGAGAAGTGGGCGTGATGTGGCATTGAGAAGTGGGCGTAATGGAGCATTGAGAAGTGGGCGTGATGGGGCATTGAGAAGTGGGTGTGACAGAGCATTGAGAAGGGAGCGTAATGGAGCATTGAGAAGTGGGCGTGATGGGGCATTGAGAAGTTGGCGTGATGTGGCATTAAAAAGTGAGCGTAATGGAGCATTGAGAAGTCGGTGTGATGTGGCATTGACAAGTGGGGGTGATGTAGCATTGAGAAGTTGGCTTGATGTGGCATTGAGAAGTGGGTGTGATGTAGCATTGAGAAGTTGGCTTGATGTAGCATTGACAAGTGGGCGTGATGTAGCATTGAGAAGTGGGCGTCATGTGGCATTGAGAAGTCGGCGTAATGTAGCATTGAAAAGTGGGCGTGATGTGGCATTGAGAAGTGGGCTTGATGGGGCATTGAGAAGTGGGCGTGATGGGGCATTGAGAAGTGGGCGTGATGTGGCATTGATAAGTGGGCGTGATGTGGCATTGAGAAGTGGGCGTAATGGAGCATTGAGAAGTGGGCGTGATGGGGCATTGAGAAGTGGGTGTGACGGAGCATTGAGAAGGGAGCGTAATGGAGCATTGAGAAGTGGGCGTGATGGGGCATTGAGAAGTTGGCGTGATGTGGCATTAAAAAGTGAGCGTAATGGAGCATTGAGAAGTGGGCGTGATGGGGCATTGAGAAGTTGGCTTGATGTGGCATTGAGAAGTGGGCGTGATGGGGCATTGAGAAGTTGGCTTGATGTGGCATTGATAAGTGAGGGTGATGTAGCATTGAGAAGTGGGCGTGATGTGGCATTGAGAAGTGGGCGTGATGGGGCATTGAGAAGAAGGCATGATGTTGCATTAAGAAGTGGGCGTGATGGGGCATTGAAAAGTGGGTGTGACAGGGCATTGAGAAGTGGGCTTGATGAGGCATTGAGAAGTGGGCGTGATGTGGCATTGAAAAGTAGGTATGACGGGATATTGGGCTATGAAAATTACCCCTGACCTGCTAATTTTACTATAGTTTTAGCTGAAATCTACGCAGGCCAGTAGCTCTCGTAGATTTAATTTGGGTTGGAACCTCTTAGTGTCTCCAGCGTGCTGTGACATTAATTATGGGCTTAACTATGATCCCTCTGTAGAATACATTTTAAACATTAAAAAGGAAAGGATTCTTTCCTGCATTGTTTCCTAACCTGACTAAAACCTCTGCCCAGTATTGTATTCAATATTGTGCTCAGTCTACCCACAGTACTTAAAGGGGTCGGCCACTTATGCTAAACTTTAACAGGGTAAGTATAAGACCCTAATAGTATCACCTTTATTATACTTACCTTGATAAAGTGTACCGGGAGCCATTGGTCACATGACCCCAGGCAGCAGGACTCGTGCTCTACTGGCAGATGGAGAGGGCGGAGCAGTCATTACTGTCTACACAACCCCTTCTTCATAACCACTCCCACATCAGTGGTTGGAGGGGAGTGCCAATGACTGCATCGCCCTCCATCCCCCAGAAGCCAGCAGGACACGGAACAGGAAGTCCTGAGTCCTTCTACCTGGAGGTCATGTGACCTGCAGCACCCAGTAAACTTCAACAGTTTAAAGTTAAGCATAAGTGTCCAACCTGCTCAATTTTCAGGTAATGGCTTATGCACAAGAATATGCTTGCTTTATGAAACATGGACTGAACATTACTTCAGGGACATGGATCCAAGCCTCATAGTGATGCAAGGAGTCTCTGCATGCCGTACTGGTAACATCATTACTGTAGGATGCAGTTGTCCCCTTGGAATGCAGGGATTCCTTGCATCATTTCTAACTATGATACGTGAGCTCTCATCCTTAAAGCCATGTTCTTTCCATGAAATCCATGTTTTACGGACCAAACTCGTTCATGTGAATACGCCCTTATTCTCAGTGATGTGGCACAGATGACAATAGTGAGCAGCATGCATGGGGCTAAACTTCCATTTGCAGTCTGAAGAGAAATAATTAGACTTACAATTGATCCAGCTTTGTGCCATTGAATGCATAGTTTTGTATTTCTTCAAATCCATTTCGGAAAAGTTTCCTAAAGCGTGAAAAATGCAAAGGGTCACGGTAACACTGACAGGACGGCTGAGCAGTAAATGGCTTCGTAAACAGTGCGCTTATTTTTCTTCTTCAAAGTTTCTATTATTCTCTGCTGAGAAATTTAGTTTGCAAAAATACCTTTAGTTACTTATTATGTCGGCGTCGAGGCTCCTCCACCAGTCGTTGCCTCCCTCTTGGCACTTTATTGGCCTTATCAATATATAAAGTAACCCAATAACAAAGCCAAACATCAAAAACATTGTAGGGATTTTCAGTGGCTTAAAATTTTGGGTGTCAAGTGGAGACAAGAAAATCTTTTAAAGGACATCTATCACCAGATCGAGGATTGTAAACCCAGCATACTGACATACTGGGGCAGATTTACTTACCCGGCCCATTCGCGATCCAGCGGCGCGTTCTCTGAACAGGATTCGGGTCCGGCCGGGATTCATCAAGGTAGTTCCTCCGCCATCCACCAGGTGGCACTGCTGCGCTGAAATGCATCTGATCGCGCCGGATTACACCGAGCCGGACCAGGTGAAGGTAAGCTCTTCCCAAGCGACACATTTTCGGTTATTAAATGCGGCGTTTTTTCCAAATCCGTCGGGTTTTCGTTCGGCCACGCCCCCCGATTTCCGCCGCGTGCATGCCAGCGCCGATGCGCCACAATCCGATCACGTGCGCCAAACTCCCGGGGCAATTCAGGTACAATTGGCGCAAATCAGAAATATTCGGGTAACACGTCGGGAAAACGCGAATCGGGCCCTTAGTAAATGACCCCCACTGTCTTTTAAAATTATGCAAATGAGACTGAGGGGCTCCAGGTTCCATAGGAGTTAATGGAGCCTGGAGCCCCTCAGGCTCATTTGCATCATTTTAAAACACTTTTTTCTCAAAAACAATAAGAAGCTGAAAGAACATCAGATCCTGCCAGAGGGGGCGCACACCAGTATGTCAGTGTGCTGGGTTTACAATCCTTGATTTAGTCATAGATGTCCTTTAAAGGTCCTATCAAGTGATCTTTTAAAATTTGACAACTTTTGTTTTCACTAAAACAATATGGAAGAACAACAGACGTGGTGCAAACAGACATTAACATAAAACCATCAAAAGCCCATTGCAATCCATTAGACTCCTGTTATTATTGTATGTACAAGATTCATCCAAAACTAATCAAAAAATATTTGGGTTCAATTTGTTGCCTGAAAATAAACAGATATTTAGTTACTTACAATATCAAAGATTCATTGTTCATTTCTTGGAAAGCATTTGCCGGTATTGCAGTTATGTGCAAGTTGTCATAGATCTCCCTGGAGGAAGAGGAGAGCAACAGTGAAACAATCCAGAGGAGTAATAGGAGGGGGATTCAACAGTCCTCTAACATCTGCTATAGAAGGTAAGTAGGCCCTGGGCACATTAGATGGGTAGACAGCTATCTATAGAGGGTAGGTAGGCCCTGGGCACATTAGATGGGTAGACAGCTATCTATAGAGGGTAGGTAGGCCCTGGGCACATTAGATGGGTAGACAGCTATCTATAGAGGGTAAGTAGGTCCTGGGTACATTAGATGGGTAGACAGCTATCTATAGAGGGTAAGTAGGTCCTGGGCACATTAGATGGGTAGACAGCTATCTATAGAGGGTAAGTAGGCCCTGGGTACATTAGATGGGTAGACAGCTATCTATAGAGGGTAGGTAGGCCCTGGGCACATTAGATGGGTAGACAGCTATCTATAGAGGGTAAGTAGGCCCTGGGCACATTAGATGGGTAGACAGCTATCTATAGAGGGTAAGTAGGCCCTGGGCACATTAGATGGGTAGACAGCTATCTATAGAGGGTAAGTAGGCCCTGGGTACATTAGATGGGTAGACAGCTATCTATAGAAGGTAGGTAGGCCCTGGGAACATTACATGGGTAGACAGCTATCTATAGAAGGTAGGTAGGCCCTGGGCACATTAGATGGGTAGACAGCTATCTATAGAGGGTAGGTAGGCCCTGGGTACATTAGATGGGTAGACAGCTATCTATAGAGGGTAGGTAGGCCCTGGGCACATTAGATGGGTAGACAGCTATCTATAGAGGGTAAGTAGGCCCTGGGTACATTAGATGGGTAGACAGCTATCTATAGAGGGTAGGTAGGCCCTGGGTACATTAGATGGGTAGACAGCTATCTATAGAGGGTAAGTAGGCCCTGGGCACATTAGATAGGTAGACAGCTATCTATAGAGGGTAAGTAGGCCCTGGGCACATTAGATGGGTAGACAGCTATCTATAGAGGGTAGGTAGGCCCTGGGCACATTAGATGGGTAGACAGCTATCTATAGAGGGTAGGTAGGCCCTGGGCACATTAGATGGGTAGACAGCTATCTATAGAAGGTAGGTAGGCCCTGGGAACATTACATGGGTAGACAGCTATCTATAGAAGGTAGGTAGGCCCTGGGCACATTAGATGGGTAGACAGCTATCTATAGAGGGTAGGTAGGCCCTGGGCACATTAGATGGGTAGACGGCTATCTGTAGAGGGTAAGTAGGCCCTGGGCACATTAGACGGGCAGCCAATCCTTGCGACTTTGGTGGGTTCAGCAAAAATAAATTTAACGTGTATGTCCTGTGTTAGAGTACAATGGGGCTTATTTACTAAGGGTCCGCGGCTGCACTTTTGTGAGATTTTCTAAAGTTTTTGGGGATTCCACAGCGGTGATAGGATTTTAACAGGGGATAGTGTTGGACACGACCGGATTGTGGCGGCGGGCCGTAGGACGATCTGACAGATTCAGATTGAGCGTGGGATTTAACTTTCAAATTGTGTCACAAGATCAAGCACTTCCATACACCAGGAAGAAGAAGGTGAACTCCGGCGGACCTGAGCGGGGAAGCGACACAGGCAGGATATCGGGCGCACGATCTTAGTGAATCGCGGCACAGTGCATTATACACGGACAGTGCACTTTGGGTGAACTCCGCAGGACAAGGTAAGTAAATGTGCCCCATGACATCCAACAAATGCAGATTGCCCTTAAACCAACTGCAAAACCTCCTTAGGGTGTGGTCACACGTGGCGTTAGCTTTCTGTTGCGATCAAAACCCAGCACCCAGCAGTTTTTAAAAAAAAATGCAAAACACCCGATACTGGTTACCAATCACATGCGTTTTACTGGAAGCACATCTAAGATCAGGTCAAAACTCCCCTAGGCGCTAGTTAGCAAACACAAAACTAGCGCGTTGTTTTATAATTATAATTTAAAAAATCACAATAACACTAGAATGATAAATCAACAAAAATAACAAAAGTAATAACCGAGCTACAGCTCACGATAAATATACTTACAAAATGAAGTTTAATTCGATGGAGAAGATTTTTGTGACATCCGGAAATTTCCGAATTCCTGTGTTACAAATACTCCTACAAGACATAAAGCACACTATAGAAGTGTAACTGCAATATTAAGCACAACGAAAATCAAATGTAACCGATATCGTTATTACCTTCCCTGGCAATTGCAAATCCCATATACTCTGGCGATATATGCCGGTAACTAGTGCGGAGGCAAACATATTTCCAGAAGTAGCTATTTGTGATGGAAATAAGCGTAATAAATATGTAAAGTGCGGCCGTATGATGTGATGATGGCTCTTTTAATAACCGCAGTCTATGGATTTATAAAATAATTGGCTATTAATGCGGAATAACGTGAACCTTAGAAGTGATGATGAGGGTCTTAAATCTGGGGGGACGTTCCTTCTGAATACATGGCTGGCAATGTCGGTGATTAATTTACAAGCGGCTATAACACTTCGCCTGAAGATGTCAAGTAAAGAACACACTTCATGATTAAATGAACCTGCCGCCCTACAGGTCGTCCCGCAATATGGCAGACGCTGAAGTGAGGATCCTAATTAAAGAAGATAAGGTCTTGCCGGTTGCGTTTCGAGGCAATTTCTGGCCGTCTGTAGGGGGAATGTGTGTTGTTAATCAAACAGCGGAGGTCAGTCCAGACCTTGTCCTCTTCTGATATTACTGTACTAATAACTAATGAAACCGCTGACATATTGATGGCCGCTGTATAATGTTGTCATCAGGTTTTTTTTTACTCTTTGTAATATTCAGCTGTGATGAGATTATGTTTAATTAGGATTCTGTAATAAACAGCCCGATCCTGGTGGGAAAGTCGGGGTCATACAAATTAAGTTCATTATCATATTCACAGTTTTGATTTTTTTTTCTCATCGTTTCTAGGTTTTATATTAATTAGCTTCATATTTACTTTATATTTATTTAAGGGGAATATGTCACCTAAAAATGACCTCATTTTTAAATCATGTTTTTATGATTAAAAATATTTTGTAGGTATTTCTAATTAACAATGTGAAATGTCAATATTAACATAAAATTCAGAAATAATGCAATTTACTCCAATTACTATGTCTTTTAATAGACCGACCCCTCTTAAATTTTATACAGGATATATTTCCAACAGTAACCTCATTTACATCACAGACAGAAGATAAGACCTATATACAAAACACTATCATTACATCCCCGCACTGTACAATGACCTCTATATAGATAACACTGACCCATCATTACATCACTACTGACAATAGATGATGTCACAGCTTATCTCCTCCCCCTTCCTGTACAATGACCTCTATATAGATAACACTGACCCATCATTACATCACCACTGACAATAGATGATGTCACAGCTTATCTCCTCCTCCTCCCTGTACAATGTCATCTATATAGATAACACTGACCCGTCATTACATCACTACTTACAATATATGATGTCACAGCTTATCTCCTCCCCCTCCCTGTACAATGACCTCTATATAGATAACACTGACCCATCATTACATCACTACTGACAATAGATGATGTCACAGCTTATCTCCTCCCCCTCCCTGTACAATGACCTCTATATAGATAACACTGACCCATCATTACATCACTACTGACAATAGATGACGTCACAGCTTATCTCCTCCCCCTCCCTGTACAATGACCTCTATAAAGATAACACTGACCCATCATTACATCACCACTGACAATATATGATGTCACAGCTTATCTCCTCCCCCTCCCTGTACATTGACCTCTATATAGATAACACTGACCCATCATTACATCACTACTGACAATAGATGATGTCACAGCTTATCTCCTCCCCCTGCCTGTACAATGACCTCTATATAGATAACACTGACCCATCATTACATCACTACTGACAATAGATGATGTCACAGCTTATCTCCTCCCCCTCCCTGTACAATGACCTCTATATAGATAACACTGACCCATCATTACATCACTACTGACAATAGATGATGTCACAGCTTATCTCCTCCCCCTGCCTGTACAATGACCTCTATATAGATAACACTGACCCATCATTACATCACTACTGACAATAGATGATGTCACAGCTTATCTCCTCCCCCTCCCTGTACAATGACCTCTATATAGATAACACTGACCCATCATTACATCACTACTGACAATAGATGATGTCACAGCTTATCTCCTCCCCCTCCCTGTACAATGACCTCTATATAGATAAAACTGACCCATCATTACGCCATTAACTATTGCAGCAGGGTACATAGTAAAACAGAATCCAGTAGTTGAGATCTTGTGGATAAGGAGTAGATGACAAGTCTAGTAATATTAAGTAACTGTCCGATATATAGAATTCTGATAATGTGCTGTGGATATTGTAAATATATTTTGTAACTGATTCCTTATGATCGGGGTGGGTGGGGACTTTTGGCTGTCTCCTGGTTGGTTACCTGCAACATTTTCATACTTCAGTGTACGGAGCTGTATATGGTGTCATTTTTGCAAGTTGAGATGACATTTTCATTGCTATCATTTTAAGGATAGTACTGTCTTTTGATCACTTTTTATTACATTTTTCACATGTTGATGAAAAGCCTAAAGACTATAAAAGTTGTTCCGGATTAATTCCTAGTTAATACTGGTGACCTTTCCTTAGGATCACTATGAATACACCCACAACCACCACATACATTTTTTTCAGAGAGCACAACTGACCCCCGAGGATATATTATCAATATATGATCATGAGACTCATTAATTACTATAATAAGCTGTAAAACCCATTTAATTGAGTGTAAAACTACTAAGCATTGCTTCCACCGAAAAAATACCCACATTTAATTTCCTTCTTTATACTTTTAAGTTATTCTCCGTCCGCTTCCGGTAATGTGGTCCAAAACACATACTATAATAATTGGGTTCACAGGGAGGAGGACCATGTTTTGGGTGGAAGTTAAAGGGAACCTGTCACCAAATTTTACGTCACTTAAACTACGAGACCCCTTATGTAGGGGATAAAATGTCCTTTCTAGAATTTCCTCTTTTATGTGAAATATCACCCATCTGCCTATAAAGAGTGTCACATTCAGAGGCTGCAGAGGGTGGATCAATATATAGTCTTTTACTGGTGTCATTTTAATGATAAGGATCTCAGCTTTCAGATCTTATTCTTTTATGTGAAACCGCATCCATTTATATATAAAAAGTGTCACGTTTAGGGGCTGCAGAGGGTGGATCACCTCATAGTCTCTTACTGGTGTCATATTAAAGACTTTCAGATCTCATCTTTTATTTATCTATAAAACTTTTCATATGAAAATGAGCAGAGAAGAGTCATATTAGCCTAACATGAGTCATGCTGAGAGGCTACGGGGAGTGCGTCACCTCAATCTAGTACATAGAAACATGATTTTGGTGTCATTTTAAAGATTTTTTTATTTCACATCAGGCCTGTGGTTCTGTAGGCTACTTATCCGGAGATACAAGCAGCTAAAAAAAACGGCGAGAAACTGGATTTTATTTTTTATTTTTTTGCTTCGGTAGATCTCAGAACCACAAGCCTGATACAATGTTATCCTTATGCTTAATATTAAACCAAAAGCGTGTTTTGGTGCTATAGAATCACATTAGGGGCATCTGAAGTGACCCTCCACCTGCAGCCTCACAACTATTTCACTTCTTTATAGGTAATCGGGTGAGATTTCACATAAAGGAGGGAAAGGACATTTCATTCCCTACCTGAGGGGACTGGTGGTTTGATGGGGTCAAATCTGGGGCCCTATTAAGCGAATTCTGGTCCTTCACCGTATGGTCTTCTGTGGTGGAGGAGTCTTGTACCTGGCAGTCCCATGTAAGGATCTATATAAAGTGTCAGCGCTCTGATTTGACATGGGGTACGTGCGCTGATAACCGTGGTACGTGTTCTTTCTTTGCGATTAGATTGTAACCCTGGTAACCCTATATGGCGTCACACAGACATCTCTCCGGCTTCTGTCCCAGCTGTCACTTCCATTGACCAGGCCTTATCAGTAACCGGCGGTAATGTGTTACCATAATGACACGGAAGGCGAAAGAACGCTGCTACACAAACCAGAGCGCCCTCCGCTCTACTGACACAACGTAATCTTATTACACGGCCTGACGTCAGCTCATCACAGGTATTTAAAGGGGTTTTCTGGTGTTTTGAGGAAGATTTTACTCGTTGCCACGGACAGTACAAAAGTGTGGGAGACAGGGTATAATGTAATTTATTACAGGGGTTAATGGGGTTGTCCATCTTCAGAAAATAATTGATATTGTTTGTGAAATGAAAAGTTATACCATTTCCCAATATACAGTACTTTCTATATCAAATCCTCACTGTTTTCTAGATCTCTGCTTGCTGCCATTTCTACAGGAAGCCTCATTGTTTACTTTTCATAAGAACAGATTCCTGGTCATGTGATGTCACACGGGTGCACGGCTCATTATATCCCTGGTCATGTGATGTCACACGGGTGCACGGCTCGTTATATCCCTGGTCATGTGATGTCACACGGGTGCGCAGGTCATTATATCCCTGGTCATGTGATGTCACACAGGTGCACAGCTCGTTATATCCCTGGTCATGTGATGTCACACGGGTGCGCAGGTCATTATATCCCTGGTCATGTGATATCACACAGGTGCACGGCTTGTTATATCCCTGGTCATGTGATGTCACACGGGTGCGCAGGTCATTATATCCCTGGTCATGTGATGTCACACAGATGCACAGCTCGTTATATCCCTGGGCATGTGATGTCACACAGGTGCACGGCTCGTTACATCCCTGGTCATGTGATGTCACACAGGTGCACAGCTCGTTATATCCCTGGTCATGTGATGTCACACAGGTCCACGGCTCGTTATATCCCTGGTCATGTGATATCACACAGGTGCACGGCTTGTTATATCCCTGGTCATGTGATGTCACACAGGTGCGCGGCTCGTTACATCCCTGGGCATGTGATGTCACACAGGTGCAAGGCTTGTTATATCCCTGGCCATGTGATGTCACACAGGTGCACAGCTCTTTATATTTCTGGCCATGTGATGTCACACAGGTGCTCAGCTCGTTATATCTCTGGTCATGTGATGTCACACAGGTACACAGCTCATTATATCTCTGGTCATGTGATGTCACACAGGTGCAGGGCTTGTTATATATCCCTGGTCATGTGATGTCACACAAGTGCACGGCTTGTTATATCCCTGGTCATGTGATGTCACACAGGTGCACGGCTCGTTATATCCCTGGGCATGTGATGTCACACAGGTGCAAGAGAGTAATTACAGCAAGTATATTGGAAAATTGTATAACTTTTCATTACACAAACCATATCAATTACTTGCTGAAAGTGGACGACCCCTTTCATGTAAACTCTACAATCAGATCATGCTTAATGCCAAAAAGTTTAAGTCATTCACAGACTATGCACAAAATAGATTTCCCTTCCTAAACAATCGTATGTGTTTTGCCAGCTATGGATGGTAATGCAGTTTATGCATTTTATGTTTAAACAGCTTAATTTTATATATATGGGATTCTGTCACATTGAAGATGTGTCTGATCTGCAGGCAGTATGTTATAAAGCAGGTGGAACTAAGCAGATTGTACAGTGTCCTCTAAACCAGGGAGAATATTATAGAGCAGGAGTAACTTATGCTACACAAATAGAAGATTCTATAGTGTCCTATCTGCAGACAGCATGTTATACAGTAGAGCAGGAGAAGCTGAGCAGATTGTACATAGCGTCCTTTCTGCAGGTTACATGTTATAGAGCAGGAGGAGCTGAGCATATTATACATTCTGTCCTATCTACAGGCAGCATGTTATAGAGCAGGATGAGCTGAGCAGATTGTACATACTGTCCTATCTACAGGCAGCATGTTATAGAGCAGGAGGAGCTGAGCAGATTGTACTTAGTGTCCTATCTGCAGGCTGCATGTTATAGAGCAGGAGGAGCTGAGCAGATTGTACATAGTGTCCTATCTGCAAGCTGCATCTAATGGAGCAGCAGGAGATGAGCAGATGGTTCATAGTGTCTGCAAGAAGTTATGCTTAGTATATTATTGTCAGTATCTATTGTGTACTAGAATTTTACTGTATGCAGGTGTTCAGTAAATGGTGAAACAAGAAAATATTCAGGAAATGCTTTCAAACCAACGACCCAGAAACTAAATTACTTACAAATATTTTAGCTTTGGTAGGGTTCCAAAGGCTCCGCGCCCAATATGCACCAGGTTTTTTGTGTTTCTGATTGTTCTGTGAAAAAAATAATTAATTTGTTATATTTCTTGTTGTATATATGGTATAGATTGATCATTTAAAGGAAATCTACCAGTAAGTTTAACAAAAAAACGAACTACACTCACCTGTGCTCCTCTTCATCCCTATCCCGGCGGTGTTAATAATAATCCCATATTTATAGAGAGCACACAGATTACGCAGCGCTGCACAGAGTTTGTCAAATCAGTCCCTGTCCCCAATGGGGCTCACAATCTAATCACCTACCAGTATGTTTTGGAGTGTAGGAGGAAACCAGAGGACCTGGAGGAAAGCCATGCAAACATGATAAGAACATACAAACTCTTTGTAGATGTTAACCTAGGTGGTAGTCTACTTTAATCTTGATACACTGGGATCGCCTAGAAAAAAAACTTATAATTAGCAGCACAGAGCGCAGGGACAAGATGTCCGGCGCTTCGGCTGCAAATTATTCACTTCTACTGCGTGTCATCACCTGCCTCTCCCAGCAGAAGTAATTAGCAGCACGGAGTGCTGGACATCTTGTCCCTGCGCTCCGTGCTGCTAATTATAAGTCTTTTTTCCAGGCAATCCCAGAGTGTCAAGATTCAAAGAAGAACACAGCTGGGATAGGGATGATGAGGAGCGTAGGTAAGTATGTGTAGTTCGATTTTTTGTTAAACTTAGGCTGCATTCACACGAACACGTGCCTCGGATACACCTCAGGCGTGCTAAGGAGGCGGAGAGGGGAGTGCTGCTCACCCCCCCCCTCTCCATAGAAAAATAAAGCTGCAGGGGCGTTCTTATGGCCAAAGATAGAGCATGCTGTAGCTTTTTTGCAGCCACGCGACAGTGAGCACAGCGGGAGCCTTAAACAACTATGGGGAATGTATATCCAGCCACACATTTGCTCCCATATATACGTCCCGAATACGTTCGTGTTAGATCTAACTGGTAGATTTATTTTAAAGGGGTTATCCGGGTTTTAAAAATTACTGAGGGCAGGGCGGGGGCACGCTATTTAAAAATAATACTGTAGTTACCTCCTCTGGTGCCGTGTCTTTTCGATCCGTGCTCCTGTTTGTTTACAGGGGCACAGAGGTGGAGCACAGGGAGCTTCCGGTCTGCAATATGGCCGGCTCCTCCCATCCGTCCCTATCTCTCAGCGTTGTAAGCGCTGGGAGATGGTGTCGGATGGAAGCTCCCTGTCCGCCCTTGTAATGAAACCGGTGCACAGAGAAGACGGGCCGCGGTGCGAGATATGAGCGGTGCCGGATGAGTTAAGTACATGTTTATTATTTTTAAATAACCCTCCCCAGCCCGGGCCTCAGTAATTTTTAAGACCCGGATAACCCCTTTAAAAGGGGTTCTTCAAAAATCTAGTAGTAATTTTGTAGCTAACAGGGATTGTGTGTCGGCGAGTGGGAGTTCGGGCGGCTGTTGTGATGGACGGGTGGGAGAGTGGGTGGCCGGCCCATGTGAGCGGCTCTACAAGCAGACCTGCTGAGCACAGCAGGCAGGGCCCCATTACATTGCGTGTAGCGAGGCCCCTGTTACTGCTGTGCTGTTACTCTCAGCAGGAAGAGAACAGCACTGATACATTTTGGTTTGTCATCCATCCTGGGCCCCTGTGCAGTGCAGGCCCCTGCTATGCCTGTTGTTACGCCCCTGGACTAAAGTGGATTGAAACAGGGCTCAAAAAAACATACTGTGGATGGGAGGTAACTTGCTGATGGTTTTGGGGTAGAGTTATTGGACCCCCATGGATTAATTTAATGGGGGTCATTTGTAACCTAAATAAATGAGAGCATGGGCGCTGCCTTATCTATGGCACTTTTAGAAGAAGACGAGTTCTATGCTCATCTATCTCCATCAGCGCCATAGAGGTGAAGAGAGTATTAGGGGTTAATCAATCCGAGGCCTTTGGGGGTCCCACTACTTGCACCCTTTATGATCTACAAGTTATCCCCTATGGAAAGGGGTGTAGCTTGCAGTAAGGGGGCGTGGCTTAATGTCGATCACATGGTTGAAATATGGGGCTCAGCTAACTAATAGGTGATAGACCCTAATAGGTAAACATTTGGCAAAAAATAAAATAAAATGGGGCTGCCCTGCAAATCCTGTAACATTCACTTCTACAGACGGGATGATCCCGGATGATCCCGGTTTCTTAGAGGGGTCTTTACCCCTTCATGTTATTATATTGGTGCACAGGGCGTTTAATTCTTTTTATTTATAGTGAAAGTTTTTTTTTCTCATCTGCCATTGTATCTATTCATTGTATGGATTTTATAAACTACAGAGAAAGAGAGGAAATAGAAGAGAGGCAATTTCTACGTACAATTCTGTCAGGTTGAGGAGTTTGGCAAAGGCGTGATTCTGAATTTTTTCCAGTGAATCGCTTTGGGATATAGCTCTGCAATAAAAAATAAAAAAAAATCATTAAAAAATGAAAATAGAAACAGAAGTTTAAAAAGTTAAAAAGTTTATTACATGTGGCATAAAACCAATATTCTTTGGCTAGGTTGTAGTTATTGCATTTGAACAACTATTTAGCATAGCATAACATGACTGGCTTATCAGAGTAATCAGAGCTGTGTGTTATAACGAGCTGTGCACCTGTGTGACATCACATGACCAGGGATATAACATGCTGTGCACCTGTGTGACATCACATGACCAGGGACATAACATGCTGTGCACCTGTGTGACATCACATGACCAGGGATATAACATGCTGCGCACCTGTGTGACATCGCATGACCAGGTATATAACATGCTGTGCACCTGTGTGACATCACATGACCAGGGATATAACAAGCCGTGCAGCTGTGTGACATCACATGACCAGGGATATAACGAGCCGTACACCTGTGTGACATCACATGATCAGGGACATAACGAGCCGTGCACCTGTGTGACATCACATGACCAGGGATATAACGAGCCATGCACCTGTGTGACATCACATGACCAGGGATATAACGAGCCGTACACCTGTGTGACATCACATGACCAGGGATATAACGAGCCGTACACCTGTGTGACATCACATGACCAGTGATATAACGAGCCGTGCACCTGTGTGACATCACATGACCAGGTATATAACATGCTGTGCACCTGTGTGACATCACATGACCAGGGATATAACATGCTGTGCACCTGTGTGACATCACATGACCAGGTATATAACATGCTGTGCACCTGTGTGACATCACATGACCAGGGATATAACAAGCCGTGCAGCTGTGTGACATCACATGACCAGGGATATAACGAGCCGTACACCTGTGTGACATCACATGATCAGGGACATAACGAGCCGTGCACCTGTGTGACATCACATGACCAGGGATATAACGAGCCGTGCACCTGTGTGACATCACATGACCAGGGATATAACGAGCCATGCACCTGTGTGACATCACATGACCAGTGATATAACGAGCCGTACACCTGTGTGACATCACATGACCAGTGATATAACGAGCCGTGCACCTGTGTGACATCACATGACCAGGTATATAACATGCTGTGCACCTGTGTGACATCACATGACCAGGGATATAACAAGCCGTGCACCTGTGTGACATCACATGACCAGGGATATAACGAGCCGTACACCTGTGTGACATCACATGATCAGGGATATAACGAGCTGTACACCTGTGTGACATCACATGACCAGGGACTTAACGAGCCATGACCTGTGTGACATCACATGACCAGTTATATAACATGCTGTGCACCTGTGTGACATCACATGACCAGGGATATAACGAGCGGTGCACCTGTGGGACATCACATGATCAGGGATATAACGAGCTGTACACCTGTGTGACATCACATGACCAGGGACTTAACGAGCCATGACCTGTGTGACATCACATGACCAGTTATATAACATGCTGTGCACCTGTGTGACATCACATGACCAGGGATATAACGAGCGGTGCACCTGTGTGACATCACATGACCAGGGATATAACGAGCCGTGCACCTGTGTGACATCACATGACCAGGGATATAACGAGCCGTGCACCTGTGTGACATCACATGACCAGGGATATAACGAGCCGTGCACCTGTGTGACATCACATGACTAGGGATATAACGAGCCATGCACCTGTGTGACATCACATGACCAGGGACCTAACTAGCCGTGCAGCTGTGTGGCATCACATGATCAGGGAATGGATTCTATCCATAGTAAGTAAACAATGAAGCTTCCTTTTAAATGACAGCAAGCAGAGATCTAGAAAACTGTGAAAAAGTTTATTGGAAACTTGTATGAGCTTTTATTCAGCAGATATCAATTATTTGCTGAAAGTGGACAACCCCTTTAAACCTTTAACCAGACATGATATACTGATCGGTGCTGGCTCTGATTGATTTAACCTGTTAAATGCCGCAAGAAAAAGCTGCCAGCAGCATTCAAATGCTGGCAGCCTATCCACGTCTCAATCTTGGTAAGGATCATCACCACCCCTCAAACGGTGACGATCCATCGCTAAATGACAGCCCAGAGACTTAGAGTCCTAGAGACTCCGGGGCCTTTCATTTCCACAGATCTATTATGGTCTTTCAGTGATGGTATGTGGTATGAGAAAGTGTCTCAAAAGTCCAGATGTTTAAAAATTTGAAGAGTATTATTCCCATTGGTGAAACCCGAAAACTGGAAAATAAAAAATGTTCGAATCCCCACTTTTTCGTCATTTCGCAGCACAAAAAATAAAAAATTATGAAAAATGATCAAAAGAACATACAGGGGCAGATTTACTTACCCAGTCCTGTCATGATCCAGCGGTGCGTTCTCTGTGGAGGATTCGGGTATTCCAGCGATTCACTAAGGTCCACCAGGTGTCGCTGCTGCGCTGAAGTCCGTTGGAGTTCACGACCCGTTGCTGGGTGCAGGTAAGCGCGTGTCAAGCGACACTTGTTTTTTTTAAAATACAGCGTTTTTTTCCGAATCCGTCAGGTTTTTGACGGCCACGCCCCCGATTTCCATCGCGTGCATGCCGACGCCGATGCGCCACAATCCGATCGCGTGTGCCAAAACCCCGGGGCAATTCAGGGAAAATCGTTGCAAAACGGTAATATTTGGGTAACCCGACGGAAAAACGCGATTCGGGCCCTTAGTAAATGACCCCCACAGTTCCCAAAATGGTTACGATGAAATCATCAGCTCGTCCCACAAAAAATATTATACCTTACACATGTCCGTACACCAAGGTATGAAAAAGTTATTGGCGCTGGAATATGGCAAAATGGTGACACTGGGGCAGATTTACTTACCCGGTCCATTCGCGATCCAACGGCGCGTTCTCTGCGCTGGATTCGGGTTCGGCCGGGATTTATTAAGGCAGTTCCTCCGACGTCCGCCAGGTGGCGCTGCTGCGCTGAAGTTCCCTGGAACGCACTGGAATACACCAAGCCGGGCTGAGTGGAGGTAAGTGCGAGCTCCGCAACACATTTTTTTGTTTTAAATGCGGAGGTTTTTCCAAATCCGTCGGGTTTTCGTTCGGCCACGCCCCACGATTTCCGTCCCGTGCATGCCAGCACCGATGCGCCAAATCCGATCGTGTGCGCCAAAATCCCGGGGCAATTCAGGGGAAATCGCCGCAAATCGGAAATATTCGGGTAACACGTCGGGAAAACGCGAATCGGGCCCTTAGTAAATGACCCCCACTATTTTTTGGTTCAAAAGGTTTTTTTTTCTTTTTTTTTACATCAATTAAAACCATATAAACCCTATACAAATTTGGTATCTCCGTGATTATACCAACCCAAAATATAAAGGGGAGGTACTATTTTGAGTGCACAATGAAAGCTGTAAAATCACAGCCAAAATGAAAATGGAGCAAATTCATTTTTTTTGCCAATTTCACTTCATTTGGTAGTTTTAATTCCATTTCCCAATATATAGGATGGAATATTAAATACCATCACTAGGAAATAAATTTTTCTATGCAAGCCCTTACACAGCTCTATACAGGAGGTCCTCTACTTAAGGACACCTGACTTACAGACAGATCCCTCTGCCCACTTTGAGCTCTGGTGAAGCTCTCTGGATGTTACTTTAGTCCCAGACTGCAATGATCAGCTGTAAAGTGTCTGTAATGAAGCTTTATTCATAATCCTTGATCCAATTACAGCAAAAACTTTGAAAGTCCAATTGTCACTGGGACAAAAAAAAATTTGCCTGGATCTACAATTATAAAATATACAGTTCCGACTTATATACAAAATTTACTTTAGTACAAACCCAAGGAACCGATCTTGTACGTAACCCGGAGACTGCCTGTATGTGGAAGAATAGAAAAGAAATGGATTTTTAAACGAGGGAAGCCAACAATACAGAAACGAAGAAAGGGCATTGGCAGGGGAAGGGGTTAATATCTGTATGATGGCGAATACTTTCAGAATTTCTGTCTATCCGATGCATTTCTTATGCTTCAAACAAGGATTTATCCATTACACAACTTCCTGCTATCTTTAGAGATTTTTTTTTTCTTTTTTCTATCCATAAGAAATGAAAAGACAAACCGAAAGCTAAGGTGAAAAAATATAAAAGCAACATGAAGGGTATAAATAAAATAGTATATGGAGTGCTGTAAGCTCCATCAATCAATAGTGCTATGAAAGCAATGTCTGCTCCGCAGGCCTCTCCGGCACAGGTCTAATATCTGTAAAGTGCACCAGGGCCTCACATTGGAGCCCGCATGGAGGAACAGCCTCGTAATATTAACAATACAAAATAAAATATATGACAATCTTTGATATTTACAAACCTGACCTCAATGAGAAATGGAGGGAACACAATGTTCTGATAAGACAGCGTTCCTATCTCTTATAGTGTATCCTCCGGTTATGAGCAGGAAGTTACAGACATATGTTTTACTTCCAAATAATCTTTAAATTACTTTTCAGTAGAGGAAATGTTCCGTAACTTATTTAGATAAACAATGTATTTGTTCTATAGTCGAAAAAGAGCGGGCGGTTTTATCTAAAGACTTGGTGCTTGAATGAAATCTACCATCAAAATCCATCAGGATAAACCAGGGACACTCATCCAGGCACCCGGACTGTGGTAATCTTATTATATGTGTTATCCATGGTCTTTTACCTGTTAAAATCAACTTTTAAAATTATGCTAATGAGCCGGGGGGGGGGCTACCCTAGCCTCTCTTTGATTTTTCTTTAATGACTGTTACACTGTCTCAACTCTCCCCCCCCCTCACCTTTGCCGTGCACAGCTGCTGAGGAAGAAGGAGAAGGGGGAGACAGTGTTTAAGCTTGTAAAAATATGCAAAGTTTTCCAGGTTGGGATAAGAAAAACCCTCTTTTAGCCACCTTGTAAGGCCACTCCCCTGACATCAAGCATGACCTTCAGGAAGCCTAATGATACCAGTACATCTATTCCAGAAGGAACAGACTCCCAACTATAGACAGCGCTGTTCCTACCTGGTTGGGTCTCCTCAGTACAGCATAAGGAACTGCTTTGGATGGGGGAGAGGCTTGTGACTAGGGTCGGTGTCAGGATCAGGGGTAGTGGATCCTCTGGACCACCGTAGACAATGACATAAGCCGACACCTGGGACCAGAGTCTAGGTGGTACCCGGTTTTCACCAGAGCCCGCTGCAAAACTAGTTGAACTTGTTGCGGCTTGGTACCACCAGGTCGTTCCACAGGTGCGACTTTGTCTGCGATGGCAGCCAAAGCAAAGTACAGAAGCGTGGTCGGGGACAGGCAGGTGGTCGAGACAGGCAGCACAGGATCAGAGTCCGGGACGTAGCAGAAGGTCAGGACAGGCAGCGCATAATTGAGGTCAGGAACGGAATCAAGGTCACAATGGGAATTCAGAATAATCGCAAAGGGCATCAGGAACAAGCTTTCTCTAAGGCCATGAGGCTAAATTCGGCAGGGAACACAGGAAGAGGCTGACTATTTAACAGAATCGGCAGCCGGCAAGCGCCAATTATTGGCGCTCCGGGGCTTTAAATTTTACAGAGCCGGTCTGCATGCGCCCTAGGAGACGGGGAACGCGGGCTTATCAGGGACCGCTGCCGGAGCCAGGAAAGGTAAGTTCCCTACTGGGGCGCACGGAGGTACACGGGTGCGCCTGTGACCCGCCTAGGGGATTTTGGAAAAATATGCAAGGTGGGATAGGGAAAACCACGCCTCTTGTAGCTCCCTTGTAAGGCTCCCTTGACATCAAGCATAACCTTCAGGAAGACCTTTCAGCTTGTGAGTCAGATCACAGAAAGGCTAAAATCAAAGTTGATTTTAGAAGGAAGGAGGCCGCGGATGACTGGATCTTGCTTGGACAGCAACGTGATGGAATAAAAGGGATCCTCTAATGGTGGCAGCAGTAATATTCTTAAGGGAATCATTACACTCCACTAATAGGTTCTCCTTGTGGTTTATGGTGGAGATCTGTGGTGACAGGTTCCCTTTAAATCAATGGTGGGGGCTGCAGAAAAAAGTGTCAAAATCAGTGGAGTGACATCTATTAAAGGTACAAGAGTTGGCGCTGGTGGAGGTGGTGAAAGTCCTCATTAATTGATCTCAAAAATTGAGTTCATGGATGAACTTGGATCCATTCACAGTCTCATAGATTTCTCATTATTGATGTGATGTACAACAGATTGGGCCAAAACACCTCTAACCCATTCATCACCAGAGAAGAATGAAACGGGCATCGGTTCAGCTGGTGAGAGGAGGTGATTGACACATGAATGCGAATCATGCAGGATGGGAAGGTCGTGTAAATAGGCCGTACATCATACCTACCTTACTGCTGGGTCATACAGACAAATCACTAAGTAGTAACATATCACAGTATCAAATCTGGTTATTATACAATCTAAGATTAAAACATATATCTATATATGTCTGTATCTATCTATCTCATATCTATCTATCTCATATCTATCTATCTATCTTTCCTATCTATCTATCTATCTATCTATCTATCTATCTATCTATCTATCTATCTATCTATCTATCTATCTATCTCATATCTATCTATCTATCTATCTCATATCTATCTATCTATCTATCTCATATCTATCTATCTATCTATCTATCTATCTATCTATCTATTTCTTATCTATCTATCTATCTATCTATCTATCTATCTATCTATCTATCTATCTATCTAACTATCTATACATAGCAGCTGCTACAGGGACTAAGTTGTCAGCAACTTGTAATGATTTGTATTTTAAAGTAAAATCACAGATACGCCCACTTCCAATGTCTTGGTCAAGGGGATAGACACACCCCCTTCCAATTTTACTGTTCAGGGGTCAGGCACACCCCCTTCCAATGTCTGGGTAAAAGGATCAGGCACACCCCCTTCCAATGTCTGGGTAAAGGGGTCAGGCACACCCCCTTCCAATGTCTGGATAAAGGGGTCAGGCACACCCCCTTCCAATGTCTGGATAAAGGGGTCAGGCACACCTCCTTCCAATGTCTGGATAAAGGGGTCAGGCACACCTCCTTCCAATGTCTGGATAAAGGGGTCAGGCACACCTCCTTCCAATGTCTGGATAAAGGGGTCAGGCACACCCCCTTCCAATGTCTGGATAAAGGGGTCAGGCACACCTCCTTCCAATGTCTGGATAAAGGGGTCAGGCACACCTCCTTCCAATGTCTGGATAAAGGGGTCAGGCACTCCCCCTTCCAATGTCTGGATAAAGGGGTCATGCACACCCCCTTCCAATGTCTGGGTGAGGTGGTGTGTCAGGTGTGTGTGACTTACAGACAGCTTCTCGGATCTAATCAGTGGCCATTTTTCATCAGCCCTGGCCTGGGAGAGAAACAGAAGAATAAGAGCACCGGTTGCAGGACGGAGTACTCCATGTATGCTGACTATACATGACTAATATATAGCCAGGCTATAACCTACATTACTGTAATGTACTTACAAAGAGAACACTGAAGAGCAATTGCTTCCAATTTATAGAACATCATTTGCATATATGGAAAAACTCTAATGATCTCTTTATCGTTATGTAAAGGATAGAGTCGTATGTTTCATTGTGGAGCTAGAACAATACATGTTTGAGACTGAATGGATTCAGTGCTTTTGACCTTTTTAGATATTCTCCCTGCATGCACCCGCTTTGTATCCTTGTTATTACATAAGAGGTACAAGCTGTTTCTAAAGTCAGCCTCCTTCTGTAAGAAGCATTAGCTCCATGAGAATAGGGATATGTCATTGAACAATTCTAATCAACAACGAGCTTGACCTTTGTAATTCCATGTCCTAACACAAATCGGCTGCAGAATTATTTATTAAATAAGGAATTGTATATTTGATGTGTCGTGTGGGTCGTAGAGTAATTTATCTACAAATGGGCACATAGGGCAAGCAGTACTTCACTGATCAACGCTAGTCCAGCTGCTGGCACCCTACCAATACCTACAGCACTTTACCCTCAGTGGACTCCCCTCTACCAGGATTTTACAAAAACTTGAGCCTAAAACATAATGGGGGTCATTTACTAAGGGCCAGAATCACATTTTTACGGTGGGTTACCCGAATTCCGTTTTGCGCCGATTTTCCCTGAATTGCCCCGGGTTTTTGGCACATGTGACGGAAACCGGGGGACGTGGACGAACGAAAACCCGACGGATTCGGAAAAACCGTCGCCTTTGAAATAAAAAAGTGTCGCTGGACACATGCTTACCTGCACCCAGCAACAGATCGTGAACTCCGGCGGACCTCGGCGGACTTCAGTGCAGCAGCGACACCTGGTGGACGTCGGAGGAACTGCCTTAGTGAATCACTGGAAGACCCGAATCCACCGCTGCCGCTGGATCCCGAATGGACCGGGTAAGTAAATCTGCCCCAGTAAAGCTGTCCGGTAATGTTGTAGACATAGGGGCACATTTACTTACCCATCCGAGTCCGATCTGGAGTGTCTGACAATGATGCAGTGTGCCGCGATCCACGTAGATCGTGCTCCCGATATCCTGCATGTTGCTCCCCGCTCAGGTCCGCCGGAGTTCACCTTCTTCTTCCTGGTGCATGTGACTGCATTGTCTTGCGACACAATTTAAAAGTTAAATCCTGCGATCAGGCCGAATCAGCCATATCATCCGATGAAACCCCCCACACCCCCAATTCGTGTCTCATGAAATCCGTCACCGATGTGCCAAAATCCGATTGCGTGCGACCCAAAAACCTTTTAAACGTGGCGCAAATCATTGGAATACCCGACAAGAGTGCGGTCCGCTGACCCTTAGTAAATGAGCCCCATAGTGTATCACCAGACCAGGTTGACTGTGGACTAATCCCAAGGGCAATATCCACGTGACCTTTACCCGTGTTTGCTGACCTGTGCCTCACTGTGACAGGTTCAGAAGGCTGTTACTAATAGCTCTATAACCATCCCAACTTTTGAGGTTCCCACCCTTAGACTTTTCTGCCCATTCTCTCTTTGTGTGGCTGTAGTAGAGCGTCCCTATCAATTCCTTGCCACTTTCTATCCTGTAAGATTCCAACCATCATCATGGGAGACTCCTGCCTCTCAGCTCTTATCACCAACTACCTTTCTAGGTCTTTCACAACTCTCTGATTCTTCCACTCATAATAAGGAAAACATCTTGGTCTTCTCCCGACTTTCCTTGATATCTAATTTTACCAATTTTTCCTCCCCACTTTCAGACCACAACCTTCTTTCTTTTACTGTCAATAATTCATCAATGTCCAAAAACCCCAAAAGGTTCTGTGATCCTCTTCACTCCTGACTAACACCAAAGGTGCAGCCACCTGTCACAGACCTTGGGGCTGAAGATCTGGCCCCCTACTCTAAAAATAAAACTGATTGCATTCGCCAGGAAATAATTGCTGAATCCACTTACTTCGCTCTCTTCCTTTGAGCCGGTCATAGAGGAAGAAGTGTCCCCTTTCCTCTGTTGACTCCGCTAACCTCACACCTCATACAGTCTCTCTCCCCAGGAGTAATCTCTCTTCTGGTGTCGCTCCCTCTTCTTTCAAGCGTGTGGTTGTTACCCCATTACTAAAGAAACCTTCACTGGGCCTTTCCAGTGCTGCTGACTACTGACCAGTCTCTTATCTCTCTTTCATCTCCTAACTCCTGGAACGCTTGGTCTATTATAGACTAATCCATTATCTCTCTGCTAATTCCCTCCTTGACCCCCTACAATCTGGTTTCCGCTCTATGCACTCCACTGAAACAGCTCTTTATAAAATCTCCAATTATCTCCTCAATGCTAAATCCATAGGTGACTGATCTCTACTAGAGATGAGCGAACATACTCGTCCGAGCTTGATGCTCGTTCGAGCATTAGCGTACTCGAAACTGCTCGTTGCTCGGACGAATACTTCGCCCGCTCGAGAAAATGGCATCTCCCGCCGTTTTGCTTTTTGGCGGCCAGAAACAGAGCCAATCACAAGCCAGGAGACTCTGCACTCCACCCAGCATGACGTGGTACCCTTACATGTCGATAGCAGTGGTTGGCTGGCCAGATCAGGTGACCCTGGGATAGACTAGCCGCTGCCCGCGCTGCTCGGATCATTCTGTGTCTGGATGCCGCTAGGGAGAGAGCTGCTGCTGGTCAGGGAAAGCGTTAGGGTGTTCTATTAGCTTACTGTTAGGCAGGAGTGATTCTCCAAGAATCCAACAGCCCTTCTTAGGGCTACAATAACGTTCTACTTTTTTTTTTTTTATTTGCAGCTAGTACCATATTGTGAGGAATTTGCAGTGAGACTTGCAACCGTTGTGTTTAGCGCTTAGTGACGCACATATCCACCTCAAACACCAAAGTGGGACAATTTATTAGGGGTTTGATTTCAATTAGGCACAGTCTGCCAGTTTCTTTTTATTTTACGTTTATTTTTTGATAACTCAGCGTCATCTCATCTGGCATAGCAGTGTGCTTTCATACTTGGCTAGAAAATAGCCATAGCAATAGGATAGCATCGTTTGGTTTTAAAAACTAAAAAACACAAAAAACAAAACAAAAAAAAACAAAAAAAAAAGTAAAAAAAAAATTAAAGTTATAACTTTCATTTTCAAAATGTTTAACCCGAGGGCTAGGGGTAGAGGACGAGGGCGGGGACGTGGGCGTCCAACTACTGCAGGGGTCAGAGGCCGTGGTCCTGGGCGGGGTGAGACACCACCTGCTGATGAGGGAGCAGGGGAACGCCGCAGAGCTACACTCCCTAGGTTCATGTCTGAAGTTACTGGGACTCGTGGTAGAGCACTGTTGAGGCCAGAACAGTGCAAACAGGTGATGTCGTGGATTGCCGACAATGCTTCGAGCAATTTGTCCACCAGTCAGTCTTCCACGCAGTCCACCCATGTCACCGAAATCGGCACTCCTCCAGCTCCTGCACCTCAGCCTCCTCCCCCCCAGTCTGCTCCCTCCCAGGAAAATTTGGCATTTGAACCGGCATACTCTGAGGAACTGTTTTCTGGACCCTTCCCACAGTCACAAACCACTTGTCCGGTTGCTGCTGAGCAATTTTCCGATGCCCAGGTTTTCCACCAGTCGCAGTCTGTGGGTGATGATGACCTTCTTGACGTAGTGGAAGAAGTGTGTAAAGAGGTGTCGGATGATGAGGAGACACGGTTGTCAGACAGTAGTGAAGTTGTTGTCAGGGCAGGAAGTCCGAGGGGGGAGCAGACTGAGGGATCGGAGGATGATGAGGTGACAGACCCAAGCTGGGTTGAGAGGCCGGGTGAACACAGTGCTTCTGAGACGGAGGAGAGTCCTATAGCAGAACAGGTTGGAAGAGGCAGTGGTGGGGCCAGACGGAGAGGCAGGGCCAGAGCTGGTGCATCAGCGCCAAATGTGTCACGTAGTGAAGCTCCCGTGGCGAGGGCTCCCGCGGCGAGGGCTAGATTTTCAGAAGTCTGGAGGTTCTTTAAGGAAACACCGGATGACCGACAGACTGTGGTGTGCAACCTTTGCCAAACCAGGATCAGCAGGGGTTCCACCACTACTAGCTTAACTACCACCAGTATGCGCAGGCATATGAATGCTAAACACCCCACTCAGTGGCACCAAGCCCGTTCACCTCCGGCTGTGCACACCACTGCTCCTTCCCCTGTGTCAGCTGATAGTCAGCCCCCTGCCCAGGACCCTGGCCCAAAAACCCCATCGTCGCCTCCACGATCCTCCACAGCATCCACCAGCGTTCAGCTCTCCATACCCCAGACGCTGGAGCGGAAAAGGAAATATAGTGCAACCCACCCGCACGCCCAAGCCCTCAATGTCCACATCTCCAGATTGCTTAGCCTGGAGATGCTGCCCTATAGGCTGGTAGAGACGAGGCCTTTCGCAACCTCATGGCGGCGGCCGCCCCTCTGTATTAGGTCCCCAGCCGCCACTACTTTTCCCGATGTGCCGTCCCAGCCCTACACCAGCACGTGTCAGACAACATGATCCGTGCCCTGACCAACGCCGTTTCTGACAAGGTCCACCTGACCACGGACACGTGGACGAGTGCTGCCGGGCAGGGCCACTATATATCGCTGACGGCACATTGGGTTAACTTGGTGGAGGCTGGGACCGAGTCTGACCCTGCGGCTGGTCATATACTGCCGACGCCGAGGATTGCGGGGCCTACCTCGGTCCAGGTGTTTCAGGCCTACTATGCCTCCTCCTCCTCCCACCCCTCCTCCACCTCCTCCTCCGAACTACCATCCGTGGGCATGGCGCCATCAGTCGCTAGCTCTAGGCACAGCAGCAGTGCCGTCGCTAATCGACAGCAGGCGGTGCTCAAACTGCTGAGCCTAGGCGATAAAAGGCACACCGCCCAAGAACTATTACAGGGCATCACGGCGCAGACTGATCTGTGGCTGGCACCGCTGAACCTGAAGCCAGGCATGGTTGTGTGTGACAACGGCCGTAACCTGGTGGCGGCTCTGCAACTCGGCAGACTGACACATGTGCCATGCCTGGCCCATGTGTTAAATCTGATAGTTCAGTGTTTCCTCAAGACATACCCCAATCTGTCTGATTTGCTCACGAAGGTGCGCCGCATCTGTGCGCATTTCAGGAAGTCCAGCACAGATGCTCCCACTCTCAGGGCAGCGCAGCGCCGCCTCCAACTGCCCGCTCACCGACTGTTGTGCGACGTGCCCACGAGGTGGAATTCAACATTAACCATGTTATCCAGAGTTTACCAGCAGCGCAGAGCGATTGTAGACTGCCAGATGTCAACTTCCACCAGAACTGGTAGTCAGGTCAGTCAGCTTCCTCAAGTCTACAATGAGGAGTGGACGTGGATGTCTGATATCTGTCAGGTGCTGAGTAACTTCGAGGAGTCAACACAGATGGTCAGTGGCGATGCCGCCATCATCAGCCTCACCATCCCGCTGCTTGGCCTGTTGAAAAACTCTCTGGTCAGCATGAAGTCGGAAGCTTTGCGCTCGTTACAAGAGACGGGGGAAGAAGATTCCCTTGTTGATAGCCAAAGCACCCTCAGGTCTGTTTCGCAGCTTGCCCAGCACTGGCAGGGGTACGCTTTACAAGGCTTTAGCCAGCTTTATGTCACCCCAGCAAGACACTGTCACCTGTCCCCAGTCTCGGCAGAGTAGGGCTGATCTTTACAGAAAGATGGTGAGGGAGTACGTAGCTGACCATACCATCGTCCTAAATGATCACACAGCTCCCTACAACTACTGGGTTTCAAAGCTGGACATGTGGCACGAACTGGCGCTGTACGCCTTGGAGGTTCTTGCCTGCCCTGCCGCTAGCGTGTTGTCCGAGGGGGTTTTCAGTGCAGCTGGTGGCATCATCACCGATAAGCGTACACGCCTGTCGACTGACAGCGCTGACAGGCTGACGCTTATTAAGATGAATAAAGCCTGGATTTCTCATAATTTCCAATCTCCACCAGGTGAAAGAAGCTGAACCTGAATAATGTATGCACTCCTCCTCCTCATTGTCCTCCTTCTCCTCCTCTTTGTACACTAAAGCAGAGGAAACTGGCTATTTTTTGACAGGGCCCACTGGCTCTAGCTATAGTACTCTATGCATTTAATTTTTCTGGAGGGCCACCTACCTGCTCCTCTGGTTTGAAAACTTTTTTGGACTGCCACATACAGGCACTCAATCTATTTCATTTTTCTGGAGGGCCACCTACCTGCTCCTCTGGTTTGAAAACTTTTTTGGACTGCCACATACAGGCACTCAATCTATTCAATTTTTCTGGAGGGCCACCTACCTGCTCCTCTGGTTTGAAAACTTTTTTGGACTGCCACATACAGGCACTCAATCTATTCCATTTTCTGGAGGGCCACCTACCTGCTCCTCTGGTTTGAAAACTTTTTGGGACTGCCACATACAGGCACTCAATCTATTTCATTTTTCTGGAGGGCCACCTACCTGCTCCTCTGGTTTGAAAACTTTTTTGGACTGCCACATACAGGCACTCAATCTATTCAATTTTTCTGGAGGGCCACCTACCTGCTCCTCTGGTTTGAAAACTTTTTTGGACTGCCACATACAGGCACTCAATCTATTCAATTTTTCTGGAGGGCCACCTACCTGCTCCTCTGGTTTGAAAACTTTTTTGGACTGCCACATACAGGCACTCAATCTATTTCATTTTTCTGGAGGGCCACCTACCTGCTCCTCTGGTTTGAAAACTTTTTTGGACTGCCACATACCCACATACAGGCACTATCCAAATTAAATTGTCTCCATAGCAGCCTCCACACGTTGTCTCCATTGCTACCTCCAAAAGTCATCCATATAGCTGCCTCCATAAATCGGCCCCTTATCAAACGAGGTGTGTCAGGCAGAAATTTGGGTTGTTTTCATGGATTCCACATCAAAGTTGTTAACTTTGTCGCCACCCTGCTGTGTTATCCACAAAATATACTGGCAAACTTTTATGATTAACCGATATTATTTCAGCGCTTCTTGCGCATCTGTTTACATTCCCCTCACCCGCCATATCCCAAACTTATAAGAACGCTACTACACTTAACTTGGTGGAGGCTGGGACCGAGTCTGACCCTGGGGCTGGTCATATACTGCCGACGCCGAGGATTGCGGAGCCTACCTCGGTCCAGGTCTCAAAGGCCTACTATACCTCCTCCTCCTCCCACCCCTCCTCCTCCTCCGAATTACCATCCGTGGGCATGGCACCATCAGTCGCTAGCTCTAGGCACAGCAGCAGTGCCGTCGCTAAGCGACAGCAGGCGGTGCTCAAACTGCTGAGCCTAGGCGATAAAAGGCACACCGCCCAAGAGCTATTACAGGGCATTCCACATCAAACTTGTTAACTTTGTCGCCACCCTGCTGTGTAATCCACAAAATATACTGCCAAACTTTTACCATTTACCGATATTATTTCAGCGCTTCTTGCGCATCTGTTTACATTCCCCTCACCCGCCATATCCCAAACTTATAAGAACGCTACTACACTTGATCTTATACAAAAGGTTCTTAGAAGTGCTGTTTGGGGAGTAGCCTAGAGACAGGGGCTTGGATTGGCGAAAGCTCGCCTGGCAGCGGAGCGCCAGCTCCATCCCAAGATCCAACTAACATAGTTTTAACTGCAGCACCTTTAATCTACTACTAGTTCACTGCCTCCATACATGGTCCCCTTATCAAACGAGCTGTGTCAGGCAGAATTTTCAGGTGTTTCACCACATACATAGTGGAACTCGGTCCATCTGTCGCCGCCATGCTGGAGACCTGAAGTTGCAATCATAGAAGCGCAATATGGATGCCCCATACTGTCGCTCTTAATCATGGAAGTCTTCTCCATGGCTGCCTCCAAATGTCGTCCCCTTATCAAACGAGCTGTGTCAGGCTCATTTTTCGGGTGTTTCACCAGATACGTTATGGAACTTGGTCACTATGTCGCCACCATGCTGTGTTATCGACTAAATATACCGTCAACCTTTTGTTCACAGAGGAAATAATTTCAGCGCTTCTTGCTCACCTCCTTTGGTTCCTCTCTGCCACCCATTGGTTTGAAGCCTGAGTCCATTTAGGGTATGTCGCCATGCCACTCTCTAGCCTGCCTCTGCTGCCGCTGCCTCTGCATGCCGTCCCCTATAGTGTCAGCGTCAATTATTGGATGTTTTAGATGCTATCTAGCTTCATTCTGTCACTCTGTCATGGCCATGCTGTTGCCCATAATTTTGGCATAATGGTGCGTTTAAGCAGCCTCAGAGGCATCCATGCATGCTGCCCCTGCTGTTTCCTGTCCATTTCCGTGGTGTTTCCATCCTTTTCTGAGGTTTCCAGGTGTTTGGCCAAGCTTCCCTGTGCAGAGCCTTGGTCCCCTTGAAAAATGCTCGAGTCTCCCATTGACTTCAATGGGGCTCGTTATTCGAGATGAGCACTCGAGCATCGGGAAAAGTTCATCTCGAATAACGAGTACCCGAGCATTTTAGTGCTCGCTCATCTCTAATCTCTACCTTAATTCAAACCTAATAGTCATATCTCCAGGACTTCTCCCATACTACAGCAATTCTCTGGAATGCCCTACCCCGGACTATTAGACTTATATCTATCCTTTAAAGTTTCCAACCTGCTTTTTAAAACCCATCTCCGTAGGAAAGCCTATGACATTCCCAAAGTGCATGAAATTTCAACTCTCCTTACTAACCCATCCTGTATCTTCCTGCCACCTGTTATCCAGGAAACACCAGATACCAAGCTCCAGGCTTTTCTGCAGTCACCCTCATAGACTGTAAGCTCTTGTGTCACCCCCTCATCCTCATAGACTGTAAGCTCTTGTATTACCCCCTCATCCTCATAGACTGTTAGCTCCTGTCACCCCCTCCAACCTCATAGACTGTAAGCTCTTGTGTCACCCTCTCATCCTCATAGACTAAGCTCTTGTGTCACCCCCTCATCCTCATAGACTGTAAGCCCTTGTGTCACCCCTCATCCTCGTAAACTGTAAGCTCTTGTGTCACCCCCTCATCCTCATAGACTGTAAGCTATTGTGTCACCCTCTCATCCTCATAGATTGTAAGCTCTTGTGTCACCCCTTCATCCTCATAGACTGTAAGCTCTTGTGTCACCCCCTCATCCTCATAGACTGTAAGCTCTTGTGGTCCCCCCTTCATCCTCATAGACTGTAAGCTCTTGTGTCTCCCTCTCATCCTCATAGACTGTAAGCTCTTGTGTCACCCCCCTTATCCTCATAGACTGTAAGCTCTTGTGGTCCCCCCTTCATCCTCATAGACTGTAAGCTCTTGTGTCTCCCTCTCATCCTCATAGACTGTAAGCTCTTGTGTCACCCCCTCATCCTCATAGACCGTAAGTTCTTGTGTCACCCCCTCATCCTCATAGACTGTAAGCTCTTGTGTCACCCCCTCATCCTCATAGACTGTAAACTCTTGTGTCACCCCCTTATCCTCATAGACTGTAAGCTCTTGAGTCCCCCCTCATCCTCATAAACTGTAAGCTCTTGTGTCACCCCCTCATCCTCATAGACTGTAAGCTCTTGTGTTATCCCCTCATCCTCATAGACTGTAAGCTCTTGTGTCACCCCCTCATCCTCAGACTGTAAGCTCTTGTGTCAACGCCTCATCCTCATAGACTGTAAGCTCTTGTGTCACCCCCTCTCATCCTCATAGACTGTAAGCTCTTGTGTCACCCCCTCATCCTCATAGACTGTAAGCTCTTGTGTCACCGCCTCATCCTCATAGACTGTAAGCTCTTGTGTCACCTCCTCATCCTCATAGACTGTAAGCTCTTGTGTCATCCCCTCATCCTCATAGACTGTAAGCTCTTGTGTCATCCCCTCATCCACATAGACTGTAAGCTCTTGTGTCACCCCCTCATCCTCATAGACTGTAAGCTCTTGTGTCACCCCCTCATCCTCATAGACTGTAAGCTCTTGTGTCACCCCCATCATCCTCATAGACTGTAAGCTCTTGTGTCACCCCCTCATCCTCATAGACTGTAAGCTCTTGTGTCACCCCCTCATCCTCATAGAGTGTAAGCTCTTGTGTCCCCCCACATCCTCATAGAGTGTAAGCTCTTGTGTCACCCCCTCATCCTCATAGACTGCAGGGCCCTCATTCCTATTGACTCTGTTTGTTTGTACTGTGTAATGTAATATTATATTTGAATATATCCCCTATGATTTGTGAATCTCTACGGAATATGATGTCGCTTAATAAATAAAGATTATTGTTCTTATTATTATAACTCCAGATACATCATCCAACATAATTTCTGTGGAGCAGAATAAGACTGTGTAGTACAACTTTATACTGTACACGACACTTTCGTAAATTTCTCCCATTGAGTCCCAGCTTTAGACAGTCGGCCTAAGACCACGAGGGCACGGCAATAAGTGTTGTTTTTTTCTGTCCATCCACCCGAAACATATTTAATAAATGTGGGGGGATTTATCAGGGCTTATAGGCATATAAACCCTGAAATAGGTGCAATTACTGGCATATAGGTAGGCATTGAGCCCATATCCCCCTTACTCCACCTCCACACCAGGTGGGCATGGAGGGTCTTAAAGGGGTATGTTACCAGAGTGGATTAATCATACATCATATGATGGGGCAGCATATAATAATCCTCCCTCTCTTTATGTACTCTGATTATGGTGCCATTCATAAACGCAATTGGTCCTGCAAAAAACAAACCCTCATATGGCGAAATCAACAACAAAAAAGTTCAGTGCTTAGGATGTAGATGATGAAAATACTTTTAAAATCTCTTAAAGTCTTAAAGGTCAAAAATAGTCAGAGGGTTAAACCAAGTTTTGTATTCCAGTTTACTTTAGAAAAGTAAGAGAGACAAGATAATGGGGGTCATTTACTAAGGGCCCGATTCGCGTTTTCCCGACGTGTTACCCGAATATTTCCGATTTGCGCCGATTTTCCCTCTATTGCCTCTGGTTTTTGGTGCACGAAATCGGATTGAGGCGCATCAGCGCCGGCATGCACGCAATGGAAATCGGGGGGCGTGGCCAAATGAAAACCCGACGGATTCGGAAAAACCGCCGCATTTAAAAAAAAAAATGTCGCTCGGCACGCGCTTACCCTCACTCAGCCCAGCTTGGTGTACTCCAGTGCGTTCGATGCTCTTCAGCGCAGCAGCGACATCTGGTGGACGGCGGATGAACTGCCTTAGTGAATCGCCAGAAGACCCAAATCCACCACGCCGCTGGATCGCGAATGGACCGGGTAAGTAAATCTGGCCCAATATACCCAAGAAGGAAACACAAGCCCCTCTATCCCGGTGTCCTGCTTTGTGAATGAGTGAACGAGTGTTTCATGCATTTTTCCGAGCCAGCTGAGAAGACGAGTAACCTTGACATGTTTATTCTATAGACCGGCGGAAGAGTAAATATTTCTGTCTGAGAAAAAACTCCAGCGATCTCTGACATCACTGCTTCTGGCTCCAAACGTTGAGGAATGTGGTGGAAAGGGGCAAATGACCAAAATAAAGTGATAAATGGAGCATTGATTAAACTGCTCGATAGATTCTCGCTACGTGCAGCCAACAACTAGAAAGTGAACCTCTACGACTCAGACACGGGCCAACAGAAACAACCACTTCTCCAATTATTGTAGTTCTAAGGCACAAACAATACCCCTCCAATACCAAACAAGTAACACAGGTCTATTTATAGACAGAGGAGACGCCAAATCTGCTGGGGAAAGGTAAGTATCTGGATTTAGTTTTTATTTGTATGTATGAGGCAAGAAAAAGTAGAAAGTGAGTTATAGAAAGGAGTGGGATGGAGTGCACGGGGCGCACAGAACAGGGAGCATACCTAAGCGGGGGATAGGTTATAAGAGGTAGAATAAGGTGGGAGAGCTACTTAAAGAACACATAAGGTGGAGGGGCTACACAAAGGAGGAGATAATGTGGGGGAGGGCTACACAAAGGAGGAGATAATGTGGGGGAGGGCTACACAAAGGAGGAGATAATGTGGGGGAGGGCTACACAAAGGAGGAGATAATGTGGGGGAGGGCTACACAAAGGAGGAGATAATGTGGGGGAGGGCTACAGAAAGGAGGAGATAATGTGGGGGAGGGCTACACAAAGGAGGAGATAATGTGGGGGAGGGCTACACAAAGGAGGAGATAATGTGGGGGAGGGCCACACAAAGGAGGAGATAATGTGGGGGAGGGCTACACAAAGGAGGAGATAATGTGGGGGAGGGCTACACAAAGGAAAGCATGAGGGGGGCTGCAGAAATGGGTGGGAAAGTGTGCAAGAGGGAATACAAGAAAAAGGAACATTTTAATTACTAAGGGTCGCAGATAGCGTTTTCGTGGGACTGTTCACGATTTTCGGGATTTGCGGAGCTTTAACAGGTATTAAACAGGGGTTTGCGCTGGGATTGTGTTTTGCACGTTAACGAATTGCGGCGCTGCTGCGCTGGCTTCCATATGACAGAAATGGGGGGGGGGGGGGCAGGCCGTCGGACGGTCCGAATGATTCGGATTGAACTCGGGATTTAAGATTGAAATTGTTTTGCAAGACATGTATTTACATGCACCAGGAATAAGAAGCGGGGAAGTGACACATGCAGGATATCGGGCGCACAATCTTAGTGAATCGCGGCACAGTGCATTATCGATGGACAATGCATTTTCGGTGTACTCTGCGGACCGGGTACGTAAATGTGCCCCATAATGTGAGGGGGCTACAGAAAGTAGAACATACGGTGGGGGTTCTATAGAAAAGGAAGCATAAAGGGGGGTACAGAAAGTAGAACATAGGGTGGGAGGGCTACAAAAAGTGAACGATAAGGGGGAACTACAGAAGTGGGACATACATTTTGGGGCTATAGAAAGTAGAACGTAAGGTGAGAGGCTAAGGAAAGGGGAGCATAAGGAGGGCTACAGAAAGTAGGACATAAAGTGGGGGTTACAGAAATGGGACATAAGTTTAGGGGCTAGAAAAAGGTGGCATAAGTGAGGGAGCAACAGAGAGGGGTTATTATAATTGATTAGAGCTGCAGCAAAGAGGCATCAAAAGTGGGGTATAGTATAAGTGGGGGTATAGTATAAGTGGGGTATAGTATAAGTGGGGTATATTATAAAAGGAGGAATAGTATAAGTAACGTATATTATAAGCTGCGTATATTATAAGTGGGGTATAGTATAAGTGGGGTATAGTATAAGTGGGGTATATTACAAGCTGCGTATAGTATGAGTGGGGTTTATTATAAGTGGGGTATATTATAAAAGGGGGAATAGTATAAGTAACGTATATTATAAGCTGCGTATAGTATAAGTGGGGTATATTATAAGTGGGGTATAGTATAAGTGAGGTATAGTATAAGAGGGGTATAGTATAAGTGGTGTATATACTATAAGTGTGGTATAGTATACGTGGAATATATTATAAGTGTTGTATATTATAAGTGGGGTATAGTATAAGTGGGGTATAGTATAAGCTGGGTATAGTGTAAGTGCGGAATATTATACAGTAAGTGTGGTATAGTATACGGTAAGTGGCATTACATTTGTTGGGTACACTAGGTTGTGTGGTAAGGGCACTAATTGAATTCTAATGAAGGGGGCCTGTATGATGTGGTGGTGGGCACCTATAGCTCCAGTACACATACACATGACACCTCACTACTATGCTGATTCCGGGAAACCCCTAGTGGATGGAGATATTGCCAGACCTTCCCCTGTAGAACCATCATTTTGTACATTTCCTAATCCTGTAATTCCTAGTAGCTGCCCCTCTGACTCTCATTATTATTATGTAATCTCCTTTTTATTGAAAAATAACATTTTCTTAACAGAATTGAGCTTTTGGCTTTCCATTTGTGTTGCAATAGATACATATTTTGTTTAAGAGTTGTAATAAAAATACAGGGGTCAAACACTTGCGCTCCATTAGCAATTTTATGTTCTTCCCTGACTGCGCCCCAGATGTTGGCGGAGGGTGACGGGAGGACATCGGGAGAGTCATGTGGTGTCCAGTTACATCTGTTGTATATGTTTACAATACAAAGTGATGTCCATCTTTGCTCGTTCTTCCCTCGGCCCCCCTATAACCGTTTAGATTTCCCATGATGCCTCTGGTCTACCAAAGGTAAAAGGCTGGGGTTCTCATGACACTACACCTGCTCCACCTCAAACCTTTATCTAAAAGCAACAGATAGAGATGAGTGAATCATCGAAGATTTGATGAGCTGAATTTTTCACAAGATTTAATTGTGGTCTGAATTGAATCGGTCGGGAATGGATGTTGTTACTAGTGTCCTGGAAATTGGTATCTAGCCCAATATAATTCTCCAAAACACAGATTTGGTTTCCTGTTTCATTCATTTTCTACAATTTTTTTCATTAGTAATAGGGCTGTAATTAGAGTTGGGTTTACCCTATCGTTAACCCTAATGCTAAGTTCTCCGATGATTGACAGCAGTATCGGTAAACGGAATTTTAAATGATTCATCAGAGGTAAGTCAGAAAAAAGATTGGATTTGATTCAGTGCTGGAAAATCGGCAGATTGGTACTCAATCTATGAATCAATAGGTCATTTTGCTTATCTTTAAAAGCAAGTGATAGTTTGGAACTAGTGTTTAGCGGTTCCGAACCCAAAAATCTTCAGCAATATTTTAAGGAAACCTACTATGAGGAATCTAATATCAGAAGTAGATCTGATGGTAGATTCCTCCTGGCTGCCTCTGCCCTAATCTGTAGCACCGATTGTTGGTGCTACCAGTAAGTGTTTGCTGCAATATACAGCAAACACTTACCGGCTAAGGAGAGGGCTCAGCCCGTGAGTCCTCTCCAATCACCCGCACCTGACATGTGGCGTACTACTACTAAGGGGTTGAAGGAAATCTACTATTAAAATCAAGCAGGATAAATAATGATGACCGGACCCTTAAAAGTTCTGTAACGAACCCGGACCAGAACCGCTAATGAGCCAGAAGGGTTCTGGGAACTTCACTGGCTGATACACTGTGCAGGAACAGGTCTCCTACTCCTTCTTGCTCCTTCTACCCTACTTTAATCTCACACAGTGGGGGGGGTATTGCTACTGCACAGCATAACAGCCTGTGAAGCTACTGCATAGAGAGGCTCTGATAACTCTAACCAGAGACCATCAGGCTCATTAGAATAATTTTTAATGTTACTTTAGGAAGGAAGTAGGCAATAGATAACACATATAAGAAGATTAGCACAGCCCCTGGATCTAGTGTCCCTGCTTTATCATGATGGATTATAATGGTAGATTTCCTTTAAAACGGATTAGATGCAAAAGAAAACACATCAATTCATAATCACAGTCAAAGTAGCTGCTAGGCAGTGCCATTTGTCAACCTAGTATAGCCTGCTGTGACTTAGGGGGCGGGATGTCTTCAGTTCAGCAGCATGAACCCAGCCCCTAGGCAGATCATGCAGTTGCTGGGCACGGATCTTGAAGGAAGTTTTAAGGAAACAAATCTACTGTAAATTTACACTTACCCTTTCCCTTCAGCCTTGTCCTCTCCAATCCCTTCTAAGAACTCAATGGACGGATGTTTTTACTTGTAGTATGTCACCTTCTTACGTTATTATTGGGCTACTGATGTCAAAGCCCTTTTGGATGTTCCGACGGGTGGTCAACGTCAATAATGTCTAGTGGGATGTTCATGATGTGCTAGGCAGTCTGTAGGTTGTCGATGATCCTTCCAAAATGCCCTTCACAAGTTCATGTTACCTACTGAATTCTAGGTCCTTGAAAAAAAATGGATGGCACATGGGATGCCAATCGGTACACGGTCGGAAACACGAGGCCGTAGAGTACAGGGTATAAGACTTGCTGGTTCTACTCATCGTCACTATGGCTCAAGTTTGTATATATTTCAAGAGTTTGGGCCGTTTTCTATTTTCATAGGGATTTATGTGTCCTGGTCAGAGTAAGTTCATGGAAATCACTAATACTTCTCCATACTTTGGGAACAGCTGTTCCTCCTACACAGCAAGGCCAGACATTTAAAGTTACCAGAAATAATATTAGTAAAATAATCACGTTGGATAATCTTCAGCCAAATACGATGAAGATGGGAATAACAGGGAGCGTTTTATAAGCTGTCAATGATGGAGGGCTTTCTGGGTGGAGAAGTTTAAGATATGAAAATGATACTTTCCACCCCCCCTGGATTAGTCGCCTAGAATCTCCAAGTCCATTTTTCTGTCACTAAAAGAATCGGAAAGAAGGCGAATGTGAGGGAGTGAGGAGCAGGAGAGCAAAGAAATGTCTACAGGCAGCTGGAAAGTTTTTGTATCTGCATTATAAAGGTTTAGTAGACTGGTATTTGGAAATAAATCACTGCTGGATTATCAGGTTATCATATTATCAATTTAAAGAAGACCTGTCACCGCACATCAGTAATACCTGCTGATAAAGGGTTAGAAGTCCTAAGCCTAAGACCTAAAATGACCTGCCACTGAGACACTGGGGCACATTTACTAAGGGTCCGAATTTTCGTCGGGTTTCGCGGTTATTTCTGTTTTGCCCGAATCGCCCCAGGTTTTTGGCGCACACGATCGGATTGTGGCGCATCGGCGCAGGCTTGCATGCGACAACCCTTAGTGAATCGCGGCAGACCCGAATCCTCGTCGGACAACGCACCGCAGGATCGCGACAGGACCGGCTAAGTAAATCTGCTCCAATGTATCTTAACACGTTCACGACCCATGACATAATAGCACGTCACGGGTCGGCCGCGGGTGCATGGAGAGGGCTCACGCGCTGAGCCCTCTCCATAGCCGGTAAGTCTTTGCTGCATATTGCAGCAAAGGCTTACCGGTAACACCCGCGATCGGTGCAAGCACCGATCGCGGGTGTTTTCCTGCTGATCGCCGCCGGTAAAGCTGGCGGCGGCTTCAAAAGGATTGCGGCGCATGGGCACCGCCATCTTTTCGAGGATCGCCGCTCCCCGTGACGTCATCAGGGAGCGGCGATCCGTCGCCATGGTAACCTCGGGTCTCACGAAGACCCGAGGCTACTTCGGGTTAACCCATGCATTACAATGTGCTATCAGCACATTGTAATGTATGAGTAGTAAAATACACATATACTGCCATATTGTAGTACTGTAGTATGGCAGTATATGATAGGATCGTGCAGACACCCTAGGGTTAAAGTACCCAGGGGAGTCTGAAAAATACTAAAAATAAAAATAAAAAAAAGTTAAAAAAAAAAAAAATTATAATAAAAAACCCTAAAAACTCAAATCACCCCCCTTTCCCTAGAACTGATATAAATATAAATAAACAGTAAAAATCATAAACACATTAGGTATCGCTGCGTCCGAAAATGCCAGATCTATCAAAATATGATAACGTTTTTTTTCTGCGTTTAATCCCGTAACGGAAAATCGCGCAAAATGGCACTTTTTTTGTCATTTAAAAAAATTAAAAAATTCTATAAAAAGTGATCACAAGGTCGAACATTCCTAAAATTGATAACATTGTAAACGTGATCAAAATCCACAAAAAAGTACACCAGCCACAGCTCTGTAAACCAAAGTATAAAAAAGTTATTGGCGCCAGAAGATGGCAAAATCCCCCCCCAAATTTTTGTACAGGTTTTAATTTTTTTAAATGTATGAAAACATTATAAAACCTATACAAATTTGGTATCCCCTTAATCGCACAGACCCAAAGAATAAAGTAGACTTGTCATTTGGGGCGCACAGTGAAATTCGTAAGATCCAAGCCCACAAGAAAATGGCACAAATGCGTTTTTTTACCAATTTCACTGCATTTGGAATTTTTTTCCCGCTTCCTAGTACACGGCATGGAATATTCAATACCATCTCTATGAAGTGCAATTTGTTACGCAGAAAATAAGCTGTCACACAGCTCTGTACATGGAAAAATAAAAAAGTTATGGATTTTTGATCATGGGGAGTGAAAAATGAAAATGAAAAAACAAAAAAGGGCCAGGTCCTGAAAGGGTTAAAGGGGTTTGCTCATGAGTAAAATTCCTCAGATTCCCTTAGTGATGTTTACACAATAAAGATAATTTTTAACCCATTACTTTACAATTTTACTCAGTGTTATTGCTGTTTTAGCTCCTATCACTCAATGATGATCAGTGTAAAATTCCAGCGTGTGGGCGTGGATTCTCTAAGCAGATACTTCATGATTAGAGATGAGCGAACATGCTCGTCCGAGCTTGATGCTCGTTCGAGTATTAAGGTACTCGAGACGGCTCGTTGCTCGGACGAGTATTTCCCCTGCTCGAGATCGAGCATTTAATTAAAAAAACACAGTGAAGAACAATGAAGAATAGAATAAAAACAGTGAACACAGTGAACACAGGATCATTTAAGTGAAAAACACAGTGAAGAACACAGTGAAGAATAGATTACAGATGTTCGGCACATCTGCTTACTTGTCGGAAGATACGCGCGGAACGGTGCGAACAAAATAGTATGTGAAGAACAATATATATGTGTGAAGAACACATTGAAGAACACGGTGAGCAGGACAGAGACAACGGGGAGCAGCACAGAGACACCGGGGAGCAGCACAGAGACACCGGGGAGCAGCACGGAGACATCGGGCAGCGGCAGCACAGAGACATGGGGCAGCGGCAGCACGGAGACATGGGGCACGGAGACATGGGGCACGGAGACATGGGGCACGGAGACATGGGCACGGAGAGCAGCGGGGCACGGAGACATGGGGCACGGAGACATGGGGCACGGAGACAGCGGGGCACGGAGAGCAGCGGGGCACGGAGACATGGGGCACGGAGACATGGGCACGGAGAGCAGCGGGGCACGGAGAGCAGCGGGGCACGGAGACATGGGGCACGGAGACATGGGCACGGAGAGCAGCGGGGCACGGAGACATGGGGCACGGAGACATGGGCACGGAGAGCAGCGGGGCACGGAGAGCAGCGGGGCACGGAGACATGGGGCACGGAGAGCAGCGGGGCACGGAGAGCAGCGGGGCACGGAGAGCAGCGGGGCACGGAGAGCAGCGGGGCACGGAGACATGGGGCACGGAGACATGGGGCACGGAGACATGGGCACGGAGAGCAGCGGGGCACGGAGAGCAGCGGGGCACGGAGAGCAGCGGGGCACGGAGAGCAGCGGGGCACGGGACAGCGTATCTCCCGACAAGTAAGCAGATGTGCAGAACATCTGTAATCTATTCTTCACTGTGTTTTTCACTTAAATGATCCTGTGTTCACTGTTTTTATTCTATTCCTCACTGTTCTTCACATCTGTTAACTTGTCGGGAGATAATATACGCGCGGAACAGTGAAGAATAGATTGCAGATGTTTGCATACATCTGCTAACTTATCAGAAGACATTCTTTTTCAATTAATTAACACATTTTATTCCCGAACCATGGTCCCTTTGAAAAATGCTCGAGTCTCCCATTGACTTCAATGGGGCTCGTTATTCGAGACGAGCACTCGAGCATCTGGAAAAGTTCGTCTCGAATAACGAGCACTCGAGCATTTTAGTGCTCGCTCATCTCTATTCATGATCCATATAGTTCTGTGAGCCTACCTAGTATATAGCCAGCCATCCCAACCAGTATATAGCCAGCCATCCCAACCAGTATATAGCCAGCCCCTATATATAGCCAGCCAGCCCACCCAGTAAATAGTCAGCCCCCCTATACATAGCCAGATAACCCCTCGGTATACAGCCAGCACCCCAGTATATAGCCAGCCCACTCAGTATATAACCAGCCCACTCAGTATATAGCCAGCCCACCCAGTATATAGCCAGCCCCCCTATACATAGCCAGCCAGCCCCCCCCCAGCATATAGCCAGCCAGCCTTCCCAGTAAATAGCCAGCCAGCCCCCCCCCCCTCAGTATATAGCCAACCAGGTATTGACCCAGGAGCTCTGTGTAACTACAACTTTGGGGCACATTTACTTACCCGGTCCATTCGCGATACAGGGGCGCGTTCTGTGTGGAGGATTCGGGTCTTCCAGCGATTCACTAAGGCAGTTCCTCCGACGTCCACCAGGTGTCGCTGCTGCGCTGAAGTTCCTCGGAATGCACTGAACTTCACCAAGCCAGGCCAAGTGCAGGTAAGCGCGTGTCCAGCGACACTTTTTTTTAAAAAATGCGTGGGTTTTTCCGAATCCGTCGGGTTTTCGTACGACCACACCCCCAGATTTCCGACGCGTGCATGCCGGCGCCGATGTGCCACAATCTGATCGCGGGGCATTTCAGGGTAAATCCCTGTAAAAGCGCGATTCGGGTCCTTAGTAAATGACCCCCCTTGTGTGTGTTGTTGACTTGGTGCACTTCTGTCTGAGATGATCTCTTCACTGATCACAGCACAGCTCCTCTGCGCTGAGGAAACAGCAGTGTGAGGAGACTCCCCCAAGTGCTCCAAATCCAGCTACACTCCTGGAATATAAAGGAATTTTTCACAGTGCTGCTGATAATAACACACAGAGAGCTATGATAACATTGATCTCCAGGGCCAGAGCTTCGTATGGTCCAAACTACTGGTGGACTCCCTTCAAGTATTTATGACAATTCATTTGTTGTGGAAATTTGAGATACAGATAATAGACGTAGTAAACTTTATTCACACATCACATGCGACTACTATTCTCCTGCATCATCATTGTCGTTTATGGAAAACAAAGATAATTGACGTAGATAAAAATCTTATTTAAGCATGCGAGGTGACTTTGTATTTCTTTAAGGGAAAAAGTCTTGTCTCTTCCCGAAAAAGCCATAAGCAGCTGTCTTCTGTTCCACCAGGTGATAAGCAGCAGCCAGAAGTGTCTGGCAGAGAATATCTCTTCTTCTTCTCACTGGAATACATGTAGACATTGGGGCTTGTTTACTAAGGGTCCTGCGGCCACATTTCCGTCGGGTTTCCCTATTTTTCGGGGATCGCGCCAGGGATTGTGTTGCACGCGATTGTTTTGTGTCACAATCGTGCCGGGTTTCACGTGACACAAATAGGGGGGCGGGCCGTCGGACGACCCGACGGATTCGGACAACGTGCGGGATTTAACAAATCAATTTGTGTCGCGAGATATGCACACATATCTTCGGGAGGAAGAAAGTCAACTCCGGCGGACCTGATCGGGGAAGCGACACCTGCAGGAAATCGGGCGTATGATCTTCATGAATCACGCCAGATGGGCATTCCGGCGGACAACGCACAGCGGGGATCGCGCAGGGACCGGGTAAGTAAATGTGCCCCATTGTTCCTAAGGTCCAGTACATGTTCATAGGAGATCAGAGAAGCTAAACGTCAAACGGATATGTAATCGTCGGTATAATTGGATGTGTAACTCCTCTATACAGGCAGTCCCCGGGTTACATACATGATAGGTTCTGTAGGTTTGTTCTTAAATTTGTATGTAAGTCGGAACTGTATATTTTATAATTGTATTTCCAGACAAAATTTTTTTGGTCTCTGTGACAATTGGATTTAAAAATTGTTGGGATTGTCATAAGAACCAGGATTAGAATAAAGCTTCATTACAGACACCTGTGATAACTGTTATAGCTGTTTATTGTAGCCTAAGGCTAAAGTACAGTAAATTACCAAAATCCAGAGGTCCGGAGTCATCTATAAGTCAGGTGTTCTTAAGTAGGGGACCACTTGTAATGTAGGATTATGAACTCTCCATTCCCAGAAATAAAACAGTCAGAGTTACGTCTCATGAAATTTCCGGGCAGCGTGCAATGACCATCGACGAGTGAGCAATGTGCATAGAAAACGACTGACTGTGCTGCAAATCTGGGCAGGAATAGGACCTGCTCTATAATTTGTGGTGTGGCTGCCTGGCACGTTCATGGTGCATGAACGCCCACAATACAAGTCAATGGGGCCACGAGCTAGCCAAGATTTATCTCACGGACAAATATGGTCGTGTGTACGAGGGTGTAGAAAAAACCCAATGATGATCACAGTTACAAACTGATACAATGAAGAAACCATACTGTAAATGGTCCATACAAATCAAGGCATGGGGCAGTTTGCTCGGTCGGCCTATAGCTTATTTCTTCTTACTTTCCTATACATATACAAACCTGATTCAATTGAGTGCTGAGAAGGAATTGTAACACATCTCTGGTGGATTATATAACACCCTGAGTAAAAAGGATCAAACATGTCAAAAACCAACATGCCTGATCCTGCCCCAGCATCATCTGCCAGAGTGCAGTTGTCACGTTCCAAGGGTCTAATATTTACGGCCGCTCAACAGTGAGGACAGGAGACACAAATCTAAGCGTACGTTCACATCACAAATGCGCTGGGCATGTCTGTAGACATATACTGGCAGACAGAGGGGTTCTTTGTGTCTCTGTCTGCTTGGAATACATTTCATCCAGCAGGTGAAACTGGATGGAAAAACACAGAAAACTCTTTTACTGTTGAGCGATGTATACACTCAGCGGAGGCCATTGGAGTGAATAGAGGACGGATGCAATGTATTGCGTCCATCCCCAGCCTCCGCTGAGCATATACGCTCAGGGAGATCCCCAGTTATGTAAATATCCATATAAGGCCAGTGACATCACTATGAAAACACCCTGAAGAGCCAATCACTGGCTGATGACAATGTTCACTCCTCTTCTCGTTTTCAAGATTAAGTGGTGGAAGAGGAGTATCTTACCATATGAGGATAGAGTGGAATACATTCTTGACTTCCGTTATTAGGGAATTCTTACAATAGAGGGATGAAAGTGAGATATGTACACATGGGAGATACAAAGATACCATATAGTAAGCAACATTCTTCGCCTTATAGATCTGATATATGATAATGATGCCCAAACCTATGAAAAGCATCAAATGTGATCCATGGGAGAAGCATACAACTTCCAAATTTACATTTTTTGAGAAACTGGTCAATAGGTTTCGGTTCCATTACGGTTACTCACAGCTTCTCCGGTTAATCCTTCCCTTAACACGTGAGCCGTATTCAATACAGGTCAATACTTTTACAGAATAATTACAGGCTTTTCCAGTAAAAACACTTACATGCTTAAGATGTCGTGGTGGAAATGCTGAAACACCTCAGATGGAATAACTTTAAAGGAGAAATGGGATAATGACCTGGAAGAAAGGAGAGGGCATTTTCAGAAAGCGTCTTCAACAATTTACATACTTAAATATGCAACACACTAGAATATTCCGCTCTTCTGTCTGGGTTTGTGCGTCGCGTCCTCGAGTCCTTGGAGAAGGACTTTTGGAGATAGAAATTCAGCATTTTGTTTACTTAAAACCCTGGGTGATCTGTTCTATGAATGAAAACATGATATTTTAAGATTTAGATTATCAAAATTTTTGTGTTCTGTCAGTGAGACCAGTTTCTAGACCAGACTGTCTGGATAAGGGACATCACTTGGATGGTGGGAGGGGACCAAGGGGAGGATATATTGGGGCTTATTTACGAAGGTCCCACGGCCACATTTCCGTCGGGTTTTCGGACGTTTTCGTGGATCACGCCAGGGATTGTGCCACACGCGATCGGATTGTGTTGCAATCGCAACGGCTTTTACGTGACAAATCGGGGGGCGGGCCGACGGACGATCTGATGGATTCGAAAAATGCGCTGATTTAACAAATCAATATGTGTCGCATCCAATGCACTTACATATACGCAGAGGAAATGGTGAACTCCGGTGGACCTTATAGGGGAAGTGACACATGCAGGAAATCGGGCGCACGTTCTTCATGAGTCGCGGCAGATGAGCATTCCGGTGGACAACGCACCTCGGGGATTGCGCAGGGACCAGGTAAGTAAATGTGCCCCATTATTATGTGTATGAAGTCCCCCTGGCCCCCCAGCACGTGTCGGATGAAGGATACAGGAACATTGCTGGGCACGTTCCCCTTCACACCCTTTATGCCCATCTGACAAATTTCTCCCTTAACACTGATGTTAGTAGGCTTGCACCCATAGACATTGGGATACATTATGATTAGTGTCTCAATATAAGACAAAACAGTCTTAGGGCTCATTCACATGGCCGTACTGGGTACCGTGATCGGGTTGCATAATTTGTGTCTAGATCACGGCCCCCATAGACCTCCACACAATGCATCACCGTGCCATGACTGAGCCAAAATATAGCACTCGTCCTATACTTTGGCACAGCCGCTCATCTGCCTATGGATGGAGGAGGGATGGAGAGCTCTCATCCATCCCACCTCCTCCTCCTCCTAACCCTGTGCTTACCCGGGGTCCAGTCTGGGCGAGCGCACACCCACGGGAATGAGGCCTTATACAGCACCAGATTAACCACTGTGTCTGATGCTGGATGATGAATCAAACTTGCTGGATGAGCTTCAAACTTTCCCTGTCCTCCCCATGCTGTCCTCTGCATATACACAACTTCCTGTTTTTCACTCCTTCAGCCCGTCCTAATGGCATCTCCCACTGTGCTTCTTACTCTAGCAGTCCCTCTCACGGACAGACACCTGAAGAGGTGAGGGGGGGAGCAGGATGGATCATAATGCTTCTGCTGCAGCTCCTACTATTCATCAGAACTTAGACATGTAAACAAAGAAGCATGGAGAGTCTGCAAAGAGCAATAACGAAAGTAGCAGGGCTGCTGAATCACTTGATGAGCATTTAGGGATTATCATTAGGGCAGTTGAGGCACATGGGGTGGTCAAACCCCCTTAAGACTGCATAGTCTTACTTTACACCACCTATGAATTTTTTTTTTTTTATTTCCAATGAATGTCAATAATATTCACTTACTATTCTATGTACTAACTGAGCATTTGTGTAAACTTCCATTGTATTAGTCCAATATACTGCACTTTGCGTTATATTTTGATCACAATAAAAAAAAAATTAAATTCTGTCACATGCCTATCATTTTTGCCCACTTCCATGTCTTGCAACATCCACTGTAACTCCTTACAATTTATTACTCTGCACAAGCATGTCTGGCACAGATATGGTCACACTTTGGGGGGTATGCATGTGTTTTTCATGCTGACCTTGATCACACCTGGGCTAATCTGCACCTAATTTTTGACAATTTTCAAGACTCCTCATAAATTGGGTGCACGGCCTTGGTAGGCCTTCAGTAATGGACTGGAGTTGATTGTAACTTTTACAACAGCTTTGAAAAAATCTCCATTTGCACAGAACTTTGTTTGCAGCATTTTCTATGCCAAAAAGATGTGAATACATACAAGCCCCCATTTATCTCCAGTATGTTTCAAGGTGTCACAGAGTTATTGTAGGGATGCTTCATTCACTTTAACAAAAGTGTACGAGAAGGAAGAGCAAGTGCAGATCACTAGTGAATAGAGATGAGCGAACATATTCGTCCGAGCTTGATGCTCGTTCGAGCATTAGCGTACTCGAAACTGCTCGTTGCTCGGACGAATACTTCGCCCGCTCGAGAAAATGGCAGCTCCCGCCGTTTTGCTTTTTGGCGGCCAGAAACAGAGCCAATCACAAGCCAGGAGACTCTGCACTCCACCCAGCATGACGTGGTACCCTTACACGTCGATAGCAGTGGTTGGCTGGCCAGATCAGGTGACCCTGGGATAGACTAGCCGCTGCCCGCGCTGCTCGGATCATTCTGTGTCTGGATGCCGCTAGGGAGAGAGCTGCTGCTGGTCAGGGAAAGCGTTAGGGTGTTCTATTAGAATAGTGTTAGGCAGGAGTGATTCTACAAGAACCCAACAGCCCTTCTTAGGGCTACAATAACGTTATACTTTTTTTTTTTTATTTGCAGCTAGTACCATATTGTGAGGAATTAGCAGGGGGACTTGCTACCGTTGTGTTTAGCTCTTAGTGACACACATATCCACCTCAAACACCAAAGTGGGAAAATTTATTAGGGGTTTGATTTCAATTAGGCACAGTCTGCCATTTACTTTTTATTTTACGTTTATTTTTTCATAACTCAGCGTCATCTCATCTGGCATAGTAGTGTGCTTTCATACTTGGCTAGAAAATAGCCATAGGAGAATCCAAACGGCTTACTTACGCCTACAGTAGCGTTATATATATTTGATTTCTGGTTGATCTGCTGGTGGCTGTACTTGCTGCAGTGCATCTACTAGCAAATTGTGAGCAATTTGTAGTGAGACTTGCGACCGCTGTGTTTTGCGCTTAGTGACGCACATATCCATCGCAAAGACCGAAGTGGGAAAATTTATTAGGGGTTGGATTTCAATTAGGCACAGTCTGCCATTTCCTTTTTTATTTTACGTTTATTTTTTTAATAACTCAGCGTCATCTCATCTGGCATAGCAGTGTGCTTTCATACTTGGCTAGAAAATAGCCATAGCAATAGGATAGCATCGTTTGGTTTTAAAAACTAAAAAACACAAAAAAAAACAAAAAACACAAAAAAAATTTTAAAAAAAATGAAAGTTATAACTCTCATTTTCAAAATGTTTAACCCGAGGGCTAGGGGTAGAGGACGAGGGCGGGGACGTGGGCGTCCAACTACTGCAGGGGTCAGAGGCCGTGGTCCTGGGCGGGGTGAGACACCACCTGCTTATGAGGGAGCAGGGGAACGCCGCAGAGCTACACTCCCTAGGTTCATGTCTGAAGTTACTGGGACTCGTGGTAGAGCACTGTTGAGGCCAGAACAGTGCGAACAGGTGATGTCGTGGATTGCCGACAATGCTTCGAGCAATTTGTCCACCAGTCAGTCTTCCACGCAGTCCACCCATGTCACCGAAATCGGCACTCCTCCAGCTCCTGCACCTCAGCCTCCTCCCCCCCAGTCTGCCCCTCCCAGGAAAATTTGGCATTTGAAGCGGCATACTCTGAGGAACTGTTTTCTGGACCCTTCCCACAGTCACAAACCACTTGTCCGGTTGCTGCTGAGCAATTTTCCGATGCCCAGGTTTTCCACCAGTCGCAGTCTATGGGTGATGATGACCTTCTTGACGTAGTGGAAGAAGTGTGTAAAGAGGTGTCCGACGATGAGGAGACACGGTTGTCAGACAGTGGGGAAGTTGTTGTCAGGGCAGGAAGTCCGAGGGGGGAGCAGACTGAGGGATCGGAGGATGATGAGGTGACAGACCCAAGCTGGGTTGATAGGCCGGGTGAACACAGTGCTTCTGAGACGGAGGAGAGTCCTCGACCAGAACAGGTTGGAAGAGGCAGTGGTGGGGCCAGACGGAGAGGCAGGGCCAGACCTGGTGCATCAGCGCCAAATGTGTCAACTAGTGAAGCTCCCGTGGCGAGGGCTCCTGCGGCGAGGGCTAGATTTTCAGAAGTCTGGAGGTTCTTTAAGGAAACACCGGATGACCGACGGACTGTGGTGTGCAACATTTGCCAAACCAGGATCAGCAGGGGTTCCACCACTAATAGCTTAACTACCACCAGTATGCGCAGGCATATGAATGCTAAACACCCCACTCAGTGGCAACAAGCCCGTTCACCTCCGGCCGTGCACACCACTGCTCCTTCCCCTGTGTCAGCTGATAGTCAGCCCCCTGCCCAGGACCCTGCCACAAAAACCCCATCGTCGCCTCCACGATTCTCCACAGCATCCACCAGCGTTCAGCTCTCCATACCCCAGACGCTGGAGCGGAAACGCAAATATAGTGCAACCCACCCGCACGCCCAAGCCCTTAATGTCCACATCTCCAGATTGCTCAGCCTGGAGATGCTGCCCTATAGGCTAGTAGAGACCGAGGCCTTTCGCAACCTCATGGCGGCGGCCGCCCCTCGGTATTCGGTCCCCAGCCGCCACTACTTTTCCCGATGTGCCGTCCCAGCCCTGCACCAGCACGTGTCAGACAACATCATCCGTGCCCTGACCAACGCCGTTTCTGACAAGGTCCACCTGACCACGGACACGTGGACGAGTGCTGCCGGGCAGGGCCACTATATATCGCTGACGGCACATTGGGTTAACTTGGTGGAGGCTGGGACCGAGTCTGACCCTGCGGCTGGTCATATACTGCCGACGCCAAGGATTGCGGGGCCTACCTCGGTCCAGGTGTTTCAGGCCTACTATGCCTCCTCCTCCTCCCACCCCTCCTCCACCTCCTCCTCCGAACTACCATCCGTGGGCCATCAGTCGGTAGCTCTAGGCACATCGGCAGTGCCGTCGCTAAGCGACAGCAGGCGGTGCTCAAACTGCTGAGCCTAGGCGATAAAAGGCACACCGCCCAAGAACTATTACAGGGCATCACGGCGCAGACTGATCTGTGGCTGGCACCGCTGAACCTGAAGCCAGGCATGGTTGTGTGTGACAACGGCCGTAACCTGGTGGCGGCTCTGCAACTCGGCAGACTGACACATGTGCCATGCCTGGCCCATGTGTTAAATCTGATAGTTCAGCGTTTCCTCAAGACATACCCCAATCTGTCTGATTTGCTCACGAAGGTGCGCCGCATCTGTGCGCATCTCAGGAAGTCCAGCACAGATGCTGCCACTCTCAGGGCAGCGCAGCGCCGCCTCCAACTGCCCGCTCACCGACTGTTGTGCGACGTGCCCACGAGGTGGAATTCAACACTGACCATGTTATCCAGAGTTTACCAGCAGCGCAGAGCGATTGTAGACTGCCAGATGTCAACTTCCACCAGAGCTGGTAGTCAGGTCAGTCAGCTTCCTCAAGTCTACAATGAGGAGTGGACGTGGATGTCTGATATCTGTCAGGTGCTGAGTAACTTTGAGGAGTCAACACAGATGGTCAGTGGCGATGCCGCCATCATCAGCCTCACCATCCCGCTGCTTGGCCTGTTGAAAAAATCTCTGATCAGCATGAAGTCGGAAGCTTTGCGCTCGTCACAAGAGACGGGGGAAGAAGATTCCCTTGTTGATAGCCAAAGCACCCTTAGGTCTGTTTCTCAGCGCATATCGGAGGAGGTGGAGGAGGATGAGGAGGAAGAGGAGGAGAATGTTGGCGAGACACAAGAGGGGACCATTGTTGAGTCCTTCACTGTTCAGCGTGTATGGGCAGAAGAAGAGGAGTTGGAGGAGTTGGAGGAGGAGGAAATGGACAGTCAGGCCAGTGAGGGGAGTGAATTCTTGTGCGTTGGTACTCTGGCGCATATGGCAGATTGCATGCTAGGCTGCCTATCCCGTGACCCTCGCGTTCAAAGAATTTATTCCAGCACCGATTACTGGGTGTTCACTCTCCTGGACCCACGGTACAAGCAAAATCTTTCCACTCTCATCCCTGGAGAGGAAAGGAGTGTGAGAATGCATGAATCCAGCAGGCCCTGGTGCACAAGCTGAAACAGTATTTCCCTTCTGACAGCGCTAGCGGCAGAGTGCGTAGTTCTGCGGGACAAGTAGCGAGGGAGAGTAGGCGAGCAAGCAGCTTGTCCAGCACTGGCAAGGGTACGCTTTACAAGGCTTTTGCCAGCTTTATGTCACCCCAGCAAGACACTGTCACCTGTCCCCAGTCTCGGCAGAGTAGGGCTGATCTTTACAGAAAGATGGTGAGGGAGTACGTAGCTGACCATACCATCGTCCTAAATGATCACACAGCTCCCTACAACTACTGGGTTTCAAAGCTGGACATGTGGCACGAACTGGCGCTGTACGCCTTGGAGGTTCTTGCCTGCCCTGCCGCTAGCGTCTTGTCCGAGCCGGTTTTCAGTGCAGCTGGTGGCATCATCACCGATAAGCGTACACGCCTGTCGACTGACAGCGCTGACAGGCTGACGCTTATTAAGATGAATAAAGCCTGGATTTCTCATAATTTCCAATCTCCACCAGGTGAAGGAAGCTCAACCTGAATAATTTATCTACTCCTCCTCCTCCTCATTTTCCTCCTTCTCCTCCTCTTTGTACAGTAAAGCAGAGGAAACTGGCTATTTTTTGACAGGGCCCACTGGCTCTAGCTATAGTACTTTATGCATTTAATTTTTCTGGAGGGCCACCGACCCGGTCCTCTGTTTTAAACAATTTTTGGGAGTGCCACATACAGGCACTCAATCTATTCAGTTTTTCTGGAGGGCCACCTACCTGCTCCTCTGGTTTGAAAACTTTTTTGGACTGCCACATACAGGCACTCAATCTATTCCATTTTTCTGGAGGGCCACCTACCTGCTCCTCTGGTTTGAAAACTTTTTTGGACTGCCACATACAGGCACTCAATCTATTCCATTTTTCTGGAGGGCCACCTACCTGCTCCTCTGGTTTGAAAACTTTTTTGGACTGCCACATACAGGCACTCAATCTATTCCATTTTTCTGGAGGGCCACCTACCTGCTCCTCTGGTTTGAAAACTTTTTTGGACTGCCACATACAGGCACTCAATCTATTCCATTTTTCTGGAGGGCCACCTACCTGCTCCTCTGGTTTGAAAACTTTTTTGGACTGCCACATACAGGCACTATCCAAATTAAATTGTCTCCATAGCAGCCTCCACACGTTGTCTCCATTGCTACCTCCAAAAGTCGTCCATATAGCTGCCTCCATACATCGTTCCTTTATCAAACGAGGTGTGTCAGGCAGAAATTTGGGTTGTTTTCATGGATTCCACATCAAAGTTGTTAACTTTGTCGCCACCCAGCTGTGTTATCCACAAAATATACTGGCAAACTTTTATCATTTACCAATATTATTTCAGCGCTTCTTGCGCTTCTGTTTACATTCCCCTCACCCGCCATATCCTAAACTTATAAGAACGCTACTACACTTGATCTTATACAAAAGGTTCTTAGAAGTGCTGTTTGGGGAGTAGCCTAGAGACACGGGCTTGGATTGGCGAAAGCTTGCCTGGCAGCGGAGCGCCAGCTCCATGCCAAGATCCAACTAACATAGTTTTAACTGCAGCACCTTTAATCTACTACTAGTTCACTGCCTCCATACATGGTCCCCTTATCAAACGAGCTTTGTCAGGCAGAATTTTGGGTTGTTTTCATGGCTTCCACAACAAACTTGTTAACTTTGTCGCCACCCTGCTGTGTAATCCACAAAATATACTGGCAAACTTTTATCATTTACCAATATTATTTCAGCGCTTCTTGCGCATCTGTTTACATTCCCCTCACCCGCCATATCCCAAACTTATAAGAACGCTTCTACACTTAACTTGGTGCACGCTGGGACCGAGTCTGACCCTGGGGCTGGTGATATACTGCCGACGCAGAGGATTGCGGGGCCTACCTCGGTCCAGGTCTCAAAGGCCAACTATACCTCCTCCTCCTCCCACCCCTCCTCCACCTCCTCCTCCTCCGAATTACCATCCGTGGCCATGGCACCATCAGTCGGTAGCTCTAGGCACAGCATCAGTGCCGTCGCTAAGCGACAGCAGGCGGTGCTCAAACTGCTGAGCCTAGCCGATAAAAGGCACACCGCCCAAGAGCTATTACAGGGCATTCCACATCAAACTTGTTAACTTTCTCGACACCCTGCTGTGTAATCCACAAAAGATACTGGCAAACTTTTATCATTTACCGATATTATTTCAGCGCTTCTTGCGCATCTCTTTACATTCCCCTCTCTCGCCATATCCCAAACTTATAAGAACGCTACTACACTTGATCTTATACAAAAGGTTCTTAGAAGTGCTGTTTGGGGAGTAGCCTAGAGACAGGGGGTTGGATTGGCGAAAGCTCGCCTGGAAGCGGAGCGCCAGCTCCATCCCAAGATACAACTAACATAGTTTTAAGTGCAGCACCTTTAATCTACTACTAGTTCACTGCCTCCATAATAATAATAATAATAATCTTTATTTATATAGCGCCATCATATTCCGTAGCGCTTTACAAATCATAGGAAACAAATACAAATGTAATGTAACAGAGCACAACATTTGTATGGAACAACAGGAGTGAGGTCCCTGCTCGCCAGAGCTTACGGTTTATGAAGATGATGGGGTAACACGAGGTAAAAGAATTTTTAATGGTCAAGCCATTCTTCTTAGGGAATAGAACAAAATATAATACATGGAATTGCTGTCGCTTGAACCACTCAGCCGTCATCTTATATACCAGGTCCAGGGTGAATGGGACTGCAGAGAAGTCTGGTGCCTGTTGGTTGCTGGATAACAGATGGGAGGACGACACAGGACGGGTTAGTAGAAGAGTTAAAACTTCATGCAGTTAATGAGTGTTATAGGCTTGCCTAAAGAAATGGGTTTTAAGAGCATGTTTGAAACTTTGGAGGTTAGGTATTAGTCTGATAGTCCGGGGCAGAGCATTCCATAGAATTGGTGCAGCCCTAGAGAAGTCTTGGAGACGCGAGTGGGAGGTCCGCACTAGGGTAGAGGTTGATCTAAGATCACTGGCGGATCTAAGAGCACGGGTTGGGCGATAGACTGAGATAAGAGAGGAGAGGTAGGGGGGTGCAGCATTATACAGAGCTTTATGGATGAGGGTTATTATTTTAAACTGTATTCGAAAGGAGACTGGCAGCCAGAGCAGCGACTGGCATGAACTGTAGGCATACATGGTCCCCTTATCAAACGAGCTGTGTCAGGCAGAATTTTGGGTTGTTTTCATGGCTTCCACAACAAACTTGTTAACTTTGTCGCCACCCTGCTGTGTAATCCACAAAATATACTGGCAAACTTTTATCATTTACCAATATTATTTCAGCGCTTCTTGCGCATCTGTTTCCATTCCCCTCACCCGCCATATCCTAAACTTATAAGAACGCTATTACACTTGATCTTATACAAAAGGTTCTTAGAAGTGCTGTTTGGGGAGTAGCCTAGAGACAGGGGCTTGGATTGGCGAAAGCTCGCCTGGCAGCGGAGCGCCAGCTCCATGCCAAGATCCAACTAACATAGTTTTAACTGCAGCACCTTTAATCTACTACTAGTTCACTGCCTCCATACATGGTCCCCTTATCAAACGAGCTGTGTCAGGCAGAATTTTGGGTTGTTTTCATGGCTTCCATGTTAACTTTGTCGCCACCCTGCTGTGTAATCCACAAAATATACTGGCAAACTTTTATCATGTACCGATATTATTTGAGCGCTTCTTGCTCACCTCCTTTGGTTCCTCTCTGCCACCCATTGGTTTGAAGCCTGAGTCCATTTAGGGTATGTCGCCATGCCACTCTCTAGCCTGCCGCTGCTGCCGCTGCCTCTGCATGCCGTCCCCTATAGTGTCAGGGTCAATTATTGGATGTTTTAGATGCTATCTAGCTTCATTCTGTCACTCTGTCATGGCCATGCTGTTGCCCATAGTTTTGGCATAATGGTGCGATTAAGCAGCCTCAGAGGCATCCATGCATGCTGCCCCTGCTGTTTCCTGTCCATTTCCGTGGTGTTTCCATCCTTTTCTGAGGTTCCCAGGTGTTTGGCCAAGCTTCCCTGTGCAGAGCCTTGGTCCCCTTGAAAAATGCTCGAGTCTCCCATTGACTTCAATGGGGCTCGTTATTCGAGACGAGCACTCGAGCATCGGGAAAAGTTCGTCTCGAATAACGAGTACCCGAGCATTTTAGTGCTCGCTCATCTCTACTAGTGAACTTTAGTGAAAGGGGTTGACCACTTTTCAAAAAAATCTCTTCCATCAGACATGTCTCTGCATGTATATGTACCTGTGTCTTTGCCTCCTTTGAGAGCTTCAGCCTTTCCCTGTTCTCACCATGCTGCTCACTGCATATATACACACCTTCCTCTCTCTCATTGCCCTAAGCCGTCCTCATGGTATCTCCTACTGTGTCTCACTTATCCCCGTCCATCCTTATTGACAGATGCAGGAAGAGGGGGGTAGAACAGAATGAATCATAATTTCCTGCTACAGCTCCTCCTATTCATCAGAGGTCAGATATGTAAACAAAGTATCCTGGAGAGTCTGCACACATCCCAAAAGTAAGTAGCAGGACTGCTGAATCACCTGGTGAACATTCAGGCATTATCTACCAGGCAGCAAAGGCACATGGGCAACTTGTGAAAAGAATGGCCAACTTTAAGGAGCCTTCCTACATTGATGACTCCATGACTCCCCCACTACTTTAAGAAAAAATGCCCAAGAAGGCTAACAATTACATTACATTAGTTAGAGCACTGGTACCGTATTGGTACTGTATATTGTCACCTGCATATTGATGCCTAAACATGAACAATTTATTCCCTTTTAGAATCCCAATTTCTCGGTGTGATAAACCCTCTGAAAGTCTATATTTCACAGCACAAGCAGTTGGTGGCCACACATAAACATATAACAAAAAAACAACTGTCCATAAAAAACTGCACCCCCCATCCATAGAAAAAGGCACCTCACGGCCGCAGACGAAGGGAGAGATAGAGCATGCTGTGGCACTATACCGCCGCCGGCCGCATTTACCGTCTATGGGAATGTATTTCCGGCCACCTATACATCCCCTCAGAAGGCCATGTGAATGAGGCCTAAGATTTATGGTTTGCACTGGATAATAATTACACACGGGTAGTTTCTATCTAAGTGTAGGATGGAAATAAAGACATTGAGGTGAGGAATTTACCATGGCTTGTACATAAGTCTGAAAACAACCATAGAAGCAGTGACTTAGTGGCACCTGACGGCACCGATCGACTACCCCGCTTTTTACATCGGATTGGCAGAGAGTGGGCAAAATTCTGCCACAATTATTACAATCCCCCCCCACCCCCTTGTACAAATCATTCTATATGTAAGAGTTGTTCACGTTGTGCAGCTCTCAGGTAAGTTACGGCCTATATTACTGCATGTTTCCCCGTAGAACTATTATGATCCGGGTATGAAAGGTCATGTGCATTAGTACAAAGAACATTTCACCTAACGCCGGACTGTGCGCTGATGAGGGAAATCTCTGAGTAACACGGGTCACCGATCAAACAGAAGGAGACAAAGTAACAGAAACAGGAGCAAGGAAATATTTGGCAAGCGAACAGAGTCTGATCTGTAAAATGAGCTAAGTGATATAAGCTGCCAGGAACGACATAGCACTTTGATGTTGTATGAGCAAACATCTAGCTATGCCCCACAGAGCTGGAAATTACAACTACTACCCTCTTTGCCGTTTGGGCGGGTCGGGGGCAGTGCCGGGCCCTGCAGTGGGCTGAAGCGGGGCGGGGATGCCTCACGCCTGCACAATAGCTATAGCCTGTGCCCGTCTACTGAGCTTGGTAATTACGCCTACATGCCGGATATCTATCAGGAGGACAGAGCCTTCAGATAGATCCGGCAGGGGAAAGTTTGGGTAATTAGCCACATGATGCGACTGCACTTGATACATCTCTCCCCCAAATCTCTGTTGGGCAGAGTGATATTACGTGCAGACGTATACAGTTGGGTGTCATCAGCATAAAGGTGAAACTGAAAACCAATTCTGTCTAATGGAGACAGTATAGAGGAAAAAGAGAAGAGGACCCAAGACTGAGCCCTGAGGAACCCCGAGCAGTAAGGCCTTATGTACATGACCGTATGCATTTGGCGGTCCCATTTTTGTGGTCGTTTTCTGGCCACAAAAACAGGCCGTGTGTCACCTGTGTGTTTTTTTTACATTTCTTGCTTAAAAAACTGTTATATACAGTATAAACAGGGGGTAGGAGAGAATATGACACCTGTATAAAAAAGGTGAATATTCACACGATCGTATGGGGGACGATATACGTCCCCCCATGCATCGCAATGGGCGCATGCGCCCAACAGGAGTGGTACAGTGCAGCACACATGCGGCACCCTACCTCTCCATACCCCCGTAGAAAGATAGGACATGTCCTGTCTTTCCCCGGAGTATGGCGCTGTGCGCCATATATTCCTATGGAGAGGGGCGGGGGTGAGCGGCGCTCTCCCCCTCCTCCTCTCCCCTGGCACTGCCATTGCCCGCCGTGCTACGGTACAGCAGGCAACGGCAGTGTGAATGTAGCCTGAATTTAAGAAAACTACATAAGATTTATAATAATACAATCATACAGCATTTGCCGTGGGTCAGAAACTGACACTCACATCCTAAAAGATATAAGTCAATGGGGGAAAGGGAAGAAGTCAACAGAGCAGGATGTCCCGCCTGTCATCATGGAGTAGTCTCAGTGTAGCTCCATAGAATATTTTGGGGAGGGGGGAGGGAAAGAAAGCATTGAGTGGAGAAATACCAGTACATAGTCTTCTCACTTCAGGGTAAAGCATCAGAAGCGAGGGGAAGTAGAGTAAATGATTTTGGGGTGCGATTAGGATAAGTCTCGAAGAAAGAGAACAAGGGAAACAAAGTCATTTTATTCTTCTCGTCTGGCTGTTTGCACATCTATTGCTTGTGTCACCTATATGTAACCCATATGCCGTCGTAAACTCTCCGTATCCGCAAAAAAATATAGTGGGCTGGCACCCACAGGATCTGGTATCCTTGGCAACCCACAGCAAATATTGGCCATATGTAGTCCGCTTTTTTGTACTCCCATAGACCTCTATGCAGAAACCATACTGCAAAACCAGCAAAATATAGGACATGTTCTATTTTTCCCATTGCGATGTGACGACCAGTTCACAGTGAGGTGAGGAATACATAGATACATAGCCGTGACCAGATTCACAGCCGTAATTCCTAATAAAGTCAATGGGGCAGTTTCTTAGACATAAAAAAAAAGTTGAGGTGAACATTTTTACGCCTAAAATACGGTCATTTGACTTGGGCCTAAGAGGAAGAGAAGATAAGAGAGACCTAGAAAAGGAGACTGAGAGTGCGGTCAGAGAGATAGGAAGAAACCCAAGAGAGTACAGGGTCCTACAGGCCAATGGAGCGAAGCATCCTGTGGAGGAGATGATGGTCCTCAGTATCACAGTAGTCACCTTTAGATTTTGTGATATTATCCATATGATGACGGAACAGCGGAGGTGATTTTCCCAAGACACGACAGTCTCTGGTTACACCACATACATAAATGTCATGTACAGTTCACAAAGGGCAGCAGATTTATGAATTATCCTTATATCCCATAGAATCCAATCACATCACTGCTTTCATTATCCAAAAACACCAAGAGAAATAAAATTCTCTGCCTTGATTGGTCGCTATATTTTGATGGTTGTTATGGCCGCAGTATCATACACCCCCCCTGTGTGTGGAATTACTTCCTGCTTTGATCTCAGATACAATAAACCAGTTGATTCCAGCATAAAAAAATGTCCTCAGACAAAACAAAACCGAGCAAAAATAAACTGCTCATTTATGTCCTGTTTCACCTAATTAGGATCATAATTGGGAAAGATGATCTGCTGCCAAATTGTCCTTAAACAGAACATGAAAAACACAATATTCTGGAAAATGAAAGACTCAGGGTTAAAGGGAAGCGATTCAAGACATCAAACCACCAACAAGTCCTTATGGACATCAGCGTTCGTGTCCCAAATCACCCGATATCATCTCTGTCCGGTGCTGTGATAATAGTCGGCGCCTATCTCTGCTCCAATGAGGCTGTCGTAGTAGACTGGTCCTACGACAAATGCGCTGTATAGCCGGGGTATACTGTAACCGAGGGTAACTATGCACCTAAGGACACGATGGACACCATGGTGGGTGAAAGAGAAAGCTCGACCTGGTGTGCAAGAACGTGTTCTTAAAACGGGACGCAAAAACAGAAAGTTTGCGACCTGTTTCTTCTGGGTGGAGATGGTAGGGTGAGGAGTGCTCACTTCATCGGAGATGAACAACACTGAAGTCAAGCTCTCCCCCCCTCAAGATGTCACATCTGCTGTGATTGATGTCATGCACCAGACTTCTGGGGAGCTGGTATGTGATGTCCCAGGATAAAAGACCATCAATTACATTGCAGAGAATGTTCTGTGGAGTAGAGAACTTTACTAGAATACTAAACTCTCCGCCTCTGTGACTTTATACAACCAGTTTAGATCTCATTTCAAACGAGATTTTCTGGAAAATGCCACATTGTTGACCCATGAAAGAAACATGATCTGTAAGGTGTCTGTCAAGTCTGCTTGAACACATATTGATAGTGGTTTATTGGGTAAGTTTCTGATGACAGGTTCCTTTTTAAGTCCCTAAAACCAGTCTACTGGGAGCATCTCCATCTTCAGGCTATGGCAATGGAGTGGTCTAAGTCTTCACCTATCAGTTTCACAAGAACAGGCAACAACACTCCTGAATACTATATACAGGCGGTCCCCTACTTTAGAACACACGGCTTACAGACGACCCTTAGTTACAGACGAACCTCTCTATCACTGTGGTCTTTGGTGAAGCTCTCTGGATGCTTTACAATAGTCCCTTGACTGCAATGATCAGCTGTAAGGTGTCTGTAATAAAGATTTATTAATAATCCTTGGTCCCATTACAGCAAAAATTTGATGTCACTTGATGACAATTTGATGTCACTGGGGCAAAAATTTTTTTTGTCTTGATCTACAATTATAAAATACACAGTTTTGACTCAAATACAAATTCAAATTAAGAACAAACTTATGGAACTATACGTAACCCAAGGACTACCTGTCATGTATTCCAATGGATTCCATCAGCAATCAGAGGACCACAGCTTCCAGACTCAATTGGGACAAAAGAAAGTTTAATTAAGAGAAAGTTTCATTTAAGTGAGGTGAAAATAGATACCATCAGGTTGAGATGATTTAGTACCTCGCAGCCTTTATGATGCTGTGTTGACGCATCATGGGATTAATAACAGACAGCAAAGACATAGAAAAAATTTACAACCAATGTGATCAGAGCAGATAGAAGGCTACAAAATAAGGAAAGAAGAGCCCTTATTTTATATATGTTGCAATCACATAAGGGGTGTCGGGATGAAAGACAAATTCAGGAGCGTTTCATTGGTAACTTTGCCTGGAGCGTACCACCAGTCAGCTTTACAATGTCAATATCCCGAAATATATGTAAGAGATGAGTTGCTGAACTCATCTTGTTCTTTGCTTGTAGGCTCTTGCGCCTCGTAGCACAGCTCATATAGTATTCTCAGCTCCGGCACAAAACCGATTCACTACACTGGATACTGCCTATCCTCAATAAATTCAGCAAGCATGAATCCGGGAATGTCGGAATGAAATTGAGTCGAAAGCCATAATTGTGTGAAACGGTACTTTTTTCTTAAAATAAGAAATCTTTTCTTTCAAATGCCTCATAAAATTGTAAGCAAGTTTACGGCTCACTAACTTTTTTCAGTATTGCTTTTTTTTTTTCCCCCCCGAAAATCACCTCTTTACTTTCAAACCTTAAAAGCTGTAGAGAGAAGCACAGAGGGAACTAAAAGTGAAAAATGATGATATCTTGTCCATTTAAGGATCCTGTTACTTGCAGCCAGCTCTTGTATTACCATTGTCTGCTACGAGATTCCTACTACACATTCATTTATTTTATTTTGTTGTGAATATGTAAGCGGTCTTGCATGAATATTTTAATGGTGTTTGCTTAGGAACGACACGGCTAACCTCTTTATGGCTGGAGACGTTCACTCCATCGTAATAAGAATTCCAAATATTTTTCCTTGAAAATCCAAAACTATTACCGTACTTTGGTTAGTCTCAGTTATTTAATCCGTTTTTGCATCCGTTATTTTTAGCCAAAAGCAAGTGTGGAGACGAAAGGTAGATAAAATACAAGGAAAGGCCTGCACCTGCTCTGTGTTTGACCACTCCTGGTTTTGCTCCAAAGAACTGATGCATAAAACTGAAAAAAGGTTTTAACAAGTCCGTATTAAGGCAATTACTACATCTGACATCCCATCCATTCACAAAGTCAACTTTCACATATGCTTAAAGGCTGGCCTGGATGGAAGACCTGAAGTTCTGAGTCACCAGGAGAAGAAGGGTGGAAATCAAGACTAAGAAAGGGTTAAAGATGAAGAGGGTGGTGAAGGAGGGCACAGATGAAAGCTTAGCAGAGAGTGGGAGAAGGAGGGTGAAGATTAGCGCCTAAATGGGGAAGATAAAGGGCAGCAGAGATAAGAGGGGGAAGAGAAGGAGGGCAGAGACTAGAGCATAGATTGGGAAGGAAAGGGAAGGCGGAGATAAAAAGGGACAGGAAAAGGAGGGCAGAGATTAGAGTCTAAATGGAGAAGAAGAAGGATAGCACAGATATGAGAGGGCAGGAAAAGGAGGGCAGAGATTACAGCCTAAATGGGGAAGAAGGACAGCAGAGATATGAGAGGGCAGGAAACGGAGGGCAGAGATTAGAGCCTAGATAGCGAAGGAAAAGAAAGGAGGAGATAAGAAGGGGCAGTAGAAGAAGGGCAGAGATTAGAGCCTAGGTAGCAAAGGAAAAGATAGGAGGAGATAAGAAGGGACAGTAGTAGAAGAAGGGAGGAGTTGACAGTCCACAAGGGACTCAAAAAGAAGGATGAAGATGAGATCTGAAAATGGGACCTAAGGGGAAGAGCAGGTATGGGAGCTGAGCTTTGGCTAGAGATAGGAGGTGGAGATGAGAGCCAAGAAGGCCCAAGGGAAGCAAAGTGAAGAGAAGTGTGGACCGAATTAATTAGGTATGGAGAGATACTGCAACTGACGGCTTTGAACTGGGAAAGTTGCAAAATTGAGACTTAAAAACAGTTCTCAAACACTATATACAAGCAACGAGTAAAAAGGTTCTATAGTATAAAAGAGAGGTATTTGGGGACATTGATGTGACAGGTACCCTTTGATCCTATCTTTAAGGGAATATATTACCAATTTTCTTTGTGACTATTAAAATTTTTTACAGTAGATTTGTTTCTTCTATTTTCAGTCCATAATTTTATACGATAAGATCTTGTTAACAAGGCCAAAGGCAGCAATAGACTGTCTATATAATTACCTCATATAGGAATATTCAAGACCTATCCAAAGGTTGGGTCATTAATAGTTGATCAGTGCCGGACAACCATATTTAATTCAATAGGTGCCTACAGTGTTAAGACTACTGACTGATTAGCAGTGGGGCCAAATGTCACACTCCCACCGACAAACCATAATGACCTGCCCCATGGATAGGTCAGTGATAGTTTTGGGCCAGAAAACCTCTTTAAAGTGTTTCTGAAGAAGTCAACAGTAGGTTTCGGACAGATCCAATGGAAGACTGTATGGGCAGTGGGTTGGCACAACAGATGTTGAATATGCATATCTAAATCAAGTGAAGAGTTGCTGTAATTAATACATAAATTGCAGGACAACAATCAATAGACATCATTATTTCCATTTCTTAAATAACTGGTTCCCATTATGGAAGTTTTAGAAGAAAATCCATTGTTGCTTGAGTTTTATGAAGTCAGCTCCTATAAATAGCATTTTGCAGACACTGGACAGGCAGTGATAGGATGATGCAGCTCACAGTTAAAGGTACATTAACAGAATTAATGGTCTGGAAGTAAATGTGTAGACACAATGCTGTCTGCCAAGACAGAAACTGTCCAGAACTGATATTGCCTTTTGCCCAATAATGGAATATGTGAAAACTGAATTGTACTCTCTTCTGCTTTACTCAGGTCAAGATGTTCTCTTAATTGTATTCCTTGTCACAATTTAGCCAAGCCAAAGTTTCTCTAAAAAGGTTACAACAAACAACGAGCTCCTTTAAAGAAGTTTGGCATGTGTCATAATGGAAGCCGATGCTCTGCAATTCCAGAGGAACTCACGTCCATCTTAATGAGTGGTGGGAACCTTCCAAGGAATGGGGTCCTCACAACTTCTTTGATGTAACAACACAAGGTGGATAAGAAATTGGCAATTTTAATGTAAATTAATTGATGTGCACTGTGTCTACTGTCCTATCTCTGCTTTTCCTTGGTTCCCGTGTCTCTCATTGTTCTGCATGCCTCCTACTCCTACCAGCCAATGGTTCCTGGGTCCTCAATCCTGTAGACATGTCAGATTGTCCACAGTCCTACTGTTGCAAATTTGTTCTCACTCCTGATTATCCCCATCACACTTTAGAAGGTGCATAAATAGAGTATTATATGGAGGTAGGTATATATGGAGATAATTCCTGTGTTTTGATGATTTTCTTTGACTGCACCGTGGTTTTGTACTCTTCTCTGTTGACAAGCCATGGTCTGTTTCTTGGATGTCTATTTGAAGACTTTACGGTTGTTTGACTAGTCTCCACCTGACCCCCTGGTAATTTGCCTTTGCATACTTTGACCCCGGCTGTCACCTACTCTGAGACTATTCAGAAATGTAACAGCCTTGTGTCCTCATCGCAGTGCATTCCAGATCCGAAAGGATAAAAACCAACTGTAACACATAGATAACGACCCTTGGATTAGCCTAAATCCAAACCTGTTGGTCAGTACAATGGGCCCACAACCAGCTGCTTACTTTAGTCAAGCAGCTTCTGTTTCTTGGATTGTGCATCTTTTACTTTTTGAGACTATCTTCCTATTTGTACATTTCTAAAATCATTTCCAAATAGTGTCTTCTCCCGGGTCAATTAGTCAAAGGATATTTCGCCTTAGCACATCCAGTTCTTCATATCCGGTAAACATGTTTTCCATCAAACATTACAATTTAGCCAATACTAAAGAATTAGATCCTATCATTTTCTTTAATTTACTTAATACCTCATAAAGTAGAAATTCTGTAACATTGAATTTATTCACTACCCTATTACTCTTTCGAGTCTGAAATCAAATCTTGTTTCCTCATTAGTTGAGTTTCTGTATATCTTCGACACTCTGGAACACGCTGACATGAGAAATAAGTAAAAACATCAACTTCATGTGGAAGTTGGAATTACAGATGGGTGTACGTGCGACTTGTTTCCTGAAGATTTTCTCCAGCTATTTCCTCGTGGCTCCTTGATTGACGTATACATCCATTACCACATAGCAATTGCTAGTATCCTTCACAGCTAGTCTAGGACAGACGACTCAAAAATAGACTTTCCACTACTTAATAAACTACGTGTGGAGGAAGGAAAATCATCTTAGGTGTTTATTAAACCTTCTTCACAGATTTCAAGAGACAACTTCAGAAAATTCAAGCTATAAGTTAGAAAACTGTAATATAAAAAGTTTCTGGTATCCAAGAGTATGCCCTAAATGTAAGATCAGGTGAGTTCCCCCTACTAGGACCTATCGAGAGAAGTGACGTCCTACCAATATACAAATGGAGAATGTATGGAAATATGGATACTTATGTACAAAACTCCTTCTTACAATTCTATGGAAGATATGGGATAAGGCAAGTAGTCGCGGGAACGTGCCACCATTTTCTGTGGAGGAAAATTTTTTGAAAAAGGAACTTTTACGAAGGTTTTACTTTGTATTTGAAGGTGAGCCATTTAGCCAAGGGGTAGATAACTTTTGAGGTTCTTGTTTCTGTGCTCGTCAGATCGTTTTGTGGGCCATGGGGGGATGTATCATGCACCAGCATATAATGCAAACCCTGACCCCAGCACTTGCGGGATCATTGTGCACCTGGCTCAGTAAGCCAAGGCCGAACTGGCATTGAACTGGACTATAGTCTGCAATCTGCACTTGTGGGATCATTGTGCACCTGGCTCAGGAAGCCAAGGCCGAACTGGCGTAGAATTGGACTATAACCTGCAATCTGCGTCCGGCACTGCTGAACCAACGCCTTGCCCAACCAATGAAGAGGGCAGATTTGTTGGAATTTGCAAATGTGCACCAGGAATTGCACCTATATCCCCCCTCTATTAAATAGGATGGGCATAAATTGGAGCAGATTTATCAAAAGTCAATATTCTGCACATTAGCATGAATTTTTCTGCACTGATTTTCCCCACAAAGCCATGCTCTCTTCTGGAGGTAAAACTCTTAATAAATCTGGCACAAGGCATTTAAAAAATATTTTTGCTGCAAATTCCAACAGAATTCTGACATTAACAGATTGATAAATAAAAGTGATCAGGGACACAGTGGCAAGCAGACCGATCCTGGTGTGTTTTTAAACATGCATTTTTGCATCTTTACCCTGCGTTTGGCTGGTTTGAACCTGTTATTCTTCATTTCTAGAGGTGTAAGCAGCTGTGGTAACATTGTCACAGCTGCTTACACTTCTAGAATTGAATAAAAATGGATTCAAACCAGCTAAATGCAGAGTAAACATGCAAAAATGCATGCGTTTTCATGCATCAAGAATGGGCCGAGAACGCACCATGTGACTGCACCCTTAGGATGACCATTATAAATGTGATTTTATAACAAAGGACAATGAAGCAGATGTCAAAAGTTTGAGGGTGCATCCACACGTTGCATTTGTAACCGTTTTGAGTTGGTTTTAGTTGCAGTTTTGTTAATTTTACAGGTGAAAGACATGAACTGCACAGGTGAATATCGTTTTGAAGAGGAAACCTGTTCTACAAATAGGATTCACCTGTTCATGTCTTTCACTTGTTAAAATAACAAACTGCACCTAAAACCACATCAAAACTGATTGCGATACAGATTTTAGTGCAGTGTGTGGATGCACCCAGTAGGATTGTGCAATTGGCATGATGTCTGTAGGAATGCACAAAGCTGTTGCCCATGAATTTCCATGTCCATTTCTCTAACATAAGGCCTCTCCAAAGGCGTTTCAGAAATTTTGGCGGTACATTCATCCAGTCTCACAACTGCAGATCACGTATAACTCCACCAGTCCAGAGCCTCCACATCCAAGATCTTCACCCTCAGGCTGTATTTGCACAAGTGTAAGGGGGGCGTATATACGGCCGCAAGCTTACAGCTGTACATACATCCCCCATAGACAGCAATGGCAGCACAGAGCGATTGCGGTCCCACATGTGGACAACCGTACGGAGTGCATCTTTTTGGAGAGGCGAGGGGTCAACCCTCCTCCTCTCCGATACAGCAGACTTCCGCCTGGCCATAGCAAATTTTTGCGCAAATATAAGGCTGCCCCTGACCAGGCGTACAAATTAGCTTAGAGATGATTGCGACTTTTGGAGACTTTTGGTTTAAAAAGTCACAAATTTACTAATGACTTATGACACTTGTGCCACATATAGTGCTTTTGTGGGTATCTGATTGTCCGCATGTGAGATGGAGGTGTGGGAAGGACCTCCTTATCCTATTCTGAATCCGCTCCTGTGACATTGGGTCTGCTCTATTCTTTTGTATGATTGTTTGCGAGAGTCACATAAAACGTTGCAAAATACCCTACAAAGTCAAAGAACATAGACCAGGGTGGGGACAAGCGTCATTTTGCGTCAAGACTTGTGCCTGAACTGAAAGTCACAAATCAGTTGTACTGTGAAAACCAGTCTCTTCAAATAACGAATCTGTTTCAAGCAGGGTCTATGTCAAAGTGACTTTGCACTGTCCTATGTTCATTTGGCGCAATGGAAAGTCGCAAAACATTATTTGTAGCACAACTGCGCCAAAACATCGCCAAACATAGACAAAATTGCTCATTGATAAATTTTGCTCACTGTTTTAATTGGAATTGCAACGGACAGGAGCTTGGCCTGATCGCATATATTTTTCCATTGTAAGCATGCAATCGGTAAGGAGCACCAAGGGGCACATCTTCTACCCCCTCTATGCATTGCTAGCCCACACCAGCGCTATTCTACGTCTGGTAAGACCTGGCACTGAAGAGCTACGGTAGCGCAATTCTGGTGGCCATTTGGGTTTATCAGGAGACCGAAGCCGCCTGATAGATCCGGCATGCACCGGGCGGCGGGAGGGTGGGAGGGAACCAAATTTTGGATTGTCATCAGAACCAGGATTAACAATAAAGCTTAATTATAGACACCTTTGTTATAGCTGGGGCTAAAGTACAGTAAATTACCAACATCCAGGGGTCCGTTTGTAACTAGGGGTCGTCTTTAAGTCGGGTGTTCTTAAGTAGGGGACTGCCTATAAACATTCACCGGCCACTTTATTTGGTACACCATGCTAGTAACGGGTTGGACCCCCTTTTGCCTTCAGAACTGCCTCAATTCTTCGTGGCATAGATTCAACAAGGTGCTGGAAGCATTCCTCAGAGATTTTGGTCCATATTGACATGATGGCATCACACAGTTGCCGCAGATTTGTCGGCTGCACATCCATGATGTGAATCTCCCGTTCCACCACATCCCAAAGATGCTCTATTGGATTGAGATCTGGTGACTGTGGAGGCCATTTGAGTACAGTGACCTCATTGTCATGTTCAAGAAACCAGTCTGAGATGATTCCAGCTTTATGACATGGCGCATTATCCTGCTGAAAGTAGCCATCAGATGTTACAGGGTACATTGTGCTCATAAAGGGATGGACATGGTCAGCAACAATACTCAGGTAGGCTGTGGCGTTGAGCAACGATGCTCAACTGGTACCAAGGGGCCCAAAGAGTGCCAAGAAAATATTCCCCACACCATGACACCACCACCACCAGCCTGAACCGTTGATACAAGGCAGGATGGATCCATGCTTTCATGTTGTTGACGCCAAATTCTGACCCTACCATCCGAATGTCGCAGCAGAAATCGAGACTCATCAGACCAGGCAACGTTTTTCCAATCTTCTACTGTCCAATTTCGATGAGCTTGTGCAAATTGTAGCCTCAGTTTCCTGTTCTTAGCTGAAAGGAGTGGCACCCAGTGTGGTCTTCTGCTGCTGTAGCCCATCTGCCTCAAAGTTCGACGTACTGTGCATTCAGAGATGCTCTTCTGCCTACCTTGGTTGTAACGGGTAGCGATTTGAGTCACTGTTGCCTTTCTATCAGTCTGCCCATTCTCCTCTGACCTCTGGCATCAACAAGGCATTTCCGCCCACAGAACTGCCGCTCACTGGATGTTTTTTCTTTTTCCGACCATTCTCTGTAAACCCTAGAGATGGTTGTGCATGAAAATCCCAGTAGATCAGCAGTTTCTGAAATACTCAGACCAGCCCTTCTGGCACCAACAACCATGCCACGTTCAAAGGAACTCAAATCACCTTCCCCATACTGATGCTTGGTTTGAACTGCAGGAGATTGTCTTGACCATGTCTACATGCCTAAATGCACTGAGTTGCCGCCATGTGATTGGCTGATTAGAAATTAAGTGTTAACGAGCAGTTGGACAGGTGTACCTAATAAAGTGGCCGGTGAGTGTATGTAAAAAGTCTTAGATCTTTGAGTTCTGCTCATGAAAAATTGGAATAAAAACAAAAGTGTTTTGCTTTTTTGTGGGTTAAGAATAATGGTGAATTTTTGTAACTTATGCAAATGCACATCTGAGAAGGATGTTAATGATTATAGTTCTGGAAACTACACAATACTAGTTCTGTACAGTCGTAGAATGAATATTACTACGTCCTTTGCACCTTACAACACAATAAACAATAGAATACAATGTAAGCAATAAAAAAATGAATGCAGTTTGTACTGTACGGGATGTGAATAACACAGTGTACGGCTGTAACCGGCACAGTAGTCGTGAAAACAAAGAGAACATGCGTGTTCCTGAATATAACAATTATATGTATCAATATAATTACATTTATACAGTATATTATATAAATATTTAAAACAATAGCGCAAAAATATGTGTTAATATAGAAAATGTTCCTTTATATTTCTAGAATTGCAATTTGCCCTTAATACGGCAATGACTTCCTTCGATACATATAGCTACACAATGGGTTAGAGCCGTGCTATAGCCTCATATTCCACTGGATCTATAAGAAGGCTGCAGCCTCCGGATAAATCCTGTGGTTATTGCGTCTTAGCCTGCACACACTAAGCCGCCAGCCGCGCCAACCTTCATGCGTACGCCAGGAACTGCGCCTATTTCAGCGCCTTTATGCCTGATTTCTGGCGCACAAGCTCTGATAAACCCCCCCATGTTACTGTAGCTTTAGATATTTTGATAACGATAGGTATATAGATGGATAATGTACAACTATGATCAACTATTTAACATAAGCAAAGGACAGTAGTAATAGTAGTAGTAATACATAACCATAGTGTAACTTTTGATACTTGGCCCTTGCAATGTGAACAATAGCTTTTTTGAATATTATAATACTATGGGTCAGATGTATCTTTTTTTGGGCATTTTGTTGCAGGGTTTTTGCACGATTTTGGCGACTTTCTCATGCGTTCTATGAAGTTCATGAAGGCACTGGTTTTCCTCCTTTGTGCTTAGTCCATCTTTGAACTGCGCCTGGTAGTGGATGTTGGCACATTATATATTATTGATTTGCTCCTAACCCCCCCCCCCCACCCAAAAAAAATGCAAATATACTCCAGTCCCCACCAGGCATGGGCAACTGTGTTATAGTTTGCACCAAAAACTGCAAATTTCAGAAATTCTTAAAAATGTGCACAAAAAAAGAGTGTGATTTATCTAAAGGATAACTCAAGGATAAATCAAAGAGCAGAATAGCTTGACCCAAAATAATAAGCAGGCACAAATAGCGTGACTTAAGATACCTCTGCCCCTATGTACAGGCAGTCCCCGGGTTACGTACAAGATAGGATCTGGAGGTTTGTTCTTAAGTTGAATTTGTATGTAAATCGAAACTGTATATTTTATAATTGTAGATCCAGACAAAAAAAAAAAAATGTCCCCAGTGACAATTGGAGTTTAAACATTTTTTTGCTGTAATTGGACCAAGGATTATCAATAAAGCTTCATTACAGACACCTTACAGCTGATCATTGCAGTCTGGGACTATAGTAACATCCAGAGAGCTTCACCAGAGGTCAGAGGGGTCTGTCTGTAACTATGGGTTGTCTGTAAGTCGGGTGTCCTTAAGTAGGGGACTGCCTGTATTTAGATGGATAAAATACAACTATGACCTGTTTTACATATACAATAGATAGTAGTAATAGTAGTAGTAATAATAATAATAGCAGTAATAAAAAATAATCTAAACTGATCATAACTTCTGACACTTGATCCCTACTGTGTGCAGCTTTAAGTAATATGATAGTAAAAAGGATCTCAAGGGATAAGATACAACTATGAATTGTTTTACATATACAATAGATAGTAATAGTGGTAATAAATGAAATAATAATTACGGCCATAAAAAGATACACTGACAATAATCACCACTTATGCTATTTGAGCCCTATTGACAACAGCGGAGCCATAGGCGAAGCAGGAACATGACGGTGGTAAGGGGGGGACCTATAACGACTGAATTTAGATGATAGTATTGATGTAAGATGATGGTCCTTGTTAAAAGTACAGAGTGGGTGGGATAGTGTAGTGATGTAAGAGGGGAGGGGCTTAGGGGTAGATGTTACTCCCTGTCCTGTATCTCTCTTTCTCTTTCTCTCTCTAGAAGCACAGAAAGAAACATGTCCCTCCCACCCGCCCTTTACTATCATTAATTTACAACTGGTTATTTACCAATTACATGTATAATTCTATGAAAATGATTGTCCGTTTGTTTTTTGAACTTTGACACTGTTTATCTTGTACCATGTAAATTTCTTAATTGACTGTTGATGAGATGAAGTTGGCGTTATCCTCCTAAGCCCAGGGGAAGGGTGGTCCTTCAGCCATGGTTCCCTAGAGGTTTCCTCCAAAGGGGGTTTTTCCTCTCCTGAGCGCTGTGGGATGACTCTTTGTGAGTCGGAGGTTGCACATATTTAAAGTTTCTGCCTGGAGATTAAAAATTCTCAATGTTATGCTCCTGGCTTTAAAATGGAAGAAGAAAGAAATATCTAAATAAAAATGTAGATATAAAATTAAAAACAAATAAATAAAAGAATATGTATTAAAAAAAAAAAAAAAAATAGAATGGGAGTCAAAGTATGGCATTTTGTTATCTGTCGCAGCTTTGATTTTGCGGTGGAGGAGTCAGGTGGAAGGTGCAGGCAAGTTATTGGTGGACTAATTTAACTTATAGAGGATGTAAAAGCTCATGGTGGTCAACAGCCTGAGCTTTGGAAGTGGCCAGCCTCAAGGCTCTGGTAATGGTAAAAGCAGCCAGGGGCGGGCACGGTGTTGAAGCACACAATGGATAATCTTCACCAGGGTCATTGGTGCCCTTAAAGTGTACTGGCTCTGCTAGAATGGCAAGCCAGAGCGTGCCGCCCCCCTTTGTTGATGTCTGGCCGGGGGCTGTATGTCAGGCAACTTTAGATTGGGGTATTGGGGAATCCCACCCCTAGCATGTCACCTGACTCCTCCTCTGATTGTTTTATTCCTGTGATTCAAATAAAGCTGTGGCCATTTCACCCATTACGTTATGTGGTTGTGTATTTTTTCCATACACCGTGTTCCATACACTGTTTTAAAATAAAGTGGGGGTCCATCCCATATCCACACGTCATGTGTACAGGCAGTATGACAGTATGGATCAAGAGGGGTAAAATACAACTATGACCTGTTTTACCTATATAATAGATAGTGGTAGTGATAATAATAACAATCGTAAAAAAAGATTTACTGAAGTCTTAAATATAACATATAAGTTATGATACATGATCTCTTCTGTGTGTAGCTTTAGGTTATATGATATTAGATTGGATCTAGGGAAATATTATACAACTATGACCTGATTTATTACACATATAAAGCAATAATCTATAATAATATACATGATAGTACTAGTATAATAATAGTAACCATTGTAATAGCAGTCTTTGTAGTCTTCTATGAACGTATCACAGCCTGATATTTACTATATGTATAGTGCTGCGTGTCTAGATGGATACAGTAATCTGTTTTACATAATTCAAATTATTCTAATAAAATACATAAATATATATTAGTAATAATAATAATAACGATAATAATAATAAGCATTGCAATAATATTCACCGTAGTCTCTAATACTCTGTACATGAAGCTCACTGACATTTGGGATGATGAGAGAAGTTTGATTCTTATGAATGATACCCCCTTAAGTAAGCAGTCGGACTTGTTGAGGTGAGTATGAATCACTTACATACATAACATGTAGCCCCTACATACCATAGATACCATAACTACATATTATCTATATACATTATATATAGGGGATATATATATATACAGTATATATATATATATATATATATATATATATATATAGAGGTATACATATTACTCACACTATCATTACCATTCTGATTATATACATACTGAGGCTCATTTACTAAGGGTCTGAATGCCGCACTTTCGTCGGGTTTCCTGAATATTTCTGAATAGCCCCAGGATTTTGGTGAACGCGATCGGATTTTGGCGCATTAGCGCAGGCTTTCGAGCGGCAGAAATCGGGGGGAGGGCCGTCGGACAATGCGACAGATTCGGACAAACCGTGGAATTTAAAAAAGGAATTGGGTTGCAAGATCAAGCACTCACATGCACCGGGAAGAAGAAGGTGAACTCCGGCGGACCTCAGCGCAGCAGCGACAGACGCAGGAACTCAGACGCACAAGCTTAGTGAATCGCCCAGGATCCGAATCCTCGTGAGACAACGCACCACGGGATTGCGACGGGACCGGATAAGTATATCTGCCCCATGTATACTACAACGTGAAGCTATGATGTACAGGCAGTCCCTGGGTTACGTACAAGATTGGTTCCATAGGTTTGTTCTTAAGTTGAATTGTAATATCCAGATTGTAGACAAAAAAATTTTCTGCCCCATTAAAAATTGAAGTTTCCAAATTTTTTGCTTTAATGGGACCAGGGATTATCAATAAAGCTTCATTACAGACACCTTACAGCTGATCATTGCAGCCTGGGACTATAGTAACATCCAGAGAGCTTCAGCAGATGTCAGAGGGGTCCGTCTGTAACTATGGGTCGTCTGTAAGTCGGGTGTCCTTAAGTAAGGGACCGCCTGTAATATAAACTGTATCTTTAGATCTCAATGCTATCATTGCCAACCTGATATTGTACTATGCTCTCTCTCTCAGTCTGATGGTACATACTATACTTTATAACTATACTACGACTGTACATTGGGCCAGATGTATTACAGATGTGGCGCACTAGTTCGGTTTTTGTGCCAAAGTTGCACCTAAATCAAAAAGTTGCTATGATGAATCATTAGTAAGCGCAGCAAAACATCTGGTTTGATAAAATAAGTGAAGAAAACATGATTATCTATGGTATTTAGTCGCAAAACTGGTGCAAAATCACTGTGACAGACTGAAAAGTCGGTAAAACGTCTATCAGAAGTGCCTGAGGTAAAACTGTTCTAGTTGCCATTGGAGACCAATGGGAGCTCAGCTTTAAGTTTAAAAACAGCTGTGGTAAAATGAAAACTGAGCTCTGATTGGTTGCCATGGGTAACTAGAACAGCTCTGCTCTAAGACATTTCTGATAAATCTCCCCCATTGGGGAACATTTACTTACCCGGTCCAGTCGCGATCCCGCGGCACGTTGTCCGACGAGGATTCGGGTCTGCCGGGATTCACTAAGGTCGTGTGCCCGATATCCAGCATGTGTCGCCGCTTTGCCGAGCGCCGCCGGAGTTCACCTTCTTCTTCCCGATGCATGTAAGGACTGATCTTGCGACACAATTATTTTTTTAAATTCCGCGGTTTGTCCGAATCCGTTGGGTTGTCCAACGGCCACGCCCCCCGGCGAAAATCGGAAATATTCGTGAAAACCCGACGTAATTGCGGCCGCAGGACCTTTAGTAAATGTGCCCCATTGTGTCTATAGTTTACAACACTGTCATTACCATTATGATGATAAATTCTATATGTAGTAATATAATAGTAATGGAAGTTGTATCGATAGATTACAACACTATCATTATCATCCGTATGTTAAATACTATACTGTGGGCAGCTATGTAGTAACGTGAACTGTATCTATAGATTACAACACTATCGTTCTCATTCTCATGATATATTCTGTTCTCTATATATACTACACGGTGCAACTAAGTAGGAATATGAGTTGTATCTTTACATCCCTCTGCAGTCACTACCATCCAGATAAATACTATAATGTATACAGCAGTGTGCGGCTATATATCCATATATCACTATCGTGAGCAGTCTGATGATATATTCTATACTCTATATATACAACACTGTGTAACACAGTAGTAATATAAGTTGTATCTTTAGATTACAGTGCAGTTATTACCATCCAGATGAAAAATACTATATAAACACTACAGTGTGCAGCAAAGTAGTAATATAGCTTACAACACTATTATTCTCATTCTAATTATAAGCACTATAATCTATCTACCTCTCTCTATATACTACAGTGTGCAACTAAGTAGGAATATAAATTGTATGTTAAGATTACAGTGCTGTCCTTACCATCCAGATGATAAAACTTTGTGCAGCTAAGTAGTAATATAGCTTATAACACTATTCTTATTATTATCATTATAATACTATAATTTATTTATCCCTCTATATACTACAGTGTGCAGCTAAGTAGTAATAAAGCTTATAACGCCATCATTCTAATTACAAATTCTCTAATCTATATATCCATCTATTCATATATTCTAGAGTGTGCAGCCAAGTAGTAACATAACTTATAATGCTATTATTATCATTATAAGTACTATAATCTATGTATCTCTAACTATATATACTACAGTGTGCAACTAAGTAGTAATAAAACTTATAAACAACATCATTCTAATTATAAATACCCTAATCTATCTATCTATCTATCTATCTATCTATCTATCTATCTATCTATCTATCTATCTCATATCTATCTATCTATCTATCTATCTATCTATCTATCTATCTATCTCTTATCTATCATCTATCTATCTATCTCATATTTATCTATCTATCTATCTATCTATGTATCTATCTATCTATCTATCTATCTATCTATCTATCTATCTATCTATCTATCTATGTATCTATCTATCTATCTCTAGAGTGTGCAGCCAAGTAGTAATATAGCTTATAACACTATTATTATCATTCTATTACTATTATGTATTTATCTCTCTCTATATACTACAGTGTGCAGCTAAGTAGTAATAAAACTTATATCACCATAATTCTAATTATAAATACTCTAATCTATCTATCTATCTATCTATCTATCTATCATCTATCTATCTATCTATCTATCTATCTATCTATCATCTATCTATCTATCTATCTATCTATCTATCTATCTATCTATCTATCTATGTATCTATCTATCTCATATCTATCTATCTCTCATATCTATCTATCTATCTATCTATCTATCTATCTATCTATCTCATATCTATCTATCTATCTATCTATCTATCTATCATCTATCTATCTATCTATCTATCTATCTCATATCTATCTCTCTATCTATCTCCTATCTATCTATCTATCTATCTATCTATCTCATATCTATCTCTCTATCTATCTCCTATCTATCTATCTATCTATCTATCTATCTATCTATCTATCTATCTATCTATCTATCTCATATCTATCTATCTATCTATCTATACATTATAGTAGTAATATAGCTTATAACACTATTATTATCATTCTAATACTATAATGTATGTATCTCCGTATATACTACAGTGTGCAGCTAAGTAGTAATAAAACTTATAGCACCATCATTCTAATTATAAATACTCTAATCTATGTATCTCTCCATATATTCTACAGTGTGCAGCTAAGTAGTAAATATAAGTTGCCTCTATGTCTCGTAGCTATTTTACTATAACATTTACTATAACATTTGAGTTTATCCATTCACTCTCATAACACAGAAAGAAAACTTTTCCAGGCATTGCCAGGAGACTTTACTCATTGCCCAGACTTCTACCCATCAGCCGGAGATGTGGTGACCCTTTACAATAGCATTACACTGTGAGTAGACAATACAGAGGGTACTTACAGTTCTAAGGCGGGTGGTCTGGACACTGCAGCCTGAGCCGGACACGAGAGGCTCACCCTAGTGCAGTCACACAGCTTGCAGGCATCAGTCAATACTGAAGAGACTGGCTCCAGGTAAGTCAAAGCCAGCATGAGGTAATACAAGTGCAGGGTCTCCATGGTGAGATTGTCCTCTGGAGATTAGTAGTAATATTATTTTAATTCCATTTTGCCTTTTGTCATGTCCTTAACTTTTTGAGTTTGAAGTGAATTACAGCCGGGAGATGGAACACTTTGTATTCCATGCAGGCAACGTGTTCCTATTTTTAGTCAGCATTTACACTGACTAACCGTGAGTCGTTGTCAGGGCTCCTCCTGTCTTTAACTTTGGAGAATTCTAATTTCACTCCCAAATCAAACAATAAGTGCACCCGCTATCACCCACGACTACTATCCCTCGTAATTCCGATCTGGGGAAGTGCACGCGAGGACACACATCATTTATTACTGCTATAGGGTGTTTGTTTTCCTATTGAGGTCTAGTTGGTCAGAGGAGAAGAGTTTCTTCCAAGAAAGGAGAAGACAACTGACTGTGTAAATTTAACTGTGTAACTCTTGGTATATATTAGCTGGACTATCCCATATCTACCTGGTCCATATGTGTCTATAGAATCAGGGCTACAAAGCAAATTTATCATGTGACTACACAGACTGCGTGATGGTCCTCAGATTTAGCCTTCAGTTCTGTTTATTTGGACTTGTGTTTGTTCACGCCTAGGTCTTGCGTGTACTTAAGGCATCAGTCCTTACTATAGATTACAATGAAATGTTCTAAAACACGGAGTATATGGGCGTTTTGAGCGAGCGGCTGCACAGGGCCCTTAGCCACCAAAACTTTTCACCAAGTTTGATACTAACATAATAACGTATATACTTGAGTATAAGCCGACCCAAGTATAAGCCTATTGCCAGAAAGGTGAGGTTTGATATTTTTTTTACTCGAGTATAAGCCGAGTTTGAGTTTTCAGCACAATTTTTTTGTGCTTAAAAACTAGGCTTATACTTGAGTATATACGGAGTATATAAGGAAAAGTGTCTTACACTCTACATTCCTCTGAATTGCTACTTCTGCATACAGGCACACAGTACATTACTACTGCTCTTACCCTGCCTACATGGACACTGAACTTGACTACTACTATTATTAACCTGCATATGTCACATAACACAGTACTACGGTTCCTTTCCTATATACTATAGTCAAAGGTGCACATTTACTTACCCGGTCCCTGCGAGATCCCAGGGGTGCATTGTCCGACGAGGATGAAGTCTGCCACGATTCACTTACATCTTGCGCCCGATATCCTTCATGTGTCGCTTCCCCGCTCAGGTCCGCCGGAGTTCACCTTCTTCCTCCCGGTGTATGTGAGCGCATTGTCTTGTGACACAATTTAAAATGTTAAATCCCACACTTAGTCCGAATCAGTCCGATCGTCCGATGGCCCGTTCCCGATTTGTGTTGCATGAAAGCCGGCGCCGATGCGCCAAAATACGGTCGCATGCGCCAAAAACCCTTCTAAATGCGGCTCACATCGGAAATCGCCGAATATGCCGACGATAGTGCGATCCGCGGATCCTTAGTAAATGACGCTCAATATGTTCATGCTGCAGTGATATATCATGAAAAGTATAATCATGCAATGATGATTTCCTCATCTCATCTCAAACAATTAATTGAACCAAAAAAGCTAAGATGCCCTAAGTATACCGCCACAAAAATGGCAATGTCTCAAAAATTATTTGTGTGGCCTTGGGCTACAGCTTGACAATGAAGTCTCATGTTCTTTACAAAGCATGGCATGGTTTCTCTTGAAGGGCTTCCCTCCGGTCATTGAGGTTCCCAGATACAAGACTCTTTACAAGTCAACTAATTGTCCATTGAGGAAAGGCATGATTTCTCTCAAAGGCTTTCCCTCCAGTTATTGAGGTTCTCAGGTAGAGGGTTATGAGCTTCTAGGAGGTGACTTAGCTAATCCCAAAGGTTTCAATGGGATTCAGGTCTGCAGAAAGGGCAGGACACTCAGGTTGAGGCTCCCCAGTCTACATCAGCTGTTCCCTATTGATATGCTGATTGATGAGATGAAGCATTGTAGTCTGTGAAGAATGGTGGGCAGCGTTCGGGCTGGGAGATCCCGGCAGCCCACGTTGCGAGTGTGATGCAAGGTAATCGCATCCTACTCGCAAGTGGGGAACGGGCCTAAGTTAGCTGAGATGGACAGAATTTTCCTCTACTTTCATTTCTTCCTTTCTGGTCTTCATTGTCTGGATGTCAAGGAACCGATGTAGTCACATTCTGGATCTGGAACATCTCATAAATAGTTTGCCTGCCATTTCACATGTGCTTGCTATAAGTCTTATTTGGAGCTAGCTAGCGTTCATCTTGACTTCTGTATTTTGGATCCCTTGACGATTTGACTTTTTTCTGACCATCCATCCATTTTGCTTATTGATTCAGTACAGCATTTTCCCCTTGGTACCTTCCCATATTTGTCAATTACTCATCTATGTTTGTACTGTCCAGTCTTTGGGGCACATTTACTAAGGGTCCGCCGAGTTTCCCGACTATTTCTGATTTGCGCCGCGTTTAACAGGGGATTTTGGCGCATACAATTGGATTTTGCAGAAATCGCGATGATTTTCATGCGACACGAATCGGGGGATTGGCCGTTGGACAACACGACTGATTCGGACTAACCGCAGGATTTAAAATTCAAATTGTGTCGCAAGACATGCACTCACATACAGTAGGAAGAAGAAGATGAACTCCGACGGACCTCAGCGGTGAAGCGACACATGCAGGATATCGGGAGCACGATCTTGGTGAATCGTGCCGAACTTCATCCTCATGGGACAGTCTGGATTGGTGATTGCGACAGGACCGGGTAAGTAAATGTGCCCCATTGTCTCTGTGTTTGCACTTTGGCACAGGAAGGGAATGTCGACCAGTTGTCACCTACCGCTTAGAGTAGGCTGGGCACCAGGCAAAGGTTAAGCTTAAGGTATTATTGGCCTCCTTTGTCCTTCCAGTTCATCCAAGCAGTTCCTCTTTACATCTACATCTAAGAATTGTAAGTGCAATGACAACCTCTCACAGAAAATACACAATAAAATTTGATTACTGCCCAGGGAGGGGGAATCACTTTGTTTTGAAAAGCTCAGCATCTGGTGACACCAATTTCGCACATGTCATGTCCATAGAAAAGATAAAGAAGAACACATCTGTGACGGTTATAGCCGGTTTCAGATATAGAGATCTGATGAGCATCTTTTTAATGCAACCACTTGGGAATAAATTCTTGTTTCAAAAGAAAAGTCAGCTGCAGATGTGTATAAGATATAGAGCAGATAGGGATTTAGTCATTTTATGGGTCTTTCCCATCAATATGCATGTCGTATAATATCTTTCTTCTGAGTGGTCATGCTGTTTCTGGTATGATAGTTTGAGCCAAACACATGGCTGCCCACGTTTGCTCCCCTCCCGCATCTTGTTGTCTCAGACGCTCAACGAGAACCAGCACCGACACATAGTCAGATTTACCCGGGGAGGTCTATGAACATTTACAGATTGAGCATCCAAAGAGAGAACAACTATAGACACTTGGGCAGATTTACAACTAGTCTCTAAATTTCCACTGTCTACATTGTCATCGTGCGCACCAGAATTTACTATCGAATAGAAAAGTTGGCACATAGTTCTACTGCAGTAGAAATGTCAAAAAAGTGTCCAAAAAAGTTTTACGAAAGGGAGTCACCCTTCACATGTCCAAGGATCTCTAAATGATCTCATCATTATAATTCTGGTAACAATAATTAAGCAATGGAGTACCTGAATGGATTCACCAACCAGAAGCGGCTAGAGACGGCTAAGACTGCCATGGGCCCTGAGCTATATGAGGATAGCCCTGACAGCGTAGATTTATTCACTGGCTTGCCCCAATTTTCAATCAGCAAATGCACCACAGTGAAAGTCTGCCATGGTTTCAGGGAGTTTGCTCCCCCAATAAGCTGATCCCTAGGACCCTGTAATATGAGAGCGATTGTTTTTGATAAGACAGCTCTTTGAAATGTTATAAAAAGATGGCAAATCATGTAAAGTTGCTTAAATTGTGCTCTGAGATTCATTATGAAGAGGTAACAATAAAATGAATGTGAAATATGAGCAAATGAAATTATGTGTAAAAGGACAGTTCTGTTCTAGATTCCACATGTTTCAACGTTCTATAAATCATTACTTGGAAAACTGGAACAAAATAAAACAAAGTTTGATTTAACATAAGTTTATTACAGATCAAGGCTCCCGCTTTGCGTGTCCTCTGTGCAGTCTGAGACTATAATAACCTGTCTAGGCGATTCGGGACACTAAACCACCCACAGGTCCTGTGGTTGAGTGTCCTGAATCGCCCTGTATGAGTTCCAAGGCGGGGTAGTAAAAATAAAACATTAATACTTACCTGCTCCAGAGCATTCAGCACCTGCGCTGTGAAGCAATAAAGCCGGAGTAATACACCCGACTTCACTGCACATACGCTGTGGGTAGTCCCCCGGTTTCATCCCACATAACGCGAGGAGGTGCGCATCAGCGAGAACTTCAGATGTGAGTCTGATGTGCCTCAACGGACTCGCGGCTAGGTAAGTACATATGTTTATTTTTTCAGATTGCCCCCACACCAAGAGCTTATAAAAGCAGTTTTGGGACCCTGAACACAGTTCCATATGGACCTGTAGTCAGTTTAGGGTCCCAAAACTAGATGACAGGTCTCCTTTAATATCAGGAGCCACAATAGTACGACACAGCAACGTTAACAATTTATGGAGATGACTAAAAAGCTGAGCCCTTGCTATATACGGCACTTGTCTGTGGTGTCTTGCCAATCCAAAGCTCCCGTAGGTGTCATAGAACTATTTGTTATAGACTCTGCTGGAGACAGGTTCTAATGCGCATTCACTGAATCGACAATATAATGCAAACCAGTTGTATTGCAGTATATTTTACGTCCGTTCAGTCCACCTAGAATTCAAGTACCTAAAAAAAATAGTAAAATGTTTCTTATAAAAGAAAAAAATATTGAACATATTCAGTATCTCTCATCCCAAAATTTCTGGTGTATCAAAGTATTAGGATGATAATTTGTTCTTGTATTATTTTATTAAAAAGCAAAAAAAAGGTATAATAAAAAAAAAAACTAAATAAAAAGATGATTATTCCTTTTGGTTAACTTAGTAAGAAAAAAAAATCCAAATGGGCGGGCAAGAAGTAGGGTTACTATGCCTCTGGAGGACTGAAGGGTGTATACCCAGACCAAAGCCTCTAAATAAACGTAGACCTCCTCAATCCTCAGTCACTACCACTCAAAGGGGTTGGCCATTTTAAGTCACTTTCCTTGTAATGTGCGGGTGTGGAGGGGGGCAGGATATTAGGCAATTTACCAATATACATAGATGGTAAGCTCTTGAGCAGGACCAGTTCCCCACGCTTTACTGAGAAGACCCAACCAGGTTGAAACAGTGCCGTCTACAGTTGGGAATATGTTCCTTCCGGAATACATACACTGGTTTAATTTTAATCTCGTATCATGTCATAAGGCCTCTTGTTGGTCATGCTTGATGTCAATGGAGGTGTGGTTTTCCTTATTCCATCTTATGCAATATTTGCATATTTTCCCAGAATCCCCCTAGTGGAGCATCCACGGCTATAAGACTCTACAAGTCTACACGGTGGCCTTAATTGGCAGTCTCCGTAAGGAGAACTCTTACTTCCCAATCATTGAGAAGGACCTTCATTCCCATTGATTTTAACTGATGTTATGTTATTACTCTGTAATGTCTTGTTTTATTTGTATATGTCCTCCATGATCTGTACAGCACTGCTGAATGTGATGGCTCCATTTAATTAAAGCATTATTTTTGTCATTAATAGTTCTAAAAGTAATAGTTTCTAGAAGGGCAAAGTGAAGCCCCTGGTTCAGACATGTCATTTACTTCATCAGTCAGACAACCCTTTCCATAAAACGATCCATGATCCATGAGCAGACCCAAACCTTAGGTTCAGTGTCCTCCGTTCGCTAGCTCTGCCTGACCCGGATATGTTTCTTGATGCCAATCAGGAAACTTTACGATGAGAAGTGTAAAGTGAAGTCCCTAGTTCAGACATATTGGGGCACATTTACTAAGGGTCCGAATGCCGCATATTTGTTGGGTTCCGCGATTCTATTGCATTGTGCCCCGAATTGCCCGGGCCCCGATTTGTGTCGCATCGGCGCCGACTAGCATGTGACACAAATCGGGGGACATGGACGTCGGACAACCCAACTGATTCGGACAAACCACGAAATTTAAAAAGCAAATTGTGTCGCAAGATCAGCACTTACATGCACCGGGAAGAAGAAGGTGAACTCCGGCGGACCTGAGCGGGGAAGCGACACATGCAGGATATCGGACGCACGATGTTAGAGAATTGCAGCAGATCGGAATCCTCATCGGACAACGCACGGCGGGGATCGCAACGGGTCGGGTAAGTAAATGTGCCCCATTATTTACATAAAACAATCTATGACTAGAAATGAGCGGAACCAAACTTTAGATTCAGTGTCCTCTGTTCTGCCTAACCCGGACATGTTTCTTGTTAGGCTGAAGAGCAGCCAATCAGGAAGCTTTACACTCCTACAAACCTTTAGACACATGGAACCTCAGTCTGTGGGTGGCCACCCAAATTCCCGTATTATAACGTCAGATTATTGACCTATTTATGTGGTGCAATATCTTAGGTTTATACCAGTTTATATACAAAAATAGCTGAAGACACAAGATGTTATTTGCTGGATTCTCGGTTTAGGTACAAAACATTTAACAAATATGTCTCTTCCGCTGGAATGATATCTCAGCATGTCCAGCTACATGTATTATTCACGTCCATTTTCGATGCTGTTATCTTGGAGGCCTCGTCCCATCCACTTTCCTTTCCATTTACAAAGTTCTTTATCACAACCATGACTCATGATCACGAGAACTTATCATTACTTCAATATATTTTGCTCCAGACTTCAGAACAAAATGACCCAGAGGGAAATCTTATAATACTCGCTGGGTGTTTCCATTTATCTCATTAGACATCTCATTATTCCAAAAATAACGTTACAAATTTGGATGTCTATTGCTAAAAATGACACCATTGTGTGTCCAAAACTTCACTGAAAAGCAGAAAGTCTTCAATGTTACGTTTTGTGAACTCTTATAGTCAACTTTTCACTTAAATACAATGAATAATATATATGTCTAAATATTAATGACCTATCTAAAGGTAAGATAATTAAAATCAGATAGGGGTCTGAATAGCTGCATAGCAGACAGATGGATGTTATAGGGGGAGGGGGGATTGTACACCCACCAGCCACTAGTGAAACCAGCTATAATTCTGCTGGAGCTGCCAAATGAGTAAGCGCATCGGGGATTAGTGTCTTAAAGGGGTTTCCCTTCCAAACAAGTTAAGCCCTATCAACAGGATAAGGCCTAACTTGCAGATGAAGAGAATAGGGGGTCCGAACCGTCCGATGCATTGCTGTCGTTCCCCTTGTCGCTCCCAGGGTGGAGCAGTTGGCCGTGCTTGTCCCTTATGCTCCATTCATCTCTATGGAGCTGACAGATATTGCTGAGTCAGAGCCGAGTGACCTGGGACCCCATCGGACCCCCACGGACTCGTGATCTGTAGACCCCACTGATCAGCAAATTAGGCCCTATCCTATGGAAAACCCCTTTAAAGTAAGACTAGGCAGTCTTATGCTTCATAAGATTTATCTCATTTATTAAAGTGTTTGTACCAGTTTTCTGTCTGACTTTGCACTGAAAATTACGTGCAAACTGCTCGCACGTGTATTTATGATGTGTTTGTGCAAACACATCGTAAATTCTGCACCTAAAGAGACGTTCCTATGCAGGGTCGGTCCATTTACCACAATCATTACTGTCCACAATCATTTCACCGTTAAAAATGTTGACGATGCACCCAAAAAATGTTGGTGCACACTTACCAAGCAGTGCAGGGGGCGCTCGAATCATGAAGACTGTGCGCCACAATTCAAAGGCAAACTGCACACAGTACAGACTGCACTATTTTTAATATATGTGGGCCATTGTCTGATGCTGACTGATAAATCTGGTGTGGTACAAGGTGGTGCTTTTCACCTAGTATTAGTTGGTGTAATAAAACCTCGTACCGCGTTATGACGTAAATCACAGTGAGAGCTTACAGGCTGAGCCCCCTTTATACATGGTGGGTGTTTGTTGCATAATTCATCCACACCCACCCCTGACACCCGCGATTGGTGTGACTGACCCATTTAACTGCCGCAGCTAAATTAAGGCTACACATAGGAAATGGGGTACTCGACTGTCCCTTGTACACCCCAATAGCTCCCGCCCCGTGATCGGGGAACAACAATCCATTCCCATGGCAGCCTGGAGTCTTTATAAGACTCTAGGACCTGTCATTAATTAGGATATTAAATAGTGAGCAGCAGGCATACTGTTATAGATCCATAGCTAATTCACTGTGGTCAAAAAAAGTATTAAAAATTTTATTTAAAAAAATTAAAAAAATAATTAAAAATTTAAATAAACGAAAAAAATTAAAACCACCCCCTCTCCCTAGAATTGATATTAAAAATAAATCAATAAAAATCATAAACACGTTAGGTTTCGCTGCGTCGCAAAAGTCTTAATTTATCAACATATAAAAACGGTTATTCCCCACAGTGATCTGCACAATGGTGAATAATTAAAGCAGCTATAATTTCAGGAGTGCGCCTTAATTAATAATTAGACACATTGGGGCTTATTTACTAAGGGTCGCACTACTCACTTTCGCCGGACTGTACGCCGTTTTAACAAGTATTTGACAGGTATGTAACAGGTGTCTGCACTGGAAACGTGTCACATGCGATCGGATTTTGGCGCAGTTGCGCTGCTTTCATGCGACAGAAATCGGGGTCGGGCCGTCCGACGATCTGACTGATTCGGACTGAGCGCGGGATTTAACTTTCAAATTGTGTCGCAAGATCAAGCACTTACATGCACCAGGAAGAAGAAGGTGAACTCCGGCGGACCTGAGCGGGGAAGCGACACATGCAGGATAAGGGCACACGATCTTAGTGAATTGTGGCACAGTGCATTATCTTAGGACAATGCACTTTCTGTAAACTCCCCCGGATGGGTAAGTAAATGTGCCCCATTATAATCACACAAAAATCAATGGGAATATAATACCAAAAGGTGCAAATAGGAAATATGCCAATCTGCCCCTATGCACCTAGCAAAAAAAGACTTAAAACAATTAGTTTCACCTATCCATCTTCACCTGGTTAACGGGAACATATATCGAAATCGTAAAGATATGCCGTAATATCCCCTATACCCACACATGCTTTCCTGATGCATTTCCTCAAACCTTTTAATTCCTCAGAGGGACTGGAGTGTGGAAGCGAGACTTGCAAGGGCGATCGTGCCATATCCCAGTGGAGGGTGTGGCTCAGTTGTACCGGGGCACAGTGTAATTTATTGCCCCTTATTATTTATCTGCTTGGTCAAGCGTCCAAGATAAGCAAAGCCTCCACTGGATTGTGGCACGATCGCCATTAATGTGTCTTGATTTTATGCACTATTACCCCTCCCAAAACTACTGCTGCTTTAATTCTGTAGAATTCAAGTGAGGTTAAGACTACATTCATAAGAATGTATGGGGGGAAGTATATATACGTCCCTCATACACGGCAATGGACGCATGGTGCCTTACTGGAGCGGTACGGTGTGGCACACGTGCGGCACCGTACTGTTCCGTACCTGGGAGAAAGATACTCCTATCTCTCTCCGGAATGCGGCGCTGTGCACCATACATTACTTTAGAGAGTGGCAGAGGTGAGCAGCTCCCCCTCCTCCTCTCCCCGGTGCCGATGTATGCCCACCGTACTACGGTAAAGCGCGCATACATCGTGTGAATGTACATTCCTGAGGTAAAGGAATGAACATGAGGTAAAATGGCCAACCCCTTTAAGTTTAATTAGCATCAAGTCCCCATTAGAGATGAGCGGGATTGCCTTTTAAATTCAGGTCCGGGGTCGTGTGCGTCCCGTGCAACCCGAACATATTGCCATATTGGCAGCAAATTGACGAGCTTACCTACTAGCCATAACTGTGATTGATCAAGGGTGTCCCCTGCATTGCCACCAATCTGGCAATATGTCCAGGTCACGCGAGAAGCACCTAGACCCCAACTTAAAATTTGGGACCGTTCATCTCTAGTCTTACATTACTAGAGCACTGGATCATCATTCCGTAATTCTAAAATGTATTATTTAAAACTAGATATTTTTTTTCAAAATAGTTTTCCATTCACAACATTTTAAAACACTGATCCTAGAATCCTAGAAGTGAAGATCAAAAAAACCAGGACATACATGAGAAGGACTTACAAAAATGTCATTTCACCCCATGATGAAGTCTCACAGATAAAAGGGTCCAGGTATGTTGTACATTAAAGACGAAATTCTAAAATACACAAAAACATCTTTTCTGTATAGCCTTCAGCTTAGAACAGTGAGTTACATGACGTAAAGGCCACCGCGAGGAGTTTTCCAGTAGTCATGGTGATCCAGCACAAGGACCTACTGTACCTAAATGTGAGACATTAAAATAAATGACTCTCAGGAATGTAGCAGAATTGCACATTCAGAAAATAATTAGGATTCGAGAGCAATTTAGGAGGGGAAACAGAACAAGCGCGAAAGATGGAAAATGACTGTATTTCTATGTATGACTTCTACACTGATGGGCTTCAATAGATCAGCTGTCTGTTCTTTCTGGAATAGATATACTGGTTTGGCTTTAATCTCACATCATGTCATTAGGCTTCCTGAAGGTCATACTTGATGTCAAGGGAGCTGCCTTACAAGGTAGCTAAGAGGCGTGGTTTTCCTTATCCCATTCTCAAAAACTTATTTGCACGTTTTCCCAGAATCCCTTAGTGGAGCATCAATGGCTACAAGTCTGCACACGCCTGCAAGGCAGCCTTAAT